>NC_136157.1:7089337-7779337 GCF_965212315.1 Lampetra planeri
ACCCTAACCCCTAACCCTAACCCCTAACCCCTAACCCTAACCCTAACCCCTAACCCCTAACCCCTAACCCTAACCCCTAACCCTAACCCCTACCCCTAACCCCTAACCCTAACCCCTAACCCTAACCCCTAACCCTAACCCCTAACCCTAACCCCTAACCCTAACCCTAACCCCTAACCCTAACCCCTAACCCTAACCCCTAACCATAACCCCTAACCATAACCCTAACCCCTAACCCTA
Organism: Lampetra planeri; assembly: GCF_965212315.1. Classification (NCBI taxonomy): domain Eukaryota; kingdom Metazoa; phylum Chordata; class Hyperoartia; order Petromyzontiformes; family Petromyzontidae; genus Lampetra; species Lampetra planeri. The sequence continues at coordinate 7,089,578 of NC_136157.1, forward strand.
ACCCCTAACCCTAACCCCTAACCCTAACCCTAACCCTAACCCCAACCCCTAACCCCTAACCCTAACCCTAACCCTAATAACCCTAACCCTAATAACCCTAACCCTAATAACCCTAACCCTAATAACCCTAACCCTAATAACCCTAACCCTAATAACCCTAACCCTAATAACCCTAACCCTAATAACCCTAACCCTAATAACCCTAACCCTAATAACCCTAACCCTAATAACCCTAACCCTAACCCCAAACCCTAACCCCTAACCCCTAACCCTAACCCCTAACCCCTAACCCTAACCCTAACCCCAAAACCCTAAAACCCTAACCCTAAAACCCTAAAACCCTAACCCTAAAACCCTAACCCTAAAACCCTAACCCTAAAACCCTAACCCTAAAACCCTAACCCTAAAACCCTAACCCTAAAACCCTAACCCTAAAACCCTAACCCTAAAACCCTAACCCCAACCCCTAACCCCAACCCCTAACCCCAACCCCTAACCCCAACCCCTAACCCTAACCCTAACCCCTACCCCTAACCCTAACCCCTAACCCTAACCCCTAACCCTAACCCCTAACCCTAACCCTAACCCCTAACCCTAACCCCTAACCCTAACCCCTAACCCTAACCCCTAGCCCTAACCCCTAACCCCTAACCCTAATCCCTAACCCTAACCCCTAACCCCAACCCCTAACCCCTAAACCCCTAACCCTAAACCCTAACCCCTAACCCCAACTCCCTAACTCCCTAACCCTCTAACTCCCTAACCCATAACCCCTAACCCTAACATCCCTAATATCCCTAACCCTTAACCCTAACCCTAACCCCTAAACCTAACCCTAAACCCTAACCCTAACCTCTAAACCCCAACTCCAACTCCCTAACCCCTAACCTAACCCCAAACCCAATACCCCTAACCCCAACACTAATAACCCTTACCCTAATAACCCTAACCCTAATAACCATAACCCAAATAAACCTAACCCTAATAACCCTAAAAACCCTAACCCTATAACCCTAACCCTTAACCCCTAACCCAACCAACCCTAAACCCCTAACCCTAACCCCAACCCTAAACTCAACCCCTAACCCCAACACCTAAACCCTAACCCATAACCTCTAACCCCTACCGCTAAATCCTAACCCACAACCTTAACCCCCAATCCTAACCTAAACCCTCACCCCTAACCGCCAACCCTAACCTAACCCAAACCGTAAACCCTAACTCTAAACCCAAAACATAAACCATAACCCTATCCCCTAACCGTAAACCAAATCCTCGCCTCATTTAAATGAAAAAAAAAATTCTTAAGTTTCACTTAAAAAAGAGGGACGGTCTACGAGTCTTGCTATTACTAACTTTAAACCAAAGATAGGCGTCGTAACTTTTTATGCAAAAACATTTACACCGAATGATCTGGTAATTCACCTTGAAAAGCTGGTAATCCACCTTGAAGAGCTGGTAATCCACATGAACGAGCTGGTAATCCCCCTGGAGGAGCTGGTAATCCACATGAACGAGCCGGCAATCCACATGTGGCCACCACGCAGCACAACTGCAGCGCCACCGTGTGGCCACCACGTGATACAACTGCAGTGCCACCGTGTGGCCACCACGTGATACAATTGCAGTGCCACCACACGGAGGCAGTGCCACCGCGTGGTGGCCACCATGCGTGTGGGTGTGTTGGAGAGTACCCACAACATTGACAGCAACACACCGGTGTGTTGTACTCGTAACAAATTGCCATGTTTTGTTAAATTGAGAAACCTTTATAATTGGCTGTGTCAGGTGGTGGTGGGTTTAAAATTTATATTTACGCGATATAACCCAAACATTGATCTATTTACTGTAGTTGTGCATTTGTCCACAAGAGGGCAACACGTGACTAACCCTGACCCTAATCTGTAATGCACATATATCCACCTCAACCCATAGCCTTGATTTAATTGAATGTTTGGCTTGCATGCCACAATGATTGTTATCATTTCAGTTGCTCTACTTTATTTATTTGAGTAAAGGGATTTTGGAAAGTAAATAAATCCCCCCAATGCTATCCTATGTTTGCCTATGTTTTTAGTACAATTATTGGATGTAGAAATTGCAAATGCTTTTGGGGGGCTCATTTCACGGTGGAAATATTTTTATTCAATTTGTAGCCTACAAATAGTACAGTCAGGAAATGTAAAAACTGACGCAATGTCTTTTGGTTGCAGTGTTATTGACAAGCAAAATAAAGGCTTTTTAGTCATGTTTTCCTTCAGGTTTGACTTTTCCTATGGGAAAATGTATTGACAAATGGTCAACTTTGCACCTTATAACCTCGCAAAAAATCTATATTGAACGAGCATGGACTCGCCTAAATTACAAGCAGGCTGCCGATAATCACCACACAGGCCGCAATCTAAACACGTGTTGACGCGCGATTTTAAACTTCATCTCTCTTGGGGATGTGTTACAGCCTCCTCCTCGCCTCATTACAATGAAAAACAATCTGAGGATTTTGCGCTTAAAATTGCTTAAATGTTTTGCTTACAAAAGCAAAGTTCTACGAGTCTAGCTATTACACAAACTCTAAACACAAGATAGGCCTCGTAACTTTGTGTTTGCAAAAACATTTTTACCGAATGAGCTGGTAACTCACCTTGAGGGGCTGGGAATCCACCTTGACGAGCTGGTAATCCATATGAACGAGCTGGTAATCCACATGAACGAGCTGGTAATCCACATGAACGAGCTGGTAATGCACATGCACGAGCTGGTAATCCACATGAACGAGCTGGTAATCCACATGAACGAGCTGGTAATGCACATGAATGAGCTGGTAATCCACATGGTCGAGCTGGTAATCCACATGAACGAGCTGGTAATCCACATGAACGAGCTGGTAATGCACATGAACGAGCTGATAATCCACATGGTCGAGCTGGTAATGCACATGAACGAGCTGGTAATCCACATGGTCGAGCTGGTAATCCACATGAACGAGCTGGTAATCCACATGAACGAGCTGGTAATGCACATGAACGAGCTGGTAATCCACATGGACGAGCTGGTAATGCACATGAATGAGCTGGTAATCCACATGGTCGAGCTGGTAATCCACATGAACGAGCTGGTAATCCACATGAACGAGCTGGTAATGCACATGAACGAGCTGGTAATCCACATGGTCGAGCTGGTAATGCACATGAACGAGCTAGTAATGCACATGAACGAGCTGCTAATCCACATGGTCGAGCTGGTAATCCATATGAACGAGCTGGTAATTCACATGAACGAGCTGGTAATCCACATGAACGAGCTGGTAATCCACATGAACGAGCTGGTAATCCACATGAACGAGCTGGTAATCCACAACACGAGCTGGTAATCCACATGGTCGAGGGCACGTGACCTGAAGCGGGGGTGCCGTCCTTGATACAGCAAGGGGCGGGGCCGGGGCAAAGGGATGAAGGGGGAGCGCGAGGGGGATTCGGGGCTCGTTCGGGGATCAAGAGAGGGAACAGACACGCAACATAGTGAGCAGCCTAGAACAATTTTTCGATTTAAAGCTTCCGTGACTGCAGGGATTCATCTTCTTGGTTCTTCCGGTAAAGTCACGTAGAAGTGAAGTAATAAAATAATAAAAATAAAACATAATAAAATAATTCTCACGATGTTTCGGCCACAACGCAAGCAGCCGTCCTCAGGTGAAGACTAGGTCTGTCGGGGAGACAGACCTAGTCTTCACCTGAGGGGAGACAGACAGACCTGAGGACGGCTGCTTGCGTTGTGGCCCAAACGTCGTGAGAATTATTACGTCTCCCCGACAGACCTAGTCTTCACCTGAGGACGGCTGCTTGCGTTGTGGCCGAAACTTCGTGAGAATTATTTTATTATGTTTTATTTTTATTATTTTATTACTTCCCTTCTACGTGACTTTACCGAAAGAACCAAGAAGATGAAAGCCTAGAACAAGTTAGCCACACTTAGCAACAGAAGCCGGTGTACATTGAATTGTTTCATAAACGCAATTCCTCCTACAACGGGGTGTGTGCGTGCCTCAGTCGACACAACGCATGTTTAAGTATGTTTTTCGTACAATTCTGGGGCGCAGAAATTGCAAATGCTTTGGAAATGTTTTTTGTCAAACCTCTGGACAATTTGTCGCCTACATATTCTGCAATCAGGAAATACAACAACTGGCTCTCTGTGTCTTTTGGTTGCAGTGCTTTGCTATTGACAAGCAAAATAAGGGCTTTTTAGAAATGTTTTGCAACAATTAAGACTTTTTCCAATGGGAAATTGCATTGAACAATGGTCAACTTTGCACCTTAATAACCCCAAAAGCTAAACCTATCCCTAATTAAATTGTCAATTTTTTTCTCGAGAAAAAATATACAGTGAACGCTTCTGTTCACGAACAACTTGGTTCACGAACAGAAAAGTTCATAAAAATATGCTCCGGTTCACGAACTCCGCTTCGGTTCACGAACCGGAGCCGCGGCCATTTTAATGCTATTTCCAGGCTGTCTCATGGTCGTGACTTCCTGTAGGAAGATCGTGGAGAGAAGAAGAGACACAGAAAGAAGTACTGTGAGTACTGTGAAGACACTTTCAGTGACTTTTTGCTTTTTGGTGTGCTTTTTAGCACATACAGTACTGTACTACTGTACTGTACAATACTGTACTTACTGTACTGTATTGTACAGTTCACCCGTTGAGTGCTTACTGTACTGGACTCCCAATATGGCTCCCAAGAAGCATAGTGGAAAGAAGAAAGTGCGGAGCAGCAATGAAGGCGACAAGAACAGCAATGCAGGTGACAATGTGCAAAGTGGAAATGCAAGTGACAATGTGCCAAGTGGAAATGCAAGTGACAATGTGCCAAGTGGAAATGCAGGTGACAAGAATGTGCAGCGCAAGCATGGTGGCAAAAATAAAGTGCAGAGCAGTAGTAAAGGTGACAGCAAGGTTGTGAAGAAAATAACCATTGAGCTGAAGAAGGAAATTGTAGAAAAGCATGACAGTGGTATTCGTGTGACTGATCTGGCCTTAGAGTACAAGATGGCAAAGTCAACAGAGGAAGAAAGGGAGGAGGTTAGCAGTGATGCCATGAAATCCATTATGCAAAAATGGAATGAGTGCCATGACTTTTTTGAAAAGCACCACCCCAACATAACTGTCACGAACAGAGTGTTAAATCTCATGAATGATAATGTGGTCTCTCATTTCCTGGAGGGTTATGCAGCGCAGGAAGAGACATTGACATTGGACAGATTTTTCAGCAAAACTGAGCCTGCAGCTAGGAGACAAAGGAGAGAGGAAACCCCTGAAGGAGATCCCCCTGATGTCCTTATGGAGGGGGACTCTCCCTCCAAACAATAACCGCCTCCCACCCGCCTCCCACCTGCCTTCCTCAATGCCAAAAGTCATCTCAAGCAAGGTTAGTGTTCTCTCTTTATACATTACTATACTGTACAGTACTAATGTGTATTGTAATTTGTTTCATATTTATGTGCTTCAAAAACACACAAAAAAGGTCAGAACGGATTAATCGGATTTACATTGAACCCTATGGGAAAATGTGCCTCGGTTCACGACCAATTCGGTTCGCGACCAGAGTCAGTTCACGAATTAACTTCGTGAACCGAGGTATCACTGTATTTGTATAATCACCAAATTTCATTTCATATATAGCATAGTATGACTAAAGGCATTGGAGGAATGAGCTTCTAATTAAAAAATTGCAAGTCAAAAATTTGGTTTAACACGTAGGCTTTCGCGACCAATGTTATTCATAATCAACGTTTTTGGGTTTAGATCGCGTTATTTATAAATGTGGCTATTTTTTGCAAAAAAACACCTAGTACCTTTAATTTTACAGTTTTTGCTTCATCCATCACGTAGTGAGACTAACGTCAATGGAGGAATTCAGAGTGGCAAGAATGTAACTACCTTGCCTGGTATACAGGAAGTCGTAAGTTGAACCCCGTCCCTCACAACTGCTGTATGTTCATAGTTTGCATGTTCTTCCCTCCACATGCATTTAGTGTATTTGACTGCTATGTCGATTTTTTCACCCAAAAAATATACATGTTAAATTGCCCAGTTTTTTATTGTATATACAGCATTGTAAGACAATTCAATGGAGGAATTCACTTCTCATTGACCCCTAACCGTTTACCATAACCCTAACTAGGCTAACAGGGTACTGTATATGGATTATTTTGGGAGTCCCTATTCCATTTCCGGGAGCCCCACAACCACTTCCTTGGTGTTCACATTCCTGCATGAAGAATCGGAACTCCGAGATTTGGAATTGAGACTCCTGCTTTGGATTTAGGACTTCTTAGGGTTGCAAGTGAGATGCCTCAAATATGCCTTTAAACGCATCTCAGCGAGATGAGTTGAATCGTATATGGCGCGACTGTCGAGTAGAGTCGAAGGGCACACACCACTTGCTTGTGTGACTTGTGGAACCGGGGCGGCATTTTGCATTGAAGTCGATGATGGGTGTGATTGTTGCCGATTTGAAGCGCACTGTTTGAGAATGCAGTGCGTTTCACTATTTCAGCACCGATGTTCACCAAATATTCAATGGTCTAAATGTATGGGACAGCTTGGGATGTCAATGCAGTAGTTTGTTATTTGAAAATCCGTAAAGAAATAAAGCATTGCAGTGCAAATCGGCCGGATAGCTTCGTTTTTACACGCTTTCTTTTAACTCACTCTGTCTGTTGTTGTTGTCGTCGTTGTCGTATCCTCAAATCTTGTAACTCAATTTTAACCCACTTCCCAATGTGGTATCGACTGCAAACTTGGTATACTTATGTCAAACTAATGACAAATACTATATTCTATCATAATTTTTTATTTATTTTTAAACAATATTTTTAATATGTTATGTTTTGGCTTGGGTCTAATTGTCCACGGTCAACTGACATTGGCTCTAATTGACCACGGTCCCTTACATTTTGGAAAGCTTCAGGGCCACTTCCTGGAGTCGTGGAGTTCTGTCATTACTCGTACATTTCATAAAAGCGTGTTTAAAAAAAAGTTGTTTTAAATATTATTTTTACCGCGCTTGACGTGTTACGTGTCCCCTCTGGTGGACAAGTGCAGTATCACAAGCAATCAATTCGTAGTTGTGAGTCGCTGGTGATGTGGCGTCCAGGCGTTTGTCCGAAGTACGGTTGGCTGCAATGAAGCCGTGAAGACACCACAGTGCCACTGCTGCTGTTATCGTGCCGAGGCACTGCAGTTGTCATACTAACCCTTAACCCTAACCCCCTGAACTTGACCCTAACCCTAATGCCTAACCCTAACCCTGAACTCTAACCCTAATCCAACCATGACCCTAACCCTTAACATCGACCTGGACCCTAACTACCTTAACCCTAACCCCCAACCACTAACTCCTAGCCCTAACCCCTAACCACTAACCCTAACCCCTAATCCTAACCCTCACCCAAACCCTTACACAATTTTGTCCATAAACGGCATAGGCTAGTATGCCAATTTGCTTTATGGCCAAAGAAGGTATGATGATTTTCTTGGCATACCTGAGGTGAAAATTTTATCGTGAAATTTTCAATTTTGTACGTAATACGTAGCTTACTACAGCAAACACAATGGAGGAATGCACTTTTTGTTAAAAAATAAAGCTATGGAAATTTGGCTCATTTTGGCAAAAAAACTGTATAAGATAGTATGCTGATTTTCTTTTTGAGACGTGAAAATGTAATCGTGAAATGTCTCACTTTTAATGTAATATATAGCATACTAATGCTAAACATAAAGGAGGAATTAACTTTTTCTTGGAAAATTAAGATGTGAAAATTTGGCTCATTTTAGCAAATAAACTGCATAGGTTAGTATGCTGATATCTTTTAGAGATGTGAAAATGCAATCGTTAAATTTGTCACTTTTAATGTAATATATAGCATACTACGGCTAAATACAAAAGAGGAATGAACTTTTGTTGAAAAATAAATATGTAAAAATTTTGCTAATTTTGGCTAAAAAACGGCATGAGTTAGTATACCCAATTTTAATATTTACTTGAACATTTCATCGTGAAATGTCTGACTTTTAATCTACATATATCATACTAACCCTATCCCTAAACCCTAACCCCCCCTGACCCTAACCCTTAACCGCTAACCCTAAACAAACCCAAACCCAACCCTCTTTTGTATTGACAAATTGTCAACTTTGCACCTTAACGTTTGTTCTGAAATATATTTCGGGAAATGATTGCGGGGGGGGGGGGGGGGGGGGGGGAGTTGACAATCACTGTCAGATTACACGGGCCGCAGACAGAGGGTCAGAGTGGGCCGTCATACATCCACAGCCCTGAGCCTCAGTACCGGCGCCCCCCAGGGCTGTGTACTGAGCCCCCTGCTCTACTCCCTCTACACACATGACTGCGTCGCCGTCCACCATAGCAACACCATTGTGAAGTTTGCTGATGACACCACAGTGGTGGGGCTCATCTCTGGGGGGGATGAGTCTGCCTACAGGGACGAGGTGGAGGGGCTGACAGCATACTGCAGGGGCAACAACCTGCTCCTTAACACCGCAAAGACCAAGGAGCTCATAATAGACTACAGGAGAAAGAAAACGGACACTCCACCACTAATCATCAGCGGGGACTGTGTGGAGAGGGTGACAGACTTCTGCTTCCTGGGAGTCCACATTGGGGAGGGCCTGACCTGGAGTGCCAACAGCACTGAGCTTCTGAAAAAGGCCCAGCAGAGACTTTACTTCCTGAGAATTCTCAGGAATAATAACATCACACAGAAACTGCTGGTGTCCTTTTACCGAGCCTCCATCGAGAGCATTCTTACATACTGCATCTGTGTATGGTACACCAGCTGCACAGTGGCTCAGAGGAAAGCGCTCCAGAGGGTCATCAACACAGCCCAAAAGATCGCCGGCTGCCATCTCCCCACACTGGAAGAACTACACAGTTCACGTTGCATCAAAAAAGCACAGAACATTATAAAGGACTCTTCTCACCCTGGACACTCACTGTTTGAGCTGTTGCCATCAGGCAGACGATTCAGATCAGTCAAAACAAGGACAAACAGATTCAAACAGAGCTTTTATCCTACAGCTATCACCACACTCAATAATGCTAATTAATTATTAAGTAATAGTGTTTACAATTGACTGTAAAATAGAGATGTGCAATGACAAAATGTAACCTTATGTGGGTATGTGGGTATACTTGGGCTGTTTTTATATATCGTATAAATTGATTATTTTTAATTTAATCTTATTTTCTTGTTTTATTTAATTTAAATTTATGAATGATGCCCTGACTGGTGAGCATTTTTAAATTTCGTTGTACTGGTGACAATGACAATAAACGATCTATCTATCAACTATCAAATCGATCGTAGGGAAGTATATTTGAAAAAACCTCGCAAAACTCAATATTCAGAGCACGGACTCGCCTGAATTACATACAGGCTGCCGTTAATCACCACGCAGGCCGCAATCTAAACACGTGTTGACGCACGATTTAAAACTTCATCCCTCTTGGGAACGTGTTACAGTCTCCTCCTCGCCTCATTACAATGAAAAACAATGAGAGGATTTTGCACTTAAATAGCTTAAATGTTACACTTAAAAAGCGACGGTCTACGAATCTAGGCTATTACTAACTCTAAACACAAGACAGGCCTCGTAACTGTGTTTGACAAAAAAAATTCCACTGAATGAGCTGGCAACTCACCTTGAGGAGCTGGGAATCCACCTTGGCGAGCTGGTAAGCCATATGGTCGAGCTGGTGATCCACCTTGAGGAGCTGCTAAGCCACATGGAGCAGCTGTGATCGGTAGTTGAAGACGAATTCAACGACGCCACAAGAACCACGCGTCCTCCACGCGGTGCCCAGCCGAGATGGCGCCCTGCGTGGGGAATCCCCGCCCCGCCCACGTGACCAGTCCCTCCCCTCCCCCGCCCACGTGACCAGCCCCTCCCCTGCCCACGTGACCAGCCCCTCCCCTCCCCCGCCCACGTGACCAGCCCCCCCCCCGCCCACGTAACCAGCCCCCCCCGCCCACGTGACCAGCCCCCCCCCCGCCCACGTGACCAGCCCCCCCCCCCTGCTCACGTGACCAGTCCCCCCCCCGCCCACGTGACCAGCCCCTCCCCCCCCCGCGCGATGACGTCACCACGCACGGGGGCGCCCACCAACCCGAGCGCGATGACGTCACCACGCACGGTGGCGCCCACCAACCCGAGCGCGATGACGTCACCACGCATGGTGGCGCCCACCAAACCGAGCGCGATGACGTCGCCACGCACGGAGGCGCCCACCAAACCGAGCGCGATGACGTCACCACGCACGGAGGCTCCCAATAACCCGAGCGCGATGACGTCACCACGCACGGGGGCGCTCACCAACCCGAGCGCGATGACGTCACCACGCACGGTGGGGCCCACCAACCCCAGCGCGATGACGTCACCACACACGGGGGCGCCCACCAACCCGAGCGCGATGACGTCACCACCCACGGAGGCGCCCACCAACCCGAGCGCGATGACGTCATCACGCACGGGGCGCCCCCACCAACCCATGCGCGATGACGTCACCACGCACGGGGCATCCTAAACAACCCCTCCCCCAGCCCACGTGACCAGCCCCGCCCCTCCCCCAGCCCACGTGACCAGCCCCGCCCCTCCCCCTCCCCCAGCCCACGTGACCAGCCCCGCCCCTCCCCCAGCCCACGTGACCAGCCCCGCCCCTCCCCCAGCCCACGTGACCAGCCCCGCCCCGCCCCCTCCCCCAGCCCACGTGACCAGCCCCGCCCCTCCCCCCCACCCACGTGACCAGCCCCCCCCCCACCCACGTGACCAGCCCCCCCCCACCCACGTGACCAGCCACTCACTCCCCCCCACCCACCCACGTGACCAGCCCCTCCCCCCCCCACCCACCCACGTGACCAGCCCCTCCCCCCCCACCCACCCACGTGACCAGCCCCTCCCCCCCCCCACGTGACCATCCCCCGCCCCACCCCCTCCCCCAGCCCACGTGACCAGCCCCGCCCCTCCCCCTCCCCCAGCCCACGTGACCAACCCCGCCCCTCCCCCAGCCCACGTGACCAGCCTCTCCCCCTCCCCCAGCCCACGTGACCAGCCCCGCCCCACCCCCTCCCCCAGCCCACGTGACCAGCCCCGCCCCTCCCCCAGCCCACGTGACCAGCCCCGCCCCTCCTCCAGCCCACGTGACCAGCCCCGCCCCTCCCCCAACCCACGTGACCAGCCCCCCCCCCACCCACGTGACCAGCCCCTCCCCCCCCCACCCACGTGACCAGCCCCTCCCCCCCCACCCACCCACGTGACCAGCCCCTCCCCCCCCACGTGACCATCCCCGCCCCACCCCCTCCCCCAGCCCACGTGACCAGCCCCGCCCCTCCCCCTCCCCCAGCCCACGTGACCAACCCCGCCCCTCCCCCAGCCCACGTGACCAGCCCCTCCCCCTCCCCCAGCCCACGTGACCAGCCCCGCCCCACCCCCTCCCCCAGCCCACGTGACCAGCCCCGCCCCTCCCCCAGCCCACGTGACCAGCCCCGCCCCTCCTCCAGCCCACGTGACCAGCCCCGCCCCTCCCCCAGCCCACGTGACCAGCCCCCCCCCACCCACGTGACCAGCCCCTCCCCCCCCCACCCACGTGACCAGCCCCTCCCCCCCCCACCCACGTGACCAGCCCCTCCCATCTCCCGCCCACGTGACCAGCCCCCCCCCCACCCACGTGACCAGCCCCTCCCCCCCCACCCACCCACGTGACCAGCCCCTCCCCCCCCCCACCCACGTGACCAGCCCCTCCCATCTCCCGCCCACGTGACCAGCCCCCCCCGCCCACGTGACCAGCCCCCCCCCGCCCACGTGACCAGCCCCTCCCCCCCCCGCCCACGTGACCAGCCCCCCCCCCGCCCCCCGCCCCCCGCCCACGTGAACAGCCCCCCCCCGCCCATGTGACCAGCCCCTCCCCCCCCAGCCCACGTGACCAGCCCCCGCCCCCCGCCCACGTGACCAGCCCCTCCCACACCGCCCACGTGACCAGCCCCTCCCCATCTGCCCACGTGACCAGCCTCTCCCTCCCCCGCCCACGTGACCAGCCCCTCCCCCCCCCGCCCACGTGACCAGCCCCCCCGCCCACGTGAACAGCCCCCCCCCCGCCCACGTGACCAGCCCCCCCCGCCCACGTGACCAGCCCCTCCCCATCTGCCCACGTGACCAGCCCCTCCCTCCCCCGCCCACGTGACCAGTCCCTCCCTCCCCCGCCCACGTGACCAGTCCCTCCCCTCCCCTGCCCACGTGACCACCCCTCCCCTCCCCCGCCCACGTTGACCAGCCCCCCACGCCCACGTGACCAGCCCCCCCCGCCCACGTGACCAGCCCCTCCCTTCCCCGCCCACGTGACCAACCCCCCCCCCTGCTCACGTGACCAGCCCCCCTCGCCCACGTGACCAGCCCCTCCCCCCCCGCGCGATGACGTCACCACGCACGGGGGCGCCCACCAACCCGATTGCGATGAAGTCACCACGCACGGGGGCGCCCACCAATCCGAGCGCGATGACGTCACCACGCACGGGGGCGCCCACCAACCCGAGCGCGATGACGTCACCACCCAGGGAGGCGCCAATCTACACGAGCGCGATGACGTCACCACGCACGGGGGCGCCCACCAACCCGAGCGCGATGACGTCACCACGCACGGGGGCGCCCACCAACCCGAGCGCGATGACGTCACCACGCACGAGGCGCCCCCACCAACCCATGCGCGATGACGTCACCACGCACGGTGGCGCCCCAACCAGCCCCCCCCCCGCCCACGTAACCAGCCCCTCCACCCCCCGCCCACGTGACCAGCCCCCCCCGCCCACGTGAAATTTTGATAAAAATAATAAAATTAAAAATTTTCCGAGAAATGCGCAAATCGCATTATGATAGTGTGTGTATTAATATGCATAAATTATGATAATCACGGAGATAATCGTAGTAATTTATGCGAATGCTTGCGATTATGTTAATGTGAGCAGTTATGATAATTAAATAATAGAATAGGACGTTTCGATTGCAACACAAGCAATCGTCATCAGGTAGAAAACAAACATAGTAAATCTTCTTGGTTCTTTCGGTAAAGTCACGTAGAAGGGAAATAATAAAATAATAAAAATTAAACATAATAAAATACAATTCTCACGACGTTTCCCTGTCCCCAGACGACCTGCTTGTCAGTTTTGATGTGGTTTCCTTATTCACCAAAGTTCCTGTACCTGATACCATCGCAATCATTGAAGACTTGGTTCATCAAGGACTGAATACTGAGGTACCCCCACTGGTGAGACACTGCTTAACCAATACATCACCTGGAATGGAACTTTCTACAAACAAACTGAGGGCACCCCAATGGGCTCCCCCCTATCTCCGGTTGTAGACAACGTTTTCATGGAGATATTTGAGACTGACGCCATCCAGACTGCCACTCTACGCCCGACCTTATGGAAGAGGTACGTAGATTACACTTTTGTCATCTGGCCACTGACTCGTGGTCGGGGTGTGGAGTCTTGGGTGCGGACAGCGTCGCTGCTCGCCGTCATCTCTCTCCGTCGTCCGGCCACGTGGCGGATCTCCTGCCGAGTTCCACCGCCCTCCTTGGCACGCCGTCAGCCAACGGCGAGGCCGGGAGTGGACGGGTGGAACCACGCCGGATGATCGACCGGGTGTGTAGGCTGTAGGGACGCTAACATCTAAGTGTTGTACTCGGAAAAGGAAGAAGATAGTGTTGGCCTGTGTTGTGCCCGTATGTGAAATAAAGAGTACTCTCGACACGACGTGTCGCGGAAGTCGCTCATTACACGTGTATAAAATATCACCACTGAGGAGACAAAGGTGGTCGGGCGTGGTACTGGCCACTCGCCCCCTCATGTACTGTGCAGGCCTTCATATGTGCTCACGAACTGCACTTGCCCCAACATAGCATATCCTGCCCTGGACCAAAGGCCCAGGCAGGCCAGATGGACGAACGTCACAGTGGGAAGGGGGATAGTGGTTTCGTAAAGGTCACCACCACAATCTGCCTGGGAACGCAAGGCCCAGGCAGGCTGGAGGGCGACCAGGAGGAGGGGGGGGCTAGAGTCTACCACAGAACAGCCTGCCCTGGACCAAAGGCCCAGGCAGGCTGAAAGGGCAAAACACGGAGGCGGCTGAGGCAGCACCAATTCAGCTCATCCTGAAAGGCAGAGGCACAGGAAAAGTAAAAGGAGGGGAGGAGGGAAGGGAGGAGAGGGAGGGATGTGTTAGTGTTGATGAGGGAGAGAGTTGAAGAGACCACTACAGCAGTGGCTAAGGAGCAGAGTGGCGAGAGAGGATGAGGGACAGCGGCTGGGGGGATATGATTGGAGGAAGGGGAGGGGATGCTGGGGGTGGACGCGTCAGCAGCACAGCCACGGCGAGACGTGCAGGAACCCAGTTGCCACGGTCAGGCAGCACCAAAGCAGAGCTGCAGCCAGATTGCAACCAGCTACAGACAGCACACCACCAGCAGCACACGAACAGCACGCAGGCAGAACACCAGCAGCACACCAACAGCACACCAGCAGCACACCAACAGTACACCAACAGCACACCAACAGCACGCAGGCAGAACACCAGCAGCACACCAACAGCACACCAACAGTACACCAACAGCACACCAACAGCACACCAGCAGCACACCAACAGCACACCAGCAGCACGCAGGCAGTAGCACACCAGCAGCACGCAGGCAGCACACCAGCAGCACACCAACCACACACCAGCAGCACGCAGGCAGCACACCAGCAGCACACCAACAGCACACCAGCAGCACACCAGCAGCACGCAGGCAGCACGCAGGCAGCACACCAACAGCACGCCAAGAGCACACCAACAGCACACCAGCAGCACGCAGGCAGCAGCAGACAGCAGCACACCAGCAGCACACCAACAGCACGCAGGCAGCAGCAGACAGCAGCACACCAGCAGCACACCAACAGCACACCAGCAGCACACCAACAGCACGCCAAAAGCACACCAACAGCACACCAGCAGCACACCAACAGCACACCAGCAGCACACCAAGAGCACACCGGCAGCACACCAACAGCACACCAGCAGCACACCAACAGCACGCAGGCAGCACACCAACAGCACGCAGGCAGCACACCAACAGCACACCAGCAGCACGCAGGCAGCAGCACACCAGCAGTACACCAACAGCACACTAGCAGCACACCAACAGCACGCCAACAGCACACCAGCAGCACGCAGGCAGCACACTAGCAGCACGCAGGCAGCAGCAGACAGCAGCAGCAGCAGGTGGACGGTGTCACTACGAGGAGCAACGCAGAGAAGCCCGGAGAGCCGCAGTCGCTTAGCCGGGCCAGGTCCGAATGTAGAAAAGTAATAAAATAACTATAAATAAAAACGTTACGAAAGATTGTCAAACATTCACACAGAAGAGCAATAAAGGGAGGATAAGAGAACAAAATGAAACAAAAATAAGAGCTTAACAAGAGAAAGGAAAGGTGGGAGGCAGGAGAGACGAGACGGCGGCCCCCATACCATCCACCACACTTTATCATTCAACATCCACCACACTTCATCATTCAACATCCACCACACTTCGTCATTCAACATCCACCACACTTCATCATTCAACATCCACCACACTTCATCATTCAACATCCACCACACTTCGTCATTCAACATCCACCACACTTCATCATTCAACATCCACCACACTTCGTCATTCAACATCCACCACACTTCGTCATTCAACATCCACCACACTTCATCATTCAACATCCACCACACTTCATCATTCAACATCCACCACACTTCATCATTCAACATCCACCACACTTCATCACTCAACATCCACCACACTTCGTCATTCAACATCCACCACACTTCATCATTCAACATCCACCACACTTCATCATTCAACATCCACCACACTTCGTCATTCAACATCCACCACACTTCGTCATTCAACATCCACCACACTTCATCATTCAACATCCACCACACTTCATCATTCAACATCCACCACACTTCATCATTCAACATCCACCACACTTCATCACTCAACATCCACCACACTTCGTCATTCAACATCCACCACACTTCATCACTCAACATCCACCACACTTCGTCATTCAACATCCACCACACTTCATCATTCAACATCCACCACACTTCGTCATTCAACATCCACCACACTTCATCATTCAACATCCACCACACTTCGTCATTCAACATCCACCACACTTCATCATTCAACATCCACCACACTTCGTCATTCAACATCCACCACACTTCATCATTCAACATCCACCACACTTCATCATTCAACATCCACCACACTTCATCATTCAACATCCACCACACTTCATCACTCAACATCCACCACACTTCGTCATTCAACATCCACCACACTTCATCACTCAACATCCACCACACTTCGTCATTCAACATCCACCACACTTCATCATTCAACATCCACCACACTTCGTCATTCAACATCCACCACACTTCATCATTCAACATCCACCACACTTCATCATTCAACATCCACCACACTTCGTCATTCAACATCCACCACACTTCATCATTCAACATCCACCACACTTCATCACTCAACATCCACCACACTTCATCACTCAACATCCACCACACTTCGTCATTCAACATCCACCACACTTCGTCATTCAACATCCACCACACTTCATCATTCAACATCCACCACACTTCGTCATTCAACATCCACCACACTTCGTCATTCAACATCCACCACACTTCGTCATTCAACATCCACCACACTTCATCATTCAACATCCACCACACTTCATCATTCAACATCCACCACACTTCATCATTCAACATCCACCACACTTCATCACTCAACATCCACCACACTTCATCATTCAACATCCACCACACTTCATCATTCAACATCCACCACACTTCGTCATTCAACATCCACCACACTTCGTCATTCAACATCCACCACACTTCATCATTCAACATCCACCACACTTCGTCATTCAACATCCACCACACTTCATCATTCAACATCCACCACACTTCATCACTCAACATCCACCACACTTCGTCATTCAACATCCACCACACTTCGTCATTCAACATCCACCACACTTCATCACTCAACATCCACCACACTTCGTCATTCAACATCCACCACACTTCATCATTCAACATCCACCACACTTCGTCATTCAACATCCACCACACTTCATCATTCAACATCCACCACACTTCATCATTCAACATCCACCACACTTCGTCATTCAACATCCACCACACTTCATCATTCAACATCCACCACACTTCGTCATTCAACATCCACCACACTTCATCACTCAACATCCACCACACTTTGCCATCCAGCCCCCATTACCATCCATCACACATCATCACCCACCACTATTCCAATTGCGACGTTATTAGCCCTGTTTGCTGCTGGCCGTTTGACTTTTGGGGCCTGTGGTCCTGTGCTTAGCCGCTGTGTAAAAGCGAATCTCAACCATAGCCCAGACCGCATCGCTGCACCGTGAACACTTCTCCCCTCCCGTTTATCACGCGTCAAGTATTTGCCAGCGGCGGATTTCTTTCATCAACACCACGGCTCCTTTCCACAAAAGCGGCAACTCATTCACTCCGGGTGTATCACGCGATGTGAGCACAGGGTCAGAGCACGACAGCCACAGGCTCAGTGCCCCGTGGCAAAACCACGCATCGAGAATCAGAGTGGCCCACGAGAGGAGGCCAGGTGAGCTGGTGAACAGCGAGGTGGCCACAGGAAGAGCGGAGTGGCCCACGAGAGAAGACACAACGAGGTGGCCCAGAGAGGAGGGGCGGCTGTGGCTGAGCCTGGCGTGTGGCGGCGGGCAGGGCGGGAGCAGCAGCAGCAGCAGCTGGATCCTGGCCACGCCGCGGAATGCCGCCCGGCCGCATCGCGGCCGCACCGCAGCTCAGCCCGGAGAGGCTCCTCGCTAGGCTGAGCTGCCTCGCGGAACCTGACCCGGCTTGTAGGCCGCTCGGGACATGTGCAGAGTAAATACCGACCGTGCGTTAACCCAACAACCACCACCGCAATAACAACAATCACCAACCAGCCCAGCACTCGCACGGACTCGGTTATATAATACTGCTGCTGCTGATAGCGGTCGTGACAAGGCGAGCTCTGACGAGGGCGCTGACCATGACGGGGGGCGAACGGGAGTTTAAGAGATTGTGGGGACGATTCATTCACGTTTTACCTGCGAAACCCACGCCGAGTCCCAAGACACATTTTCAGGAGGATCTTGCCTAGTTTGGTTTTTGCAATAAAGGGGCGGTGGCGATGTTGTTGCTGCTGCTGTGCGATCCCAATGTAGTCATTTGCCGGGAATTGTTCACCATCGGGGTGAGGTTTGGGCAACATCAGTCCCACTGTTTGTGTGGGGTGAACCTATTGGAGTAAACTGTAGAACCCAGAGGAAATGTAATGCAGACCAGGGGGACAACATGCAGACTCCACAGAGAAAGGTACCCGACTGACCCGAGTAAGGAATCGAACCCAGGGATATCTTGCTGTGAGGCGCGAGTGCCATTACTTCGCCCAGAGACTCGCATGGAGACCCTGACACGGAGAACAGTGGATCTGCCTTGAGTCTCCCACCACCTGGCCTTAGCTCTTCTGGAGACCGCTGCGACGCTTGTCTCGGCAATGGGCCCAACTCCATCATTCCGAGCACACGCGTCAAGCCCTGCGCAACCGTTCACGCCAAATCGTCTCTACGGCCTCATGTTATTTTCCAGGACCGCGACAATGAGAGGGTAAAGTGCCGATGTTCTGCGCGGCTCCCCAAGACGCTTCCGGCACGTGTAGCGAAACGTCGGATATCGTGGCGAACAAACCGCGGCGCGACGCGAGGCACGCGGGCTACCCACGTGGCAGGCTCCCACTGCTCACTGCCGCTGCTGCCGCTGCAAGGGGTGGTGCTGAAACACGTTGACATTGACATGTGTGTGCAAGCTCGTGAACACAGAGCCGCCGTCCCTGGGGTACGGTGCATCAGGGCGACCATCGAAGCCCCGCGCTTCCATGCCACGCTGTCAGATGTCATACTTCGGGTTTCGTTTGACGGCGGCGGGAGGCCCACGCGGTGGGGTTTGCCCCCGGCCCCGCACTCCGCCCCCTAGGGACGATCCTGGCTGAACATTTTGCATGATGATGGAGAGTGGATGTTGATGCATGGTGGGTAGTGATGTGTGGTGGGTGGTGATGGAGAGTGGATGGTGATATGTGATGCATGGTGGATGGTGATGTGTGGTGAAATGACGATGTAGGATATGGAACGTGACCTGAACACTGCGCAGAGAGGCTCTGGAGGTGCTGGTTTGGGATTTTGCACTGCGACAGAGAGAGGAGCACGAGGAGTGGGAGATACCCGCGCGTCAGAGGCGACAACAGCATCCTGGTGCCTGTTGAGGGAAGTAAGTAGTGGTCTTGGGCAGGACGCGTCACGGCTGGACGAGACGATGGATGGCACGTGGAATGCACTCCTATAATGTGGTAGTTGCCTTCCTTAAGAACACCACGTTATGTAAAAATCGCGTTATAATAACCATTGATTCATCTTGATTTGAAGCGTTCTTGACTGCAGCAATCCATACTCGTTGGTTCTTTCGGTAAAGTCACGTAGGTAGAAAATAAAATAAATCGCGACGTTTCGATCGCAACACAAGCGGTCTTCCTCAGGCGGAAAAATAATCCAGCAGTGGAACTGCTGAACCAGAAGCTTGTGTTACACATAGACGTGACATTAACTTGCTAATCCCCCTAATCTCCCTGCCTAATCTCTCCCATCAACACAGTGCTAATCTCCCATTAACACTGCTGTTGTGCGCATATTCGGGGACGATACTCTTATGCGGCGACAGAAGCTCATTTCATGCTAATCTCTCTCCCTAATCTCTCTCTCCCTAATCTCTCTCTCCCTAATCTCCCCCATTAACACAACTGACATGCTTGCGTCCGGGGATGGAATTCCTCTCCAGCTCAGACCCCGCTTGCGTGCCCTTCGCCACATATATAACCTCTTGTTGTAACAGCTCTCTCGCTGGTTCAGCAGTTCCACTGCTGGATTATTTTTTCCGCCTGAGGACGACCGCTTGTGTTGCGATCGAAACGTCGTGATTTATTATTTGTATTTTATTTTTTTATACCTACGTGACTTTGCCGAAAGAACCAAAGAGCATTGATTCAATGGGAATTAAGGTGTTAGGGGTAGTAAATGTAGAAAGCACCAACATGACTGACATTTTTCATGATAAATTGTTATATTATTGTTGATTTTTACGTGTTCTTTAATAATCATTGTGTTTTAGTTTGATAGTATAATTTATGAATACGTGAAAATGCCTGAAAAGTGCATGTTACAGTGTTAGTCGCTAAGCGATAGAAAACATAGCCGTGGAGGAGGGTGAAGAGAGAAAACGATTAATGGTGTGAAGTGAAGGGTGCAATATCGTTCTATTCACTCAATCGCATATATCCAATTCTCATCCATGTTGTACAAATGTGTTCCCGAATACATTCACGGCATTAAATCCAAATTCGTGTTATGAAAACACGCGTTATAGCAGAACGGACTGGACATGCACACAAATCCTGAACCGGTGTCGACATTCAGTGTATCGTCAACACTCAGACTTGCTTAAACCAATATCGTACCGTTGACCTGCCCGATGTTCATAGGCAAGGACTCACTCGACTGCTGAAATTGTGCACTCCCGGAAGGCAGGCTCGTGTGGCTAACGGGTTGTGTAAAATCACTTGCATTGTCTCAGTGGAGGGACCGCTATGGGAGGGACGCGAACCGTAAGTGAAGTTATTTTGCTGTTATGACGGAAACACCG
Source organism: Lampetra planeri (assembly GCF_965212315.1). Classification (NCBI taxonomy): domain Eukaryota; kingdom Metazoa; phylum Chordata; class Hyperoartia; order Petromyzontiformes; family Petromyzontidae; genus Lampetra; species Lampetra planeri. Next base: position 7,110,524 of record NC_136157.1, read on the forward strand.
TTCTTGCAGAGTGGTGGAGCACCGCTGAGCACAATGCGCTACGCACATTCCCAACAGTGGCACGTGACGTTTGACCTCGAGCTCGAACGATCAGTCGATTAATTATCCTCATGGCTTTCACTTTATTCCCCCCCTTCCCCATCTCTGGCGTGAGTGCAGGAGTTCCACTTTGATCACCCCCCCCCCCGCTCTGCCTCCTCCCTCCCGTCCGCCCGCACGCGCGCCTGGGACGCGTACAGGCACGCGTGGACTCTCCGCTCTTGTATGCGAGCCAAGAACCATGAGCGATCACAGGAGGAGGAGGATGATGATGATGGGCATTATTATTATTTCATTTGTCTCGCGTTCCGAGGCTGTCGGTTACAGCGACTGCAGCGGCCGCGTCTGTGGAAGTAAGAGCGCAGAGTGCACACGTGTGGTGTGACTGAGCATTCGTGTCGAGCGCCTGGCACTTCTTATGATGTGGCTGTTATTCGTGTGGTGTGCCTAGGACTTCGTGTGGCGCGACTGAAACTTCGTGTGGTGTGGCTGGTTGGCAGCAGGACAGACCGGCCGGTACGTTTAAGGGACCTTCCCCAGGCAGCCCGACACTCCACCCGAAGCACCCGAGGATGCGGAACCTGAGACTGGTCACCTGGTGAGTGAGCGGTGGGGAGATGGAAGATGAGAAAGTGGGAGGTATGAGAGAGATGGACAGCTGGCAGATGACGAGGGAGGCAGGGAGATTAGAGGGGAGAGATGAGAGGGAGTGAGGGAGATTGGAGGGCGTAGGAGAGGTGTGAAGGAGGGAGATAATAGGGAAAGAGATAGGTAGATGGAAAATGGGAGGGAGGTGGGAGTCTTGGATAAAAGGAGATGAGAGAGAAGATAGGGAGACGAGTGATCGTGTAGATGGGGGGGGGGGGGGTAGGTGGGAGGGAGACAGGTGGTTAGATGGGTAGGGAGATGGCGATGCAAGAGAGGTGAGAGGCAGACATTGTGTGGGATGTAGGTGTACAGAAGTTGGGTTGGTGAACCTGCCTCTGCGGATGGATGGTGGGTTGTCTCCAGTTTAAAACCAAGAGAGCCAAACGTCTCTGCTGTGCAGGACCCTCCTGAAAGATTGTCTTGAGATTCAGCGAAGCTTTTCTTCACGGTTAGCTCCGTCGACAGCCATTTGTGGAAATGACATGGTCCTATGGCAGGAGGCAGAGATACCAGCCTACCATTTCCGAAGCAAATGAAATTCATGCTGCTTCTCTTGTCCCGTGTTATCGATGCCTTTGTTACATACTGATGGACGGAGCGGTGGTGCAGTGGTTAGCGCACTGCGCTACTCACATAGATACCTATAGAGCGTGAGCATCCCCCATGTAGATGTAGCCTTAACTGAGTATCTGGTGTGGTGTGTAAACATCAGCACTGGGGAGACAAAGGTGGCCAGGCATGGTGTTGATTACCCACCCCCTAGTGCGCTGTTTCGGCCTTTATATGTGTTCGCTAACAGCATTTGCCCCAACAGCCTCTTAAAAAAGATACATGGGGCCTTTGATGTTGTTGTGGGGGGTGAGTGGCGAGATGGGGCACACCGCGGTGGCCAGATGTCAACTACCTCGCCTGGGATGCAGGAGGTCGTGGGTTTTTCCCCGGGTCCTCCAGTCCTCCAGTAATTCAATCCACATATAGAATCAACATGCGTTTCGAGTATTTGGCTCATACATTTCCACGTGATAAGCCGCTTCATTTGGACTATCATTTGTGGCCAAGTCGCTTCTGAAAAAGAGATGTATAGCACTGTGGGCCTTACCTGGTAAAATATAAAAAGTCAAGTTGCAGTTTAGAGTATGGTGAGGTTGAGGCTTAAATGAGTGTGAGTCAGGGTTGTGTATGTCTTCATAGTAATGCTTTTTGGGTAAGATTGCGTTATTTATATGTCGTAACCCTCCACCATCCGACACGGCCAAACGGTAAAAAATGTGTCACGTTTACAAAGGACAAAATAATTCACTTCTTTAGCCCACCGGTGTCTTGAAGAGTGAATCAACTTCATTTAAAATTTGAGTACGACGTTTCGCTGGTAATTACATCCAGCTTCATCGGGCCAGAACGGTGAAGCTCTTCTCTTGCTCCCGGTCTTAAATAGAGCAGCAAGCAGAAGGGTGACGGTATCATTCAATTCATTCTGGTGCAGCGATTCGAGGCGATCTAACTCAAAAAACATTATTATGAATAACATTAGTCGCGAAAGCCTACGTGTTAAACTGGGTGTGTATGTCTGGCGGTCGGGCGCGGTGCAGGCCACCTACCCCCTCGTGCACCGTTCCGGACTTAATAGGTGCTCGCTAACAGCAATTGCCCCAACAGTCTGTTAAGGCTATTCGGGAGATATTTGCACCATTTATATCAAATTCCACGGTGGAAACACGAAATGAAGCTTGTGATGGAGGCCCTGTCGGCAAAATAGTTTGTATCTTCTGGCCAAACGCCATTTGGCAAAACAGGGACTGTAGCCCCGCCCCCCAACCCTCGAGGTTTCTCCAGAAACAACGAAACCACGACAGCTGGCCACGTGGAATGTTTGAATGCTTGCTGCGAGGAGAGGTTGCAATTCCTCTGTCGGGAGCTGGAATGGTACCACCGGGGCCTCTGTGGAATACAGGGAGGTCCGGTGGCCGGTTCTGGCTCCAGTCACCATGAGGGTGGAGAGTCCTCCACTCGAGGCAGGAAACTGCCAAACACCGGGAAGTGGCTCTTCTTCTGAGTAACTAGAGGGGAAGTGGGAGCCTATAGGCAGTGAGGTTTAGAAAGTTGTGAGTCCCAGGCTACTGTGGGTTTGTCTCCCTATTAGCAGGAGGCGAGGAATGGTGGTGGTGGCTTACGCACCCACACAAGATGAACATCAGTAGAGGGATGCAGGCAATTCTGATGAGTCAGATGCCTTTCATGACCTCATGTCCCAGTTTGATTTTCTCTCTCACGGCCAACATCCATGAATATATGAACCTGGTAATGAGCCTCCCCTAGGTCTACTCAGCCAGAAATGAGTAGCTGGCATGATACAAACATCGAGCACCTGGGAGGCAAAAGCGGCAGGGCATGGTTGTAGCCACGCCCCCCGTTCGTGTCCCCTGCCGGCCTTCATCAGTGCTCGCTAACAGCACTTGCCTCAGTCTGTTGAGGCTATACGGAAAATCTTTGTCTTGTGTTTCCCCATCCAGTTTGCCGATCGCTCTGCTCCTCGCCATCACTGCTGGAGCCGTGAGTCCGGAGAAACAAACCCCCAACCCCAGCCCCTTGCCCACCACCACATACCCCTTGCCCACCACCACATGGCCAGACAACGCCTTCCCGCTCAGTCATCGGGCATGGATTGCTTGTCTTATTACAATAAACTTCACCGCGCTGGTCAGTGCGAGACATGCTTGTGGTGGTTGTGGTGTTCACCCTATAAAACATTTTGGCTATAACGCGGTTCTTTAATTCGGAACGCGCACCGCTATAACGCGGTTTAGACGCACTACTTTCTTCAGCTGCGCAGCCGAGCGGTGTGATCGAGTAGCGGAATGATACAGTAACGCGCAGTCTCACTGCGCGGTGTGTGTAGTCCCCTGGGTCACGCCAAGCTGCTGTATCGTCACTTTACTTACAGGGGGAATTGTTTTCGCTTCAGGCGTTTTTTGCTTAACGCGACACTTTCCATGATAGCATTTCCCGCTCTGAACGAGGAATTTTACTCCACTGTGATTATTTGAGCCCCGCACCGCATTGAAACCAGACTGGCCAGTGTGGTGAAGTATGGTCAACAATTCTAGATTTGAAGCTTTCGTGACTGCAAAGAATCATATTCTTAGGTTTTTTCGGTAAAGTCACGTAGGTAAAACATCAAAATTAATTAGCTGCATCAAGTACGACACTTGATGCAGCTAATTCGGCTGTGACGGTCCCACCTGATGACGGAGACTTGTGTTGCCTCGGAAACGTCGTGATTTTTGTTTTATTTTATTTTATTTTCATTAATTTTGATGTTTTACCTACGTGACTTTACCGAAAAAACCTAAGAATATGGTCAACAACCCTCCCACACACGGTGTGTTTTATTGGGTAGACCGTGAGTTTATGACCACCACGCATGTGTACACTGCACTGTGAGTATATGGGCTACTCTGAGTCTGTGGGTCTCTGAATCTGCGAGACCCCCGTGTAATCGCTGTGGTTGCGGCTTTTCTCATCTCTGTGTGCGTCTTGTGTGTCTGTGACTCTGTGGGGGCTGAGTGGTGTGTACAACGTCTTGTGTGTCTGTGACTGTGGGGGGCTGAGTGGTGTGTACAACGTCTTGTGTGTCTGTGTCTGTGGGGGGCTGAGTGGTGTGTGTGTGTTTTGTGTGTCTGTGACTCTGTGGGGGCTGAGTGGTGTGTACGACGTCTTGTGTGTCTGTGTCTGTGGGGGGCTGAGTGGTGTGTACAACGTCTTGTGTGTCTGTCACTCTGTGGGGGGCTGAGTAGTGTGTACAACGTCTTGTGTGTCTGTGACTCTGTGGGGGCTGAGTGGTGTGTGTGCGTCGTGTGTGTCTGTGACTCTGTGGGGGCTGAGTGGTGTGTACAACGTCTTGTGTGTCTGTGACTCTGTGGGGCTGAGTGGTGTGTGTGCGTCTTGTGTGTCTGTGACTCTGTGGGGGCTGAGTGGTGTGTACAACGTCTTGTGTGTCTGTGACTCTGTAGGGGGCTGAGTGGTGTGTGTGCGTCTTGTGTGTCTGTGACTCTGTGGGGGGCTGAGTGGTGTGTGTGCGTCTTGTGTGTCTGTGACTGTGGGGGGCTGAGTGGTGTGTGTGCGTCTTGTGTGTCTGTGACTCTGTGGGGGGCTGAGTGGTTTGTGTGCGTCTTGTGTGTCTGTGACTGTGGGGGGCTGAGTGGTGTGTACGACGTCTTGTGTGACTGTGGGGGGCTGAGTAGTGTGTACAACGTCTTGTGTGTCTGTGACTCTGTGTGGGGGGCTGAGTGGTGTGTACAACGTCTTGTGTGTCTGTGACTCTGTGTGGTGGGCTGAGTGGTGTGTACAACGTCTTGTGTGTCTGTGACTCTGTGTGGGGCTGAGTGGTGTGTACAACGTCTTGTGTGTCTGTGACTGTGGGGGGCTGAGTGGTGTGTACGACGTCTTGTGTGACTGTGGGGGGCTGAGTAGTGTGTACAACGTCTTGTGTGTCTGTGACTCTGTGGGGGGCTGAGTGGTGTGTACAACGTCTTGTGTGTCTGTGACTCTGTGTGGGGGGCTGAGTGGTGTGTACGACGTCTTGTGTGTCTGTGCCTCTGTGGGGGGCTGAGTGGTGTGTGTGTGTCTTGTGTGTCTGTGACTCTGTGGGGGGCTGAGTGGTTTGTGTGCATCTTGTGTGGTTGTGACTGTGGGGGGCTGAGTGGTGTGTACAACGTCTTGTGTCTGTGACTGTGGGGGGCTGAGTGGTGTGTACAACGTCGTGTGTGTCTATTACTCTGTGTGGGGGGCTGAGTGGTGTGTGTGTGTCTTGTGTGTCTGTGACTCTGTGGGGGGCTGAGTGGTGTGTGTGTGTCTTGTGTGTCTGTGACTGTGGGGGGCTGAGTGGTGTGTAAGTGTCTTGTGTGTCTGTGACTGTGGGGGGCTGAGTGGTGTGTGGTGCTGGCCACCCCCACCCCTTCGTGCGCCGTTTCGGCCTCCATAGGTGCTACTCGGTAACAGCACTTGCCCCAACAGACTGTTGAAGGCTGTACGGGGGATCTTTGTCTTTGTGTGTGTTTATCAGCAGCAGCAGCCACCTGATGATCGCTGCCCGTGCCCTCGAGAGGAAGGCACCCGGGTGAGGAGGGGGAGGAGGGAGCCGCTCCCACCCAGGGACCCACCCAGGGACCCAGCCCCACACAGATCTCGATCCAGTCCACGGGACAGGCTCGCCGCATCACTCTCACGACGACGCTGATGCATTCGAGATTCTAGACACTGATGCAGCCACCACGCGCCCACCCCCCAAAGACGCCACTTGCGACTGCCACTGCTGTCCACACCGCGTGCCGCAACAGGGAGAGCCGCCACCGGGGGTTGGGGCTTGAGATGGGACGGAAGTTGCTTCGAGCTGTAGAGAGAGTCAAGAAAAGGTCTCCCCGTGTAGTTCGCACACAGGCTGCTGCTGAAGCAAGTGCTGCCAGCGCCGATGAAGGCCGGGACGGCACCGACATGAGGCGGTGTTGGGACAGCTTCACGCCCCGGTCGCATTTGTCTCTCTCGCAGTGCTGATGTTTACACGCCGCAGCAGCAGCAGCCACTCGCTTAAGGCGGAGTCTCCCTCAAGTATAACCCAACTCTGTAATACACAACACAGAATACACACTCGCCTCTTGCAGAGGGCAGCTAAACAGACAACAGGCACGTATAAAGATAAAATAATCAATTAAATACTAGCATACGACGTTTCGTGACTTTACCGAAAGAACCAAAGAGTTACTCCTGCAGTGACGAAAGCTCCAAATTAAGTTTAGACAACAGGCACACACACACTGACACACCCCCACAGCTTACATCATGGAACAACAACCTTCGTTGTCCACTAGGTGGGGCGGAGGTCATCACTTTGAGGCTAGGTGAAGAAGGGTCGAAGGCTCGCTGGATAGAGCCAGGTGTCATGGGTTGGCTGCTGTGCCAGGCTAGGTGCAGGAGGAGGAGGCCACGAGACAGACCCATGTGCCATGGGTTGACTGAGATGACTGGCAGATGCACCAACTTTGCCCCACATACAAATATAAATATCTCCCTTATAGCCTTAACAGACTGTTGGGGCAGATGCTGTTAGCGAGCACCGATGAAGACTGGCACGGCACACGAGGGGGTGGGTGGCCAGCACCACGCCCAGTCGCCTTTGTCTCCCTAGTGGCGCACCAGTTACTCATTTGAGACTGAAGAGGCCCAGGACCAGTTTAGACAATCGTCACTGATGTTGGGGGAATCGAACTCTGGTCGCCAGGTTCGTAGCACAACATGCAAACCGCTACACTACTGCCCATACACGTGCATACACACACACACACGTGCACACACGCGGCTGAGCCTGTGTCCTGTACCTCCTTCCCAGGGGGAGCGGGGGTTCCCGGGATCCTCGGGCCCCCCTGGCCCCACCGGCCTAATGGGACCCGCGGGGTCCAGCGGGTTTCCTGGAGAGAGGGGCGACCCAGGCCGCCAAGGTCCAATGGGACCCAAGGGGGACCAGGTTTGTTGCGAGGGGCCTTATGGCTCCGTGTCCCCACATCTAATCCTGTAGCTTGGCCTTGTTTAAAGGGGGGGCGGGTGGTCAGGCAAACCCTCAGGGGGAGGTGGAGAGGAAGACTCAGGCTCGGGGGGGGTGCAGCAGGAGCATAAGCCAGCAGGGGGGCAGGGGGGGCCTTGCCCCCCCCCTGGTGGTCAAAGCTACGAGTTGGGGAGGTCCCCTTGACAAGCACTATGAGATTTGTTTTCAACAACATTGTAAAAAAACAACAACTTATTTAAAACGCAGTTTTTATTTTTATGAAAATTCTTTCATTTACGTTCCACGTAACGTTTGGCTTCACATCTTTGTTTCTACGTTGTAATCACACTGAATCCAGCTAGGTAAGCAGAACCTTTCTTTCCGGGTTGGGGCGAATAGGGAGTGCGACCATGCGAGACAAATCCAATTTTGGGGCCCCACCTGACCGATTGCTGCACCTCCCGAGCTGACAATGTCGTTACCACGCCACTGGGATGCAGTGGTGACACTCGCGCCTCGCAGCGAGAAGCACCGGTGTTCAATTCCCGACTCGGGTGCCTCTCTGTGGTCGAGTTTGTAGTTCTCTCTCCCCCTGTTCTGCGTGGGTTTCCTCCTTCCATAGCTAAATCCACACACACAGTGGAACTGGTGTTGGCCAAAACAGCATCCCAATGTTGAGCAAGCCCTTGCAAGTGACTCATTTGGAATCACACAGCAGCAACAGCAGCAAGCATCGCTTCCTGCTGCTAGCAACGCATTTGGCAGGACCCTCCTGAATAGGAGTCTTGAGATTCGATGAGGCTCTGCTGGCTGAACAGTTGCAACGATCGGAGCCAACTTTGCCCCCGGTTACTCCGCACGGCCCGTGATGCTCTTCCTGGGTTCATTCGGCTGCTCTGCGGAGCCGCCACATTGAGAGGCATCGGCACTCCATCTCATGTTCACATCCCCGCACGGCCAATGGTGAAAACTCCACGTTCCTATGACCAGGACGTACGACGACTGCTGTTGACCTCCCTGCAAAGCGGAGCTCGTTTGGGACGCGGCCTCTGAGTAGGGAAGGTGGGGAGTTAACAGTGAGGCCGGGGGCTGTCTGAACTCACTTGCTGAGTGTCGCATCTCTTGCTCCCCTGTGCGCAGGGGTTCCCGGGAGTTCCCGGGTTCATGGGAGGAGATGGAACCCCGGTGAGGAGGTCCACGTAAACTTCATCGCTGTCTCATCATCGTCAGCATCATCAATTTGCATCCACATTGCCATCAATACCAACATTACCACCATCATTCATCACCTTCACCAGTGCTGTCATCGCCACTTCACCAACCTCATCTGTATCATCATTACGATCACCACGCATGTGATCCAGCACTGTGGAGGCAGCAGCGAGGGTTGGTGGATCACGCACAGATGGTATGAAACTCCCTTCCCATGGACATCGAGGAGGAGCCGTACCCTGGCTCGCCAGGAGAAGGCGGTACAGAAAATATGTGGACTCCCCCTGTCCCGTCTTTCCGGGATAGAGCGTTTCCCCCCTTGCATGTGCATTTTTCTCCGGGTGCTCCGCTTTCCTACCGCTCATCAATCAGCCACAAACAGAATCAGAATCAGAAACGGTTTTAATCGCCATGTAAGTTCGCACAGACAAGGAATTCACTATGGCTGGACGGTGCATACATTTAACAAGTAGGAATCTTAAAAACTTATATAAAAGGTATACACTCTAACTATACTAACGTCACAAAGTTTAAGTAATACTAAAGGGCTAAAATCTATAAAATTATGAATAAGTAGACCTTATAAAATGCCAAATGTAAAATGGTAATTAGCCGTATTAAACAATCTTAAAATACAAAAATACAAATAAGATTACACGTTGTAAGTATGGAAAGGTGTAATTATGTAGATAAAATGTAATAGTAAGTGTAACAGTGACCTTAACACAGAGAGAGGACGACAGAGGTTGGGGAATTGCTGGCAGTGCCGTCTGCTCACCACGTGGCTGCTACTGCTGCATTCCCACTCACATGTGGCTCCTGGCGCCTCTGACTCGTCGCCTCTCTTCAAGAGCGAACCGGCACAGTGCGGCGTCGCATTCTAATTTGACATCACAAGGACGGAGGTGGTGGAGGAGGTGGTGATGGAGAAGGTAATGGATCATGAAGGAGGTGGTGATGGAGGAGGTGGCGATGTGCTCTCTGGCTGCGCAGGGTTTGCCTGGGGAGCTGGGGAAGCGAGGCCCCCCAGGGTCTGGGGGCCCCCGGGGGCCGCGGGGCAATCCCGGCCTGGGCGGGGGGCCTGGGCAACCGGGGCAGCCGGGGTTCCCAGTGAGTCCTCCCACGGCACTCCCCCCCCCCCAGCCTGTCCATCATATGATACCTGCCCCCCGCTTTCATCACGGTGGCGAGATGTTAACCACCTCGCCCGGTATACAGGAGGTCGTGGATTCGATCCCGACCCTGACGCCTGCGGAATATTTGAAGTTTGCGTGTCTCTCCTCACAGTCGTGTGGATTTTACTCTGGGTCCTCTGGTTTTTCCCTCAACTTTTAAAATTAATGTGCATTTAGATTATTTGGCTGGTGTAAATGTCTACACGAGAAGACTATTTGGCTGGTATAAATGTCTACGCGATGAGACACTTCGTTGAGCTATCATTTGTAGACCGGTCACTTATGAAAAATAACTAGAAAGCCCAGTGGGCCATACCTGGTATAACCAAACATATTTTTATAGGTTCACCTATCAATCAGATATTCCTCATTGGGGGTCGCTGTCTCTCCCATCCGCAGGGGTTCCCCGGAGCAAAAGGGATCAAAGGGGACACAGCTTCAATCCCGCCGGGTCTGATCGGACCCCCGGTAATGGACCCCAAACCTACCATCCCGAGTCCTTGAATGTCACCTGTGTGTATATGTGTGTGTCACCTGTGTGTGTGATGTGTGTGTGACGTGTGTGTGTGACGTGTGTGTGTGTCGCCTGTGTGTGTGCGTGTCGCCTGTGTGTGTGTCACCTCTGTGTGTGTGTCACCTCTGTGTGCATCACCTCTGTGTGTTTGTCACCTGTGTGTGCAATGTGTGTGTATCACGTCTGTGTGTGTGTCACCTATGTGTGTATCGCCTCTGTGTGTCACCTGTGTGTGTGTGTATCACCTCTGTGTGTGTGTCACCTATGTGTGTGTCACCTCTGTGTGTGTGTGTCACCTGTGTGTGTATCACCTCTGTGTGTTTGTCACCTGTGTGTGTGTGTGCGTGTTATTGGATCCCGCAGGGTGATTCTGGATTTCCTGGGCGCGATGGCGAGCAGGTAATGCAGGACAGGGAGCCCGCCACCTACCTGGAGCCCCCCACAGACCATCCCACGTTATCGCATCTCACGTTAGCAACAGCATGACCGACAATATTCACTCTCATCGCCTCAGTCTCTCGTCAGATAAACTGTTTTGATACCATCGTCAACGATGTGTGTGCGATCCACGTGGCACAGTGGTTAGCGCACTGCGCTAATATACCTGACGTCCGAGGGTCGATTTCCGGCCACGGCCGAGATCAGCGGTGAGTGAATGAGTGGTGCCTAGCACGGTTGGCTACGTACGGCGCGAAAGAAATTCAACGTACGTAGAGTCTCTTCTCCTATAAACGTGGTAGTTGAAAAGTCGCGTTATAATAAATAGTATAGGGTAAAGCACAGTCTGCGACAACACACCTGCACAGGCTGAACAAAGACTGAGGTGCGTGGGTGGCATCGAGAGTCATCCAGCAGCATCCGAACGCCTTGTGCGATGCGAAGCCGAGGCAGCCGTAAAACCGCCTGTTCCTGTAGTTGTGTTCACTCGATCGCGTTATATCCAATTCGCATCCATGTTATAAAAAATGTTTTCCCTTATGCATTCATCGCGTTATATCCAATTCGCGTCATGAAAACACGCATTATAGAACAGACTGTACATGGAGCACGAGGGTGACACAGACAGCCACACCAACCCCTCGTGTGCCGTGCCGGCTAGAATAGTTGCTACTTGCTACTGACAGCACCTGCCCCCACAGCCTGTGTGGCCCATGGGTGTGAATGTGTATCGACATGACGTTACAGTATGTACACATGCAATTTTTACTTTTGTACCGTAGATAGCCAACCGTGCTAATCGGATGTGCATAGCTTGTTTACATAGTGTGTGGGGCAGGGGGTGCTGTTTGGGATCTTGGAAGAATTAATTCACATCGTGGGCGCAATTTTCGGACTTTTCGGAGCACGCTGGACAGACTTGGAGCCGCCTCACCCACTCTCCACTACCCCCCACTACCCCCCCCCACCCTTCTCAACCTCGATGCAGGGCCCAGCCGGGAACTCCGGCCGCCAGGGCCCGCCCGGGACGCCGGGACGCGACGGGCCCCCGGTGAGGGTGCTCCACAACAAACCCCTGTGAACCGACATTGCACAAGCTTTGGGGGCTAACCTAATCGAGGGGGGCAGGGGGCGACATAGGAGTGGAGGTGGTGGCGCCGCAGATGATAAAGCGGGGAAAATATTACAACGCATTCTGTGTGGGGGAGCTGTAGCCCCCAGGAGTTAGTGGCACTCTGTGGAGGCGGCTGTTACTGAGGAGCTAGTGGCGGTGTGTGGAGCTGTCGCCGGAGGGGTAGTGGAACTGTGTAGTGTGCCGGTCTTCAACGCTGGCCCTTGAAGGCAGTATCGGCTACATAGATGTCTGTACACGTGTGTTTACACGTGTATGTGTGTCTGTTCCCAGGGCTCTGCAGGACGCCCCGGTGCCCCAGGAGACCCGGTGAGTTGGGTCAGACACCCCGGTGGGGTTAGGTGGTGGGTGTGGGCAGTGGAGGTTGGGTTAGCGTTGCTGTGTGTGTGTGGGGGTCGCTGTGGGATGATGGTGATAGAGAGTTGATGTTGGCCGTGTCCGTGGTTGTGCAGGGAGACAACGTCCCTGGGCTGAGAGGGGAGCGTGGAGATGCGGTACGGCACACGCACAGACACCGCCTCGTATGTGTGTATGTTGAACTTCTTTCGCACTGTATGTAGCCAACTGCTAATTGGAGGTGCGGGGAATGGACAACAAACTAACAAATTCGTTTTTAATCTAGATTTAAAAGTGAACAGCTCCAGTGGCTTCCTAATATCGGAAAGAAGAGCATTCCGGAAGGGCGCAGAAGCGCATCCAAAAGCGCGCAATGCGGCGACCATTCTTTGGCTTTCCAAAAGCCGCTGTGAGGATTACATCAGCAGCAGCTCATCTCGCTGCTGCTGATAGTGATGACGCTGCTACTGATGATATTGATGATGACGACGTCGGTCTTGTTGATGACGGTGCCCTCAGGGAGACGTTGGGTTTCCGGGACCCAAAGGGTTCTCTCGGCTGGTGCAGCCTCCACCACAGCCACTCACCAAGGGAGATAAGGTAACGCACACAGACGTGTGTGTGTGCATGCGTGTGTAGTGGGTAGTGTAGCAGTTAACGCGCTGCGCTACGAACTCAGTGACCCGAGTCGATTCCTGCTTACGGCCAACACTAGTGACGAATACCTGAACCAGTCCTGGCCTCCCCTAGGTCGACTCAGCCTCAAATGAGTACCTGGTGGGATGTGTAACATCGCCACTCGGGAGACAAAGGCGGCCGGGCGTGGTGTTAGCCACCCACCCCCTTGTGTGCTGTGCCGGCCTTCAAAGGTGCTCGCTAACAGCACTTGCCCCAACCGTCTGTTCAGGCTATACGGGGGATATTCTTGGGTCTTTCGGTAAAGTCACGTAGGTAGGTTTAAAGAAAATAACAAAAAATAACAAAAAACTTCGACGTTTCAATCGCGAAACAAGCGGTCGTCTTCAGGAAAAGGGCGGTTAGCTTCCAAGGCAAACTGTTTATATAGATTTGAAATGGACGTAGCCCAAATGTCAGCAGCCAATGATAATGTAAGTGGGGGACAGCCTATCTGACGGTGGTTGGTTTTCCACCAATCAAAGGGCTGCCAGGTGAAAATTAGCATGTTAAAGATAGATTAGCATGTTAAAGATAGATTAGCATGTTAATGGGAGATTAGCATGTTAATGAGAGATTAGCATGTTAATGAGAGATTAGCATGTTAATGGAAGATTAGCATGTTAATGGGAGATTAGCATGTTAATGAGAGTATCGCAGAGCTGCAACCAAGGGGTCGGCGCGCGAAGAGACTGTGCCGGTGTGAACCCTGTGAAAGCGCAAGTTTGAAATGGGTATAAAGCACAACTAACATCGGAAAGTGGTAGGATGGGGACATCAGAGTCAATTATGACTTAAACTGGTTGATAACGTCCTTCCAATGATTGCTCAGTTTGTACCCATCTTCTCGGTTGAAATTGTGTCTATATATATGGATAGCTTCATGAACGAATCTTTGTTGATAGCCAGCGGGCTTGCAAAGTACCTTCGTCTTAGAGAAATCAATTTCATGTGAGCCCACCGCATTAAAACAATTATCAGCCACGGCCAAGTTATTGGTCTTACCGAGTTTCAGATCTGCCTTATGTTCACGAACGCAGTCCGAGACATGTCGCTTAAGTTTCCCCAACGTAACTACTGCCGCAAGCACAGCTTAGTTTGTAGACGCCGGGGTATTGCATATCAGGGATCACATTCTTCACAGATGGGATCAGATCATGAATTTTATGTACTGTGTTAAATCGAACCTGGATCTTGTGTTTGCTCATGATTTTGGAAATCTTTGTAGTGACCTCTGCTATGTATGGCAAGGTGATGGTTTTGATTGGGTCCTCAGATGGTTCTTTCCCAACGTTTGGGGTGACAGCTTTACGGATTGTGTAGTCTGAATATCCATTCATCTTGAGAGCTTGGTGTTCGTGTTCCAGTTCACTGGCTAGGTGATGATGGTCGGAAATACATCGAGCTCTATGGTGTAGAGTTTTGATGACAGAATTCTTCTGGGATGGATGGTGGTGGGAGTCAGGTTTTAGATAGGCGTCCGTATGGGTGACTTTCTTGTAGACAGTGTCCCATTGAGCCATCTGGTCTCTTTTCGATTAAAATATCCAAGAATGGTAACTTGACATCCTTTTCCACCTCCGTGGTGAATTTCATGGCTGGGTGTATGCAATTGATGTGGTTGAGGAATTGGTTCAGAGCTGGTCGGCCATGTGGCCAGATGACGAACGTGTCATCTACGTATCTCTACCACAAGGACGGACGTAGAGTGGATGCCTGGATGGCATCTGTATCAAAATTTTCCATGAAAACATTGGCTACAACTGGAGATAAGGGAGAACCCATTGGGTACCTTCAACTATACGGGGGATCTTTGTGTGTGTGTGCGCACGCATATGCTTGTGTCTGCGTTACCCCACAAGTCTCTGGAGGCTCTACAGGGGATCCTTGCCGTTGTATCTTTTTTGTGTGCTCAGCAGAGAGCCTCATCCTGACGCTAACTCTAATCCTGGCCCTGAACCTAGCCCTGACTCGTAACCCTCATCCTAACCCTAATTCTGACCATAATCCTGACTCTAACCCTGACCCTAACCCTGAGTCTAACCCTTACCCTGACACATCACTCTGTTTGTTCCAGGGTGACCCCGGGGACCCGGCGCGTGGCGGGGAACAGGGTCCACCAGGGCCCAGAGTGAGTGACCCCTCCCCTCTCCACGCAGCGACACCACCGACTCCGGCACCTCGCACACACCTGCCATGCACACCCGGCATGCCCCTGGCACACCCTTGGCACGCCCCTGGTACGCACCTGGCACAGACCTGGCACAGACCTGGCACACCCTTGGCACGTACCTGGCACGCACACCTTGCACACACAGCTGGCACACAGCCGATACAAGCCCTAACACTATACACGCACACACAAGACACACTCGCAGCACATACCACCTCACCTGAAACAATCACACAGAGACACCCCTCCTCTCCGCCGCCCTCCTCCCTGATCCCGACTCCCGGAGGCGAGGTTCACCTCCCATCTGGGCATGGCTGCCGTGTCTGTGCCGTGTGCTGCAGGGGCAGTCGGGCTTCTCCGGTGAGCCAGGGGATCCGGGATTTCCGGGGCGGCCGGGGTTCGCTACGGTGAGACGCCCCCCCCTCCCCCCACCCTGCGCTAACACGCCGCTCAAGGTGGTGCACTGCTCACTCGTTCCTGTGCTGTGTGTGTGCAGGGCGCACCGGGGGCCACCGGCCCAGAGGGGTACCCTGGGAGGAAGGTGAGGAGAGGGTCCCGTGTATCTCTGTATCTATATTTGCCATGTGTCTCTGTGTCTTTGTGTCTATGCAATTACCCATCCCCCCCCCCCCCCCCCCCCTTGAGTGGAGGTGATATTATATTTAAAGTAAATACGATTTACGGTTTATGTTTACTGTGCTTGTCTCTGTCTCTATGTTTGCCATGTGTCTCGGTGTCTCTATCTGTGTGTCCACATGTCTGCAGGGTCAGCCAGGATTCCCGGGGTCACCAGGAAACCCAGGATTTTTAGGGTTAAAGGTCAGAGAATGAATCCCAGCTGCAGCACCACTGAGCCAACATGTGGTGACGCGCGCGTGTGTGTGTGTCATTGTGTGTCACGGAAGTGTTGGGAGTGGTCGTGGAGCAGTTAGCACGTTGCGCTACGAACCTGGTAATCCGAGTTCGAATCCCGCTCGTGGCCAACAGTGACGATTATTTTAACTGGTCCTTGGCCACCTGAGGTCAACTGAGCCTCAAATGAGTACCTTGTGCGGTGTGTAGACATCACCACAAGGGAGACAAAGCTGGCTGAGTGTGGTGTTGGCCACCCACCCCTCGTGTGCCGTGCCCACCTTCGTAGGAGCTTATCGCTAACAGCACTTGTCCGAACAGTCTGTTAAAAATAGACGGGGGATCTTTGTCTTTGTCACTGCCGTGTGTGCGCAGGGTGAACAGGGAGATCGGGGTCTTCCAGGTCCTGAACCGTTCAGTGTGGGGCAGGAAGGTTCGATCCCCTCTCCGTTCCCGATGACACAACGCTCCCCAACACACCCCCTCCACCCCCATGTCTGCAAGTGTTTATTTGTGGTTTGGGCTGATCTCACCCGTGGAGTTGGGGCGGCAGCCGCGTCTGCGTGAATGCAGCGCGGAAGCCACGGTGTCCGCGAGGCTGAACAGGGACGTGAGGCCACTGGGTGGCTCCTCCCCTCCTGCACTCAGCCCCACCCACTGAGCCACTAGCCCCGCCCACTGAGCTGCTAGCGTCGCCCACGTAGCGAGCGAACCTCCACCACGAGGTGTTAACTCCCTCGCCCTGTGGCGAGGAGATGTTAACTACCTCACCTGGTATGCAGGTGTTCACAGGTTCGATCTCGACCCTGACACCTGTTGTATATTTAGAGTTTGCATGTCTCTCTTTCTCCATTGTTGTGGGGATTTTTCTCCAGGTTCTCTGGTTTTTCTCTCCGTATTTAGAAACATGCATTTAGAGTATTTGGCTGCTAGACATTTCCACGTGATAAGTCACTTGGTTGAGCTATCATTTGTGGCCAGGTCGCTTCTGAAAAAGAGCTGCATAGCTCAGTGGGCCTCACCTGGTAAAATAAAAATAGTAGAAGATTTACTAAGTCGACTCAACCTCAAATGAGTACCTGTTGCGACATGCAAAACATCAGCACTGGGGTAACAAAGATGGCCGGGCGTGGTACTGGGCCCTCCACCCCCTCGGAGGTACTGCTTGCGAAGAGCTCTTGCCCCAACAGCCTGTGTGGGCTACACGGGGGATCTTAATCTCTGTTGCGCGTGTGTGATTTTGTGTGTGCTGGAACCCTGCCAGGCCCTCCTGGAGACACGGGGTCCCCTGGGAACCCCGGCCCGTCCGGTGCCCCCGGGAATAGGGGGACCCCAGGATCTCCCGGTCCTCCCGGCCAGATCATCGGTGGCCCAGGTAAAACGAAACTATAAAGATTAATATTTTTTTTATTTGACCAGGTAAGGCCCACTGAGCTATGCAGCAATTTGTCAGAAGCGACCTGGCCACAAATTATAGCTCAACCAAGTGGCTTTATTGTGTGGACATTTAGAGCAGCCAAATATTCTGAATGCATGTTGATTCTACATGTGAAGGGAGAATCCGGAGGACCCGGAGAAAAATACATTTGACCACGGAGAGAACGAAAATATACAGGCATCAGGGTCAGGATCGAACTCACGACCTGTATATCAGGCGAGGTAGTGAACATATCGCCACCACGGCACCCTGACACATTAGGTGCATGACTCCTACCCCTACTACCACCACCACTACGACATCAACAACTACTACTACCACCACCACTACTACATCAACAACCACTACTACCACCACTACCACTACTACATCAACAACTACTACTACCTTCTTGGTTCTTTCGGTAAAGTCACGTAGAAGGGAAGTAATAAAATAATAAAAATAAAACATAATAAAACAGTTCTCACGACGTTTCGGCTACAACGCAAGCAGCCGTCTTCAGGTGAAGAATGAGACAGTGTCAGGTGAAGAATGAGACAGTGTCTCATTCTTCACCTGAAGACGGCTGCTTGTGTTGTAGCCGAAACGTCGTGGAATTGTTTTATTATGTTTTATTTTTATTATTTTATTACTTCCCTTCTACGTGACTTTACCGAAAGAACCAAGAAGATGAATCCCTGCAGTCACGAAAGCTTTAAATCGAAACTA
The DNA here is from genome assembly GCF_965212315.1 of Lampetra planeri. NCBI lineage: Eukaryota > Metazoa > Chordata > Hyperoartia > Petromyzontiformes > Petromyzontidae > Lampetra > Lampetra planeri. Next base: position 7,128,399 of record NC_136157.1, read on the forward strand.
CTACTACCACCACCACCACTACGACATCAACAACTACTACTACCACCACCACCACTACTACATCAACAACTACTACTACCACCACCACCACTACTACATCAACAACTACTACTACCACCACCACCACTACTACATCAACAACCACTACTACCACCACTACTACATCAACAACTACTACTACCACCACTACTACATCAACAACAACTACCACCACCACCACTACTACATCAACAACTACTACTACATCAACAACTACTACTACATCAACAACTACTACCACCACCACTACATCAACAACAACTACAACCACCACCACTACTACATCAACAACCACTACTACATCAACAACTACTACCACCACCACTACTACATCAACAACCACTACTACCACCACCACCACTATTACATCAACCACTACTACCACCACCACCACTATTACATCAACAACAACTACTGCCACCACCACCACTACTACATCAACAACTACTACTACCACCACCACCACTACTACATCAACAACTACTACTACAAACCACCACCACTACTACATCAACAACTACTACCACTATCACCACCACTACGATATCATCAACCACTACTACCACCACCACCACTACTACATCAACAACTACAACCACCACCACTACTACATCAACAACTACCACCACCACCACTACTACATCAACAACTACTACTACAAACCACCACCACTACTACATCAACAACTACTACCACTATCACCACCACTACGATATCATCAACCACTACTACCACCACCACCACTACTACATCAACAACTACAACCACCACCACTACTACATCAACAACTACTACCACTATCACCACCACTACGAGATCAACAACCACTACCACCACCACCACTACTACATCAACAACAACTACTACCACCATCACCACCACTACATCACCAACTACTACCACCACCACTACGACATCAACAACAACTACTACCACCACTACTACTACATCAACAACCACCACCACCACCACTACTACATCAAACAACAACTACTACTACCACCACCACTACTACATCAAACAACAACTACTACTACTACATCAACAACAACCACTACTACCACCACCACCACTACTACATCAACAACTACTACTACCACCACCACTACTACAACAACAACTACTGACACGCGTGCCTTCCAGCAAGAAGTCCCTGGGTTTGATTCCCGACTCGGGTGCCTCTCTGCGTGGAGTTTGTCTGTTCTCCCCCTCTTCTGAAGAGTGAGTGTGTGGGGGTGTGAGCGTGAGTGAGTGAGTGTGTGAAGTTATCTATGCCTTCTAAACACTCATTCATGGAGTTAGCCTAACATCAAAATACAGGACGACAGAGCTTGGTGCTGCCTTGTGCCGCGTTACATTGCCTTGTGCCGTGTTGTGTTGTGCTGCATTGTACCCTGAAATATTGCGTTGTTCCGCGTTGTTCCGTGTTGTTCCGTGTTGTGCTGCGTTGTTCCATGTTCTTCCGTGTTGTTCCGTGTTGTGCTGCGTTGTTCCGTGTTGTGCTGCGTTGTGCCGTGTTGTGCCGCGCTGTGCCACGCCACCGGTAATAACTCTCCGCATCCTGTTTCTCCTCTGTTGCAGCTGAGGATGGTATCCCTGGGTTTCCAGGCACGCGGGGGCCCAAGGGGTACTCCGGGGACCCCGGGGCCCAGGGGCAGGGGTACCCCGGCGTCTCCGGTCGGGATGGAGCACCGGGGCCCCCTGGAGCTAAAGGGGCCAGCGCCGGGCAAGCCGGTGGTAAGCGTGTGGCCGGCACGACAACCGCACATTGTGGCTGCGTTCGCTCCGCCCCCGGGCCCTGCTTGGCCCCAAGCCATATTCAAGATGTCTCCTTGCGAGGCTGTCGGCGGGGCACGGTTAAACTAAAAACTAAAACTTTAACTATTTTTCTATATTAATAGGGGTCTTTTGTTGGGTTAGAGCGCCTAAATTTAAATGTTAAACCTGCCGACACCCAACGCAGCTGATTAGTAAGATTTTTATTTTACCAGGTAAGGCCCACTGAGCTATAGAAGCCACCTGGCCACAAATGATAGCTCAACAAAGTGGCTTATATTCACCTGGACATGTATTGCAGCCAAATACTCTTTCATCTCGGCAACCACAAAATCCCCTGGAGGAAAACCAGTCGTGCCATGCGGGCCCTGCGCTGGGTCAGCTCAGATTTGGCAGTGGAAAAGGGGCACACACGTGGGAACGGGAGAGAGGGCGACCTCCTCCCAGCACCACAGCGTCCAGATGTTAACTACCTCGCCTGGTATACAGGAGGTCGTTGGTTTGATCCTGATGCCCGTATATTTGGAGTTTGCATGTTTGTTCTCCCCGTAGTCACGTGGATTTTTCTCCAGGTCCTCGAGTTTTTCCCTCCACATTTAGAATCAACATCACGCATTCAGAGTATTTAGCAGCTATACATTTGTACGTGATAATAAGCCACTTCGTTGAGCTATCATCTGTGGCTAGGTCGCTTCTGAAAAATAACTACATAGCTCAATGGGCCTTACCTGATAAAAAAAGAGTTTTTAGTTTAGTTCCTCACCGATGCCTACCGGTTGCAGTGGCGGTGCTGGGCAGAAGCACGCGAAGCAAATGGCGTGGGGCCCCAAATGATTAAAGGTACGCCCTGGTCCGAGGGACCCGGGCACCATACTGCTTACTAAGAACACTTTACCCAACAGGCTGTGTGGGCTACACGGGTGGGACCTTTGTCTTTGTTGTTGGATCTCGTTGCAGGGGGTGGCGGCGGGTCTCCCGGTCAACCCGGGGTTCCCGGACGAGACGGCCCTCCCGGAACTCGTGGGAGCCCAGGTGAGGGGTTTGTGGTGAGGGTACCATGCTGAGAGCACTATGCTGAGATCACCATGCTGAGAGCTAAACTCGGGCCGATGGCTGGACTCAACGCGGTTTTGTAAAGCCTCACCATTCTCTCACGCAGGCAGCCCCGGGGACTGTGATTGCCGCTCCATTGCCGGGTCCCAGCCCTTCCCCGGCCGCCCTGGGGCCCCCGGCCCTCCCGGCCGCCCGGGGATGTTCGGGGGCCTGGGCCCCAACGGGAGCAGAGGAGACCCAGGGCCCTCCGGCCCCACGGGCCTCAACGGCCTGCCCGTGAGCGTCGCCTGGAATGCGGCACGCACGCGTCACGCACGCGTCAAGCGCGCATGTCACACCCACACACACACGTCGGGTGCATTACACCTATACACACGTGTCACGTGAGGTCATAAATGCATGTCGAATGCATCACACCCACACGTTGCATGCATCACACACACTTGTCGCATGCATCGCACACACACGTGACACATGAAAGCAATACATGTGTAGGGGTGTTAGAGAGAGAGCCCGTTATGCATGGCAGCCTATGGTAAACAAACACAGTAGGCGGGGCTACATGTGTGCACGAGCAGGTGCCCTCTGCGACGTCCGCGCCAGACACCCTGGGGGGTCGATTCGGTCATTATGATCCCCCGGGGCCCCACCCCTCAGGGAGGGGTTGGGTATAAAAGGGGAATGTATCGAAGGGCTCGGGAGTGTTGTGTTAGCTAAGAAGAGAAGAGGAAGACGTCCTAGATAGAGCCCTGGTCTCCCCCTGGCACGCCGTCCTTATCAGGACCGCGCAGGCTCGAGCCAGTGGCGTGGTACCAGAGCCAGAGCCAGTGCTGGTCTGGACTCTGGGTACCGGGCCCGACTGACCAGTGTCGGGCCAAGATAGCCTCCCCTAGCCCATTAGAGGAGGACTCAGAGGCAGGCTAGGGTTAGCCTAGAGGTGTGTCCTCAGATAGACGGGTGAGGGGGCCGATACCCCCTCAGTGTGTATGTCACAACGTATGGTGTTAAATAAACAAGTGTGCCTCCAACTCCGGTGTGAACGAGTCATAAGCGTTACTACATCTGGCGTCAGAAGTGAAACAAAGTACGAACATGGATACACGCCGGACGACTCGAGTCGGGGTACCAGAGGCAGAAGACACCACTGCAGTCGGAGGGCCCGAGACGGCTGAAGATGCCATCGACCAGCCGGGGCTGGGCGCATCCACGCCACAGCAGCTGGAGGAAGGGGAGCCGTCGATGGAGGGGCTGAGGGAGGCGCACGCGAAGCTGACCGAGCTGCTGTACGCCGCAGCCGCCATGCTCGACACCATCACGCAGCTGGGGGCTGCGGGACCGCCACGGGGCAACGGCAGCCGACGATCACAGCGCCTTCCCGCCATTTCCACGGAGCAACATTTTGAAACTCCCGCCATCGCCGCAGCTGCTGTTGAGGGCGTGGCCGCTCTAAGCATCGCGTCCAACGGCGGGAGTACAGTACCTGCCGCGTCACCACCAACGGGCGGAACGTCACCACGGGTGCGACCGGCGATGCCATCGCTGGTTCGTGCCGACGCTGACTTGAGTGAGGCGGACGAGGGAGTGCGTTCTTCCTCTGCAGCCGCTGCCTTACATCAGCGGCTACCTCCACTCAAGGAATTTGTGGGCGAGGATGGTGACTGGGGCGGCTTCCAGCGGCGCTTCCTCGCTCACCAGGAGATGGCACAGTGGACAGACGCCGAGGCTCTCCGCGCGCTGCCAGCACTTCTCGACAGCGACGCCCTCGCCACTCTAACATCGGCTTCGAAGGAGAGGTGCTCCACGCTGCGGAAGGCGATGCAGGTGCTGTCGGCGGTATATGGTCCACCATCGGACTGTCGCCAACTCTTTTACGATCGCCAGCGGGGGACGAAGGAGTCGCCCCTGGCGTACCGCACAAGCCTCCTGGCACTGGCGAAGGAGGCCTTTCCACGAATGGATGACGAGGGTGTCGACGCCATGGTGACAGAGAAGATACTTTTGCTGGCGGACGACTTAGACATCGTCATTGTCGCACAGGACGATGCAGAGATGTGCTCCCTCCAAGCGGCCCGTCTTCTCCACGCAAACCTGTCCTCTCAACGACGGAAGGCCAGCAAGGCGGCGAGCGGGCGTGCCGTCGCTGCAGCCACCCTCCCGGCGGAAGAGGTTTGCGCCATCGACCATCAACGGCAGCATGGAGCGGGAGTACGGGAGGACCGGGCCGGTTCAAGCCGTCTACAACATCCATCGTCGTCACCAGCGCTTCCACGCTGTTACAACTGCGGCTTCCGGGGCCACGTCGCCTCGGGGTGCCGCTCTCCTGGGCAGCGCAGGACGACACCTCAACGGGACGCCGGCCCTCGTCACAAGCTCCACCATCATAATCCGGCGAGTCGCGGCACCCCTCATGCTTGGCCCACGCACACGCCCGTCACACACTCAAACACCGCAGCGAAGGGGGGGCCAATATCGCGTACCATGGCACCAACACGCACCGCTCTGGGTACTCAGATTGAACCCAGCCAGTGGTCCGTGTTGGCCCATCGGGTTGTAGCCGCGTCGTCAGGGTCGTCGGCCGTTGTGGGCCACATCGATGGGGTCGAGGTGCGCATCCTGGTCGATACAGGAGCATCGGCGACCATTATTTCGGAGTTGATTTATAACATTCTCCCTGCCCAAAGCCGTCCTTTGATGCCTGTTAACGTGCCATTCTTTGCTGCTAACGGGGGTTCACTTGGCATCATCGGACAAATTCGTGCCCAAATTTGTGTCGGGGATATTAAATTGTCTGGGCCGATTTTTGTTTCCTCCTCGCTGGCGGTTCCGTGCCTGCTGGGGACGGACTTCCTGGCCAAAATGCCGATTAGGATATTAATCGACCAGGGATGCATTGAGCTCCCATCGGGCCGACGCATGGCGTTTCTGCCATCCCCCGCTACGAGCTGGACGGCGTTCGCGACGGTGCCGGCGTTCATAGATAGAACGGTGCGCGTTCCTCCGGGGGCGCAAATGTTGATTCCTTTGAAACTTCGGCGGCCCTTCGCTAAGGGCATTGGGGCTCAAGGGGTTCTGTTGGGACCGTCTAGGGCCGGGGTCAGTGGACCTGATTTACTCCCGGCCCAGACCATAGTGAGAGGGGAAGGAGAACCCTTCATCGCGGTCCTCAATGTGGGCTCGCAGACGGTGGTGGTCCCACAGGGGACCGTGCTTGCTCACGCAACGCCGGTGCCCTGTGAGGAACCCGTCGCGAGTCATGTCGGCGCTGTCCCTGCACCGCGACCACATTCGGACAGCGATGAAGGGTGGCTCGAGGCGCTTTGTGCGGGATCGACGGACCTGTCAAATTTAGAGCGTCAACGTCTTAAGACACTACTAAGGGAATTTTCCGACGTTTTCAGTCGAGATAAATACGATTTGGGCTGCACTAATCTGCTGCGTCACCATATTGATACGGGTGACAGCGCGCCAATACGCCAGAATCCTTTTCGGTTGAGTCCCGCCGAAAAGGACCATGTCAAATCGGCTGTTGATGACATGCTAGCCGCCGACATCATTTCTCCCTCCAACAGCCCTTGGGGAGCGCCGATCGTCCTGGTTAAGAAGCAGGACGGTTCGTTGCGGTTTTGCGTTGACTTTCGGCGCCTTAACAAAATTACGGTTGCCGACGCATACCCGCTCCCACGGATGGACGAATCGCTTGACGCCTTGGCGGGAGCGCGATTCTTCTCCACATTGGACTTACTTTCGGGATTCTGGCAGCTTCCTCTGGACGATGATTCAAAGCCTAAAACTGCTTTCCGTACTCCGCACGGCCTGTTTCAATTCAACCGGTTGCCGATGGGCTTACACTCAGCGCCGGCAACTTTCCAGCGGTTGATGGAATTGGTTTTGGCTGGATTGCAATGGGAGTCGTGCCTGATTTATTTGGATGACGTTATTGTCTTTGGCAAAACTTTTGATGAACATCTCCAGAGGTTGCGGGCGGTTTTCCTAAAGATGCGGGCTGCTAATTTGAAATTTAAGCCCCAAAAATGCCATTTGTTACGCGAGTCGGTGCGTTATTTGGGGCACATCGTGGGACGCTCAGGTATTTCTACCGATCCCGCCAAAACGCAGTGTGTAAGCTCCTGGCCGACTCCCACCTCAGTGGGAGAGGTTAGGAGTTTTATTGGGTTTGCGTCGTATTATAGACGCTTCGTCGCTAATTTTGCGACTATAGCAAAACCCCTACACGCTTTAACATCAAAAGGGGTTCGGTTCTGCTGGGGTCGGGAGGAGGAAGCTGCTTTTTGCTCCCTTCGGGACGCTTTGGTAAACGCTCCTCCCCTGATTTACCCTGATTTTTCAAAACCATTCTTGCTCGACACCGATGCGAGCAACACGGGTATTGGGGGCGTGCTCTCCCAGGTGGTTGACGGCGTGGAACGTGTGGTTGCGTACGGCAGTCGGGTGTTGTCTCCAGCGGAGCAACGATATTGTGTCACCCGTAGGGAACTGTTGGCAATTGTCCATTTCATCCAACAGTATCGCCCATATCTGTACGGTCGGCATTTCACCGTCCGCACAGATCATGCGGCACTGCAGTACGCCCTGAGGGTTCAACAGCCATCGGGACAATTGTCCCGATGGTTGGAGGTCCTCCAGGACTACGATTTCCAAACCACATACCGTAAGGGCGTTCGCCACACCAACGCGGACGCTCTGTCGCGCTTGCCAACCACCTCCGAGTGTGCATGCCTCCTGGGGTCTGGACGTTGCAGACCTCCAGGGGACACATCGGTTCCTGTCTTGGCGGCCGCCAACGACGACGATACAGTAGTTACTAATTCGATCGAACAACAGGGCAAAGATTCCCTGTTGGGGTTGCCCGTCATTGACTGGGGGCGCCTCCAGATGGAGGATGTGTCCCTCCTCGGGTGGCGACGTCGCGTTGGCGGTGCGGCGGGGGGAAAAAGAGGTGGTTCCGACGCATGGGAAATGTGCCAAGGCCTGCTGATGCATTGGGACGGGAAGTCGCGTCGACATCGGCTGGTGGTCCCTACTGGGTTGCGGGGCAGGGTGGTATGGGCCGCTCATGAGCGCCTCCTACACCTGGGGACCCAAAAGACTCTCGCCTTGCTGCAACTTGATTTTTATTGGCCTGGCATGACGAGGGATGTTGGGGATTTGTTGGGATCATGCCCTCGATGTGCACAACGCAAACCGCCGGCACGGGAGTCTAACCCGCCCTTGCAATCGATCAAAGTGTCCAGGATAAACGAGCTGGTCGCTCTGGACATTTTGGGACCATTCCCCGCCACCCCCAGGGGGAATAGATATTTGTTGACTGGTGTCGAGTATTTTACACGCTGGCCTATGGCCTGGCCTCTGGCCAACCAGTCGGCAGCAGCCATCGTGGAGGCCTTTGTTCAGGGTTATGTCCTGGACAAAGGTGCTCCGGAGAGGCTGCTGACCGACCAGGGCAGAAATTTTTCCGGTAAACTACTCAGACAAGTCTGTGATCTCCTGGGCACAAAGAAAATTCGGACCTCCCCATATCACCCACAAACTGACGGGATGGTCGAACGGTTGCATCGCACCATCACGTCCATGTTATCACAACAAGTTTCGGACTCGCAAACGGATTGGGACCTACAAATTCAGGGGGTCTTGGCGGCGTACCGGATGGCACCCCATGCAGCTACGGGGTTTTCTCCCTTTTACCTCATGTACGGCCGAGAACCAGACCCGCCTGTTCGTGCCCAGTTGCAGATCCCCGTGCCGCAGGGAAAAACTAATCTGGCTGACCACGTTAAATTTAATCTGGACAAATTGACCGAGGCACGGGATGCTGCAATGCAAAACTCTGACCTCCGTCAGAAGGCGAATGAGCGCCTCAGATTGAGTCGAGCGCACATGCTGCAGTGGAAGCCGGGGGACAAGGCATGGCTGCACTGCCCCCAGGTGCCACTGGCAACCTCCTCTAAACTGGTGCGGCCGTGGCGGGGCCCTGTGGAAGTGGTGGAGGTGTTACGACCGCAGTGCGTGCGCATCAAGTGGGGGAAGCGGCGATGGTTCGTGCACCCCTCTAGGTTAAAACCCTTCTCTGCGGTACACAATCACACTTCACACGCGCGTGGCCAAGCATGTGGGGGGTCGGCCGACTCGCTGGGTCCGTCTCCGTCGCTCTCACCTAATGCCTTGCCGGCTGTGCCACCTTCAGGTGCATCAGGAGTGACGGGCTCACGCCCAATCACCCCTCCTGCGGATACCGAGGGTCACGCGGAGTCGGATGAATGCTCACCCCAAGACGGAAAATTGCCACCTGATGGTCCGCCACACGCGGTTACCCCGTGTGAGGGGCCCGCTGCAAGGACGCGCGCTAAAATGCGCAAACTGTTGTGAGGCCGGAAAATGTGTACATAGCTGTTGTGTTCATTGGATGTTGTGTGGGTGGTGTGTTCCCCACTCCTCGGATGTACATATGTTGGCTTCACCGTGTGTTGTGTGTGCGTGGTGGGTTCCCTGCTGATTGTATATAGGCTGTTTTTTTTACGGAATTCGTATTTATTCGGGGGGGGTGCGACGGGTTGTTTTCTCATCTTGCTGTTGCGTTCTTGTTCTGGTTCCTGTTATTGTTCAAAAATAGTGAGGCACACGCGCGGTAAGGGGGTGAAGGCACCTTTATTGTCAAATTTTTGTATGTTGGCAGCCGGGACGGCTGCATGCTATGCGGGGGGGAGTGATGTAGGGGTGTTAGAGAGAGAGCCCGTTATGCATGGCAGCCTATGGTAAACAAACACAGTAGGCGGGGCTACATGTGTGCACGAGCAGGTGCCCTCTGCGACGTCCGCGCCAGACACCCTGGGGGGTCGATTCGGTCATTATGATCCCCCGGGGCCCCACCCCTCAGGGAGGGGTTGGGTATAAAAGGGGAATGTATCGAAGGGCTCGGGAGTGTTGTGTTAGCTAAGAAGAGAAGAGGAAGACGTCCTAGATAGAGCCCTGGTCTCCCCCTGGCACGCCGTCCTTATCAGGACCGCGCAGGCTCGAGCCAGTGGCGTGGTACCAGAGCCAGAGCCAGTGCTGGTCTGGACTCTGGGTACCGGGCCCGACTGACCAGTGTCGGGCCAAGATAGCCTCCCCTAGCCCATTAGAGGAGGACTCAGAGGCAGGCTAGGGTTAGCCTAGAGGTGTGTCCTCAGATAGACGGGTGAGGGGGCCGATACCCCCTCAGTGTGTATGTCACAACGTATGGTGTTAAATAAACAAGTGTGCCTCCAACTCCGGTGTGAACGAGTCATAAGCGTTACTACACATGCGTCACACACGCAGCGCTTGCCAGCTGAAAAGCCTCAGCATCTCACGGCTCCTTTCGTCTCCTGGGCTCTACCGTTTGGGTGACGGCTTCTCGTGTTGCAGGGCCATGAGTAACGGCGACAGCTTTCAGAGGCCCTCATCCAGCGGGGGATAGACCATTACTCATGATAATGACGATGATGGTTATCATGGTTATCATGGTGATAACGATGCTAATGATGGTGATGATAACGATGATGGTAATGATGGTGATGATGACGATGATGGTGATGATGGTGATGATGACGATGATGGTAATGATGGTGATGATGACGATGATGGTGATGATGACGATGATGGTAATGATGGTGATGATGACGATGATGGTAATGCGTTCCAGGGTGCGCCAGGACCCACAGGGCCCCAGGGGGAGAAGGGGGAGCGCGGGGATCCATCCAGGGTCTCTGCTACAGCTAAAGGTACCGGGGCTTGTGATAGGGAGGGGCAGCTGCCTGCCCCAACCCCTGACCCATGCCAGGATTTCTTTGTTAGCATGTGAGCATGTGCGTGTGTGTATGCATTGTTACCATCAACCAGAGGCGAAGGGTGGTAGTCATTATTTATGCCCCTGAACATCAGTGGAGGGATGCAGGCAAGGCCAATGAGTCAGATGCCTTCTATGACCTGTCACAGGTGCTAGCTAAAGTGGCCCATCAGGATAGAGTCATCCTGTTAGGTGACTTTAATGCCCGAGTTGGTCATGCTGGCACCTGGTCTGGAGTGATTGGAAGGCATGGGCCAGATCAGCTCAATAACAACGTTCGGAGGTTGATAGACTTTTGTGCAGCGCATGGGCTTGTAATTATCAATACGCTGTTCCGGCATCGGCGCATCCACACAACATGGATGCACGCCGGGTCCAAGCAAGAACATCTGCTAGACTACATAGTGATGGAACAGCGGATGCGGGCCCATGTCCTTGACACCAGACCCTACCGTGAAGCTGATCTGCCGACTGACCATCGGCTTGTGATCTGTAAGATGTGCCTGCCATTCTTCCACTCCATTGGTAGGTGTACACCCAGAACCCCATTCAAACCCACAGTGGCCTGCACTCGGCTAGTTAATGAAAGTAGCAAGCGAGAATTTCATCATCACTTGCAGCTTGGGTTGGCATCCTCTCCTTCTGATGCCGAGGGTAAATGGGAGAGGTTTAGGACTGTGGCTTATGCAGCTGCAATGGCTGCATTGGGTACACCGTCCTTACCTCCCCAGAGACCCTGGCTGACAGACGAGGTGTTCAGGCTGGCTGAGAAAAAGTGACAGGCCCACTCTCATCGTCTACAGCATCCCACATCAGAGAATCAGGAGGCTTCCCACAGCCTTCGCTTGGAGGTTCGGAGAGCCGTGAGGCACTGCAAGGATGAGTGGTGTTTGCGGGTTGCTGAGGAGATAGAGTCTGCCTCAGTAGCCTGCGATCACAATTCGCTCTTAACTCCATCAAAAAAGTAACTTGCAGCGCCACAACGATCACCATCATTAGGGGAAAGAAAGGTGATCAAATATACGATCCCCAGGAACAAGTTTGCAGATTTGCTGAGCATTTCTGTAAGGTCTTGTGGGGAGGAGAAATCCCTCAGCCTGGAAAACATCATTGGGCAAAGTGGGGATGACCCTGCAGAGGCTGCGGTGCCTCATATTGGAAGAATTAGTCACCCACTTTGAGTGGCTGGCTGAGGTGCCATCTGTTGAGGAAGTACAGACAGCGATCCAGAGTCTGAGACCAGGAAAGCACCGGGCAGAGATGATTTCCCAAGCAAAATGCTGAGGGAGGGTGGCGTTTGTGCAGACTGCCCTATATGACATCATAATAACATTGACTTTAAACTTTTGTGACTGTAGGAATTCATACTCTTTGGGTCTTTAGGTAAAGTCACTGAAAGACCCAAAAAGTATCATAATAACAGTTTGGACCACTGGACGGGTTCCGCAGGATTGGAAGGATGCCTTGGTAATCCCCCTCTTTACGAAGGGGGACCGCACAGAATGTAACTTCTACAGGGGCATCACCCTCCTCAGTGTGCCGGGAAAGGTCCTGCAAGGATTATTCAACATCGCCTTGCCAGGCATGCTGAGGGAGAGGCTTGCGAAGCCCTAATGTGGTTTCAGGAAAGGGTGGTCCTGCACAGATACCATATTTTCTGTCTGTCTGCTACAGCAGAGGTGGACCTACATCTCTGCTTTATTGACCTGGCCAAAGCCTATGATACCATCAGCAGGCCTGGGCTCTGGGTTTTTCGTGTTTTCGGAGTCCCTGACTCTGCTCACAATCATTAAGGACCTGCATGATGGTGGGCTGCCACGGGTAAAACTACATAATTCATAAAATCGTGACTTAAAGCTTTCGTGACTGCAGGAATTCATACTCTTTGGGTCTTTCGGTAAAGTCACGTAGATAGAAAAATAATTTTAAAATCACGACGTTTCGATCGCAACACAAGCAATCGTCTACAGGTGAAAAAATACAGCAGGTGGACTGCTGAGGTAGGAAGAAATGTAGCGAGAGAGCTACTGCAGCCATCGGTTATAAAGGTTTGAGATGGGTATAACCCAAGGGTAAGTGGGCGGGGCTAGAGATGGAATTTGCAAGTGAATGTAAGATCGTAGAGCTAGCTATACCTCGGCAATTGTATTGCTAGAGATTAGCATGTCAATCTGTTAATGTAACCCCACGGTTAGTGATGAAGAAGCCATTGTATTGCTTGAGATGAGAGATTAGCATGTCAATCTGTTAATGTAACCCCACGGTTTGTGCTGAAGAAGCCATTGTATTGCTAGAGATGAGAGATTAGCATGTCAATCTGTCAAAGTGTAGTAAGTATTCAGGAGGCTTTGACGACGGGGTCGGAGGCACACTTATTTATTAACACCCACTTGTGCACAGTAACGGGTACACACAGTACTTAAGGGGTTATCGTTCCCTTAACTCGGCTAACAGGGAGACACAACATCTAACCCCGCTAACCTAAGCCCAAGTCCTCCACTACGGAGCTAGGGGAGGCTACCTATCCCAGCCCTGGTCAAGCTGGGATCCCGGCACCCTGAGTCTCCAGACCGGCTCTTATAAGAACGTCAGTCTGGGCTCTCGGGGCCACGCCACCGGCTTGCCCTGGTCGGCCCTGACAAGGACAGCGAGCCAGGGGAGCTCCGGGGCCTATTCTAGCTGGTCTTCAGTCTTCGCTGGTTTAAGCTGATACTCGACCTCGAGCCCTCCGGCTCACCACCTTTTATAGTACTCGGCCCCCGGGAGGGGCCCGTGGGGGATGCAGGTGCGGACGTCGGTGTGAGCACCTCCTCTGTGTACGGCCCTAACCACGCCCCTTGTGTTTGTTAGCCACCAATGTAACCCCACGGTTAGTGCTGAAGAAGCCATTGTATTGCTAGAGATGAGAGATTAGCATGTCAATCTGTCAATGTAACCCCACGGTTAGTGCTGAAGAAGCCATTGTATTGCTAGAGATGAGAGATTAGCATGTCAATCTGTCAATGTAACCCCACGGTTAGTGCTGAAGAAGCCATTGTATTGCTAGAGATGAGAGATTAGCATGTCAATCTGTCAATGTAACCCCACGGTTAGTGCTGAAGAAGCCATTGTATTGCTTGAGATGAGAGATTAGCATGTCAATATGTTAATGTAACCCCACGGTTAGTGCTGAAGAAGCCATTGTATTGGTAGAGATGAGAGATTAGCATATCAATCTGTTAATGTAACCCCACGGTTAGTGCTGAAGAAGCCATTGTATTGCTTGAGATGAGAGATTAGCATGTCAATATGTTAATGTAACCCCACGGTTAGTGCTGAAGAAGCCATTGTATTGCTAGAGATGAGAGATTAGCATGTCAATCTGTCAATGTAACCCCACGGTTAGTGCTGAAGAAGCCATTGTATTGCTAGAGATGAGAGATTAGCATGTCAATCTGTTAATGTAACCCCACGGTTAGTGCTGAAGAAGCCATTGTATTGCTAGAGATGAGATATTAGCATGTCAATCTGTCAATGTAACCCCACGGTTAGTGCTGAAAAAGCCATTGTATTGGTAGAGATGAGAGATTAGCATGTCAATCTGTCAATGTAACCCCACGGTTAGTGCTGAAGAAGCCATTGTATTGCTAGAGATGAGAGATTAGCATGTCAATCTGTCAATGTAACTCCACGGTTAGTGCTGAAGAAGCCATTGTATTGGTAGAGATGAGAGATTAGCATGTCAATCTGTTAATGTAACCCCACGGTTTGTGCTGAAGAAGCCATTGTATTGCTAGAGATGAGAGATTAGCATGTCGATGTGAGACGGTTCCCGCAGCAGCGGCTGTGTTAATGAGACACATTCAGCCTATTAAACAACTAGTGCCACCACCGCATCGAGGAATAGGGAGCAGCAGCTATGTTAGTGAGACATTTAGCCTGTTAATGCAAAGACATTTAACAAAGTAATGTTACTCAGAAAGTCGGAAATAACTGCGAACATAGGCAGGTAGGATGGAAGCATCACAGCCAGTTAAGACTTTACCTGGTTAATAACATCCTTCCAATGATTGCTCAGTTTGTACCCATCTTCTCGTTGAAATTGTGTCTGTGTTTATATATCTGGATGGCTTCATGAACTGAATATTTGTTGATAGCCAGTGGGTTTGCATAGTACCTTCGTCTTGGAGAAATCAATTTCATGTGTGCCCACAGCGTTAAAAAACAATGATCAGCCACGGCAGAGGTGTTGGTCCTACCGTGTTTCAGATCCGCCTTGTGTTCGTGAACACGGTCTGAGACACGTCTCTTAGTTTCCCCAATGTAACTACTGCCGCAGACACAGCTTAGTTTGTAGACGCCAGGGTATTGCATGTCAGGGATCACATCCTTCACAGATGGGATCAGATCATGAATTTTATGAACTGTGTTGAATCGGACCTGAATCTTGTGTTTGCTCATGATTTTGGAAATATTTTTGGTAACCCCTGCTATGTATGGCAAGGTGATGAGTCCTCAGGTGGTTCTCTCCCAACGGTTGGGGTGACAGCTTTGCAGATTGTGCGATCCATTCATCTTGAGGGATTGGTGTACGTGCTCCAGTTCACTGGCTAGATGGTGATGGTTGGAAATGCAACGAGCCCTATGGTGTAGAGTTTTCAGGAGGGAATTTATTTTTTCTGGGCTGGATGGTGGTGGGAGTCAGGTTTTAGATAGGCATCCGTGTGGGTGGCTTTTCTGTAGAAAGAATGTCCCAATGAGCCATCTGGTCTCTTTTCGATTAAAACATCCAAGAATGGTAACTTGCCATCCTTTTCCACCTCCATGGTGAATTTGATGGCTGGGTGTATGCAATTGATGTGGTTGAAGAATTGGTTCAGAGCTGGTAGGCCATGTGACCAGATGACGAACGTGTCATCTACGTACCTCATCCACAAGGAAGGACGTAGGATGGATGTCTGGATGGCATCTGTCTCAAACTTTTCCATGAAAACATTGGCTACCACTGGAGATAAGGGAAAACCCATTGGGGGTACCTTCAACTTGTTTGTAGAATGTTCCATTCCAGGTGAAGTAAGTGTTGGTGAGGCAGTGTCTTACCAGAGCCGGTACATCAGCATTCAGTCCTTGTTGGACAAAATCTGCAATGATTGCAATGGTGTCAGGCACAGGAACTTTGGTAAACAAAGAAACTACATCGAAGTTGACAAGCAAATCATCTGGAGATAGTGAGATACAATGGCCGAGGTATACCTAGCTCTGCAATCTTACATTTACTTACAAATTCCATCTCTAGCCCCGACCACTTACCCTTGGATTGTACCCATCTCAAACCTTTATAACCTATGGCTGCAGTAGCTCTCTCGCAACATTTCTTCCTGCCTCAGCAGTCCGCCTGCTGTATTTTTTCACCTAAATACGATTGCTTGTGTTACGATCGAAACGTCGTGGTTTTATTTTATTTTATAATTTTTCTATTTACGTGACTTTACCGAAAGACCCAAAGAGTATAATTCATAAAGCCTTTGATGGCTGTACCAGAGGAATTTCCATCTGGTAAAGACACAATGGGAGGCTGATCGATACCCAGGTACAGTCAACGGATGACTCCCTATTAGTCATCCATGTTACGTATGCTGATGATATGGTGATTGCTGCTCACTCAGAGGAGGAGTTGGAAGTGCTGTTGCTGAACCTGGAGTGTGCCGCGAATAGGTGGGGTCTTACCATGAGCCCCACCAAAACTATGCACCTGCCTGGATATTTTGTGCTATCAAACACTCCACCCCCACAACTCTCAATTGTTGATGGGGCAGTTGTGGAGAGAGTGGAGAGTTTCCATACATGGGCAATATAGCAGCATTATCTTTTCATAGGCTGCGTAACACTGTGTGGAAGCTACCTGGTCTGTCACTCCACACGAAGCTTCGGGTCTTCTCGGCCATGGTCATGCCCTCTCTTATCTATGCTTGCGAAACGTGGACCCCCTCATGCAACATCTTCACTGGTTAGAAACATTTAGGCTGGCCTGCCTGGGTTTACCCAGGCTGGATTGTGTGAGAAGCTCACAAATCCTTGAAAGATCAGGACAAAGTCCCATCCGTGAGCTCCTCCGGCAGCCAAGGCTGCATTGGCTGGATCATGTAGCCCGCATGCTCAGCCACTACATGCCTAAACAGCTTTTCGGCCGGATTGAGGGGGCTGAGTGGACTTGCCGATTACTGGTATCATCCATCGGTGTCAAGATCAGCCTCTGTGGAGGTGGCTCATGAAGGATGCTACTGGGCAGTTAGAGGCAGTCCTGCAGCAACAGCAGAGGGCAGAAGAGCGACGCTCACAACAATGAGCAGAGCGCCGGGTGGCTAAAGCGCAGCAACTTGGCACAAGAGGGAGCACAGGTGGTACATCAGCCAGTCATCTCAGTCAACCCATGGCACCTGGGTCTGTCCGGTGACCTGCCAGCGGGCGTTCATGTGGCCTTTACGTGTAGCCTGGCACAAGCGCCGTGGTGATGTCACCGCCACTTACTGGTGAATGGCGGTTGTTGTTGTGTGTGTGCTTGTGTCTGTGCGGTGCCGGACGGGCAACACTGTCGTGGGCAGTGCTGTGGGGGGAGGGCCCAATGCCCATTGGCCTCTCCCCTCATGGCGTCTGTGACCACCACAGTGGCTAAACGGGGGCTCTGGACGGGTGCGAGGGGCTGGTAACCCTTCCACCTTCAATTAACCACCACTAAACTACGAATTAAACATAAACCTGTAATTAATAAGCTTGTGCCGGAGGCCCCGGGGGGTCAGGCTTTTATGACGTCTCCTGGCCAAACCCCATTTGGCGGAGCCAGGAGATTGAATTTTCACCCTCGGGGCTCCTCCAGAAACAACGAAAAACCATTGCGGATGGCCACGTGGAATGTTCGAACGCTCACTGCGGAGGGGAGGCTGCCACTCCTCTGTCGGGAGCTGGACCGGTACTGCCTGGATCTCTGTGGCATTCAGGAGGTCCGGTGGACCGGTTCTGGCTCCTGCCACCATGAGGGGTGGACAGTCCTCTACTCGGGGCAGGAGACTGCCAAACAACAGGGTGTGGCTCTTCTTCTGAACAAAAGAATGAAGGGGGCGTGGGAGCGTGGCGGTGAGGTGTGGGAAGCTGTAAGCCCCAGGATACTTTGGGCTCGCCTTCCCATCAACCAGAGGCGAGGAGTGGTGGTCGTGGTTACTTATGCCCCCACCGAAGACGAACATCCGTGGAGGGATGCAGGCAAAGCCGATGAGTCAGACGCTTTCTATGACCTCCTGTCACAGGTGCTGGCTAAAGTGGCCACTCGGGACAGAGTCATCTTGTTGGGTGACTTCAATGCCCGAGTTGGTCATGATGCTGGCACCTGGTCTGGAGTGATTGGAAGGCATGGGCCAGATCAGCTCAATAACAACGGTAGGAGGCTGCTAGATTTTTGTGCAGCCCATGGGCTTGTAATTACCAACACGCTCTTCCGGCATCGGCGCATCCACACAACATCATGGATGCATGCCGGGTCCAAGCAAGAACATCTGCTGGACTACATAGTGACGGACCAGCGGATGCGAGCCCATGTCCTTGACACCAGGACCTACCGTGGAGCTGATCTGCCCTCTGACCATCGACTAGTCATCTGTAAGATGCGCCTGCCATTTTTCCACTCCGGTGGTGGGTGTACACCCAGGACCCCATTCCAACCAAAAGTGGCCTGGTCTCAGCTAGCTGATGAAAGTTGCAAGCGAGAATTTCATCATTGCTTGCAGCTGGGGTTGGCATCGTCCCCCACTCCACCTGATGTCGAGGGTAAATGGGCGAGGTTTAAGACTGTGACTCATGCAGCTGCAATGGCTGCTTTGGGTACGCGGTCCAGACCTCCCCAGAAACCCTGGCTGACGGAGGAGGTGTTCAGGTTAATTGAGAAAAAGCGACAGGCCCACTCTCATCGCCTACAGCATCCCACGTCAGAGAATGAGGAGGTTTACCGCAGCCTTCGCTCGGAGGTTCGGAGAGCCGTAAGGCGCTGTAAGGATGGGTGGTGGTCGCGGGTTGCTGAGGAGATGGAGTCTGCCTCAGTGGCCCGCGATCACAAATCACTATTTAACTCCATTAAAAAAGTAACCTGCAGCGCCACACCTATTACCATCATTAGAGGAAAAAACGGTGATCCAATCTCCGACCCCCAGGAACAGGTTTGCAGATTTGCTGAGCATTTCTGTGAGGTCCTGGGGGAGGGAAAATCTCTCAGCCAGGAAAACATCATGGCACAAAGTGGGGATAACCCTGCTGAGGCTGCGGTGCCTCAAATATTGGAAGAGGTCACCCCCTGTGAGTGGCTGGCTGAGGTACCAGCTGTTGAGGAAGTACTGAGGGCGATCCGGAGTCTGAGACCAAGGAAGGCACCGGGCAGAGATGATCTCCCAAGCGAAATGCTGAGGGAGGGTGGCGTTTGTGCACAGACTGCCCTATATGACATCATAACAACAGTCTGGACCACTGGACGGGTTCCGCAGGACTGGAAGGATGCCCTGGTGGTCCCCCTCTTTAAGAAGGGGGACCGTACCGACTGTAACAACTACAGGGGCATCTCACTCCTCAGTGTGCCGGGTAAGGTCCTGGCAAGGATTATTCAACATCGCCTTGCTAGGCACGCTGAGGAGAGGCTTGCGGAGCCCCAATGCGGTTTCAGGAAAGGGCGGTCCTGCACAGATGCCATATTTTCTGTCCGTCTGCTACAGCAGAGGTGTAGGGAATTCCAAAAAGACCTACATCTCTGCTTTATTGACCTGGTCAAGGCCTATGATACCATCAGTAGGACTGGGCTCTGGGTTGTTCTTCGTGCTTTCGGAGTCCCTGACCCTCTGCTCACGATCATTAAGGACCTTCATGATGGTGAGCGGGCCCGGGTAAAACTACGTGGCCGGGAGTCGGAGCCTTTCCCTGTACACCTTGGGGTGCGACAGGGATGTCCTCTGGCTCCCACATTATTTAACATCTATTTCGACTGCGTAGTTCGTGAAGCCTTCAATAGCTGTACCGGGGGAATTACCATTTGGTACAGATATAATGGGAGGCTGATCGACGCCCGGGTGCGATCAAGGGATGGCTCCCTATTGGTCAACCACGTAATGTATGCCGATGATTTGGTAATAGCTGCTCATTCAGAAGAGGAGTTGGAGACGCTGCTGCTGAGACTGGAGTGTGCCACTAAGAGGTGGGGCCTTACCATCAGCCCCACCAAAACTAAGCACCTGCCTGGGTATTTTGTACCATCGGGCACTCCACCCCCACAACTCCCAATCGGTGATGGGGCAGTTGTGGAGAGAGTGGAGAGTTTCCCATACCTGGGCAGTGTGCTTATGACCGGCTCCAGTTTATCAGCAGAGGTCTCACTCCGAATCAGTCGAGCGGCAATATCTTTTCATCGGTTGCGTAACGCTGTGTGGAAGCTACCTGGTCTGTCGCTCCGCACGAAGCTTCAGGTCTTCTCGGCCACGGTCATTCCCTCCCTTCTCTACGCTTGCGAAACGTGGACCCCCCTAGTGGAGCATCTTCGCCGGTTGGAAACATTTAGGCTGGCCTGCCTACGATCCATCCTGGGTTTAACCAGGCTGGATTGTGTGAGGAGCTCACAAGTCCTTGAAAGATCTGGGCAAAGTCCCATCAGTGAGCTCCTCCGGCAGGCAAGGCTGCGTTGGCTGGGTCATGTAGCCCGCATGCCCAGCCACCGCATGCCTAAACAGCTTTTGTTCGGCCGGATCGAGGGGGCTAAACGGGCGCGGCACGGGCTAGAGAAGAGATGGAGTGATGTGGTACAGGAGGATGTGGAGCTGAGTGGACTTGCCGATGACTGGTACCAGCGGTGTCAAGATCGGCCTCAGTGGAGGAGGCTCGTGAAGGACGCTACTGGGCAGTTGGAGGCAGTCGCCCTCCAACAACAAAGGAGGGCGGAGGAGCGACGCTCACAACAACGAGCGGAGCGCCGGGTGGCTAAAGCACAGCAAGTTGGCACAGTAGGGGGCACAGGTGGTGCATCAGCCAGTCATCTCGGTCATCTCGGTCAGTCGACCCGTGGCACCTGGGTCTGCCCCGTGACCTCCTGCCAGCGGGCGTTCGACACTTCACGTGGCCTCAGGGTGCACATGGCCTGGCACAAGCGTCGTGGTGACGTCACCGCCACTTAGTGGCGAATGGCGGTTGTTGTTGATGTTGTTGTTGTGGGGAGAAATAGTCTCGCGGTTGGCGTGCTTCACTACGAATCTGGCGACCCGTGATTGATTCCTACTCGTGGCCATCACCGGTGACGATTATCTGAACCAGTCTTGGGCCTCCCCTGGTCCTCTCAGCCTAAAATGAGTACCTGGTGCAGTATGTAAACAACGGCCGGGCTTGGTGTTGGCCACCAACTCCTTCGTGTGCCGTGCCGGCCTTTGAAGATGCTCGCTAACAGTGCTTGCCCCAACATTCTGTCAAGGCTATACCGGGGATCTTTGTGCGTATGTATGTGTGTTTTATGGAGAGTGGTAGTTAGCGTGCTGTGCTACAATCCAGTGACCTGATTTCGATTCCCGCTCCCGGCCAACAACAGCGACGATTATCTGAACCGGTCCTGGGCCTCCCCTACGTCGGCTCAGCCTCAAATGAGTCCCTGTTGCGATGTGTAAACATCGCCATTAGGGAGACAAAGGCGGCCGGGCGTGGTGCTTGCCACCGACTTCCTCAATAGTCTGTATATGCCACAGGGGGGGACTTTGTCTTTGTGTGCGCGTGATCCAGGCGAGAAGGGCAACCCTGGTTTGCCAGGGCCGAGCGGACAACCTGGTCAGCCTGGTTCTCCGGGGTCAAGAGGACGAGATGGGAACCCCGGGTTCAAGGGCCCCCCGGTGGGTTCCCCCTTCTTGCTGACTGAGGGTTGTGGTGAAGAGCTGGGTGGCTCGGAGGGCGGAGCCGGCACCGTGGAGATCCTAGGTTCCACTATGGGTTTCAGCCCCAACAACAACGATTACACTGGAGTCTCATCGGCTCACACAGAGACCCATTCACTCCCTTAGAGACCCATAGACTCACGTAGAAATGCATAAACCCACATAAAGACCCATAGACCCATATATAGACCAGTAGACTCATATAGAGACCATAGACTCACATAGAGACCCAAAGACCCACATAGCGTGGAATGTCGTGCATGTCGTCCGCGCGTGTAACATCGTGCGTGTCGTCCGCGCATGTAACGTCATGCGTGTCGCCCACGCGTGTAACGTCGTGCGTGTCGCCACGTTTCCATCTCTGCCGCAGGGAGACGCCGGCAGCAGCGTCCGGGGGGACATCGGCCCTCCTGGGAACCCCGGTCGCCTGGCCGCCCCGGGGCAGCCCGGTGCCCCGGGGATGGGGCTGGTCGGACTGCCGGGGGTTCAGGTACCTGGCGACCCTGGGATTCCAGGTCTGCCCGGCTTTCCCGGCGCACGGGGACCCCAAGGTACGGTCTCCCCCATAGCCACGATAACGACGGCGATTATTCATGGTGATAATAATGAGTGTGTGTGTGTGTGAGAGACGATGAACGATTAAACATTTTATTTCTATTTTACCAGGTAAGGCCCACTGAGCTATGCTGCTCTTTTACAGAAGCGACCTGGATATCATAAATTATATTTCAATGAAGTGGCTTATAGCAGTCAAATACTCTTAAGCACATGTTTCTGAATGTGGATTGAAAAACCGGAAGACCAGGAGAAAAATTCACGTAACCACGGGGAGAGAGACATGCAAACTCTAGATATACAGGTGTCAAGGTTGGGATCTAACCCATGACTACCTGTATACCAGGCGAGGTAGTTACAATCTCGCCACAAATAGAAGGGTGGCTCAGAGGTCAGATTTCCGAACGTGGTGAGTTTCAGCCACCCAGCCACCGTGATTCGACCGCCCAGAAGTCGGGCCCTCTGGTGGACGATGGCTGCGTTTGCTTTACCGGACACCTGAAGTGCAGCGCGAGTGTCGAGCCCCGCTGTGCTCGACGGGATCGCCCCACGGGGCACCACGAGCGTGGTCACGAGCAGAGCACTCACGGCAGGCGGAGAGGGCACCCAAGGAGTTGCCATACCTGGGCCGCGAGCCCATGACCGGCTCCGGTTCAGCAGCGGAGGTCTCGCTCCCGAATCAGTCGGGCAGCATTATCTTTTCATCGGCTGCGTAATGCTGTGTGGAAGCTACCTGGCCTGTGTCGCTCCACACAAAGCTCCGTGTTTTCTCAGCCAAAGTCATACCCTCCCTTCTCATGCTTGCGAAACATGGAGCTCTCTAAAGTAACATCTTTGCCAGTTTGAAACATTCAGGCTGGCCTGCCCACGATCCATCCTGGGCTTAATCAGGCTGGATTGTGTGAGGAGCTCACGAATCCTTGGAAGATCTGACAGAAGTCCCATCGGTGACATCCTCTGGCAAGGAAGGCTGCGTTGGCTGGGTCATGTAGCCCGCATGCCCTGCCACTGCATGCCTAAACAGCTTTTGTTCGGCCGGATAGAGGGGGCTAAATGGGCGCGGCACGGGCTAGAGAAGAGATGGAGTGATGTGGTACAAGAGGATGTGGAGCTGAGTGTGTAACACTGTGTGTGTGTAACTCTGTGGGTACAGGTGACACTTTGCCGTGTCCTGTGAAGGGAGAAGCCGGCCGATCGGGGCTGCCCGGATTACTGGGCCCAAGAGGTGACGGACACAGTCACTCACACCACCCCTCTGTGTGTTCGTGTGTCTCTGTGTATTTGTAGTGAGCGGTAATGCAGTGGTTAGTGCACCTCGCTATGAAACCGGCCATCTAAGTTGGATTCCCACTCACGACCAACTTTGATGACGAATATCTGAATTGGTTCTGGGCCTTCCATAGCTTTACTAAGCCTCAAACGAGTACCTGGTGCAGTGTATAAACATCATCACTCATGAGACAAAGGCGGCCGGGCGTGGTGCTGGCCACCCACCCCTTCATGTGCCGTGCCGGCCTTCATCGGTGCCCGCTAACAGCACTTGCCCTAACAGCCTGTGTGGGCTACATGGGGGATCTTTGAATGTTTGTGTTTGTGTGTCTGCACTTATGGTTGTGCATTTGTGGTTGTGTTTTATTTATTTTTGTATGAAACTGTGTCTTGCCTTGTCTGTTTCCATGTCTCGCCGTGTCTGTGTTAATGTCTCGTTGTGGCTGTGTTTGTCTCGTGCCTGTGTTTCCTGTCCCGTTGTGTCTATATTTATGTTTCGTGTCTGTGTTTATGTCTTGTCGTGTATGTGTTTCTCTCTTGCCGTGTCTGTGTTTATGTCCCACCATGTCTGTGTTTATGTCTTGTCGTGCATTGTCGTTGACACCGTACCTCCTGTGCCTCGCCCCCCAGGACCCCCGGGGCTGGACGGATTCCGAGGGACCCCCGGGTTCCTGGGGATCCCGGGCCTCAAGGGGGACATGGGGGACCCTGGGGTCCCAGGAGTGGGGGGCACACAAGGTGAACGAACATAACCTCCCTACTGATGCTCAACACCACGAGGGAGGGTGGTGGTGATGATGCTGATTATCATAATGGTAGTGCTGCTGATGATAATACTGATGGTGGTGGTGATGTGATAAAGATGATGATAGTGGTGCTGCTGCTAATGGTGGGGATGATACTGATGATGATAGTGGTTGTGCTGATGGTGATGATGATGATGATGATAGTGGTGGTGCTGCTTATGATGCTGATGATAGTGGTGGTGCTACTGCTAATGATGATGCTGATGACGTCACCCGCAGGCTTCCCTGGGCTCCGTGGGGACCCAGGGCTGCCAGGCTCCCCGGGGCGACCCGGAGCAGCAGGGTCACTGGGGCAGCCCGGCCGACCCGGGACTCCGGGAGGCAAGGGGCCCCCAGGGGATGTGCTGGGGGCCCGAGCCGGAGAGCCGGGGCCTTCAGGGCCCCCCGGGACCCCCGGGGAGAAAGGGATTCCCGGGGACCGTGGCCGGGATGGGGAGAGAGGTGAGTTAGATCCGTAACGATGACATCGATGGGGGCCGGTGGCGGCGAGCGAGGCGAGCGAGGCGAGCCAGGAGATGAGCAGGGTAAGAGTGGTAAGCGGGGTGAGTGACGGTCCGCTCTGTGTTCAGGCAGGGACGGACCGCTTGGCTTTCCCGGGGTCAAGGGCGATCGAGGGGTCGGCGGATTCCCCGGAAGCCCAGGGCCCGACGGAAGGCCGGGGCCCTCCTCACCAGGGCCCGCGGGCCTTCCCGGGCCCCCGGGGTCTTCAGGCCGGCCCGGCCAGAATGGTGAGACCGGCAACATTCCAGCCGCGCTCACTGATATCTCGGTCGTGGGCTTGATAGAAGCCGGTCAGGTATCTACCAATGGATCGCCCTGCGGTTCTTATCTCCCCCAGGCTTCCCTGGCTCCCCAGGGCCACAGGGAGACCCCGGGCTCTCGGTTTCCGAGGGATACAAGGGGCTCGCCGGACCCCCCGGATTCCCCGGGCGGCCGGGACCTCCTGGACCCCCCGGGTCACCGTCTTCTCTGGGCCGGGATGGGAACCCTGGGCAGCCCGGCTTCCCCGGTGCGCCAGCCCCTCACCTTCCCCTGCAATCATCGTCGCGTCAGCCGAGCTACGGTCTCACTAGCTATGACAAGTTTTGACACGCTTGCTCGCTTGTCCCTCGTGTCCGTGTGGCGCAGGCCCCAAAGGAGACCCCGGGATCCTGGGCTTCCCAGGCCCACCTGGGCCCATGGCACGCTCAGGGGAGCCCGGCCTGCGTGGCCCACAGGGTCAGAACGGAGCCGCGGGCCGGCCCGGGGCCCCAGGGGCCAACGGCAGGAAAGGTAATTGCAGCGGCCTTATACTTGAGGCTGTGGCCCAGGAGGCCAAGGCCGCGAGCTTTGTGGGTGGATGCCTGGTTGTTTTTCCTGGGACATCCTCTTGTTGAAGAGCAGGAGGCAGTTGTTGCCGTCTTAGAGAAATCTGTCGGTTTTCCCTGGGACATTAAACGTCCCGGTTTTTGTCGGTCAAGTGACCTGGATCTGAACTATTTGGTCGTGGGCCGCTTGCTCTGCCGCTGAGCCACGTGGCCGGATAGGAGGCGGGAAACTTAGATTCCGCGCCACGTCGCCCGTGACCGGGACATGTGTGATGTAGTCACCGAGTCACTGACTACGAATCACAGAGAGATACGGCCTCTCTCATTGTGCATCCCTCTGCCTCGCGTGCAGGCGAGGGAGGAGACCTGGGGCAGCCCGGCCTCACTGTGGCCGGCCCTGACCTCCGCGGGCAGACAGGGGACCTGGGAGACACGGGGTTTCCTGGGACCCCGGGGTTCCCCGGTCGCGCAGGTAACCCGACCCTCTCCTACAATACCCCACGCTGCCTTCATCTCTGCACATTGGGCCTTGGGGCTCCACCAAGGTCTGTAGAGACCCATATAGACCCCTAGACTAGTGTAGAGACTCATAGACTCCCATAGACACCGATAGACTGGTGTAGAGACTCATAGACTTCCTTAGCGATCCATAGATTGGTGTAGGGACTCATAGACTCTCATAGAGGCCTATTTCTTGGTGTAGTGACTCATAGACTCCCATAGAGGATCAGAGAGTCGTATAGACTCTTAGATGCCATAGACTGGTGGAGAGACTCACAGACTAGATTCCTTGGAGACCTATAGACTGGCGTAGAGACCCATATACTCCCATAGACTCCCATAGAGACCCATGGACCCGGTGCCCTACACCACTCCCCCTCAGGTCCCGTGCCCCTCCCCCCTCTCCGCCCTCACCGAGCCCCCTGACCTCACCCGTTGTCCAACCCGCCTCATCCGTGACGACCGCCCCCACTACCCCCACCCCCCCCCCAAGTCAGCCATATGGGTGCGGCTTCCTCACTCCCTCGTGGACCCCCATCGTGAATGTAGCCCCCCCACCGCCCCCACCCCCCCCCACCGACAGTTGGCTATATACGGTGCAAACAAAGTTCAACATCCACACAAAGATTTTGATTCTGATTCTGATTCTGACCTTTACTGGTCGCAGAAAGGAACGGCGGCTCTCCTCTCATTGCCTCTGGGCCCCGTGGGTTCCCCGCGTGTCCACAGGAGACCCGGGCCCCAATGGGAGACCAGGGGCCCCGGGTCGTCCCGGTTTCCCCGGCGCTCCTGGCTCCTTGCTGGGCCTCGTCGGAGACCCTGGGCTCCCCGGATTTGCCGGATTGGTGGGGGTCAAGGGCCGCGCTGGTTTTCCTGGACCCCCCGGATTTCCAGGATTTGTGGGACCCCCGGTAAGTCAGAAGTGGAAGGGGTTTAGGGGTTCGGGATTTCAGTGTGGAACCAGGTGTGTGTGCTCAAATACAAAGGGCCCCCGTGTAGCCTGTTGGGGCAAGTGCAGTTAGCGTGCACCTGTTAAAGCTAGCATGGCACATGAGAAGTGGTGTGCCTGATACCACACCTGGCCGCTTTTTTATTTGTATCTGTGTATGTATATCTGATTGTATACGTGTGTGTGTACGTATGCTTGTGGGGAGTGGTGGCACAGCGATTAGCGCGCTGCGCTACGAACCCAGCAACCCTAGTTTGATTCCCGCTGACAGCCAAAACCAGTGACAATTATTTGAACCGGCCCTGGGCCTCCCCTAGGGCGACTCAGCCTCAAATAAGTACCTGGGGCAATGTGTAAACATCGCCACTTGGGAGACAAAGGCGGCCGGGCGTTGTGCTGGCCACGTGTACTTTGCCGGCCTTCATAGGTGCTCGCTAACAGCACTTGCCCCTAGAGTTTTTAAGGCTATATGGGGGATTTTTGTCTTTGTATGTGTAGGGGTGTTAGAGAGAGAGCCGTTATGCATGGCAGCTTAAGGGAAACAAACACAGTGGGCGGGGCTACGTGAGTGCACGGGGGGGGGTGCTCTCAACGACGTCCGCACCAGGCAGCCCGGGGCCCCACCCCTCAGCGGGGGTTGAGTATAAAGGGGGATGTGTCAGAGGGCTCGGGGCAGAATGTTAAAGCTAAACCAGTGAAGACCGAAGATCGTCTAGCTAGAGCCCTGGACTCCCCTGGGACGCCGCCCTTGTCAGGGCCGCGCAGGACCGAGCCAGCGGCGTGGTCCCGAGAACCAGAGCTAGTGCTCTGGGACTCCGGGTACCGTAGCCCGACTTACCAGTGTCGGGCCAGACAGCCTCCCCTAGCCCGTTAGTGGAGGACTAGGAGGTAGGTCAGAGATAGCTAGCAGTGTATTCCCAGCTAGCCGGGTGAGGGGGCCGATACCCCCTCCAGTGTTGTATGTCCGCGGTTGTGACAACTGTTGCGGAATAAATACGTGTGCCTCAACCCCGGCGTCCAAGAGTCCTCAACGGTATTACATCTGGTGTCAGAAGTAAAAATCTATGAACATGGACACGCGCCGGTCAGCTCGGGTCAGGATACCGGGGGCGGAGGACACCGCTGCAGTCGGAGAGCCCGGGACGGGTGAAGAGAGCACGGAGCAGTCGGGGCCAGATACGGCTACGCCGCAGCAACAGGAGGGTGGAGAGGTGTCGGCAGAGGGGCTGAGGCAGGCGCACGCCAAGCTGATGGAGCTGCTGCACGCCGCTGCCAGCATGCTGGACCACATCACTCAGCTGGGGGCTGCTGGACCGCCACGGGGCGACGAAAGCCGACGACCACAGCGCCTTCCCGCCATTTCGGCGGAACACCAATTTGAAAATCCCGCCATCACCGCAGCTGCAGTTGAGGGCGTGGCCGGCCTGAGCATCGCGTCCAACAGCGGGCATACAGTACCTGCCGCGTCATCGCCAACAGACGGGACGTCACCACGGGTGCGACCGGCGATGCCATCGGTCGTGCGCGCCGAAGCAGAGCCGGGTGAGGGGGACGAGGAAGGGCGACCTTCTGTGGCAGCCGCTGCGCTACATCAGCGACTGCCTCCACTCAAAGAATTTGTGGGCGAGGAAGGCGACTGGGGCGGCTTCCAGCGGCGCTTCCTCGCTCACCAGGAGATGGCGAAGTGGACGGACGCCGAGGCTCTCCGCGCGCTGCCAGCACTCCTCGACAGCGACGCCCTCGCCACTTTAACATCGGCACCGAAGGAGAGGCGCTCTACAGACGGCGATGCAGGTGCTGGCTGCAGTTTACGGTCCGCCGTCAGACTGTCGCCAACTCTTCTACGATTGCCAGCGGGGGGCAAAGGAGTCGCCTCTGGCGTACCGCACAAGCCTCCTGGCACTGGCGAAGGCGGCCTTTCCACGGATGGACAACGAAGGTGTCGACGCCATGGTTACAGAGAAGATACTCCTGCTGGCGGACGACTTGGAGATCGTCATCGTCGCACAGGACGACGCGGAGATGTGCTCCCTCCAAGCAGCACGACTCCTCCACGCAAACCTGCTCGCGCAACGACGCAAGGCCAGCAAGGCGGCGAGCGGGCGTACCGTGGCCGCAGCCACCCTCCCGGCGGAGGAGATCTGCGCCATCGACCATCAACGGCGGCAGGGAGCGGGAGTACGGGCGGACCGGGGCGGCTCGAGCCATCCCGATCATCCGTTGTCATCACCAGCGCTCCCGCGCTGCTACAACTGCGGCATCCGGGGCCATGTCGCCTCGGGGTGCCGCTCTCCTCGGCAGCGCGGGACGACACCTCGACGGGACGCCGGCCCTCTTCCCAAGCTCCATCATCATAACCCGGCGAGTCGCGGCACCTCACATGTTTGGCCCACGCACACACCCGCCACACACTCATACACCGCACCGATTGGGGGGCCAATATCGCGCACCATCGCACCAACACGCACCGCTCTGGGTACTCAGATTGAACCCAGCCAGTGGTCCGTGTTGGCCCATCGTGTTGTAGCCGCGTCGTCGGGGTCGTCGGCCGTTGTGGGGCACATCGACGGGGTCGAGGTGCGCATCCTGGTCGATACGGGAGCATCGGCGACCATTATTTCGGAGTTAATTGACAATATTCTCCCTGCCCAGAGCCGTCCTTTGATGCCTGTTAATGTGCCATTCTTTGCTGCTAACGGGGGCTCACTTGGCATCATCGGACAGATTCGAGCCCTAATTTGTATCGGGGATATTAAATTGTCTGGGCCGATTTTTGTTTCCTCCTCGCTGGCGGTTCCGTGCCTGCTGGGGACGGACTTCCTGGCCAAAATGCCGATTAGGATATTAATCGACCAGGGATGCATTGAGCTCCCGTCGGGCCGACGCATGGCGTTTCTGCCATCCCCCGGTACGAGTCGGACGGCGTTCGCAACGGTGCCGGCGTTTGTAGATAGAACGGTGCGCGTTCCTCCGGTGGCACAAATGTTGGTTCCTTTGAAACTTCGGCGGCCCTTCGCTAAGGGCATTGGGGCCCAAGGGGTTCTGCTGGGGCCATCTAGGGCCGGGGTTAGTGGACCTCATTTACTTCCGGCCCAGACCATAGTAAGAGGGGACGGAGACCCCTTCATCGCGGTCCTCAATGTGGGCTCGCAGACGGTGGTGGTCCCGCAGGGGACCGTGCTTGCTCACGTGACGCCGGTGCCCTGTGAGGAACCCGTCGCGAATCACGTGAGTGCTGTCCCTGCGCCGCGACCACATTCGGACAGCGATGAAGGGTGGCTCGAGGCGCTTTGTGCGGGATCGACGGACCTGTCAAATTCAGAGCGTCAACAGCTTAAAACGCTACTGCGGGAATTTTCCGACGTTTTCAGTCGGGACAAAAACGATTTGGGTTGCACTCATCTGCTGCGTCACCATATTGATACGGGTGACAGCGCGCCAATACGCCAGAATCCGTTTCGGTTAAGTCCCGCCGAAAAGGACCATGTCAAATCGGCTATTGATGACATGTTAGCCGCCAACATCATTTCTCCTTCCACCAGCCCTTGGGGAGCGCCGATCGTCCTGGTTAAAAAGCAGGACAGCTCGTTGCGGTTTTGCGTTGATTTTCGGCGCCTTAACAAAATTTCGGTTGCCGACGCATACCCGCTCCCACGGATGGACGAATCGCTGGACGCCTTGGCGGGAGCGCGATTCTTCTCCACATTGGATTTACTTTCGGGATTCTGGCAGCTTCCTCTGGACGATGATTCAAAGCCTAAAACTGCTTTCCGTACACCGCACGGCCTGTTCCAATTCAACCGGTTGCCGATGGGACTCCACTCAGCGCCGGCAACTTTCCAGCGTTTGATGGAATTGGTTTTGGCTGGATTGCAATGGGATTCGTGCCTGATTTATTTGGATGACGTTATCGTCTTTAGTAAAACTTTTGACGAACATCTCCAGAGGTTGCGGGTGGTTTTCCTAAAGATGCGGGCTGCTAATTTGAAATTCAAACCCCAAAAATGTCATCTGTTACGCGATTCGGTGCGTTATTTGGGACACATTGTGGGGCGCTCAGGTATTGCTACCGATCCCGCCAAAACGCAGTGCGTCAGCTCCTGGCCGACTCCCACCTCGGTGTGAGAGGTCAGGAGTGTTATTGGCTTCGCGTCGTATTACCGACGTTTCGTCGCAGATTTTGCGACGATTGCGAAACCCCTACACGCTTTAACATCAAAAGGGGTTCGGTTCCACTGGGGTCAGGAGGAGGAGGCTGCTTTCTGCTCCCTTCGGGACGCCCTGGTAAAAGCTCCTCCCTTGAGTTACCCCGATTTTTCTAAGCCTTTTTTGCTCGACACCGATGCGAGCAACACAGGTATTGGGGGCGTGCTTTCACAGGTGGTTGACGGCGTGGAACGGGTGGTTGCGTACGGCAGTCGGGTGTTGTCTCCGGCGGAGCAAAGATATTGTGTCACCCGTCGGGAACTGTTGGCAATTGTCTATTTCATCCAACAGTATCGCCCATATCTGTATGGTCGGCATTTCACCGTCCGCACAGATCATGCGGCACTGCAGTACGCCCTGCGAGTTCAACAGCCATCGGGACAATTGTCCCGATGGTTGGAGATCCTCCAGGATTTTGATTTTGAAACCACCTACCGTAAGGGCGTTCGCCACACAAATGCTGACGCTCTGTCGCGCATGCCAACCACCTCCGAATGTGCATGCCTCCTGGGGTCGGGACGTTGCAGGCCAGCAGGGGACATACCGGTTCCGGTCCTGGCGGCCGCCGGCCACGACGAAACATTGGTTCCAAATTCAATCGCACAACAGGGAAAAGATTCCCTGTTGGGGATGCCCTCAATGAATGGGGGCGCCTCCAGATGGAGGATACCTCTCTCCTTGGGTTGCGTCGTCGCGTCGGCTGTGCTGGGCAGGGCAGGGGTGATGCCGACGCATGGGATTTGGTGCATGGTCTGCTGATGCACTGGGACGGAAAATCCCATCGACATCGGCTGGTGGTCCCTTCGGGGTTGCGGGGCAAGGCGGTGTGGGCCGCACATGAGCGCCTCCTACACCTGGGGACCCAAAAGACCCTCGCCTTACTCCAACTCGATTATTTTTGGCCAGGCATGACGAAGGATGTCGGGGAGTTACTGGGGTCATTGCCCTCGGTGCGCGCAACGAAAACCGCCAGCACGTGTGTCTAACCCACCCTTGCAGTCAATCAAAGTGTCCAGAGTTAACAAACTCGTCGCGCTGGATATTTTGGGCCCATTCCCCGCCACACCCAGGGGCAATAGATATTTGTTAACTGGTGTGGAGTATTTTACACGCTGGCCTA
The DNA here is from genome assembly GCF_965212315.1 of Lampetra planeri. NCBI lineage: Eukaryota > Metazoa > Chordata > Hyperoartia > Petromyzontiformes > Petromyzontidae > Lampetra > Lampetra planeri. The sequence goes on from NC_136157.1 coordinate 7,160,718, forward strand.
TGGCCTGGCCCCTTGCCAACCAGTCGGCAGCAGTCATCGTGGAGGCTTTTGTTCAGGGTTATGTCCTGGACAAAGGTGCTCCGGAGCGGCTGCTGACCGACCAGGGCAAAAAATTTTCCAGTAAATTGCTCAAAGAAGTCTGTGAGCTCCTGGACACGAAGAAAATTCGTACCTCCCCGTATCACCCGCAGACTGACGGGATGGTCGAGCGTCTGCATCGGACCATCGCGTCAATGTTGTCACAGCAGGTGTCGGACTCACAGACCGATTGGGACTTGCAAATTCAAGGGGTATTGGCGGTGTACCGGATGGCCCCCCACGCAGCTACGGGATTTTCACCCTTCTACCTCATGTACGGCCGCGAACCTGACCCGCCTGTTCGTGCCCAGCTGCAGATCCCCGCGCCTCAGGGAAAAACTAAATTGGCTGACCATGTAAAATTTAATTTGGCCAAATTGACAGAGGCACGGGATGCTGCCATGCAAAACTCTGACCTCCGTCAGAAAGCGAATGAGCGGCTCAGACTGGGTCGGGCGCACATGCTGCAGTGGAAGCCGGGGGACAAGGCATGGCTGCACTGTCCCCAGGTGCCACTCGCAACCTCCTCTAAGCTGGTGCGGCCGTGGCGGGGCCCTGTGGAGGTAGTCGAGGTTTTGCGACCGCAGTGCATGCACATCAAATGGGGGAAGCGGCGGTGGTTCGTCCACCCCTCTAGATTAAAACCCTTCGTTGCGGTACACATCCCCACTTCACACACGTGTGGCCAAGCATGTGGGGGGTCGACCGACTCACTGGGTCCGTCTCCGTCGCGCTCACCTAATGCCTTGCCGGCTGTGCCACCTCCAGGTGCATCAGGAATGACGGGCTCACGCCCGATCACCCCTCCTGGGGATGCCAAGGGTCACGCGGCGTCGGATGAGGACTCACTCCGAGACGGACAGTTGCCACCTGACGGTCCACCACCCGGGGTTACCCCGTGTGAGGGGCCCGCTGCACGGACACGTGCTAAAATGCGCAGACTGTTGTGAGGCCGGAAGATGTGTACATGTTGTGTTCATTGCGTGTTGTGTGTGTGGTGGGTTCCCTGCAAATTGTGTATAGACTGTTTTTACGGAATTCGTATTTAATCGGGGGGGTGCGTCGGGTTGTTTTCTCTTCTTGCTGTTGCATTCTTGTTGTGTTGTTCTTGTTATTGTTGAAAAATAGTGAGGCACACGCGCGGTCAGGGGGTAAATGCGCTTTTATTGTCGTTTTTTTTTGTATGTTGGCAGCCGGGACGGCTGCAAGCTATGCGGGGGGGGGGGGGGTGATGTAGGGGTGTTAGAGAGAGAGCCGTTATGCATGGCAGCTTATGGGGAACAAACACAGTGGGCGGGGCTACGTGAGTGCACGGGGGGGGGGTGCTCTCAACGACGTCCGCACCAGGCAGCCCGGGGCCCCACCCCTCAGCGGGGGTTGAGTATAAAGGGGGATGTGTCAGAGGGCTCGGGGCAGAATGTTAAAGCTAAACCAGTGAAGACCGAAGATCGTCTAGCTAGAGCCCTGGACTCCCCTGGGACGCCGCCCTTGTCAGGGCCGCGCAGGACCGAGCCAGCGGCGTGGTCCCGAGAACCAGAGCTAGTGCTCTGGGACTCCGGGTACCGTAGCCCGACTTACCAGTGTCGGGCCAGACAGCCTCCCCTAGCCCGTTAGTGGAGGACTAGGAGGTAGGTCAGAGATAGCTAGCAGTGTATTCCCAGCTAGCCGGGTGAGGGGGCCGATACCCCCTCCAGTGTTGTATGTCCGCGGTTGTGACAACTGTTGCGGAATAAATACGTGTGCCTCAACCCCGGCGTCCAAGAGTCCTCAACGGTATTACATATGTATGTGTGAGAAGTGGCGCAGAGGTTAGCGCGCTGCTCTACAAACCCGACAACCCGGGTTCGATTTACGCTCACGGTCCTCACCAGTGACGATTATCTGAACCGGTCCTGGGCCTCCCTGAGATTGACTCAGCCTGAAATGAGTATCTGGTGCGATGCGTAAACATCGCCACTCTGAAGACGAAGGCGGTCGGGCGTGGTGCTGGCCACTCACTCCCTCGTGTGCTGTGCCGGCCTTTATCGGCGCTGCTCGCTAACAGCACTTGCCCCAACAGTCTGTTAAGGCTACACGGCGGATCTTTGTCTTTGTGTGCAGGGAAGTGGCGGCTTCCCAGGGCGCCCAGGAGACCCCGGTGGTGCTGGATTCCGCGGCGCTAAAGGTGACTTTGGTTTCACTCGTTGCTCACCCACAAATTAAACTAAACTTAAAATATGAGAATAGGTTTTCTCCTTTTTTCTGGCAACAAAACAGGTGTTAAGATATACTCATTGGGTCTTTCGGTAAAGTCACATCGATAGAAAAATAATAGATCACGATGTTTTGATCGCAACACAGGCAATCGTCTTCAGGTGAGAGAGAGAAAGCTCCTTAAACAAGGCCTGAGATGGGAGTCCCCTCAGGGTGAGAGGGCGGGGCTAGAGATGGTCTCCCTGGTGCTGTGGAAGTGGCCATTGTGATGTGAGAGATTAGCATGCCAATGATGCATCGGTAGCAGATCGAGTAGGACATCCAGCCTGTCAATAGAAAGACATCCAACCTAGTAATGCAACTCAGAGTCAGCTAACATCGGCAGGAAGGATGGAAACATCACAGCAGGTTAAGACTTTACCTGGTTAATCACGTCCTTCCAATGATGTGGTGTTTTAACATCTTAACACCTTGACTTAAAGCTTTCGTGGTTGCAGGAATTCATACTCTTAACACCTGTTTTGTTGCCAGAAAAAAGGGGAAACCCTATTCTCATATTTCGGTAATGGCAAAGGAGGTTCCATGATGTGTCAGGGTCTGGATCTAACCCACGACCTCCTGCAGACCAGGGGAGGTCGTTAATATCTCGCCACAGTGGCACGTCCATCGACGCTCCGGTGCGATGTTGTTGATGTTGCTGATCATTTTATTTTCGTTTATTCAGGAGAACCGGGAGATGCCCGGGGTCAGCCGGGGCCCCCAGGCTTCAAGGGCGAGGCAGGGACACCAGGGTTGCCTGGTGAGATGACCCGCAGCTCCCACTTGATCCTCATTACCCCAGAGAGAAAGAGGGAGCTGATTCACAGACCGAGTCAGGGCCTGGCGGAAAGACAATCCCTCAACGAAGAAGCCGTCTGTAACATTCAGTTTTTTTAAGTCAGAGGAGCCGGGTTTACATGGGTCGGTGATCTGGAATATATATGCACACCCTGCACAGCACGTCCAGTGCACCCAGCGTGTCTGCGCTGGGCTAAACGTGAACACACGGCAACACCGACCCCCCCCCCACCCCATCACGTGTGTCACCGCAAGTCACGGGCTGTGTGGAACGAAGTAGCGGCTTGCATCTGGCCCGCGGACGGGGAGGGTCCTCCGTTCGTGGAGCAGAAACAGCCCGACTGATCCGTATTAGGATTTTCAAATGTCTTCCGATTCTCCTCTACCCCCCACCTCCTCCCCCTCGATGTGATCTTGACGTAGGGGCCCCGGGCGAGGCTGGGTTTCCCGGGGAGCCTGGCCCCCCCGGTTTCCCGGGTGGATCTGGACCGAGTGGTTTCCGTGGCGACGCCGGATCCCCAGGTTTTCCAGGTAATGCCACACACAGTGTCCCCATGCGACCGTATCTCACGACGCTGCACAAACGCAGCGGCCTGGTCATGGAGACAAAGGCAGTGAGTCATAGGTGTCCAAGTGAGCCTATGGGCTTCTGTGTGAGTCTATGGGAGAGGGAGGCAGTTCAGTTTATTTTTAATTACCCTGTGAGCCAATAAGCTCTTAAATCGGGTTTCATCAGCTTCCCCAACATCCACGCAAGTCACAGTAAAATAAATTAATTAACATTAACAGATAAGCAAAATATAAAAATAGATAGCAAATCATAATCGCAATATAAAAATGTACTTTTTGTTTATAAAAAGAGAAGTAAAATATGAATTATTATCAAAATAGCATGTTTTATCTAAAAAAAAAGACTCATTTAAAATCTGACATTAATTGTAATGCAGATACGGCCTAAACGACTATGGAATTATAGTGAGGAATAAAAAACACACAGCATCCATAAAAAAACGTAGTGTAAACAATGCACTAAAGTGGTCGCTGACAGGCAATTAGTGTTTGTAACTCGTCTAACTTTTTATACATTGGCAGCTGGGCACAAATTCATATGAAAGTAGTGATTTAAAGTGAGTGATCGATGTAGACAAAGTTTTGTTGCAATATTGTTCCACAGACTAGGAGCAGCCACTGTAAACGCTCGTTCACCAAAACTTGTTTTATGTCTGGGAACGTTCAATCGAAGGATTGATGAACTCCTCAGGTTAGCTCTGCCCTCCTAATGCGTCAACAAATCCAATACATTTTCTGCTGAATTACCACTAAGAATATTGTACATAACGCCTAGTGAATCGTTTTGTGAGTTATAGGTATCTATGTGAGCCTATGGGCCTGCGTGTGACTCTGTGGGTCTCTGTGTGTTTCTATGGAAGAGGGAGGTCGTGAGTTTTAGGCAGAGGAGAAGAGGGAGGTTTTCAGCATGAACTTTAACAGGGGCAGGGAGTTGGCAGTATGGGTGGCTGGGGGAAGTCAGTTCCTGACTATGTGGGCAGCAGGGGAGAATGAGCGACATTCTATTCGGTGAGAGCCTTAGACTTACACGTAGATGATTATGATGATCTTGATGTTGACGATGTTGATGATGTTGTTGCTGTTGTCTTCAGGAGGTCCGGGTTCCGTGGGTGACGTTGGGGATCGGGGCCCCGATGGGTTTAACGGCCTCCCTGGGCCCCTTGGCCCCCCCGGTCTGAGTGGGCCCCCCGGCTCCCCAGGTGCGTGTTTGCGCGTGCGTGGACGCGTGCGTGCGTTTGTGTGTGTGCTTATGTGTTTATGTTACGTATGCTCATTATCTGGTGGTTGCAGCACACTCTGAGAAGGGGTTGTAGGTGCTGCTGCTGCTGAACTTGGAGCTTGCCACTAAGACGTGGGGCCTTGCCATCAGCCCCACCAAAACTAAGCACCTGCCTGGGTATTTTTTATCATCCAATACTCCACCCCCTCAACTCCTAATGAGTGATGGGGCAGTTATGGAGAGAGTGGAGAAGTTTACATACTTGTGCAGTGTGCTTATGACCAACGCTGGTGTGGTAGCAAAGGTCTCGAGCGGCATTTTTTCATCAGCTGCGGAACGCTGTGTGGAAGCTACCTGGTGTGTTGCTCTACACGAAACTTCAGGTCTTCTTAGCCACAGACATGCCCTCCTTTCCCTTTGCTAAACATGGATCCTTCTAATGGAATATCTGCTCCGGTTTTAAACTTTGAGGCTGGCCTTCCTATAATCCATCCATAGTTTAACCAGGCTGGATTTTGTGTGGAACTCACAAATCCTTTAAAGATCTGGATATATCCCAGTCCGTGACCTCCTCTGGCGAGCAACGCTACATTGGCTGGGTTAGCTTCTGTTTGGCTGCATAGAGGGGGCTAAATGGGCTGGAGAAGAGATGGATTGATACGGTGCAGGAGGATGTGGATCTGAGTGGAATTGCCAAAGATTGGTACCAGCGGTGTCAAGATCGGCCTCTTTGGAGGAGGTTCATGAAGGACTCCTTCCAACAACAGCGGAGGGCAGAGGAGTGATTCTCACAACGAGTGGAATGCCGGGCGGCTAAAATACAGCAAGTTTACACAGTAGGAGACACAGGTGGTGCATTGGCCAGTCGTCTCAGTCAGTGTGTGAGCAGCGATCACATGTGTGTGTGAGCAGGGTTTGCTGGGAGCCCCGGGCTCACCGGACTGGACGGGCTACCAGGAGGCAAAGGCCCCCCCGGCCAACCCGGTAAAACACGGACCCCCCCCCTACTTCTCCTACACGGACCCCCCACTGCCTGCCTCTCATCCAGTTTCTGCTCGGTTGTCTCTACTCTGGAAACAGCTGCACGGAGCAGAGGGAGGGCCGTCACCTCGCAGTGGTTTGCGGAGCCTCAAGGAGTGGAGGAAGTAGCCACCCTCCGCTGTATTTGTGTGTGCTGTAGGTGTGGGGGTGCCGGGTCCCTTGGGGCCCCCAGGACGGGATGGCTCACCTGGGACCCCCGGAACGTCTTTTCCAGGGTCGCCGGGGGAACCTGGGGGGCCTGGGTTGCCAGGAGATACTGGTGAGTGTGAGAGGGAGTGAGAGAGGGAGTGAGTGTGAGGGAGTGAGTGTGAGAGTGAGCGTGAGTGTGTGAGAGAGAGTGTGAGACTATACATGTGTGTGTTCATGTGTGTGAGCGGTGACACAGTGATTAGTGCACTACGCTACGAATGTGGCGACCCGAGTTAGGAGGATTATCTGAACTAATTCTGGGCATCTCCGAGGTAGACTCAGCCTTAAATGAGTAGCTGGTGAAGCATTAGTACTGTTGAGAAAAGGCAGCTAACCACCACTTCGTGTGCCATGCCAGCCTTCATAGGTGCTCGCTAACAGCCCTTGCCCCATCATTCTGTTCAAGGCTATAGGGGAGATCTTTTTCTTTGTGTGTACGCCATGCTGCTGCTGCACTCAGGGTGAATCACGTGTTGTCCTCCGTGCCATGTGTGGGGTGTGAACTCAGGTTTCCCTGGGTTTCCTGGAGTGCCGGGACCCCCTGGGGAGAGGGGCCCTGTGGTGGGACCCCTTCCCGGGGAGCGCGGGACCCCGGGATTCCCGGGGAGGGACGGGGAGCCAGGTAAGCAGAGACATGTGGGACCCGTGAGAGAGAGTGATGTCACCACGTCGTCGTCGTCATCATCTTGTCATCTTGTCATCGTCATCAGAGCCACCACCATCATCAACATCATCATCACCTGCTTCGTCATTATGCTTATCATCATCATCACTGCCATCATGTTCATCAACACCGTCATCAATGCAACTACCCGTATCATCACCACTTCTCCTCCGCCCCCCCTCTCTGTTCCTGCAGGGCGGCCTGGGTCCCCTGGCCGCCCGGGTGCTTTGGGACCCTCAGGGCCCAGGGGGAAGCCCGGCTTCTCTGGGGGCCCCGGAGGAAGCGGGGGCCCGGGGCTTGATGGAGATGCCGGAGCTCCTGGGACACCCGGCAGCCCTGGCTCCTCCGGATACAAAGGTCGGGTAGTGGTGGTGATGGCGGTGATGGTGATTACGATGGCAGTGATTTCAGTGATGATGCTGCCGTAGCTGATGATGGTACTTGTGATTATTACGATGATGGCGCTCATAATGATTATGATACTGATGGTTACAATGATGCTATTGCTGACGATGATGATGCAGCCACTGCTGACGATGCTGATGATGAAAGTTCTGATGATGCTGCTGCTATTGCTGATGATGGTGATAATGATGATTACGATGCTGCTGATGACTGATGATGACCAGGCGGCCGTGGAGATCCTGGCGGACTGGGATTCCCCGGGCAGGAAGGCTTCCCTGGCGACCCTGGGTATCCTGGAGAGCAGGGAGACTCGGGACGCCCAGGTGCTGACCTCCCCACCTCCACACTCTCCGCACCCCCCCCCTTCCCCCGCTCCCGCTTCTCCCCCCCCGAGTGATGGAAAGAGACTCGTGGTCGACTACCATTTCTGCGACTGACTTCATCCACGTATCGAACCCCCTTGGGCCCCCGCTAACGACCCCGCTCCCCTGGGTGTGGCGCGCAGGCTCACAGGGCCCACCCGGGGCCCCTGGCCTGCCGGGCCCACAGGTGGACTTCACCGGCCTGAGGGGAGCGCCGGGGCCCATCGGCCCACCTGGGGAGCTGGGACTGGCCGGGCCACCCGGTCCCCCGGGCCCCCAGGGATTCCCAGGTACACGTGCGGGGGGGGGGGGCAGGAAGGGAATGAATAGGAGGGGGTGGGGGGTAGCCCCCCCGGTTCACGTTTAAATGAAACTTTAGAAAAGTACTAAACTAGAATAGTTTTTATTTTACTGAGCTATGTAGCCCGTTTACATAAGCGACCTCGTTTAGCACAAATGATAGCTCACCAAAGTGGCTTATCACGTGAACATGTATAGGAGTCAAATACTCCAAACGCGTGATGTTGATTCTAAGGGAAAAACCAGAGGACCCGGAGAAAAATCCATGCGACCACGGGGAGAGAGAGAGACGCAGACTCCAAATATACAGGTCTCGGGGTCGGGATCGAACCCACGACCTCCTGTCTACCCGGTGAGGTAGTTAACATCTCCTCGCCACCACGGTGCTCCGTAGTCAGCAGCGTCGTCTCCACCGTCACCGGTGCCCAGCGCCCGCCTGCTCCGACGAGCATCGAGGCAGCGGCACTCGCCTCCTGTTCACAGCCCAGCTGAGCAGCAGCGGAGGAAATTCCAAGTTCTTATGATGGGGAGCAAGTTTATCTGTAGGGGAAGAGCTTTTGACTCTCTCACTAAGTAGTACGAATTTTCATGGCCCTGGATGGTTGATGGGCTGAGTCCGTGAGCACCACTTTGTGTGGCGGTCAACAGATGTTGTCCTATAGATAGACTCGACCCTGCCATAGGAATGTGGAATTGACACCACTGGCTCAGTAGGGCTGTTAACAAGAGATGAGCAACAATTTCTCACTGCTCATTTGAGCACAGGCGGACAACACACGTGGACGATACACGTGGACAACGCACATGGATGATGCACATGGACGATACACTGAGACGATACACATGGACGATACACTGAGACAATACACTGAGATGATACACTGAGATGATACACTCGGACGATACTCACAGACGATACACTCGAATGATACACGTGGACAATACACGGGGACGATACACTCAAACGATACACTCGGACGATACCCACAGACGATACACTCGAATGATACACCCGGACGATACACGAGGACTATACTCAGGGACTATATACGCGGATGATAGACGTGGACAATACACGGGGACGATACACGCGGACGTTACTGACAACCAGCATATGCAGACAAACAAGAACACACAACAGACATGTGTTTGATACTCCTCTTTTGTCAACTTAATTTGATGACAAGGACCACGAAGATGATGATAATGTTGATGATGATGATGAGTATGATGATGATGATGATGTTGACGAGTATGAGGATGATGACAACTACAATGATGGTGATGTTCCTAGGAGGCAGTGGGTCTCCGGGGCGTCCAGGGAAACATGGAACCGACGGATTCCCTGGCAGGAAGGGGGCAGCAGGGGAGCCGGGTCCAGCAGGGCCCCTGGGGCCCTCAGGACTCCCAGGTGGGTGCACGCCTGCACCATGCACACACGCATCATCGCGTACGCACGTCATCACCTACGTTACCGTGTACGCGCGTCATCGTGTATATCATCACGTACACGCATCATCGCGTATGTTGTCGTGTACGTGCGTCATCGTGTATATCATCACATACGCCATCACGTACGTGCGTCATCACGTACGTTACCGCGTACGCGCGTCATCACGTACGTTACCGCGTACGCGCGTCATCACGTACGTTAACGTGTACGAGCGTCATCATGTATATCATCACGTACGCGCGTCATCGCGTATGTTGTCGTGTACGTGCGTCATCGTGTATATCATCATGTACGCCATCACGTACGTGCGTCATCACGTACGTTACCGCGTACGCGCGTCATTACGTACGTTAACGTGTACGAGCGTCATCATGTATATCATCACGTACGCGCGTCATCGCGTATATCGCGTTGTTGTATATGTGCCTTTTTCCAAAAAAATATATTAAGAAGTATTGTATAATCTTGGTTCTTTCGTTAAAGTCACGTAGATATAATTTTTTTTATAAAAAAATATATTTTACATTTAAATAATAAATATAAAATCTTAAGATTGAACCACTTCTACGGGGAAGTTTTTTAAGTTTATCTTTTTCTCTCTCTCTGGGTTTTTTGTTTTCTCTCTCTGCTTGTGTATTTAGTGTACTTTTTCTGTCTCTACTCGTTTTTTGTCATTCTTATGCTCTGCTCTGTCTGTGTGTCTCCGTTCCTTGTGTTTTATGTGTTGTCTCTCTTTGGAAATTTCACACTTATATTCTAACTTAGCAATCTTTGAAATACGTAATCGACCAGGCTATGCGTTAATTGTGTTTTGACGGACTCTCTGTGTTGCATTACATAACATTTCGATATTTTGCTAGGTTATTTAATTTAGTGTATCTTTCTCCCGTTCTCCTAATTTTCAAGCTTGCGTACTTTACCACGCGTCATTCTTACTCATTGACATGCTAATTTTTTCTCTAACCCCTCCCTCTCTCCACTCCCGCACCCCTCTCTCTATTTAAGGCCTCGTCACAGAGACGATCTCTCTCTGTGTGCCTATGTGTTGCTCTCTCTCTATGTATCTTGGTGATATCTGTCTGCTTATATGTCTGTCTATAGTTTTCTGGTTAGATTTTTGTTGCTATTTCATTTATACCTGATGATGATTGCTTGTGTTTCAATCGAAACGTCGTATGCTATTATTTATTATTTTATCTTTATACGTGACTTTACCGAAAGAACCAAAGAGTAATTCCTGCAGTCACGAAAGCTCCTAATTAAGATTGATTTAGCTTCATTAATTGAACAGACAAACGGTTTTTCTTAAAACCTTCTGCTGCTAGACCACCCAGACTATATGGCTTACCAAAAATCCATAAAGAAGGGGACACTCTTCGTCCCATCGTCTCCACCATTGGCTCACCCACTTACAAGCTGCCCGATATCTGTCACAGAACTTGCAGCCATTCACTGGTAAGACCACCTCTTCTGTACTTAGCTCAGCTCACCCGGTTTCGTCATTTAAAGACATCTCACTGTCCCCAGGTGATTTGCTCGTTAGTTTCGATGTAGTTTCTTTGTTCACCAAAATTCCTGTGCCTGATGCCATTGCAAGAATTGAAGATTTGGTCCAACAAGGACTGAATGCTGATGTACCGGCCCTGGTGAGACACTGCCTCACCAATACATACTTCACTTGGAATGGAACATTCTACAAACAAACTGAAGGCACCCCAAGGGGTTCTCCGTTATCTCCGGTTGTGGCTAACATTTTCATGGAAAAATTTTAGACGGACGCCATCCAGACATCCACTCTATGCCTGTCCTTGTGGAAGAGGCACGTGGATGACACGTTTGTCATCGGGCCACATGGCCGACCGGCTCTGAAACAATTCCTCAACCACATCAATTCCATACACCCAGCAATCAAATCCACCATGGAGGTATAAAAGGATGGCATGCTACCCTTCTTGGATGTCTTAATCAAAAAGAGAACAGGATGGCTCAATGAGCCACTCTGTCTACAGGAAAGTAGCCCATACTGACGCCTATCTAAAACCTGACTCCCACCACCATCCATCCCAGAAGAATTCCCTCATCAAAACTCGACACCATAGAGCTCGATGTACTTCCGACTGTCATCACCTCGCCAGTGAACTGGAACACGTACACCAGGCTCTCAAGATGAATGGATATTCAGACTACACAATCCGTGAATCTATCACCCCAACCATTGGGAAAGAACCATCTGAGGACCCAATCAAAACCATCACCTTGCCATACATAGCAGGGGTCACTAAAAAGATTTTCAAAATTTTGAACAAACACAAGATCCAGGTCCGATCTAACACAGTGCATAAAATTTGTGACCTGATCCCATCTGTGGAGGACAAGATTCCTGACATGCAATATCCTGGCGTCTACAAACTAAGCTGTATCTGCGGCAGCAGTTACATTGGGGAAACTAAACGACATGTCACGGACCGTATTCCTGAACATAAGGCAGATCTGAAACACGGCAGGACCAATACTTCTGCCGTGGCTGATCATTACTTTAATGCGGCTGGCTCACATGAAGTTGATTTCTCTAAGATGATGGTACTTTGCAAGCCGACTGGCTTTCAACAAAGATTCAATGTCATCAACCACTTTGGGTCATGACTTGATTTGTGTTTTCTTGTCAACCTCCACCATCAGCAGTATGGATGTGTGTAGCGAGGTGCAATGCCCCCCCCCCATCTCTAACCCCCCCTCTCCCCCCCCCTATCTCTGCCCCCCCTCTCTCTCCCCCCTGTCTCTGCCCCCCCTCTCTCTCTCCCCCCCTGTCTCCCCCCCATTGTCTGCTCCTGCATTAGCGCTGGCTGACTGGCTGCCCCGCCCATGCTGTTTGCGCTGCACAAGCTCACCATCTCCTCCTCCCAACTCCCCCGTTGTGCTGCTTCTGCATTCGCGTGTTGCTTGCGCAGCTCTCGTCCCCCGCCCACTCACACTGGAGGAGCCCTCATAGCGCCTCATAAGCAGCGACATTTGGAGGCTTGATGCCTCTTCTCTGTGCACCTGATGAAGATCGCTTGTGTTGCGATCGAAATGTCGTGGTTTTTTTCTTTTATTATTTTCAATTTATTATTATTATTTAGCTTTTTTGTTTTTCTATCTACGTGACTTTACCGAAAGAACCAAGAATATGAGTTCCTGCAGTCACGAACGTTTTAAGTCACAAGAATGATTCTGCCCAATTTTTTTTAGTTTAATCTGTATGTAGCGCGGGGGCGTAGAGGGGTGGGGGGGGTCATCCCTCACCCCACTGACTCTAACCTCTCGTCGCCACACGAGAATAATATAATAGAACCCCGGTGCAAAGGGAGGTTAATGAGTCTCTAGGAAATCTCCACGGAGCAAAGGCCATAGGACACGGACCTCCACGGACGTTTTGGACACTGAGGAATTTCCCATCGAAATCCCCCAGACTTATTGGCACTTGAAAAATCAGCCTTGTCGTCACATCGAAACTTGCTGACACAGTCTTTACATCACCCCCATTCGGATCTCCACGGGTGGCGAGAGCAATAGGAACGGGGAACATTGCCACTGGTGATATATATATTTCTAACAGTAATAAGTCGAAGGTTAGCTATATCTTCAAACTCAGGATATCACAATATAACTTGAATAAGAAGCACGGATCCCTGGTTAAAACAGACGCGGAACAAAGTTTAATAAAACCCTCGGAATACCTTGTGGTAACAACTATGGTATATCTAAACATAAACCAAATAATAATTATGAAGTATTAGACCATAGGGTCATTCAGAAGATATACAAGGCGAAATAGGTCAATCACACACCACCAAGATAATATGGATTCCATAGGATCAGAGCCTCCAAACCGCCTTTATCTTCCAGCAATCTGACACAACACATAATAGCAATACATTACGTATGAAGGGAGTGCGCCTCCACTCGAGATAGCAAACACCAGAAAGGAATTCCAACCACGAGGGAAGAGGGCAGGGCAACGCAAACCAAAACATAAACATGGTGATGGAAAAGCAGCTGGACAAAGGTCAAAAGGAATACCCCCCCCCCCCCGATTCTAGATTGATTATGGCAGGAAATTGGAAAACCAGTCGCTCTACTCGGGAGGTGGGGGGCAACCAAACGGCTGCCCCTTTGTGAGAAGGCGAGCCGAGGTGGAAGATTTTCAAATATAACGACGAGCAGAAACCACGCACAGTAGTACATGAACCGCACGGTCACCTTTTCTGCTACGCTTTATCACTTCCATTTGAACATCAAGCCTAATATCACTGCGCTTTTTATTACGCTCACCACCTGCACTGTCACTACGCCTGCTACTCATTGTTGAAGGTTTGAAACGATATTTTGCAATTAAAAATTCCACGCCGATCTACAACGAGCACTCGTAGCTACGCACACGAGAGAACACGATGGGTCTGAGAAAATGGCGGCGCATGTGCGAGTTGTACAGTACCTCTACACCCCCCCCCCCCCCGAGAGCCGAGTGTAAAACAACGTATATCGATACGACGTATTGTATCGGGGACCCCCTGCACATAGACGAGTCCCTTCACGTGTCACCATTGTGCCGTCGTTGTTGCACCGCAGGCGAGCGAGGCTCCCCAGGGGCGGCGGGCGCGCCGGGCCTGGTGAGCGATGCCGAGCTGGTGCGCGAGGACGGGGGATTCCTGCTCGTCAAGCACAGCCAATCGGTCGAGGTGCCTGCATGCCCCCAGGGCATGGCGCGCCTGTGGGATGGCTTCAGCCTCCTCTACATCGAGGGCAATGAGAAGGCCGCCTCGCAGGACCTGGGTGAGGGCGGCGCCCCGTCGCTAAGATCATCGCCATCTTTACCGCCATCGTCGCCGCGATCGTCGTCATCGTCATCGGCCCCGACACATCATCGCCGTCGCGAACACCATCACCCCCCCTGCCTGCCTATTCCCACTCTGCCACTGCCCCCCCCCACCACCGTATCTGCCCCCCCCCCCCCAGGCCTGGCGGGATCGTGCCTGCCGCGCTTCAGCACGATGCCCTTCGTCTACTGCGGCGTAGACGCCGTGTGCAGCTACGCGTCGCGCAACGACAAGTCCTTCTGGCTCTCCAGCACCGCCGCCATCCCCATGATGCCCGTGTCCGGAGACGACATCCGCCCCTACATTAGTCGGTACGCGCGCGGACCACAGCTTGAGGAACCCGAGGTTCAAGTTCCAACTCGAGCGACTTGGCTGCGCTACAAACCCGGCAACTCGAGTTTGATTCCCGCTCCCAGCCAACACCGGTGACGATTATCTGAACCGATCTTGGGCCTCCCGTAGGTCGACTCTGCCTAAAATTAGTACCTGGTGCGATGTGTAAACATCGCCACTGTGGAGACAAAGGCGGTACTCACAAACAGCACTTGCCCCAACAGTCTGTTAGAGGCTACCTGGGGGACCTTTGTCTTGTGTAACTGACAACCAGGTTCGTGAAAGACGCTGCTCTATGTATGTGTGTTGGAGTCTGACACCGCATGTAGCCAACCGAGCTAAACCGGCGGTGCGGAGAAAGGACAAAAAGCAGCTCTGGGAAGTTGGAGGCAACAACGGAGGGCAGAGGAGCGACGCTTACAACATCGAGCGGAGCGCTGGGCGGCTAAAGCGCAAACAGTTGGCACAGTGGGGAACAGAGTTGGTGCATCTACCAGTCAACTCAGTCCATCCCATGGCACCTGGGTCTGTTCACGTGGCTTCAAAGTGCACCTGGCCTGGCACAAGCGCTATGGTGACGTTACCAACGCTTAGTGGTTGTTGTGTTACGTGTGTGTGACGAGTTCACGTTAAGCAGAGAAGGCACCTGAGGAGTTGCCGCACCTGGGCCGTGAGCTCATGGCCGGCTCCGGTTCGGCAGAGGTGGTGTCTCAATATTTCGGGCGGCATTATCTTTTCACCGCAAAAAAAACTCCAGGTCTTCTCTCCCACAGTTTTAAACATTCAGGTTGGCCTGCCTACGATCCATCCAGGTTTAACGAGCCTGGATTGCGTGCGGAGCTCACAGATCCTTGAAAGATCTGGACACATTCCCATCAGTGAGCTCCTCCGGCAAGCGAGGCCGCGTTGTCTGGGTCACGTAGCCCGCATGCCCAGACACCGCGTGCCCAAGCGGCTTCTGTTTGGCCGGAGAAGAGGGGGCTAAACGGGCACGGCACAGGCAGGAGAAGAGATGTAGCTGATGCAGTGCGAGGGTTAGAGATGGAGTCGGGGGTCACCACGGGTCGCGCTGTGCCCCCAGGTGCTCGGTGTGTGAGGCGCCGACACAAGCGATCGCTGTGCACAGCCAGGACAGCGAAATTCCACGGTGCCCGCCAGGGTGGCGAAGCCTCTGGATCGGCTACTCCTTTCTCATGGTATGGCTCCCCACCGCCTCTCCCACGCTGCGCCCCCCCCCCCCAAAATACCCCAAACACGCGCATGTCTAACGATTCTGCAACGCTCGCCCACCCGCGCCCGCATTCCTCCTCCGCTGCGTCAATCGGCGACACTGCTCTCCTTTTAGTGGCGGTTTTTCTCAGCTAGGTTTCGGGCGAGAACACTTTGATCGACGCGTCCGGTTTTTTCCTCTAAGCGAGCCCCTCTTGGCTACGTGGAATTTGTTGTGCGCACGAAGTCGCCATAACGAGGGTGAGAGTATATCACCCCCACCCCCACTTCGTTAAGGACGGAGCGACGCGCCGTTGTAAACAAAACGGTGGTGCAGCCGCCGCCCCGTCTTGACACGGGGAGGAGAAGATCGTCGCTGCACGCCCCTCACGATGCGCCTCGTTTAATTTACATTACGATGAAAAACTATGAACTATTTTTATTTTACCAGGTGAGGCCCACTGAGCTGTATAGCTCTTTTTCAGAAGTGGCCTGGCCACAAATAATTGATCAATGAAATGGCTTATCACGTGGAAATGTATAGCAGCCAAATATTAAAAACGCACGTTGATTTTAAATGTGGAGGGAAAAACCGGAGGACCTGGAGAAAAAGCCATGCGACCACGTGGACAACATGCAACGTCCGTCCATATATATTCAAACAACGACCTCCTGTATTCCGGGCGAGGTAGTGAACATGTCGCCACCACTGCTCCCCAATTAGAAAGGGCACCCCCAGTGGCAGCTGTCCATGTGCAGCACGAGGTGACTCGGCGCCTGTCCCGCAGTGAACGAGCATAAATCCTGTAGTAGGGGGCGATGATCACTGCTGTGTGTGCGTGTGAACCAACTTGAGGAGCGGTGGCGTAGTGGTGAGCGCGCTGTGCTACGAATCCGAGTTCGATTCCCTCTCACGGCCATAACCAGTGACGATTATCTGAACTGGTCCTGGGCCTCCCCTAGGTCGACTCAGCGTAACATGAGTACCTGGTGCATTCTGTAAATATTGCTATTAGGGAGACCGAGGCTGTCCACTCACCAGCACTTGCCCTTGCCCTAACAGTCGGCTATACTGGGGATCTTTGCCTTGTCTTTTATCACAATTGAGTCATTTGCGGTGTGATTCTCGAATTTGGCAAATTTGGAGCCCGTGACTCCGGCACAGGCTGGCCGGCTCCTGCGAATGACGTCGCGGATCTTTAACGTCCACAGCGAGTGGAGGACGAGACACCGCGTGCTGCTCTTTTGTGGTTCGTGCAATCGACTGGGGACGGTCCGGCGGCAGGGGCCGGCGCAGCAGTCACATTCGAACCCAGACGCCTCCCAGCAGCAAGCATTTGAGGTCCCGTTCCTGACACGGGCGCCTTTCTGTGTAGATCATGTGCTTTGAAGAAGGGCCATAGCCCAAAACGTCAGTTATTACTTTTAGGACCTCAGTTTTATTGATGAATGCATTGAGTTTCTGTGTGGAGTTTGTATTCTCTCCCCCTGTTCTGCATGGGTTTCCTCCCTTAGCTAAACCTACACACAGAGTGGAACTGGTATTTGGACTTCGAGACTGTCCTGGGTGAACAAGTGAAATCATCATCATAATAGTCAGAGCTGGAAAGCAATAAAAAGAGCACGTCGGGCTGATTGAGAAAGTGGTTCCCTCTCCACCTCTCCCCGTCTCCTCATCTCCCCTCGCTCCCCGTGATCCCCCCAGCACATGGCGTCGGCGGAAGGTGGCGGGCAGCCGCTGGAGTCTCCAGGCTCGTGCCTTGAGGACTTCCGCACGTCGGCCTTCCTCGAGTGCCAGGGCCCGCGGGGCACCTGCCACTACTTTGCGGACGAGCAAAGCTTCTGGCTGACGCGCGTAGCGGCCGCCTCCCAGTTCGCGCCGCCGCGGCCCGGCACCATCAAGGACGCGTTCGGGCAGCGGTCACGCATCAGCCGCTGCCAGGTCTGCTTGAAGAACGTGTGAGCGGCGGCGGCGAGGCGGCCGTCCGGTGGGAGGAAGGGGGGGCGCCACCACGATGGGCCCCGCCGGTCCAGCCGGGGCCTTTGGGGGGGGTGCAGGGGGGGGGGGCATCTCACGTCCGTGCTCGTCCATTACTTATCAAGCCGACGGAGGCGTGCTTTCAGAAAGCCTGGCTCGGTGCCGCCCACCCCACCCTGGTCAGGATTGTGTCGGCGGGCAGTGTTATGACGGAATGGTGTTAGCGGTGACGTCTAATTTGCGTTCGTGACTCCGGCGCGCGGGTCTCAGACTCCGGCGCGGGGGGGGGCACCATGGAGATGCAGGAAGGAGCGCGGCACCGGCGCCGCCTACGTGCGCCCGACCTCTGTGGTCCCGTATTGGGAATTTGTTGGCGACTCGAATGGCGGGCGTCGTCTCGTGCTGGGAGAGGCTCCCAGCTCACCGCGGTACCCCGATGGAGTCTCCTGGAAATTCGGTCACCTCGGCGGAATCCCGCTCGGTGCTGCGGCTGCGATTGTGGCAGGGAATCGACTCGAAGTTCGGCGTTCCCTCAGGTGGCCAATCGGCGAGCGCCATTTGCCTGCTGCTGTTGGCTGCTGTATGTACTTCGGTGCTGTAGATTAAATGGGAATTGCTACGACTGGTGCTATTTTATATTCTCCCCTCACCACGCCCCGTCTGCTCTGAGTGGAACGCTCCATCACACACGGGTGGAGGAGCATTACATTGCTGGCAGGGGGTGAGTGGGACACAGCTACATAGGGACGTGAAGCTAACTCGGCGGCAATGGACCCCAGCGTCTCCCTGTAGTGCATGTCCTTCACGACGTAGTTATACGCAATGCCTTCATTTACTCATCATCATCATCAACCATGACCAATCCACTGCGAGATGAAGACCTCTCCAAGCCACCACCACCTCTCATGATCCGGCCATCGAGTAATCCACCTGGCAGATCTCCCCCCCTTGGTGGATGTTCTCGGATTGCTCTTGCCGCTGGACGACTATCGTCACGCCGTGCTCTCGGTGCAGCTAAAACAGATTCTGAAACCATTGGTGCTTGCAGGTGTGAGCTAGGAGCACCAAGTCTCAAGATCGAATGTAAAAGGAAGGCATGTTCAGGGTTATGTGCGTGTTGAGTAGCGCGTGTGTCTCTGTTTTTGTGTCTGTTTATTGTGGGGAGCGGTGGCACAGTGGTTAGCATGCTGAGTTACAAACCCGGCGACCAGCGTTTGATTCCTGCTCACGGTCAACACCAGCGACGATTTTCTGAACCAGTCCCGGGCCTCTCCTGGGTCTACTCAGCCTTAAATGAGTACCCGGTGTGATGTGTCATCATCACTAGGGCGACAAAGGCGGCCGGGCGTGGTTCTAGCCACCCACCCCCTCGTGTACTGTGCTGACCTTCTTAGGTGCTACTCGCTAACAGCACTTGCCCCAACAGTCTGTTAATGAAATACGGGGGATCTTTGTCTTTGTTTGATTAAAGGTAACCCTACACCTGCCCTGCTCGCCCTTGAGTTTCTTGAGCGCTTGAGCCTTGGTGTAGACGAGAGGCAGCAGCAGGCAAGCAGGTTATTGTGACACACAGGCGGAGAGAAACACACAGGCGGAGAGAAACACACCGACGGAGAGAAACACAGGCGGAGAGAAACACACAGGCGGAGAGAAACACACAGGCGGAGAGAAACACACAGGCGGAGAGAAACACACAGGCGGAGAGAAACACACAGGCGGAGAGAAACACACAGGCGGAGAGAAACACACAGGCGATCCCGAACGAGGAGTGACGTGGAACGCAAAGCCTTTCCAAGTCGCGAGCCTTTCCCATGCGAGGGTGCTGCCAATCGGGCGCTTTCTTCTTCCGTACGGCTGATGCAGATGCAGAGCAACAGCTACAGATGGTCAAGCCAGATAACCGCCGAAGGAGCAAGCGGAGTTGTGTATCATCGCTGTGATGTCTCCTTTGTATTTGTGGATCGGGCATTGGGTCGTTATGAGTTGTATGGACTGTTCTGGATGACCACAGTCGCCCAATACTCGAGAGTTTTTAATTTTCCATTCGTGCATCAGGTTTTCGCATCTGCAGCCATGGTTTGTGCGGATGCGATTTAGGGTAAACCATGAGCTTCGTGGAAGATTAAATCCAGGGATCTTCTGCGTTGGGACTTTCACAACGAGGAGTTATTTTGAACTCCACTCAACTCCTCCAGCTTCATGGGGGTTGAATTCGCATTCAGGTGAAGTGAAAGGTCTTTGCGTGACTTCAAGCGATGACGAGGGACGTTGTTGAGGTCCCAGTGAATGAAAAGGCGACTGATTTCCTCGACTCGCAGGACTTCCTGGAGGGTTGCAGCGTTGGCGGCGGATGGGTGGAGGGCGAGCAGCCTGTTGGAGTCGACTTGAGGGTTCCGCTGATGCACCGCGTCGTGTGTGTGATCCCGTTTCAGTCGTTTGCGGGTAATTTATCAGCAGTGTGATGCCTTGACCAATACCAGTTCCACTGTGTGTGTGGGGTTAGCTCTGGAAGAAAGCCGGAGAACGCAGAGAAAGCTCACGCAGAATGGGGGGAGAGAAGACAAACTCCACACTGACACTCCCACACACTCCTCACTGACACTCACGCACACTCCCACACACACACACACTCCTCACTGACACTCACGCACACTCCCACACAACAAAGACAAAGATCCCCATATAGCCTAGAACAGACTGTTGGGGCAAGTGCTGTTAGCGAGCACCTATGAAGGCCGGAATGGTACACGAACGAGGGGGTGGGTGGCCAGCACCACGCCCGACCGCCTTTGTCTCCCCAGTGGCGATGTTTACACACCGCACCAGGTACTCATTTAAGGCTGAGTCGACCTAGGGGAGGCCCAGGACCGGTTCAGATAATCGTCACTGGTGTTAGCGGTGAGCGGGAATCGAACCCGGGTCGCCAGGTTCATAGTGCAGCGCGCTAACCGCTACACTACCGCTTCCCACACACACACACTCAGACACTCCACACTGACACTCCCACACACTTCACACTCCCACACACACACTCCTCACTGACACTCACGCACACTCCCACACACTCACACACTCACACACACTCACACACTCCACACTGACACTCCCACACACTTCACACTCCCACACACACACTCCTCACTGACACTCACGCACACTCCCACACACTCACACACTCACACACACTCACACACTCCACACTGACACTCCCACACACTCCACACACTCCCCACTGACACTCCCCACACACTCCCACACACTCCACACACTCTTCACTGACACTCCCACACACTCCACACTCCCACACACTCCCACACACTCACACACACTCCGCACTGACACTCCGCACTGACACTCCCCACTGACACTCCCCACACCCTCCCACACACTCACACACACCCCACTAACACTCCCACACACTCCACACTCCCACACACTCACACACACTCCGCACTGACACTCCGCACTGACACTCCCCACACACTCCCACACACTCCCCACTGACACTCCCCACACATTCCACGCAGAAAGGCTCCCGAGGCGGGAATCAAACCCATGCGAGGCAACGAGCAGCGTCACCACTGCGCCGCCTTTCCCCGTGCTCCCCCAGGGTTCACAATCAGACTGCCGGTATCTTTATTTATACTGCAGGAGGAATCCGATGAGCTATAAAGCTCTTTTTCACAGATGTCCACTGTTTGGAAGAGCGAGCTGGTGAGAGGCGCTGGTGGGGGGGGGGGGGTGCGGAGCGGTCGGTTTGTGAGGTGACCGAGGGAGGTGACAGGGGTGGGGGTCACGGAGGTCACGGGGGGTCACGGAGGTCAGGGAGGTCACGGGGATCAGGAGGTCACGGGGATCAGGGAGGGCGGTGATGCGCCACTCCTCCCCTGCCCGCCCAGCCGCGTCGCTGTCGAACCGGAATTTCCTGCCGCTGCAGCAGCAGCAGCTGGAGCCGGTTGTGCCGGTCGTGGTGCGAAACTGACCGCAGACAATGGACACGTTCGCTCCCGCGCCTGCGGGGGAAGGGGGGAGCGGTGGTGCAGTGGTTAGCGCTGCGTTGTTCGATTCCCGCTCTCGACCAACCTTTCTTTCGTGTGGCTGAGGTCGATGCAGATCAACAACTAAACTTTCACATTCTGGTGGTCAGGCCCAG
The DNA here is from genome assembly GCF_965212315.1 of Lampetra planeri. Taxonomy (NCBI): domain Eukaryota; kingdom Metazoa; phylum Chordata; class Hyperoartia; order Petromyzontiformes; family Petromyzontidae; genus Lampetra; species Lampetra planeri. The sequence continues at coordinate 7,182,558 of NC_136157.1, forward strand.
ATTGAGTTTATCGCTTTGATGTCTCCTTCATATTTGTGGATCTCGACCAATAACAGTGGCGAATATTTGGACCAGTCCTGGGCCCCCCTTAAACGAGTATCTGATGTGATGTGTAAACATAAACACTGGGCGTGGTGATGGTTGTCCACCCCCTCGGTGTGCTCTGCCAGCCTTTAGAAGTGCTTGCTAACAGCACTTGCCCCAACAGTCTGTACAGGCTATACGGGGGATCTTTGTCTATATACCAGGGGGTGGAGTGATCGTGCAGCAGTGAGTACACTACACCATGAACCGATCGATTTCAGTTGGAATCCCGGCCACAGCTCTCACATCAGTGGTGAATGGGGCGGCTTCAGGCCAGTCGACAGACCACCAAATCACTCCGCACCCGGCACACCACGTCCAGTATAGAGCAGCATCTCTATGGCTGTGATTGCTCGTCACCGGTCAACTCCAGTTCACCAGCGGTGGCCATCCAAGTCCCGGCGGCGAGTGCGCTCCAAAACCCCTCCCCCTACACTCCTCCTGAACCAACCCGCACGGACCAGCGTGGTGAAGTATGGTCAAACAGCCCCCCTACGATGACACGGCGTGGGGAGGCCTTCATCCAGCAGCGGATTGACAAGGGGGCTGCACGGATCGTTGTGAGTGCTGTTGCGTGTGCTGTGATCAGGAGGTGTGAGTGAATTTTCAGTGTCTGGGCTGCACCACGGCTCATCGTCAGGCTGTACTTTACTGAGTGGAGCAAGGGGGTAACGCACATCAGAATAACGCGCAGGGGACAATCGTTCTGTAGGAGAAATCTTTGTGAGTTGGTGGACTGAGCACACAACACACACACCACGCACACACATATAATATATACAGACAAATACATTCACCCGACACACACCATACCAATCACAAACATACATCCAATATACATACACCCAACCCCCACCCAACACATGCGTGATAATGACAAAGACACACATAGCTTACAGACACCAATCACAAATACACTCAACATACACCCAGCAAAGACAAAGATGCCCTCATAGCCTTAACAGGCTTTTGGGGCAAGTGCTGTTGGCGAGCACCTATGCAGGCCGACACGGCACACGAGGGGTGGGTGGGTGGCTTTCAAAGAGACAGGACGACTCGGAAAGAGAGAGTGAGAATAAACTTTTAATTTCACCAGATAAGCTCTTTTCAGAAGCGACCTGGTACAAAAATTATAACTCTACAAAGTGTTTTATCATGTGGAAATGTATAGCAGCAAAACACTCTAAACACGTTTTTAAATATGGAGGGAAAAGCCGGAGGACTCGGAGAAAAATACACGCGACCACGGGGAGAAAGACACGCAAACTCCAAATATACAGCAGGCGTCAGGGTCAGGATCGCACTCACGACCTTCCGCATATCAGGCGAGGTAGTTAACAGACACCAGGAGGAGGAACCAGAGCGAGAAGCGGGAAGGCAGCAATAGCAACGCGGTGACGAGGAGTCGGCGCCACTCGACTTGCATCCACCGCTCCGCGTCATCGCCGTGAATGCCCCAGGGCCACCCCTGCCCTGGCGAGGCTCCTCACGGCCGCGTCTGCGGTACTGTGGCCTGGCGGCTCGGCTGGTAAGGTGGGTGGGTGGCTCACATCAATCGGAAGGTTGGAAGTTCAAATCTTGGTTGGGGGGTTGACTCGGCCCATCATCACCGCAGCAGGATGGATAAAAATCAGTACCACATAGTGGGAAAGTCAACAACAGTTGTCCTATGGATAGACTCATCCCCGCCGTAGCAATGTGGAATTTCCCCCACTGGCAAGGGCTCCGCAGGGCCATTCACAGATGGTCACCGATGCCTCAGTGCTGCTAGTTGGAGAAGGAAATCACTCTGCTTCTTGTTGTCGTATCCACATTGCACCGTACCATTGCACCAGTCCACCACCACCGCCGCCGCCGCTCAGGAGCAGGCGCAGGGTGCGCCCCGCCGGCCCCGGCACTTCTCCACATCGTCCAGGGGAACCGTGCCGCACCAATCCCGGCGTCGCGGCGCCAGCATCTCGAAGACTCCCTCAAACGCCTCGTCCACGCCGCGCCCACTCTTGGCGCTCGCCTCGAAGCAGGCTCGCTCGACCGCCGGCGGTGACCGCCGAGCACCGGCAGCACCGGCGCTCCCCGCCACGGTGTCACGGTAGCGAAGGACGCGGCCGTAGAAATCGCGAGCCTCCTCCGCACTCACTTGCCGCAGACGACGGCGCTCCTCCTCCGGCGCCAGCGCTCCGGGGCTCCCGTCGCTCTGCAGGGTCAGGGACGGCGGCGGCGGCGGCGGCAGAAGGTCGGCCTTGTTGCCGACGAGAGCGAAGATGCAGCCGGCGTCGGCAGAGTCGGTGAGGCCAAGGAAGCGCTCCTCGAGCGCGGCGAAGGTGGCGCGGCTCGTCACGTCGTACACCAGCAGCACCGCGCGCGCCCCGCGGCAGAACATGGAGCCCAGTCCGTGGAACCGCTCCTTGCCTGCGAGGTCGCAGTGGGAGCGCGGTCGGGATGAGGTCACAATGGGGGTAGAGTGGGGGCAGAGCGGGGGCAGATCGGGGTCAGGGCGGGGTCAGGGCGGGGTCAGGGCAGGGTCACGGCGGGGTCAGGGCAGGGTCACGGCGGGGAGCAGGAGGTGCAGGTTCAGCGAGGTTCTGGAGATCACACTGCACAGGCCCTGGGTGTGTCCATGCAGAACAGCGGGAGAATAAAGTCCACACAGAGAGGGAGTCGGGAACAAACCCCAGGCGATTGTTGCGCAACAGGCAGTTGTTTTGCCCGCCTCTCCTTCTCTCCGACACTCGGCCAAACACGCACTGCACTGTGTCCACTCACCGCGCTCGCTGCCCCGGGCCCGTGACGTGGCGGCAGCCGAGCAAAACTGAAACCCGCTGATCCCTCTGTCTGGGCCACAGAGGCTGCTGCTGCTGCCGGTGGGGGTGGAAGTGGGAGGGAGGGGGTTGCAGTCGCAGCAGCGGCAGGAATGCCGGACTGGGGTCAGTCCTCGCAATGCGAGGAATCTCACGCAGAGGTGCAATCGGCCCTGCCCCCCTCGCCCGTGGCCGTCCAAAAATAAACAAAATAAATTCAAATCCAAACGAGCTTCTGGGAGGTGGTCGTCTCATCTCACCCCTGCCGGCCGTTTTCTTAAAGAGGTTAAAATTCCACATTCCCATGGCGGTGGAGAGTCTCTGCATAGGAAAGCCATTGCTGACTTCCCACAGGGTTCTCAACCCTGGAAGGAGGACGGGGTCGTCAGCCTTTGAGCGGAATTGAAACTCGTGCGTAGGCATGGATCACGGAACTATCGGCCGCGTGCGTTTGTTTGCGCAAGCCTTTCATCAGAGCCACACACCATATATACTCGGATGTGTGGCTCCGAGACAAATCTCGGCTCAAGCCGCTTGGCGCCCGGGTGGCCGGTGGTGCAGAGGTCAGAGGACGAATCCAGGTTTTGGCCACTGCCCGTCATTAAACCGGATTCTCAAGTATAGCAACACATTGATGGTGTCAGCCTGGTTACCAGTGACTCGCATCGAGACCCATGGACCCACATAGAGACCCATGGACCCACATAGAGACCCATGGACCCACATAGAGACCCATGGACCCACATAGAGACCTTTCGACTCATCGAGACCCATACGCGCACACAGAGGAGACCCATATGCTTACATTGAGACATATCGACACAATGACTTGAGTTATTATTGCACTGGGTTCTCAAGTGTGGTCACGAGCTGATTATCCCAGCCCACTCACCGATGACTCACCACATTACATTGGGGTTCGCATTTCATTTGGCTCTGAGAATTAACATATCAGGTTTGACTCACACGACGGAGCGGGTGGAAAAGAACTGCCCCATACTGTGGGACAGAGACCACTGAGAAGAGATCTCGAAGGTAGCTCTATGACATATTTTTCTGCGGGCCGTTCTCTAACATGACGCAACGCTGACAGCACAATCAGAATCCTATTGGGGGAGGGGAGGGAAACTCCACCGGCAGACCGAGGAGGAGGAGACGCTCCCCAAAGACAACGATCCCCCGTATCGCCTGAACAGACTGTGGGGGCAAGTGCTGCTCGCAAGCACGAGGGGGTGGGTGGCCAGCCCTACGCGAAGCCGCCATTGTCTTGCCAGTGGCGATGTTTGCTACATACCGCACTAGCTACTCATTTTAGGCTAAGTCAGATAATCATCAATGGTGTTGGCCGTGAGCGGGAATCGAACTCGGTTCGCGGGTTCGTAGCGCTAACCACTACGCTCCCCGTCCCCCCACCCACCGGTGCCCCCACCGCAGGTGACGCACCTGCCGTGTCCCACAGGGCCACCGTGTGCCCGGCCCACTCCCGCATGACGAAGGTGCCCCCCACGGTGCTGACGGTGTCCTCGAAGCGGCGCTCCGTGTAGCGCCGCAGCAGCGACGTCTTCCCCACGCTGACGTCTCCCAGGAGGACCACCTTGAAGTCGGGCCGGTTGCACATCGCCGAGAAGTGCCCTCCGAGTGGCAGCTGTGGGCGAGCGACGGAGGATGACGAAGAGGGCACCGCCTCGGCCCCGGGATCCAGCCTCGGCTGAGCCCGACTCACCCCGAGGAGAGGGCGAACTCACGACCCAACTCGCGACTCACCCACCTACCCTCGCCCCGCGCCACTCGCCGTTATCTCGTCACCAGAACGCCGACCACAGACGTCGAGTCACCGGACCCGCCACGCGCTCCTCACGAGGTCGGCTCTCACTTAGCCCGAGCGGCGGGAGCAGAGCTCCAAACCCCTGGTTCAGCGAGAGCTGCCCCGGCTGCCCTGTGACGCACCCCGGTAGACGCCGCACAACGTCCCGATGCTCGCCACGTCAATCAACTGGAGGCGAGAAGTGACCCCGCGGGAGTGAACAGCCCCGGCAGCAGGCGACCCTCCTCCTAGGGGTCTCCTCGACACCACCCCTACCACCACCACCCCCACCCCGACCCCCACCACCCCAACCACCCCCACCACCAACCCTACCTCCACCACCACGCCCACCACCACCCCCACCCCGACCCCCACCACCCAAACCACCCCCACCACCAACCCTACCTCCACCACCACGCCCACCACCACCCCCACCCCGACCCCCACCACCCAAACCACCCCCACCACCACGCCCACCACCACCCCCTCCACCAACCCTGCCTCCACCTCCACGCCCACCACCACCCCCTCCACCACCCCCACCACCACCCCCACCACCAACCCTACCTCCACCACCACCGCCCCCACCAACACCACCCCCATCACCACTCCCACCACCACCACCCCCACCACCACCACCTCCACCACCCCCACCACCAACCCTACCTCCACCACCACCCCCACCACCACTACCACCCCCTCCACCACCCCCACCACCAACCCTACCTCCACCACCACCCCCACCCCCACCACCACCACCGCCCCCACCAACACCACCCCCACCACCACTCCCACCCCCACCACCAGCGCTCCCGGAGCGGCGGCGTCACTGGCCGAGTGGGCGCGGAGAGGACGGAGAGCGGGGATTGAACAGTAGCTCTTCCGTGCCCTCTTCCGCGTGCCTCAACCACCTATCCGCCCACTCAGCCTCACTCCTATTCACCCCCACCAGCTCGTACCAACACAGCCGCCAGTCGCCACTTAGTGACGGTGATGTCACCACGGTGCCTGTGCCAGGCGAGGTGCACTTTGAGGCCACGTCAAGTGTCAAAAACTCGCTGACAGTTTCAGTTTCATGTATTTGGTATCGCCCTGTGAGCCATTCGGCTCTTGAATCGGGTGCAACCGCAACAAACAAAAAACAAAAACATGAACAAGAAAACATCTTAAAGTGACTATGTGACTATGCGCAAACAGAAAAATCCAGGAAAAAACTGCAAATTCTTCCAGAAAAAAAGCACCGTACACCAACGCTGTGCAAAAATCCCAGTGGAATGCAAGTCAAACAACAACAACCACAAGACAACTTAGATTAAAGCCATCATTATAACTCCGTACTACAACAAACAAACATGGTCAAAACAAAAAACGTTTCTAAATCACCAAAATAAAGCCATAAGCAATGTAACAGTGATCATAGGAACTGTGACCGAAATTTCACAATAAACGACATAAACAACATGTACCACCAAACTCTGCAGCCATAGCTGGCTGCATGAGTCACTCTCCACAACAGCAGCATGAGCATCAGTAGGAGTATCAAAATGTTTCAATGCACCTTTAAAGATCAGCACACTAAATCAAAACACAAGATCATACGTTGTAGAGGTCATCCGGAACGAAAACATTTGATTTTAGGCCACTGAATAGCAGTGGCAGCTAGGGGTGTACAACTCCTCTAGAGCAGTTTTGAGTGAAGATCTCACAGGTAGTGATTCAAGTTGCAATTTATTGCCAATTGCATTCCAGACCCTGGGGGGCCTCAATAGCAAAGGCCCTTCCTCCAGGTCTCGGGACAGACCCAGGTGCCATGGGTTAGCTGACTGATATGCACACCAGCTGTATCCCCTACTGTGACAACTTCCTGACTTGTATTCGCCCGGCGCTCCGCTCATTGTTGTGAGCGTCGCTCCTCTGCCCTCCGTTATTGCTGGAGGGCGACTTCCTCCAATTTCCCAGTAGCAGCGTCCTTCACGAGCCTCCTCCATAGAGGTCGATCCTGACACCGCTGGTATCAGTCGTCGGCAAGTCCACTCAGCTCCACATCCTCCCGTACCGCATCAGCTCCATCTCTTCTCCAGCCCATGTCGTGCACGTTTAGCCCCCTCTATGCGGCCAAACAGAAGCTGCTTGGGCATGCGGTGGCTGGGCATGCGGGCTACATAACCCACCAACGCAGCCTTGCCTGCCGGAGGAGCTCACTGACGGGAATGTGTCCAGATATTTTAAGGATTTGTGAGCTCGCACAATTCAGCCTGATTAAGCCCAGGATAGATCGTAGGCATGCCAGCCTGAATGTTTCTAACCGGCGCAGATGTTCCATTAGGGGGGTCCACATTTCACAAGCATTGGAAGGCACGACTGTGGCCCCACTCAAGCCTCACCCCTATTCACCGCCACCCAACCTCACCACGACACAATATCACTCGTATTCAGCATCACTCCTAAACCGCCCTTACGCCTATCCTATGCTTATTCTGTGGGTTTACTGGTGAGGGCATGGGTTTTCCGGTGGGATAAAGTGTGATTTACTTGCAAAGTAGCAGAGTCAGGCAGAAAATACCATTCTGGAGGAGCTCTCCCGGGCTCCCGGTCGAGTGGACGAGGAGGAGGCCCCTCCGCCAGCAGTGGCGTGAACAGCCACTGCAGGGCTGCTCCTCTACCAACCCCCACCTCACCGCCTCATTCCCCTCCCCCACCCCGTCTCCCACCCCCACCCCGTTCTCCCTCCACCCCCACCCCGTTCTCCCCCACCCCCAACCCGTTCTCCCCCACCCCGTTCTCCCCCCACCCCGTTCTCCCCCCACCCCCACCCCTTTCTCCCCTCCACCCCGTTCTCCCCCACCCCCACCCCGTTCTCCCTCCACCCCCACCCCGTTCTCCCCCCCCACCCCCACCCCGTTCTCCCTCCACCCCCACCCCGTTCTCCCCCCCCACCCCCACCCCGTTCTCCCCCCCCCACCCCCACCCCGTTCTCCCCCACCCCCACCCCGTTCTCCCCCCACCCCCACCCCGTTCTCCCCCCCACCCCCACCCCGTTCTCCCCCACCCCCAACCCGTTCTCCCCCCCACCCCGTTCTCCCCCCACCCCCACCCCTTTCTCCCCTCCACCCCCACCCCGTTCTCCCCCACCCCCACCCCGTTCTCCCTCCACCCCCACCCCGTTCTCCCCCCCCACCCCCACCCCGTTCTCCCCCACCCCCACCCCGTTCTCCCTCCACCCCCACCCCGTTCTCCCCCCACCCCGTTCTCCCCCACCCCCACCCCGTTCTCCCTCCACCCCCACCCCGTTCTCCCCCCCCACCCCCACCCCGTTCTCCCCCACCCCCACCCCGTTCTCCCTCCACCCCCACCCCTTTCTCCCCTCCACCCCGTTCTCCCCCACCCCCACCCCGTTCTCCCTCCACCCCCACCCCGTTCTCCCCCCCACCCCCACCCCGTTCTCCCCCCACCCCCACCCCGTTCTCCCTCCACCCCCACCCCGTTCTCCCCCCACCCCCACCCCGTTCTCCCCCACCCCCACCCCGTTCTCCCTCCACCCCCACCCCGTTCTCCCCCACCCCCACCCCGTTCTCCCCCACCCCCACCCCGTTCTCCCCCCCCACCCCCACCCCGTTCTCCCCCACCCCCACCCTGTTCTCCCCCACCCCCACCCCGTTCTCCCTCCACCCCCACCCCGTTCTCCCCCCCCACCCCCACCCCGTTCTCCCTCCACCCCCACCCCGTTCTCCCCCCCCACCCCCACCCCGTTCTCCCCCACCCCCACCCCGTTCTCCCTCCACCCCCACCCCGTTCTCCCCCCACCCCCACTCTCACCTGAAGACGGTCGCTTGTGTTGTTCTACCCACGTGACTTTACCGAAATAACCAAAGAGCATGGATTCCTGCAGTCACGAAAGCTTCAAGTAGAGCAGGAACCATCATGCAAACTCCGGCCATCGTCGCACTTTAAAATCTAGATTTTAAACTAATTTCTTTAGAACTGCTTTTTGTGTTTAGTTTGTTGTCCTTCCCCCGGACCTCCGATTAGTATGATTGGCTATGTACGGTGTGAAAGAAGTTGAACATACATGGCTGCTGTGGCCGTCTATTACCGTCACAGCCACGCATACTACGGTATCTTACACCTGCCCTTGGTCACGGTGACATCCGAACATGCAGCCCACATGGGGCCCCGGGGGCAGGTGTCGGGGCGAGTCCAACCGCACCTCACAGCCACGAAACTGCAACAACTGGCAAGCAGTAGTGGTGGTGGTCACCCATGCCAAGTACTAACCAAGCTCAACCCCCTTTAGTTTTTGAGATCTGATGAGGTCAGGTATATTTAAGGGTGATACCATCTTGGGCGTGAAAGTGGCGCGTTTGTGAATACACCACACAAAGGTCCCACGGATGAAACTGCTCGACGCCAGCTTTGCATGCGTTGATACTTCGCATGCGTTGATACTTCGCATGCGTTGATACTTCGCGTTGCCTTTGTGCTGTTCGCCTTTTGGCATTCTCTCGTCTAACACCGGCAAGACGAGGCCAGGAAGGAGGCTGTCTCTGGTTGTAGGTCAATCAGTTTCAAGGACAATGCGTACATTACAATCAAATCATTTTTGCTGTTTTACCACAGTCGTGTGGTTGATGCAGACTTGATGTCTTGTGTTAGGTGTCCGTTTGGTGTTTGAACATCTTAAAATCTGTGTATTCTTGCCGAACAGGGTAAAGCCTATTCGCTTTTTCATTAAGGATAAATATAAATTTTAAGTCTACCATTCTTTTAATTGTGCCATGTGTTGCTGGTCAATTGGCCACTTCGGCATTTGGGCCTGGGCTCCGCAACGACGATGAAACAAAAAGAGAGAAAATTGAACCATCGGAAGGAGGGCGACAGAAACCCTTCAGTTGCCTGGTCGAAGAGGAACTTTTGACGAAACTATAACTTCCGTGCTTCTTGCAGTCTTTTACTTTGTGTGCCGTCTGATCGCATTCGATACATTTCCCCCACAATACCCGACCTGCCAATTGCCTAACTGTGGTGGAACCATTCAAACGTTCCCATCGTGTCATCTGCCGCGCCAAAAGCTCAAACTGGTGACCTCTCGTGCAAGTCCCGCGTGTAGTCCAAGTCCAGGAACTCGATGTAGTAGAAGCCCCCCCCCCGCCAATCTGCATCCCCCCCCACACTCAATGGGAAGAGGCCTCGAGTGATTAACACAAAACCACTCCCCGTCTCGCCCAACCTCACGGATCGACCAACATGGAAACGAACCCCTGAGAAATGGATGAGCCCAGGGTCACATGGCGAAGTGATGCAGGCCCCTGACTGCTCGCGGCCGGTTGGTGGAGCCATTCATCTCCTCTGTCTCCCTGCAACCTGGCGTCAGCCTCTGATGTCCACACCCCGCGCGGGGTCCTCACACGGCTCAGTCGACCTTGGGGAGGTCAGGGGACAGATTCTGATGCATCTCTTGCCACCGATAGCCATGGCCGGGAATCGATTCAGATGGCCAGGTTCGTGGTGCGGTGCGCTTCCCCCGTGCCGCCCCCCCCCTCACATGGATATATCACAGAATGTTATACAGTTGTTTATTTCTTTAACCTCATTTCATATATACAGCAAACACTATGTTGTACATAAATTACTGATAATACTGTACAGCATAATAAACATCCCATGCAATTCCACGATTGTATTAGAACTAACCGCAGATAAAAAATTCTTGGCTGTGAAGTCTTGAATATGGCCATTTACTCTGAACGTTGGTCAAATATATGTACGTCTCAAAATTTGATGTTCGATACATACTTGTGGTCAACGTGTGGTTTTACAAGCGGCGTGATCGCACGCGCGTTCATTCTGTCCACGAGCACCTGTTACAGACGCAACCTAAACACGCAACAGCTCCCCCAGTTATGTACCAAGGCCGTGTGTTTGTTCGTGAGACAGTAGGAGGTATGTTGAATGTATGTTTCATGTTTAATTGGGGGCGGTTGTGTCGCGCTATGAACACGGCAACCAGAGTTTGATTCCCGCTCATGGCCAACACCAGTAACGATTATCTGAAGCGGTCCTTGGCCTCCACTAGGTCGACTCAGCCTCAAATGAGTACCTGGTTCAGTGCGTAAACATCACCACTGGGGAGACAAAGGCAGTCGGGCGTGGTGCTGGCCACCCACCCCCTCGTGTACCATACCGGCCTTCATAGGTGCTTGCTAACAGCACTTGCCCCAACAGTCTGTTCAGGCTATACGGGGGATCTTTGTCTTTGCAGGAGTTAACTTGCAATAAAACACTGGCGACGTCGCGACTGTGACACCGCTAAGAGACATTAAAACAGCGCTGATGTCACCAGAGGGCACCTGAAAGTCACTTCAAAGTCTTTGTCTCCAGAATCGTCTCGCTTTTAAGGTTGCATCTCCCCTTAAGGAAGGCACGGCACGTGGAGGGGGTTGGTGGAACATCTCCGTGCATGCCCGGCCACCTTTGTCTCGCGGCCAGTGGTGGACACACTCCCCGACAGCAGCAGCAGCTGTTGCTCGTTTTAGTCTGAGTCAACATAGGGGGGAGTGGTGAGCACACTGGCCTTGCGATCCAGAGGTCGCCGGTTCGATGTGAAACAATGAGGCGGTGTAGTAAGAGCAGTGGGCTTCACCACAACCGTGCCGTGGGGTAAAGTGTGGGCAACTTCCATTTCTTATAAGACATCGGGCCAGCGTGCAAGAGTGGGCAACACACCCTCTAGATCGAGTGGTTCTCTAGAGCTCATTCAAAGTGGAGGCCCATCTGCCAGCAGTGGCTTGAGAAAGTAATTTCAGGACTGCGCCTTTATTGACATTGAGGAGGCCCAAGTCCACTTCAGTACTTAATTGTGACTGGTGTATTTTTGGCCTGGAATCAAACCGAGGTCAGCGGATCCGTAATCACTGCAGAAAGTATTACACAAATACACTGTCGCATATGCAGATACATAAATGCGCGCTCATACACAGAAACGTGGTGCATACATAGCCATGTGCATGGCTGTCATTACACTTGCCTTGAAGTCGAATGGTTATTGGTTTAATATCAGCCTCAGTGGAAAAGTGACAATTTAATCGGCTGTATTAAAAATAAACTTGCATGAGTAGCAACAGAGCACTGCTCTACCATAAAGACCATACACCAGTAATACACATCGGTGGCGAGTGGTGGCACAGTGGTTAGCGCACTGCACTATAACCCTGGCAAGATGACTTCAATTCCCCTCCACGGCTGACATCGGTGGAAAATTATATCCGAGGCGGTATTGGGAACACCCCTTCACCAATCCACACTGATGAGCGTGGTGAAGTATGTCTGGTCAAATACCTCCATGACCTACAGGACGTGGGAGGGCCTTCATCCAGCCATGAGTTAACAAAGCCTAACAATTATTATGAATATACATTTGTTATCAAGTGATTTTGTTTTAAAAATAAGAATTTTAGCTGTGAACATCAGTTTAATTTAGGTAGACAGGCCCATAATACAATCTGCTAACCACTGTGCCACCACTCAACCCCACGTTTATTAAATCAAAACTCACTTCTTGAAATGTTTGTTGCTGTGCTACGTGGAGGTTTCTGTTCTCTGTCTTGGTTTGTGTTGTAGGAGGCAGCAACATCTTGAGATCATGAACTCAAGGGTATGGGTTCAATTCCAAAACAAGGCACTTGACATTTTGGGCAGGATATTTTTTATACATATAATCAGATGATCGTTGGTCCATCGATTTTGCTGTCCACCCAACAGTAAAATGAACAAAATCATGAAGTCTCTTGCGAGGTCTCTTGCTGGCGGGTTAAAGCGTGGGTACGCCACGTCTTATAAACAGCAGAGGGCAGTGTTGGGATAATTTCCCGTGCAGTGGCGATTTGAAGCCATCGGTGTGCGTTGGCATCGGCGTCATGCTCAAGCAAGTTTCAGAATTATCTGAGCAACAGACAAAATGGCATGGCCATTGATTCAATATGAACGCACAGTTGGTATTAAACAGCAATTTTACATTGTTCACGTTCTTTTCTATAAACCAAGTCTCTGCAATAGTAGCGAGGACCTTGATGATTATATCTGTTTTTACCAACGCAATTACGTTGAACATACCTGATTACATCAGTTCACGTGGAAGTGCTAAAGGTGGATGACAAGTGACCGAGAGAGGCCGTCACCCAGCAGTGGTTTGACCGTGGCTGGGTCTCCCCCATGTCTGAAGACACCGCAGGGATGTGACGCTGCGGCGTCTTCAACATCCACTTCACAGCGGACGACGGCGATGGTTAACACCAACCCGCGTGGCCGTCCTGATGGGCGCAACATAACGTCGCGTGTGGAAACTGTGGATGGGCAAGGGGCTGGAGGTTAGGAGCTGGGCCCATCACCAATCACCACAGCTGCCGCCCGGCAGAGCGGCGCCGCTCCGTATCTCCGTATCTCTCGGCCTGAACGCCGGGCCCTGCGGGCCCCGTGGACCCCGCGGCCGTCGCCGACGTGGGGTGCGACGGACGTCGCTCGTGCGGGGCGCCCTCCCTACACGGCCGCGATGCCCATGCGCCGCTCGGCCAGGCACAGCGGCCGCAGCTTCCCCTCGCCGGTCGGCGCCTCCACGCGGATCTCGGGCACCCCCGGCGGCGGCCCCGACGCGGCCGCCGTGACCCTCGAGGAGGCGGAGGCCGAGGAGCCGGAAGAGGAGGCGCTGGGGCAGCGCGCCGGCTCCCCCGTCGTCGTCGCCGCCGACGACGACGGCCTCCCGGCGGCCGCGGCGGCCGTGGCGGCGGCAGGCCGTGCGGGCGCCAGCCACTCGCGCTGCACGTAGAGGTGGAACGGGTCCTGGGAGCTCAGCGGCTTCTTGGTGCGCAGGTAGCCGAGCAGCACGAGCAGCAGGAAGAAGCCGTAGAAGGAGACGAGGATGAGGATGTAGAGTGTCTTGGGCTGGTTGTCGGTGGCAGAGGTGGCGGTGGCCGATGAGAGGCCCTGCATGTCCGGTGCGGCGCCCGGCCCGGCGAAGTGTGCCGAGAGGCGCGTTCCGTTCACCGCGTCCATGTCGCCGGCGCTCGCTGCGACGCACGGAAAAACGGTTCGTTAGCGTGGAAGGTGGGGTTCAACGAAGTGGCTTATCATGTGGACATTTAGAGCATCCAAATACTCTAAATGCGTGATGTTCATTCTAAATGTGGAGGGAAAACCAGAGGACCCAGAAAAAAATCCACGTGACCACAGGGAGAGACAGAGACAAGCAAACTCCAAATACACAGCAGCAGGTGTCAGGGTTGGAATCGAACTCACGACCTCCTGTATACCAGGCGAGGTAGTTAACATCTCCTAGCCACCGTGACACCCTTGGAGAAAGGGCACTGAATGAATGTCAGCTGGCTCTCACTCCGTGTTAGTGGAGGTTGGGTTCGCACGTTGGGTGCTTGAACTGAGCAGCCGTGAGGGAGAGGCTGCTCCACCTGGCACACCTCACGAGAGGCAACTCCACATTCCCATTCCCACTGCCAGGGCAGTGCTTCCATAGCACTGCTGTTGACTTGCCACAAATCGATAGCGATTTTATCGACTGAATTTATAGTGGGTTGCCATTAGTAGTATTAAGGAGCCTTTCAAGACCATCACCTTACCCTACATTGCTGGGGTCACAAAAAAGATCTCCAAAATCCTGATTAAACACAAGATCCAGGTCCGATTCAACACAGTACATAAAATCCGTGATCTGGTACCTTCTGTAAAAGATGTGGTTCCAGACATACAGTACCCTGGTGTCTACAAACTAAGTTGCCTCTGTGGTAGCAGTTACATTGGGGAAACCAAACGACATGTCTCGGACCGCATCCGTGAACATAAAGCTGACCTGAAACACTGTAGGACAAACACCTCAGCCGTGGCAGATCACTGTTACAACTCAGTGGGCTCACATGACATTGACTTCTCCAAGACAGAGGTTCTCTGCAAGCCATCTGGCTATCATGAGAGATTCGTACATGAGGCGATCCACATTTACAAACACAGAGACAATTTTAACCGAGAAGATGGATTCTGGCTTAGCAATCACTGGAAGGACGTAATAAACCATTTTGATACACATTAGGGTGGGTAGAATAATACATAGTGTTATATTAAAAATGTATAAGGTATAGGGTGGTTTATAGCAATACAGTATGTAATTTAATGTTGGTTTTGCCTATGGAAGTATATAGTACGGTATAGACGCGTGTGATGTAAGAGAATAAAGTTTAGATGGAAGCATATTATATAATTTTTTACAACGTAGAATTTTTCATGTATTACTTACTGTTAGTAACTCAGCTTATTGTAGAGTATAGTAAGTTTACTGATGATGCTATGTAGTTTATACTTTAGTTTGTCATGCAGTTTATACTGTAGTTTTTTACGTGGTTGTTTAGTAACTACAGATACATACTATTAACATTCCTTTCCTTTGTTAATGCTCCCCCCCTTCCCCCCCCCCTTTGATGCTGCTAATCCTGCATAATGCACGGGCATAGTATTGATTTGGAACCCCCCCCGCCCACCTCCTACGCATTTTCCATATGCTGAATTCCTCTTGATATGCAAATTATTTTGTCTAGGCGCTCTTCTTCCCACCTCCCCCCCCTCTAACCCAGCTTAAATATACGCTCCAAGCTTGGGGTGTTTCATTCTTCGCCTGAGGATGGCTGCTTGCGTTGTGGCCGAAACGTCGTGAGAATTGTTTTATTATGTTTTATTTTTATTATTTTATTACTTCCCTTCTACGTGACTTTACCGAAAGAACCAAGAAGATGAATCCCTGCAGTCACGAAAGCTTTAAATCGAAATTGGTATCGTAATTATACAATAATTTCCAAGGTCTTAAAATAAAATAAAAATATATAGACGACGTTTCGGGCAATGACCGTTTTTCAGAGCATGTACAATGTGTCCATTGCCCGAAACGTCCCCTCTTATATAACTTCAATGTTAAGGCCCCCACCCTAAACACAGTGTTATCACGAATGTTTTGGGTTGTTATTCATGCTACCAGTGCTGCAGTATCACATGTTACTGCTGCTGTTCGCGTAGCGAGTCACTCGGCAATTTTACGCCATTTTACGATTTTATTTAAGAATCAATTTGATTTTTCACAGTGCGGTGAATTTAGCGGCCACTAGCGGCCACTAGCGGCTTACTGGCGTCCGATGAAATAATTTGCATTCGCCATGTACGAAACACCAACTCTTAAAACCCTCGATACGACGATACTAATCGATGCAACGTGACACGATGGTTCACTGTGACGATGTGTAATGTTGCCGGATGGTAAAGACAACAACAACAGCTCTGTACCGTGCTGCCAATAGCATTGGTCCACACGAGCACAGAGTTCATAAGGCACACTAACGGTGAACGTCGTCGTCATCAGCAGCCATTGTCTATCCACTGCGGGATGAACGCCTTCCCCCCCCCCACGCTGTTGCCGTTCCTCGAAGGTCAAGAAAATGGTGCTCCCGTGCGTCTCACTGCTGCTCATGAGCTAATCTCAATCGCCTCATCTCCCACGGTGTCTGTCCCCCCTTCTTCACTTTGGCGGCGACTCCCATCACCAGTCACGACAGCGTCCTGCCCGAGCCCGTTCAGCTCCCCTCCTTCCTGCTCAACCTGACGACTCGGGTTGGCGTTCGCGCCCCGGTCCACGCGTTCCTCCTTCTGCCTCTCGGAGTATTTCAACTTCGTGAGAGGTCCCAACAACGCGGAAGATCTTCGGCCATGAAACTCATGGGGCAACAACGCCCCAACCGCACCACCGCACAGACCATGGCATCATCTCCTTGACGATGATGGTGGTGATGATGATGATGGTGATGATGATGATGGTGGTGGTGATGATGATGATGGTGGTGGTGATGATGATGATGATGGTGATGATGATGATGATGGTGGTGATGATGATGATGGTGATGATGATGATGATGGTGGTGATGATGATGATGGTGATGATGATGATGATGGTGGTGATGATGATGATGATGGTGATGATGGTGATGGTGGTGATGATGATGATGGTGGTGATGATGATGATGGTGGTGATGATGATGATGGTGGTGGTGATGATGATGATGGTGGTGGTGATGATGATGATGGTGATGATGATGATGATGGTGGTGATGATGATGATGGTGGTGGTGATGATGATGATGATGGTGATGATGATGATGATGATGGTGGTGGTGATGATGATGATGGTGATGATGATGATGATGATGGTGGTGATGATGATGGTGGTGGTGATGATGATGATGATGATGGTGATGATGATGGTGGTGGTGATGATGATGGTGGTGATGATGATGATGGTGATGGTGATGATGGTGGTGATGATGATGATGGTGATGATGATGATGGTGATGATGATGATGGTGGTGATGATGATGATGGTGATGATGATGGTGATGATGATGATGATGATGGTGGTGATGATGATGATGATGGTGATGATGATGATGATGGTGATGATGATGATGATGATGGTGATGATGATGATGATGGTGGTGATGATGATGATGATGGTGATGATGATGATGATGGTGATGATGATGATGATGGTGATGATGATGATGATGGTGGTGATGATGATGATGATGGTGGTGATGATGATGATGATGGTGATGATGATGGTGGTGATGATGATGGTGGTGATGATGATGATGGTGATGGTGGTGATGATGATGATGGTGATGATGATGATGGTGATGATGATGATGGTGATGATGATGATGGTGGTGATGATGATGATGGTGGTGATGATGATGATGGTGATGATGATGGTGATGATGATGATGGTGGTGATGATGATGATGATGGTGATGATGATGATGATGGTGGTGGTGATGATGATGATGGTGGTGGTGATGATGATGATGATGGTGATGATGATGATGGTGATGATGATGATGGTGATGATGATGATGGTGGTGATGATGATGATGATGGTGATGATGATGATGGTGATGATGATGATGGTGATGATGATGATGATGGTGGTGATGATGATGATGATGGTGATGATGATGATGATGGTGGTGATGATGATGATGGTGGTGGTGATGATGATGATGGTGGTGGTGGTGATGATGATGGTGGTGATGATGATGATGGTGGTGATGATGATGATGGTGGTGGTGGTGGTGATGATGATGATGGTGATGATGATGATGGTGATGATGTTGCACACGTGCGAAATTACAAACGGTGGTCACCACCCAGAACAGAACCGCGGAACGTATTGCGTGTACTCAATCTCGATTCACAAATGCAAAGGGGGAGGGCATCATCACAGCAGCGATGTACAAAGTCCCGTTCTCCTGACGCGTCCATCTGGCTCGGGAGCCGAGTGTGGCTCTTCAAGGACTGCTCCGTGACGTCATTCACGTGCATTGCGGATCTTGGACTATTGAGGGTTTTTTCACGAATTAAATAAATAATGGCTCTTGTGATTTTGGTTGCCGACCCCTGATCTGGCTCAGCCGCCTCGATATCAAATTATAATTGTTGCTCGACATCAACATCGGCCGTTCGCAGGAAAGTGTCATTCACAGCGGGCATCTCTCCGTGCGTGCACGAGTCGACACAACTCACTGCTTGCGATCAGCTCGGCTCATCGCTAACCCGACTCTCTCTCCACCCGTGCGTGTCCATCCCCACTCACGCCACTCAACTCCTCACCCTCACCTCGTGCTGCTAAACTCAGGAGCTCACCACCACCACCCTCCTCATCCTCACCTAGTGCTGGTAAACTCAGGAGCTCACCACCACCACCCTCCTCACTCTCACCTCGTGTTGCTAAACTCAGGAACTCACCACCACCACCACCCTCCTCCTCACCCTCACCTCGTGTTGCTAAACTCAGGAACTCACCACCACCACCACCCTCCTCCTCACCCTCACAATGAACCCCGAGTGAACCGCGAGTGGTCTCACACTTTGCGAGTTGTATGGATTCGCCACTGGAGCCGTCGTCTCAGTCACTGTCTCCTTCGTCACGCGAGGCATGTGGCAGTGCGAACATAAACTGGCGGTGCCGATCCAGAAGTGGGAATTCCACATTCTCATGACCGGGACCAGTCTTATCCTCAGAACCACCGCTGCTGAACTTCCGCAAAAGTGGCATTTTATCGATGCGGTAGTGGAGGGATCTCGTTGGACCCCTCGTCAATCCACTGCCGGATGAAGGCCTCCCTCCCCACGCCCGTTCAGATATCACCCACCACTTTGCGTGAGCCGTGGCCGGGAATCGAACTTAGGTCGCCGCGTTCGTAGCGCAGTGCGCTAACCGCGGCACCTCCGCTCCACCCACGTCAACACTTATGAGTTGTGTGGAGTAGCGGAGGATAACATTTGTCAATGCAAGAAGCGTGTTTTATAAATTAACGCCTTCATACGGTGCGAAAGAAGTTCAACACATTCACCGACTGATGAAGGAAAAAACCTTTACCTTACTACCCGCTCCCAGACCAAGCTATCTACCCACTCATACTCAGCTATTTACCTACCCGCTCCCAGACCAAGCCATCTCTATCGCGAGATAACAAGCGATGGCAGCTCCTGCCTGCCGACATGATCTACCACACGAGCTTCTATCAACTTGGTCACCTACCCACCTGCGTAGCTGCATACCCACTTAGATGCACCTGTAACGATCCGATGATATACAGACATCTCGAGATATCCACCTACTCACTAAACTACATACCAATGTAGCTATACTGTATGTCCATCTCGCTACCCACTCATCTACACGACCCTTCGACGCAAGTACCGAGACAGTAGATATGTAACAACGCTCACTCGAACACCTACCGACATGCCCACATAGCGACCCACACATCTGCAGAGTCCACCCGCCCGCCTACTCATCCACCTCCCTTCGTGTGCGTTTACTCATCTACCCACGCTAGCGAGTGCGGGCGGTGCGTGGTGGTGAGTGGTGGTGCGTGGTGGTGAGTGGTGGTGGTGAGTGGTAGTGAGTGGTGGTGCGTGGTTGTGAGTGGCGGTGAGTGGTGGCGAGTGGTGGTGAGTGGTGGTGGTGAGTGGTAGTGCGTGGTGGTGCGTGGTGGTGAGTGGTGGTGGTGAGTGATGGTGAGTGGTGGTGAGTGGTGGTGCGAAGTGGTGAGTAGTGGTGGCGAGTGGTGGTGGTGGTGAGTGGTGGTGAGTAGTGGTGGTGAGTGTGGTGGTGAGTGGTGGTGCGTAGTGGTGGTGCGTGGTGGCTCTCTCGTGTGATCGTGGAATCATTCGCTCACCTCTCTCCGTGTCTGCTGCTGATGGCGGTGGTAACGAGATGCAGAGAGACAGCAGCTCCAGGAGACGCGGTCTCGAGGTGCAGCTCGTGCAGGCGGTTCCACTCAAGAACGTCGGCCTACGAGTGACCCCTTTCCAGACGATGTCCCCTCTGGGCTCTTTGTCCTCACCCCGTTAAACGAAATGAACTTGAGTCTAAGGCGGAGCTTCTCCGGATGGCGTCTTTAAGACGGAGTCACCCAACAAGTTCCCGGGTCGCGTTCTCCAGCCCTGCAGACGAGGATGCTTTAAGGTGCTCCTCCGATGTCCTCCGATGTCGCTCCTACAGAAGAGAGGACGACCTTTCGTGAGTCGGGCAAGGTCGTCTGGCGTCCGCTGCTCCTCCGCGGCAACCTTTGTACCTCTCCCCGAGCTTGCACGGACGCGTTGCCTCGAGTTGCTCCCGCGAGGCGCGCGCTCCGAGCTCTCGGTGTGTGCGCCGCGCAGCTCCCCCAGGGCTATTTAAAGGCGGCTCCGACTCTGAGGGCGCATCGCGTCACTGCCGAGACCCCCTCCCCGGACCACCGGCCAACAGCTGGCCAAGCTCAAGCCTCAGAGGCCCCAAGCGGCTCAAGGGAGACGCCGCACTCATGCACAACACAAAGCAGAGGCGCGTGCGCTATATTAGCTGCGCAGCACACGCGCGAGACGGCCTCTCAGTGCCCGTGGCTTTCACGACTGATTTAAAAAATTAACATAAAAAGAACGAGCAGAGTGAGAAGCGAATGCTGGGAAGCAGGACTTGATAATAATAATCGTACAGTTTAGTTTATATAGTGTCGTCATCCATCGCGATGGAATCACAGACAAGCGTGAACAATTGGCCCCGCTCTGCAATCCTCAATACATTAAGATGTTATCAGCCAATTAATGAATACCCGGAGAAAACCCGGGCGTGCAAGGGCGGAAACACTATGTGGCATATACGAGTAGTCATCGACTTACGGACACAATTCGTTTATTGAGACTCGTTTGTAAGTGGGAACCGCACTGTGCTGATGGATGATAATAGTGGGTGCTTTGTTGTACCGCATTCTCATGGCACGGGGAAGGGAGTTTCGCAACATTCGTGTGTGAACCACCATTGGTGCTGCCTCCACAACATTGCTGGGGATGATAGGTCACGTGCGTAGCCTCCAACCACCGGCGCCCGGTGATCACCACCATACAGGGCAAGGGAGCTGCCGCTGCTGCTGCTGCCGCCAGCGTGGCGCCGTGACGGGTCTGCAGCAGCGTCTCTGTGCTTCGTCAGCTGCGCTCGTGTTTGACTCGCCCGGGGACGAGATTGAGCGCGGCCCCGGCGCACCGCACCACCGCTGTCCGCGCCGTGCCGCGAGCTTCCTCGTAACGCGCAACCCCAGACGAGGTTCACAGCTGATGGTTTGGAGTTGTCAACCCACTGTTGGATGGACGAATGGCTCCCGAGACAAATCTGGATGTTTTTTGTTTGTCCATTCGGTTCCCGGTAATACAATAAGACATATTTTAACAACTCTAATAAATACCCATAGGCTTACAAAAACCCCAAGGATTATGGAGATACCGATAGGCTTACATAGAGACTTATATATAAACCCATAGGCTTCGGGTTATATGTAGACCCATAGGCTTATATTAAGACCCACAGGCTTACATGGAGAACCATACGGCTTATGTAAAGATCAATAGGGTTACACAGAGACCCATGGGTTATATAGAGAAGCGTCTGTTTAAATATAGACCCACAGGCTTACTGACATCCTTAGGCTTACATAGAGACCAATCATAGGCTGACAGAGAGATGCAACAAAAAAATTGTCATTCACTACGAAGTGGCGGTGACGTCACCACAGTGCCTGTGCCATGCTAGGTGCACTTTGATGCCACGTGCAGAGTCGAAGGCGCGCTGGCAGGAGGTCACGGAACAGACCCAGGTGCCCCATGGGTTGACCGACTGAGGTGACGAGCAGATGCACCAACCGGGCTCCCCACTGTGCCAACTATCTGAGTTTTATCCGCCTGGCGATCTGCTTATTGTTGTGAGCGTCGCTCTTCTGTTCTCCGCTGATTCTGGAGGGCGACTGCCTCCAACTCTCTAGCAGCGTCCTTCACGAACCTCCTCTAGAGGCCGATCTTGACATTGCTGGCACCAGGCATCAGCAAGTCCAATCAGCTCCACATCCTTCTATACCACTTCAGTCCATCTCTTCTCTATCCCGTGCTGCGCCCGTTTAGACCCATCTATCCAGCCAAACAGAAGCTGCTTGGGCATGCAATGGCTGGGCATGCGGGCTACATGACCCAGCCAACGCAGCCTTGCTTTCCGTAGGAGCTGATGGGACTTTGTCCAGCTCTTTCAATGATCTGTGAGCTCCTCACACAATCCAGTATAGTTAAACCCATGATGGATCGTAAGCAGGCTAGCCTGAATGTTTCAAACCGGCGTAGATGTTCCTTTAGAGGCCCCCACGTCTCGCAAGCATACAGAATGGAGGGCATAACTGTGGCCGAGAAGACCCGGAGCTTTGTATGGAGCGACGGGCCAGGTAGCTTCCACACAGCGTTACGCAGCTGATAACAAGGTGATGTCGCTCGACTGATTCGGAGACCTCGGCTGCCAAATCGGAGTTGGTCATAAGCACACTGCCTAAGAACGTAAACGTCTTCACTCTCTCCACAACTACCCCACCACACATGGAGAGATGAGGGCGGGGAGTGATTGATGGCATAAAATACCCATGCAGGTGCTTTGTTTTTGTGGCAATGATGGTAAGGCCCCATATATTCGTAGCATGCTCCAGGTCAAGCAGTAGCATCTCCAACTCCTTCTCAGAGTGGGCAGAAATCACCAGATCATCGGAATACATAATATGGTTGAACAATAGAGAGCCGTCCCTTAACGGCACCAGGCCATCAATCAGCCTCCCATTATATCCATACCAGATAGAAATTCCACCGGCACATCCATGAAAAGCTTCTCAAACTACGTGGTCAAAGACGATGGCAAATAATGTTGGGGCCAGAGGACATCCCTGTCCCACCCCAAGATGAACAGAAAATGGCTCTGACACCAAGACATGTAATTTTACCCAGGCCTGCCACCATCATGAAGGTCCTTAAGGATTGTAAGCAGACGATCTGGGACTCGAAAGCACGAATAATCCAGAGCCCTGGCCTATGAATGGTTTCATAGGCCTTGACCAGGTGAATAAAGCAGATATGTAGGTCCTGATATAATTCTCTATACTTCTGTTGTAATATACGGACAGAGAAGATGGCGTTCATGCACGACAGCCCCAGTCTGAAACCAGATTGGAGCTCCGCAAGATTCTCCTCAGCATGTCTGACAAGGTGATGTTGAATAATTCTTGCCGTGACCTGAGCAGGGAAATGCCGCTGTAGTTGTTGCAATCAGTGCGGTCTCTTTAAAAAAAATGGGGACCACCAGGGCATCCTTCCAATCTTGTGGAACCCGTCCTGTAGGCCAAACAGTTGAAATGATGTCATATTGGGAAGTCTGCACAAAAACGCCACCTTTCCTCAGCAGTTCGCTTAAGAGGTCATCTCTCCCTGTAGCTTTATCTGGTTTCAAACTCCAGATTGCCATTCGCACTTCCTCAACAGATGGCACATCAGCCAGCCACTCAGCAGAAGCAGCGGCAACTTCCTTCAATATTTGAAGCACATCAGCACCACCTTGCCCTCTGACGTTGTTTGAGCTGAGAGGTTTTCCCTCCCCCAAGACCTCAGATAAATGCTCAGAAAAGCTGTGAACCTGTTCTTGGGGGTCAGAGATCGGATTACGGTTCTTTCCCTTAAGGATGGTGATAGGTGTTGTGCTGCAAGTTGCTTTATGTTAAAAAGTGATTGAATCCGTACTGAGGCAGTTTCCATTTCCTCAGCACCTCGTGAGCACCACTCATCCTTGCAGCGCTGCATGGCTCTCCGAACCTCTGAGCGAAGGCTGCGGTAAACCTCCTGGTTCTTGGACGTGATATGTTGTAGACCGGGGGAGTGGGCCTGCGGCGGGGGAAGGACAACTAAACACAAAAAGCCGTTTTAAACAAATGAGAATAGAAAAGAGTTTTCAATCTAGATTTAAAAGTGCACAGCACCAGTGGCTTCCGAATCATTTGACTCATTTCTATTTATGATTAAAAAAAAGTAATAGGCTTTACTCTTTTGCCAATAAACCAGGTGTTAAGATCTTTAAACACTAAATGTAAACCTATTACAAGGCATCACGTCTGCATTAACCACACGTTTGTGGTAAAACATGCAGACGTGCTTTGATAATAGATGCATTGTCTTTGACACTGATTTGCCGACACCAGACAGCCTCATGTATGGCCTTGTCTCACCACCGGTTAGGACCAGATAATGCCAACACGTGAACAGCACAGAGGCAATGCCAATATCAAAGCCTCGGGTTCAGCTGTTAAATCTATGGGACCATTTATTGCCGCCATCAAATTGATAAACATAACAACTATTGTAAAGGATAAAGCCTATTTTTGTCATCATTTCAGTCTTATTGCGTATCACTATTATTGTGGAGATAGAGAGAGCGTGATCTTTAATCGTGAGTGGATGATGTCATCCACATGCACTCGTGTGTTGATGTTTAGCTCCAGGGATGGCTTCACATGCAGTGGAGCCGGTGTGACATAGGAGAGTCTGCAATGCCCCTGCAAGTGGCCATCCGTTGACCTCCCGGCCACACCTCGCAGCCCCACACCTGCAACACCTGGCAAGCAGTGGTTGTGGTCACCCATTTAAAGTACTAACCA
Source organism: Lampetra planeri (assembly GCF_965212315.1). Lineage (NCBI taxonomy): Eukaryota > Metazoa > Chordata > Hyperoartia > Petromyzontiformes > Petromyzontidae > Lampetra > Lampetra planeri. Next base: position 7,207,328 of record NC_136157.1, read on the forward strand.
AGCTCAAAGCTGTTTAGTTTTTTGAGATCTCATTAGGTCCGGTGTAGTCAAGAGCTGCGTTTGTGAATGTACCCCAAATTATGTTCAGTTCTGCACCTTTGCAACGGTGCAGTGGTATCAGTGTTAAAGGGGACATTAAAACAAATGTGGAAGAAAATGTATCAGTGTGTTGTATTGCACTCTTTTTATTCATGGAGTGTTTACATTTTCACATGTACAGCGCTTTGTAAAATTTCAATGGCGATGCATAAAAATAATTGGTGAACAAAAATGTTTGGCAAGACAGGCTTATCTCGCTTAACGAGCGAGATATATTCCGCGAAAATTGCTCGGTAAATGAAAACTCGTTAAACGGTCGTCGTTTTCCCAGTGACTCCCTCCCATGTTAACAGCTGAGATACGTTTCAGCTTCAACATTTTCCACGGTTGAACAACTTTTTTAAAATGAGAAATACAAATTATAATTTAAAAACAAAGTAATCAAACATCAAATGTTACACTTGCCACACACGAAGAACCACAGTGCTTGCAGGTGCCTGGCATGTATGCTGTTTGAAGGGTAGATGATGTTCGTGGTGGAGGGAGCGGCAGGGGTCGTGCAGGACCGCTGGTTTAAATATCACTCGCCACTGATGTTAGCCGTGCGAGGATGCGAGATGGAGCGCGACTCTCTGTCCTCAGCATCTGCAAATAATTCGCCACCCACCCATTGCAGTGCCACCACGAGGCCCCCTCCCGCACACGACGAAACACGCGTGCCTCCCTGCCGCCACGGGACGCATATCGATCGATCGATCGGTTTTCGCTCGCTAAGTGAACAAATGGCTCGTTTTGGGAAATGGGTATAAATTCCAATTTCTCGTTATAGCGAATTCTCGTAGTAGGAAGACTCGTTAAACGAGACTCGCACGACACGTACCCCACCTTGCTAAGCGGAGTTGTGGGGGAAGGACAAGAATTCACCTTTGAGAGCCACCACAGTTAACAGGGGCGTATTGTATTGAGTCGTGACTTGCCAGAAAGATAGCGATCTGGCTTTGTGAGTTACACATTGTCAGCAGCAATCATTGTAGCCAACGTAACCTTTATTACACCTCGTATCGGACCGAGGTGGTTGAGTGGCTCGGGTCTAAAACTGTGGCGGAACAGGGAGCCCAGCATCTCTGAGAACCTGGGTTCAAATGTGGGTGGTTGCCTACGATTACCACTGGATCCTCATGTGTCACGAGTTGGTATTAACAAAGTTAAACACCATTGCACAAAACTGGCACCATTTAAAATGCTTTTTTCACTTCACCTAACTTATTACAACTGAGAGTGAAAACGTAATTGACACGTGACACTTAGCAGAGCGTATAGAAGGCAGGTGGCCCTGGTGTGGGTGAAGAGATGTATTGAAGGGACTTCAGAATTAGTTCTGTGAGATCATGTTCCAGGTCCATTCTCTGACCCAGGGCAGAATAATGCTTGCTCAGTTGCTTTCCAAATTTGTTTTGTTTCAATATCATTTTGACAGCTCAATTCTAATCAAATTCGGGGAAAAAAACATTTTTAAAGAACGTTACATGCTTTCATAATATACTATATTTAGAAATATATGAAATCTTATCCATGATACTTTCAATAGTGCCGTTTGTTTCTGGTCACTGGGCATCTTGCACCTTTGGGCAGGTGCTCCGCAACGGCGATGACAACAAAAACCCCCAATGAACCAACGGAAGTAGGTCGAGAGAAATAAACCACACACACACACACAAGGTGCAGTATATGTATATATTTGAATGTCTATCAAATAACTTAAGTTTTGTTCACCTTTGAAACGGAGCTAAGACAAAACAAGAGCATGAAGCACGAATGAGCCCAGCAAGTGCGGCCCCCTTTACACCGAATAATAATTTACAACGCCAAAGCCGACGCAGCCAGAGCCGACGCAGCCAAAGCCGACGCAGCCGTGCGGACATCGGCGGGGCAGTGGCCTGGCACGGTTCGCTCGTCCGGGGCCGTCCGACCTCGCCGACCTCCCGAACCACGCCCTGCCCGGCAGCGTGAAGCGAGACAAGCACATGCAGAGACCTTCTTTGGGTCTTTCGGTAAAGTCACGTAGAACAAAACAATGAACAAGAAAGAGTACACATCATCTCCTCCTGATGACGATTGCTTGTGTTGCGATCGAAACGTCGAAGTTTTGTTGTTCTTAATGTTTTTGTTCTATGTGACTTTACCAAAAGACCCAAAGAATATGAATTCCTGCAGTTACGAACGCTTTAAGTCAAGATTTCACATGCTGCTAGTTGTATGCTCGCGCCACCATACAAAGCCACAAAGCAAAGGCTTCTCTGGGTTTTGCCAAAGCCACCCACCGGAGAGGGAGTGTTTCGGGCGGCAGGTGCAAATGTACACACGTGTACCGGACGATGTTGAAAATACGCCGAGTGGTTCTGGGTAAGCCACTCAACGTGCGGAATTGTAGGCACACTGCCATTTCCGCACAACACTCCTCCAATAACCGTGAAATGGGATTGTCCAGAGATGCTGGCTATGGAAATGTTACAGCATTGGTTATCGTCAAGTAGAAATGGCGCGACTCTGTAAGCAATCTGAGGTTTGTGTAGCCACCATGAAAGATGGTACCGCGCCTTTTAACCCTTTCTTATTCAGAGACATCTGCAAGTTGCAGGATAAGTCGCGTTCACCGCTGAATCTCGGAACGCGCAAGCGGTTAGCGTTAATGTTATTTTTAGAGACGTAGCGCCGTCGTTCTTAAAGACGCTGTGCTCACGGCAGAGCACCGCAGCGACGCCACCGCACGCTACGATAGCTGGCGCCAAACTCCGCGACAAGCCCTCCCGCATGGCCTTGCGGAAGCCTCGCTACCGATTATTTCATTTTAGCGTACGTCATCGGAAAGAAATCTGAAGAAAAACTGATGACGTACAACACGTCATCAGAATGGGAAAGGGTTAAAATGCGAAATGCCGTTTGAAACGGTGCACCATGCTCCACAAACTGCAATCCTTATTCACAATCACATGCTGCATCTAACAATCATTAACAACTTACAGCCCTTTGCAAATCCACTGGTGGATGAAGGCCCCTCCATGCCGTTTCGGTCACAGGGGTTGTTTAACCATACTTCACCGCGCTGGTCAGTACGTGTTGGTGAAGGGACTGGTTTAGATATCAATTGGATACCCCTCATCACTGCTGTTAGGCAGTGGACGGATTTGTAGCACAATGCGCTAATCAATGTGCCACCACTCCAACCCCATCTAGCAATAAAACCGACCAGACATATTTGCATATGTTCCAAAAGACTGATATGTTTCCATAAAAAAAGTGGAAATTATTTTTAACAATTACATCCTCGATTGGGTTAATATCGTTTATCATTAATCCAGGAGAGCTTTGCAGGCAGCAGAGCCATTGGGTGTCACTGCGGAGAGACTGTGGAAGATGGCAGCGGAAGCACTTCTCTGGTGTGACGACGAGAAGCCTCCCACACCCGAGGAGAGCCTCACGGTACCTCAAGACTGTCAAGGGGGTCCCCTGCATCGCGATGTTTGGTCAACGTGTGGGACCAAATCAGTGAAAACCCGCACATACGGCGGGAGGAGAGACGAAACTACCATTGTTCAGCCTCTTAAGATACTGAATTGCTGTACTGCCTGATCACACAGGCGTGGTATTGAACAAAAAGTACAGTCTTGTCTGTTTTTTATGAAAGGAAACGCTGATAATTGATGATGGATTTGCTTCAATGTACACGACTGCTGCAGAGTGGAAGGGGCAGCCTGGTCTCTAGACGGGTTGAAAACGCTGCGTCAGCGGAATTTCCTCGTGACTCAATCCAACACGATGGGAATCATGAAACGTGGAGACGTCACCGCTTGTTTAACAATGCCAGAGACGTAGCTTGAGTTTGAACGCATGGGGAACATTTTTCTCGGTGATAGCGAGGGCTATGGGCTGGGGGCGGCATTGTAACCCCAAGTAAGGATCTTGAGTCAACTTCCTTCGCATTAGTGACAGATCATTTGCGGAAATAACAATTACATTGTAATGCAACGGACGATTTTAGAGACAAAAGAAAGATTTTCCAGGAATGGTATTTATACAGCACTCGACCACTCGCGGGGTGGGGACTCGCAATCGGAAAGTCCAAATCCACTTGGCAGGGTCGACTCAGCCCATCGCCCCTCGGTACGGCGAGCGTCAGCTAAACAACGCTCGAGCACCGCCGCCGATACAGGGGATGCATCAGCGGTGCTACGATGCAACATTGATGACCATTCTTGTCCCGAAGTCAATGGCGTTGCCTTATGGACAGGATTTTGCTCCCTCCTGCTGCAGGATCGTGGAATTACCAACACCGGCTCGGGGGGCGATGGGGAAGAGCGGCTCCCTCCGAGCCGCTGACGCTCTTTATGACGAAGCTCACCGAGCGCTCGCCACGTGAGCAGGCAAAGTCGTCCACTGGGAGTCACTCGCAAAGTCGTCCATTGGGAGTCACTCGCAATGGACGACAAACATTCGCCCATGGTGGTTTACGGCAATCGGTGCACAGACGTTGGTATTCTCCCCCCTGTATGTTTGGGGGGGTTTCTCTGAGCACTTTCGCGGTCCCCCCAGGCCGGCATGTTCTGTACAGATATTCGATAAGCAACGAACCAAACATCTCAAGCAGGACCCTCCTGAAAGTCTTGAGAAGCAGAGACGTTATCCTGGGTAAAGATTTGCACTGTAAATGTCTTTACTTGTTTATTATTCGATTTCAACTGTTGGATTAATGTTAAAGGCATCGAACAAGTGCATGTGCGAATCCATCATTTACTATTTATGCAAATTATATGCAAATGTTACGTAGAGGCTAGGAGACGGGAGCAATACCACGAGACACCGAACGAGAGAGAAAAAATAACTTCCCAAAACGGATTGCAACAAATGTGACAAGTCGTGTAACAAAAGGGAGTGAATCGTTGCATGTATAATTATAATCGGTATGTTTTATACGGAGTGTAGAAATCAGATGAAATGTGATAGGTCAAAAATGAAACACATCGACTGGAGTGATTAAAGCCGTACAAACTTGGGAGTCAGATCATGATACTGGCACACATTGGACTCCTCTTGTGGATGATGTCACTGCATCTTTAACGTCTGTATTAATTACATGGAAGTGGTGCCCATCTCAAGCGGTGACTTGAGATGACCCTTAGCCAGCAGTGTCAATTCCACATTCCTATGGCAGGGGAGCTGTCACTCCATCCACATGACTGCTCTTGAATTCTCACCACGAGGTGATACTCATTTTATCCACCTCTAAGGAATGATGGGGCCAAGTAAACCCCCTTCCAGGATTTTTACTTTCCGCATTACAATTGGCGAGTCAACTTGACCACCTCGCTGGTGTGATCAGGAAGGAGGAGGGCTGCCAGAAATGAGCAGACGACTGCACGAATCACTAGTGGCAGCAGGGCGACACTCCACTGGCCAACCCGAATCATTGACAAAACCGTTGAGATAATATCCACGATGCTTTCGTATTTCCTAAGTGGCCACATCACACGACTGGGCCTGCAAGCCCAAGTAGCGGAGCTTGCAAGAGACCACGCGTGTCCGTCCATCATGCTGTGGGTGGCTTCAACGCAGCTCGTGAACGGCACGCGTCGTCTTTGCAGGATGTCCGTATTTGCGTGAAACACAAATTGCACTTTCAGAGAGTACAAGGCTTTGACAAAACCCCTAACACACATCTTGTGCATACGCATACACCTATATATACACACACACGCACCTCGGAACGTTACTCATAGATCCGTATGCTACAATGTGTCGGCCACTGCACGCTCGACAATTCCCCCTCCCACCCCTAACCCACACGAGGTTTTGTGTCGGGAGCACTCGCGATGTGATGCCGCGTCTCTCCTGAAAAAGGAAGTACAAAATGAAATCAAGTAGCAGTCTTGTTTCAATTTCACGTAAAGTAGCGTCAAACCGATCACCGTGTGCACGGCGTGAATGGGCGTGATTACTATGAGCGGTTTCAATCGCCAGTCTGGATTGACATCAATTATATCGGGTCAAAACACACACACGAGGATGCTGGAAAAGTCGCGTTTAGCTGCATCGGCGCGTTGTGACGCACGCTGCGGATGGCGGTCGACCAACAGCACCGCCATGGCGAAAGGATCGGTCATGGTTAAGCAAAACTCAACTTTCGCTCGTGTGAGCCGCGCATTGATCAGTTTTCCCGTTGATGTGTCACTTTATTTCAATTGAAAACTAGTTTCTTAAGGACTGCGTTTTGTGTTTAGTTTGTTGTCCTTCCCTGCCCACTAGCACAGTTGGCTACGTACGGTGCGCCAACCAAGTTCAACATGCGTACATACGTGTCTTTTTCAAAACTTTTTTAACGTCCCCCTCCCCTGCTGCTCCCGGCATACACGTCAGTCGGTTTTAGTAACGACTGTCTAACTTCGGTCGAGAATTTAAAATCAACGCGCTTTTCACTTTTTCGCCATAACATTACTTGAAAAACTCATTCCGTATTCGCTACGGCTATGTGATGATAACGGCCAGGTCATGAGTGACACTTTGTGGGAGTGGGCAACAAAGCGTGCAATATCTCCTGTCGTCACCCCCTCCCCCCTAAACCGACATGCCACCCCTCCAGCGTAGCAAGGGTACAGTCCACACAATAACAACGCAAAGCTCTCGGAAGGTCCCAATTGTCACAAGCTGGGAGAGTGGCCGTGGTTTCCGAGCTCTGCCAGCCAAGCACCTCCACCCCGTCCCCTCTCCGTCAGTGATTCAAGTCTGTGCTACTCTGCGGATTGTCACAAATGCTCACAAGCAACAGCAGGTGATCGGATAGCCTCACGGTGCAAAGTCGCTTGATCGCCGCGGCACCCGCGATTCGTAAGTGAAAGGCCCTTATATTTCAACCGGGCGAGAGCCTCCGTGAGATTCACCGGCTCAAACGCAAGTGAGACCCAAGAAATTCAAATGAACTTCGACGCAGGAATTAAAAGGGTCGGACCAACAAAAACAAGTGTACGTCACTTTGTTTGAATGTGGCTAACAATAACCATTGATGTTAATGCAGCAGAATCAATCACTTTTTGAAAGAGAGGTCAGATTCTACTCTCTCAATACTGGCTACCAGCTCGAATTCACTGAGGCTACCAAGACACTTTACCAAATTGTCGATTCGTAAAGAATTCAGCAATCGCACAATGTCCTGCACTCCGCGACGTCGCAGTTGCTCCGACTTTCCAGAAGTGAAGTTTCTGGAAAGTCTGTAACGAACGCTTTCATTATTTGGATGAATACAGAACGCAATTTTCTCTTGGTCTTTAATATTCACCTAAAAGCAGATTCACCACTTTCATATTGACGACTGGCAGCAATGAAAAGGGGCAATGACTCAGAACGTGAAACCCCTTTCAGCTCCCTGCTTTGTTGGGCAAACAGTTGCTATACATTCTTTCACTTGTTTTCACTTACAGATTTATACAAAAACATTCCCCTCAAATCCGATGAAGCCCAACAAAGCAGCCGAAGCAGACCAACGAATTCACATCGAGAGCCACCGAGCAATGTGGCTCCTGCCAGACCGCGAGACAGCTGGCAGCCCTCCACTCGCTCCCAACACCCTCACTGCGTGGCCACGTGAGGGGATCTGGGGACGGGTGAGACTTGATTTGACCTGGCCATCACAAATGATAGCTCAATGAAGTGGCTGATCATCATCATGTGAAAATTTATAGCAGCCAAATACTCAATAAACGCAAGTTGATTCTAAATGTGGAAGGAAAAACCAGACGACCCGGAGAAAAGATCCACGTGACCACAGGGAAAACATGCAAACTCAAAATATACAGCAGCAGGCGTCGGGGTCAGGATTGAACCCACGACCTCTTGCACACCAGGCGAGGGAGTTAACATCTCGCCACAACGGCGCCCGCGGTGTTAACACGGGCTTCCTCGCGCGCCTGATCCGACCACGTGGATGCTTGCGGGTACCGGCTGCGTTATTCTGTTTCCATGGGACGAGGACGGCGTGGAGACTGGAAGAGGAGAACCCCGGAGCTGGCACAGCTGAGATCCGTGGTGCGTGCAGTTGGTGCGTTAAAAGATAAAAATGAAGGGACCGCAAAAGCTGCCTTTGTGGCCCTTCAGCCGTCAGTCCCTCGCAGGCACAACGTTCTCGCCGCACGTTACAGCCGACTACCGTACGCAAAAGCATTTTCGTGACAGAATTTGGCCAAACATCCTCGTAACCCCTTGAAAACGCCTCGAGACTTAGAAAGGTGTCACCCAAGCAAGCACGTGCTTTACTTATTATTCGTATTATTATCTCGTGACTCAACATGTCACGAGACTCACAATTTGGGATGTTTGGCCAATTTCCCCGCGATGTTTTGACGGGCGGAGCCGCGAGTGCCGGGAGGAGACTGCCGCGACGCAGTGGAGGTGGAAGCACCCGATGGGGGGGGGGGGGGGGCTCCACGTTCTCTACGCTTCCCATCGGCACACACTTGGCAGCAGTGAGCAGTGAGCAGCATTGGGGACCACGCTGTGCTGAGGAGTCCTTATGAGAATGAACCCGGCCCACACTTGTCTATTAGTGCATTCGATGGGATTGTGGTAAAACAACGGATTCCTTATCATCTTGTTTCATTCCATCTCGTTTTGTAGTTTTTCTTTCCTCTCTCCAACAGCCTAAATGTAGCGTTCAGGATACGAATTGCACTTCTGATCGAATTCTTAAACATTACAATCATTCAAATAAATCGATTCTTGCACACACGATTCGAAACACATTATCGTGAGCGTAAGAATGTTTAACGCAACGGACGAATCGCTGCGCCGGAACGTGGCCGCTCCGTCACGCGGGGATGGGGGAAACGCGAGCGCCCGCCTGGCTCGGCGTTCCGCTCCAATACGGCCTTGACAAGCCCCGCGAACCATCCCTGTCGCTCGAGCATGCCGAGAAGAGACGGCGACAAGAACACAACCGCCCCCACAACCGCCCCCCAAACGACTCCTCCAACTGGCCCCCAACTTCCCCGCCACCGACCCCCCCAACCGCCCCCAAGCATCGCACGGTTTATTAAATGATTCCGGCTTACCAACGGACAGTCTGAGCCACTGACAAATCTGTCCACGTTTGCGTCGAACCGCGTTGAAGAGCAAAGGGAGGGAGAAGGGGAAATGGGGCGCGTGGCAGGGGGGAGAGCAGGGCAACGCCGCGAGGTCACTTCCCGCCGTACATGCGCTCGATGTCCTTCTCAAAGAAGCGCTTGATCTCCTTGCGCTTGAGCTTGAACGCATCGGTGACGAGGCCGGTCTCGGGGGTCCACGCGTTGGGGCTCAGGCGCACCTTGACCGGCACCTCGAACCGCTCCAGCTTGGCTACACGCATGAACACAAAAGGCAAAGATCCCCTCCTTAACAACCCTTTGGGGCAAGTGCCAGGAGCCAGCGCCCATGAAGGCCGGAAAGGCAAACGAGGGGGTGGGTGGCCAGCACCACAACTGGCCGCCTGCTTGCACAAAATGACCCACATATGAAAACACTGATGAACACACCAAGACAAAAATCCCCTGTATAGCCTCAACAGACTGTTGGGGCAAGTGCTGTTCGAGAGCACCTATGAAGGCCAGAACGGCACACGAGGGGGTGGGTGGCCAGCATCACACCTGGCCGCCTTTGTCTCTCCAGTGACGATGTTTACATATCACACCAGGTACTCATTTGAGGCAGAGTTGACCCCAGGACCGATTCAGATAATCGTCACTTGTATTGGCCGTGAGTTTGAATCCAACTCGGGTTGACAGGTTAGCAGCTCAGCACGCTCACCGCTACACTGCTGCTGCTCATAAAACCAAGACCTACACACAAACGTGTGCACACAGAGTTCACAGCGCCACTATTCCCCACACCCGCACACACACACACACGCGCGTGCGCGCTTATTCTCACGCGCGCACGTACGCACGCACATTTCACCATGGAAAGAGGTCGCACGGGCAAACAGGACATGACACCAACACCACGTATGGTGTAAACACGAAGCTCGGAAATACACGGTGCACAAAGACTGTAAACGCAGCTCACGGACAACAAAAAGGACGAGGCTAGAAACTAGTAAATTAACAAATAAATATTCTTCTCTTGCGTAAAAAAAGTCATCGGGTCTTTGAGATTAAAAAAAATCCTAATTCATTGGGTGGCTGGGTGACTCAGAGAGCTCATGCTGGCAGCACCGAGATCCTGGATTCCACTCTGGGTTTTAGTCACTCGTAACAATTATTTAGTGTGATGTATTACACAGTGTTGCATCCAACTAGGACCCATATCTAACGGGAGAGGGGTCGCTTGCCTACAAACATCTGGTAGTTCGCCAAAATTGGTTCAAGAAAATATAACTATGCTGATGCGACCAGAAAGTTGCAACTGGTTCAGCGTTTGCGTGCGTTGAACCAATGCTGCCCAAATTATGTACTCAGCAGAAGGCCGTGCGACTGATGGGATGTGTGAATTTTTTTCTAAACGAATAAAACTAGAGTATTTGTTTATTTTACCAAGGCCCATTGAGTTACATAACTCAGAAGCGACCTGGCCACAAATGATAGCTCAATAAAGTGGCTTATCATGTGGACATTTATAGCAGAAAAATATTCTAAAATGCAAGTTTCTAAATGTGGAGGGAAAAACTGGAGCCAACGGAGAAAAATCCACGCGACCACAGGGAGAACACGCAAACTCCAAATATACAGGCATCGGGGTCGGGATGAAACCCACAACCTCCTGTATACCAGGCGAGGGAGTCAACATCTCCTAACCACCGTGGCGCCCTATCCAATTGTCTGTCCTCCTTATTTACTTTGTTTAATTTGTACTTTAATTTGTTAATTTAATCATTTGTGTCTACGACGCAAATTATTATTTCGTGATTAAATGAGGCTTTCAACGTGTACATTTGGTGGTCTCAGTCCATGCTAAATCATATTTTTGTTACTTTTTCATTTGGCTTATTTCCATCTCTGATGATGAAATGCGTTACATTGTTCAGCGTGCGACAGTCAAAACACTCCAGTGTGGATCAATGGACTGACAGCAGTGACTTCGAAAGCGGTTTTGTGACTTCTTCCATCGTGGCCAATCTCCGGCACAGGGTGATGCACTGCTATCTGAAAACATTACAAAGTTAATTTGCATTGTCTCATGAGATGATCAAAAGCATTATAGTAATATAAATTAATATGGAAATTTTTTTTACTATAATCGATTTTATTTAGCATTTTAGCCAAAGTCCATGAGACGAGCGACAACGAGCCACGCTGGTCACTTGAGTCACCACCTGCCTTTTTTTAGACTCGCAAAATTAGGGGGCAATGATCACATCCTGATACGACGGCTGAGCCGCAAATCGCCTTTGCGATGCTCCACATTGTTTGGCTATGCAGCCACAGAGTCACGTTTTTGCCAAAAATATCGGGGGGGGGAGCGCACGCAACCAAAAAACCCCCACACGCGTATCAGCACGACGGAGCGTAATTTTAATTTAAATAATCCGCAAGTCGGGGACGCCGTTGAGTCAAATGTTCAGCGCATGAGTCCCTTTACGACTTGGGTGAAGGCTCAACTCCTGATACAGCCGCGCATTGCGCCCAATTCCATCGTCTGGCGCGGGAGTTAAACCAATGGTGGGGTAAAGTGTGGGTACGAGGTATAGGCAAACTACCCTCTAGAGCTCGCTCCAGTGTGGAGGGAAAAACTGGAGGACCCAGAGAAAAATCCACGCGAAAACGGGGAGAAGATGCAAACTCCAAATATACAGTAGGCATCAGGGTTGGGATCGAACCTACGACCTCCTGCATCTCGACGCCTCATGGCCGGGCGAAGCTGCGGCTCAGGTAGCGGCCGTTCCCCCCCCCCTCGTGCGTGCGTCCGTGTGTGCGTGCGCATTTCTCCACGCACCGTTGTTTTCTCCCATGGGCCAAAGCGCTCAAGGGTGAGATATCAAAAAGGTCCCGTGCAATTCAGCATCAAAGAGGTGATCACACTCACAGCAAAGCTGCCCCCACCACCTCTCTCCTCCCCATCACCTCCTTCTTTCTGCCAGGCCACACGGTCATTGCACGGGCGACAATCGGCTGTCCGCCAACTTGTTGTATAAAGGCCTCGGACATCGCAACCTACTCTGCCAAATGACATCGGCAGCTGTCTTTCCATGTCCTATTAAAAACTTCGAAGTTGCTTACCCTATTAAATCCACAGAATTCTCCGCGTGCACCTGTATTCAAAAACCAAAACGAGGTTCCTGTTTAATTGCTCCATTACAAAGGACGCCAATGGAAGTGACGATGTCTCTGTGCTGCAATGTATAATTGGAATCAAACGCGAATGATTCTCTGATCGCTGCTCAACTGCTTGTTGGGATTCGCGACTGCAGCAGCCACAACAAGAAATGTTATTCTCTTTGATGCTGGGGTCCCTGGCGAGGGCACAAAGTGGAACACGTAAACAGAAACACGGCATTCTAGGCCTCCTGGCCACGGCACGTGAGCGCGCCGCACCGAGACAAAGGCAAAACAAAAACAAGGCGTATTCTTTGGGTCTTTCGGTAAAGTCACGTAGATCGGTTCAAAGAAAATAACAAAAACTACGACATTTCGATCGCAACACAAGCGGTCGTCATCACGACGTCATCACTATGACCGCTTGTATTGCGATCGAAACGTCGTAGTTTTTGGTTATTTTCTTTGAACCTATCTACGTGACTTTACCGAAAGACCCAAAGAAGATTAATTCCTGCAGTTACGAAAGCTGTAAGTCAAGATAAAAACATGGCGGTCGCACAGACCAACTTGAAACGTTTCTCCCACAGCCTTCAAATTTTAGAAAGTCAAGTTCAGAAAGTTTGGTTTAGAAAGTTTAAATGGACGTATAGCACCTGCTATGAATTTTTTGAGAAACAGTGAACGTTGAAAAAGACTGAACAAAAGCGTCCAAAGAGGCGTAGATCGCTGCACGCTTTGCATTATAATGATAGAGAGGAAAACATGGATGAGAGGATGTACACACGACGGCACATTGACCGTGAGGAAAAAATGACTGGGGCAGGACACTTCGCCCAGATGGGACGCTGGCCGGTGGTCGACAGAGCGGCAGCCAAATGCAAGAACGCACCCCGAGAGCACGTACGCCGTGGGGATGGAGAAATGAAATCAGCATGTGTGCCACGTGAATTGTTGCATCGTCACATTGTGAGAGACTGGCGCCGGAATTGAGAGACCTGAAACCAACAGTGGAAAGATGGTGGCTGATTGTGGGGAGCGATAGCATGGCGGTTAGCACGCTGCGCTACCCAAGTTGGATTCCTGCTCACGGATGACACTAGTGACGATTATCTGAATCGGTCCTGGGCCTCCCCCTAGGTCGACTCAGCCTCAAATTAGTACCTGCTGCGGTGCGAAATTATCGCCACTGGGAAGACAATGGCGGCCGGGTGTGGTGCTGGCCACCCACCCCCTTCGTGAGCCATGCCCGGCCTTCATTAGGTGTTTGCCCACACCACTTGCCCCAACAGTCTGTGCAGGCTATACGGGGGATCTTTGTTTGATGCTTTGTTTTTAAAACTCAACGACTTATCAGAACTTTGTCAACGACTGCTACGCAGAGGCCCTCGTGCGAGTCGCGCCGGTCCAGGCGGAGTTGTTTGACCATGCTTCGCCACGCCGGTCGGCGAGATTCCTGGCAGCGAACTGCTCAGACATCACCGGTGCTGCCCCCTCGTGCGTTGCTAAATGACACCAGCAGCAGCAGCAGCAGCAGCAGCATCAGCAGCATCAGCAGCATCTCCCAGTGGGAAAAGCAAACAACATTTTTTTTTACAAAATACAAATACGGGGTGGGAGGGGGGGGGGATCAACAAACCAGGTCACTGTTTCCCGGCCATGAAGCTCGTCCATGCACGTGTGCACAAGCCAAGCTTTTTGCAGAAAACAGGATGCAAGTAATTCTTGAGCAGAGTGGCGGGAATGTGTCTTGTGGCGTGAGAACCACGGTCAGTTGTTGATCGTGACATCAAGAGCCGGCGGGGGGACCGGGAGTGGTGCGGGGGGGGGGGTAGGACAAGCGTCCAATGATGCGCCTGCCAGAGCACCGAGCTCGCAACGCTGACAACAACCTGGCCCAGCCACATCACCGAAGCCTGCGGCAATAACATTTATTTGCACAGCGCGATAGCTCTGCTCTCCTCTTCCTCCTCCTCATTGACCTCTCCATCCCGCAAATGTTGCTTCCTACAGCGATGCTCGGTGCACCTCATATTGCATAGCAATTTGAGATGCTCTGCAAGCACCGATTGTGTTGTGTGGTGTAAAAGCGGTTGGATTGCGGGAAGTGGGGTATTGAATTTGCAACAACACCGGGGGATGTGGCGCACCGAAGGAAGCGGTAACGAGGTGCGTGCTGGCACATGTCCCCAACGATCCCTTGCCCTCCGTCGTGTTCGTGCCAAGTTAGTTATTTATTTTTGTTTACGCAAAATAAAAAAACATACATTTAAGTAAGCGAGATATTTCAGAGACTCTCTCGAAACGGCTTGATGCGGGGTCACAAGGGCTCACGCCGTCCCCGACAGCGAGGGTCACACGCGGCCCGCACATTGCGCGTGGGCTACAAGTACGGGCGCCCCTTCAGTCGGCAGACCGCTGGACGAGGGCCACCCCCTCGTCCAGCGGGTTGAAGGGAGGGCCGATAGGCGAGGGACATAATAAGTGCAGCACAACGATGCCTCACTTGCTGCTGCCGATGACCATCGCGTAGCCCTACGGCGTCGGTGCACGGCGGTCACCCGTCCGAGTGCTGCCGGCAGGCCCCCCAGCCTGCCGAGTTGGCGAGAGGAAACGAGATCGAAGGGGGGCATCGCGGGTGACTTTGCTCGCAGGCAACGCTCTTACGCGACCTCAATTCACGCGCCGCGGAAGCAGCTGCCAGCGTGAAGTCGCGAGCGACGCAACGGCGTGGCGCGCACGGGGGAGTTGTGGCGATTGTTTTTTTTCTTTCCGGGAGAAGGGCGGCACGCATCACAATCTCATTAACGTCCCGCCAGCGACACTTTCGTTGCCGAGAGAAAAAATAAAAAAACAAGAATAGCCATCCTTGTTTCAAGCCGAGAGAGCCCTGCTTCCCGTCTGGAATCGTTGACCAGGAACCGCACGGGTACCAGTGCCAACGTGGATTCGTGCCGGCTGGAGCCGCTCGCCCACCCCTTCTCCTCTCTAACCGTAAAACCCGGTGGAGGAAGATCGTTTTGGGGCATTGGCGTTGCACCGCCAGTAGCGCGATCGTCGCTCGTTGCAGAAAACTATACATTATTTGTAAAAAATATTTTACCAGGAAAGGCCCACTGAGCGACGCAGCTCTTTCTCAGAAGCGACCTGGCTACAAACTACAGCTCAAGGAAGCGGCTTAAAATACTCCAGACGCATGTTTCTATACTCGGTCGACGTGTACATTATTTTGCGAGCACGGAAAACGTCTCAACGCCATGGCCTGCAGTGACCAAATCGATATTAAAGGGAGTGTTTTGCAAATATGGAGGAACACTGGTCGCGCAGAGCCAGGCTTCACAAGCTCGCTTGCTGTACTGCCATCTCCTGGCCAATTCGAGGCCTGGCGGGGTTTGGGAATCCCGCAAATCTGCGTTGGCTCGCTAACCTGAATCAAAATCAGAATACTTATTCATACCGGAGAAATATAATGAGCTGTAAAGCTCTTTTCCACAGATGTCCACCGTCGCCTCCGAAGTGCCGGACGGTAGAAGTGTGCCCGTACTCCCAAGCGGTGAGGGCCCGAGCCAGCAGCATCCCGTCTCTCGCGAGCCACCGCCCGCTCCCAATCCCTGTGACGAGCGCGGTGACGCGTGCACAACTTCCCAGCCGGCTCCCCCCCCACGGGGACTGCACCTGCCGCCACGTCCGCCAGCCCGCCCGCGCGCTAAATCAGGACTCTTCCCACAAGAAAGGCGGCCGTGTTAAAGAGGGGAACTGCCGACGGGAGGGGATGCTCGGTGTGGGTATTGTGAGAGAGTGGGGGGGGGGCTCTCCCAGACACCTTGGGGCTCTTCCCCTCCCCTCCCCCACGTGGGAATCTCAGAGAAAGAGAGACAGAGACTGTGTTTGACCGCAAAACACGGGACAGCCATACTGGCTTTGCTCACGTCCACGTACAAGCAAGTTACGTAATGGAGAATTTGACTGTTCGTTTTATACATCTGCGCCATTCGTCCAAATTGCACCGATCGCAATTGCTGAAGAAACGCCGACAAAAGTTGCAAGGCAGCCAGGCGAGGGTTGGCCCACCAACCCTCGCCTCCCTCCACAGTGCTGGACTACAGCAAGCTCCATCGGCGCCGTCCGGCTGTGGCCAGACACACGAGGCGAGCTGCAGTGTAGTAATTAGTGCGCTGGGCTACAAACACTGCAATCAGAATTTGATTCCCGGCCTCGAAGGTGGTATCTAAACCGGTTCGTACAGCCTTCCCCCCCAAATCCACTTTCAACGACCCGCACCGACCAGCACGGTGTTGGGGAGGTTTTCATCCAGCAGTGAATTTATAAAAGGTTGTAAATAAAAAATGATGGGGAAGATGATTGAAAACATTCAGTGTTCGCGAGCAACCTACTTCATGTACTTCCATCTACTGGCAGCTGCGCAATGATCTTTGCAAGGCCCATCAACTCTACCCAAAGCACCCGATGCTGGCCTTGGATGGAGCTGATTTACAATAATTTCCCTGACACTAGTAGTGGATATTCCACATTACTATGACAGTGGCGAGCAGAGAAGCACCAAAGTGGGCCTGCTATGAAGTGGTGCCACTCATTGTATTGGCGACCTTACAAAGGTGCCTTGAGTGCTGTATCCCACAGGGCGACCCGGCAAGAACTGGAAGTCATAAAAAAACAACACTTCCTCACACGTACAAGATTTTCCATGTGTGTGTGTATGATTTTCATTCCTGTGCGAGATGATGTGAAAGGTTAGCGCTGGGTGAAAGAGAACAGACAATGCAGGCAGTAGATGTTCGCTTTCTCCGCCGGTCTCGCGGGCCGGCGTGCCCGTCTCAGAATGGTGCCGTGGTGGCCAGATGTTAACTACCTCGCCTGGTATACAGGAGGACGTGGGTTCGATCCCAACCCGAACGCCTATAAATTTGGAGTTTGTGTGTTCTCCCCGTGGTCACGTGAATTTTTCTCCGGGTCCTCCACTTTGTCCCTCCACAATTAGAAACGTGCGTTGAGAGTATTTGGCTGCTATAAATTTCCACGTGATAAGCCACTTCATTGGGCTATCATTAGTGGCCAGGTCGCTTCTGAAAAAGACCTATATAGCTCAGTGGGCCTTATCTGGTAAAATAAAAAATAGTTTAGAAAATAGAATTCCGGGTTTCACAGCCATCGCGTGACGATAGCTCGAGACAGAAAGCGCTCTTTGCCTGGGGAAGCCTCGGCTGGGACCCTTCCAAGGATACCCTAGGTTGGGCTTGCAATGTTCAGGCATGTCATATAAATAAAAGTAAAGCAGTTTATAATGCACGCAATAATTCACGGAAGTGACAGAGTCTGAGGTACGGGGCCAATCTCAGTGTTGCTCAAAAATCAGGCAAGAGAGTTGGTGGAACTTTTAAGAGATAGGTGGGAGCCTTTAAGTCTTTTTTAAAAGTCAGTGGAGACTTGAACGCTGCTGCTGCGAATGCGCAGCAGCAGTGGGAACAATGATGATGATGACAATGATGATGGCCGCGTTCCAGACAGCGGGGGCTGCCACAGAGAAGCTCCGGCTGGCAGTGGCCACGGCCTGGCTCCTCGGTGCAGAGAGGAGGAAGGGGTTGTGAGTGGCGCTGTTGAGAGTTCTACCGTGAGCAGTAATGCAGGGTGACGGGAGAGCGAAGACAGATGAGGTGGACATTGTGGAGGTGTTTGAGTAAACAGAAGTAGATTGCTGAGAGGGAACCGGTGTGCGTCTGTGGGAAGAACACCGTGACTCTAAAAAAACCGAAATCACGTCAAGTATCTACATGCCTCAAGGCTCACCAGTGGAACACAATCTTGAAAATTAATTGTATTACGATCAGTCAGAAAATTATCTGTCCAAGCTGACTTGCGCTACAGGGAAGATATTATTTAGCACCAATGTAATGTTTGGGAGATGTTTGAGATTCCTCTTGTGGCACAGTTGCTTCTGCGATGTTTATATTTACTTTGTTTTGCTTTTGTCATTTTGGTGAGTCAAATCACTTTTCAGATGAGATGCATCCTGCTCCTCGAGAGTTCTCGGGTAAACAAAACTAAAAACTCAACTATATTGTCGCATAGATGTAAAGGTGCACAGGTTATAACAAAGTGGCCGATGCAGTGACTGGATGGACACATGGCTCACAAGCTTGAGTTTCGGCCTACTGCGGTTCACGCGCGTGGAGTCTGCTAGTAGCTTCTCGCTACTCCACAGTCCTCCACACACCCCGGGGCTCCCCACGATGAACGATCGCTGCCTTTCGGTCGCGGGGTTTGTACAGCCAGCACCGCTGAGTCTGGAGTGCTTTTTTGGAACATAGTATTTTACGAGACGCATCGACCTGTTATACTTGTTATTGACGGAGCACTGTCCACCAGATACACTGCAGGGGATTTGACTCCAGGATCTGACTTGGGTTTTTGGCGCAGCGATTATCCCTCCCCCCCCTGCACCCAAACAACCATAATCATTGCACTTGTAGACTAGGTCAGTGTCTGCTGATGTCGTGAACCGATTTTAGTAATCACCCCTGCATTAGTAATTTCTCTCTTCCTGTATGCGTAAGCCTCTGTTGGTCAAACAGTGCTTACCCAAATTCTGATGCATGCACGGCGATGACGGTGATGACGACGATAATGACGGTGATGATGACAGCGATGACGTGCACTTAACGATGACACCGAGGTTGCTGATACGGTAAAATGACCTTCAGTACATTTTGCATTTCGCATACCGCCTTGAGCGTTGTACCCAAAAGAAGAGATGGTGTGTCATGGGGAGTTAATGCTCTGCTTGCATCACAAGCCTTGGGCCAGTATCTCTGAATAAACTGGGTTCGAGCCCTGGGCTGGGTCATTTTCAGGGTGGCCAATGCCCATGTCACAGTACCAAACCAGTGACGATTAGAAGCGGTGTTTGGATTGCGGGCTCCCACATCTGTGCTGCAAGCCCACCACGTGCGCAGTGAACAACCTGAAACTAAACTGTTTTTCATTTGACCAGTTAAGGCCCACTGAGCTGTAAAGCTCTTTTACAGAATCGACCTGGCCAAGAATGATAGCCCAATGAATTGGCTTATTATCATGTGGAAATTTATAGCAGCCAAATTCTCTAACATGCTTCTAAATTTGGAGGGAAAAACCAAAGGACCCGGAGAAAAATCCACACGACCATAGGGAGAACATGCAAACTCCAAATATACAGGCATCGGGGTCGGGATCGAACCCACGACCCTCTGTAAACCGGGCGAGGCAGATAACATATCGCTACCGTGGCGCCCCAATCAAAGTGAATCGTACTCAAGGTATGCAGCGATGAATCCGTTAAAACTACTCGCGACATGCACACCGAACCAGCGAGCAGACATTCATTGTTTACAATGTGTGCCAATTAATTATTAGGGGTGTAATGATGCATCTGTACTCAATCGGAATCTAAATAACAATCAGCGTCCCCCCACTGTGAAGCCTTGGCTTCACATTCTTGAGATTTGGCGAGGCTTTCCTGGGTAAACGAGTGTCGTCCTAAAAAGCTCGTGTTATATGCAACTGAATCGCACGTGTAAGAATGTATCATTTTTGGATGCACTGACACTAAAAGTTAAATTATCTACGAATATTACATTTGGGCTAATAAACGAGACTCAAAAAACTTGGATATACTAAAATCGTTAAAGACAAAACATTGTAAAAAATCTGTCCTGAGTCGTGAAGAGTTTGTAAGATTGCCGTGTGGCAAATGGCAACATGCCTACTGATTAAATGCCAATTGTACAATGAAGCTAACGGGAAGTATGTATGTTGAACTTCTTTTGCACCGTACATAGCCAACCGTGCTAATCGCAGGTGCGGGGGAAGGAAATCGGAGGAAAGCATGAGAATAGATGACACAAGAGGTGAGAAAAACATTGATTTGATTCTTATATCGAATTGCGATGCCAAATTGCAATCATGTATCGAACAGTTGGAGGGGGTGAATTGTTACGGGCCAAGTGCGAAAGTAGTTTCATCCTCTCCTAATTGAGTGTAAAGAGTTTGCTACAAAAGAAGGGCCAGTGACCAAAACGTCACCTAATATAGATGTTTTATTCTAAGGCTACGCAGTGCTCCCTGTTTGTGCCGCGTAGAGGGTGGGGTTATTAACCAACTTGGGATTCTATTCCCAAACTGCTAACCTGAATACACACACCATCGGTATTCTATGCATAGTTTAAATATATTTTTTCGAGTGACATGACAAAGAAAAACAACCGGGTATTTCAGTGACGGAAGGGTTAACATAATAAGACAATACATGTTTTTTTTTGTAACAAAAAAAGTAACATGTGCACATCCTGTGCTTACAAAAAACACAACAGCAGCAGTGGCAGCAGTAGCCCTACAAGACATTCCCAGGGAATGCTACACACACACGCGCAAAGACAAAGATCCCCCGTATAGCCTTAACAGACTGTTGGGGTAAGTGCTGTTCGCGAGCACCGGTACACAGGGGGGTGGGTGGCCAGCACCACGCTCGACCGCCTTTTTTTCTCCCCAGTGGCGATGATTTTTACACACCGCACTACGTATTAATTTGAGGCCGAGTCGACCTAGGGGAGGTCCAGGACCAGTTCAGATAATCATCACTGGTGTTGATCACGAGTGGGAATTGAACTCGGGCCGCTGGGTTCGTAGCACACTACCTCTCACCACACACGCTAAAAACACACACATGCTAAACACACACACGCACTAAACCCAAAAACCCCAGGCTCTTACCATAAAATCTGATTCTTCCTGTTTGCATGTTTAGGCCCAGACCTCCGATCCAAATGTAAAACGTGAGTGGGCTACGAGGAATGTAGCCACGGTTACCAGCTCTCGCCGTGTTACGGGAGAACGCGACAGGGACGTTCTACGAGTTAGTCCGTGCCGCCACGCACTGCTGGCAGCGAATCTGAATTTCCTTGTGGAACTGACCCCGCAGAACAAGAGGGTGTGATGGCAAAAGTTGTTGTTTGTCTGCCAACTGGAAATAATTGGGGGGAATCTGAAAAATCACAAAAAATATTTTAAAACTACATAAAGATAAAAAAAAATCCACAGATAAGTGGTGATAAACCAAAGACTTTGCTCTGAAAATGATTGGCGAAGTTAAGCAAGGCTTTCCTGTCTAAAACTGCACTGTAATTATTATGGTATTGTAGTGCCCCTTCAATAACCAAACATCATTTTAACTTCAAGTGCTTTACCAAGTGAAGATGATCAGGGAGTTTATAACACAACATCCTTCACGCACTCATCACACACAGCACATGGACTGCAGATGCATCATCTCTCTCTCTAAATCAGCCCAGGCCCGCCCGTACACCACTTGAAATGTGTGTGACCACACCCACGATGAATCCCTTTCCTCACCCACCGCCCACTGTGAAAACAGACTCCGGTCCGTGCAGCGTCGAGGTCCTCAGTAGCCTCATCTTTCCTGCCATTTCTCAGTTGCTCTTCCTATTTCCGATTCGTTCTCATTTCTCTTTCCTTTCTCATTTATGTTCTGTACTCTCCCCTTCCCATGGTGTGCTTTGGGTACAAAGTTGCCAGTTAATTATTACCAACTTCAGAATAAGAGACATACTTCGACAGACAATTATGTTTGTGCTGTGGGTAACCACGAGTTGCCTACACCACCACGATTGTTTAGGATGCTTTGGAGTTCAGTGGAAATGTTCAAAAACCAAAATAAAAAAGCCCAACTAAGGCCGTGTGTTGAGCACTCTGCTAAAGAGCGTGACAAATAATACAGGGGATCAAAAATAAACAGAAAATAGTGATAATTAACAATGCCAATTATTGACCCTAAAATCCTCCAGATTAAAGTCTGTCATCAGGAGGGTCCTACATTGGTACATTTGGCCAATTTCACGAACGAGTATTTGGCAGCGTAGTTTACGAGCCCAGACCAAGTATTTTAGCCGGTTCCAATTTATTTAAGTGATCAATAACAGTGAATTGTGCGATAACAATTTGAAACGAATGGGGTTATCAAGTAATTCACTCTCATTAGCCGTGTAAATAGATCGGTACTACTGAAGTTTTTGCTATCTTACTTAGGTGGTGGTACCAATGTCTGCTGTGGCCCGTGGAGGAGTGGGAAGAAACTGGAGTGACCTGGAGAACACCGTCACACCGAGAATGGGAGAGCACTCAAAGTCCCAAACGGAGAGATGAAATTCAGGCAGACCAAATCGATATGGAACCTCGGGGTCCCATAAGCCCCCGGCTCTCGCATTAACTGCGTTGCGATGTCATTTTATGTCTGTTGAAGGAGAACGATATGGAAATCTACTCCTCTCAACGAGTTCTACACGATGCGCTAATCAAAGTTGCAAAGTTTTGTTGATGATTAGGGTCCTCGCTGCGCTTGGACGACATGACAACAGAATGATCCGCGCCAGGTGGGTAGCGGCGTTTGTGTGTGCGGTGGGATGGAGTCGCCAAAAATAAATAAATAAATTACTATTTTGACTTCCGTTTATTCGGGACCCCGGGGTCCCGCCATAAGGTTCATTTGTAGACTGAGCCCATCGCTGTACTGCCTTCGCATGGCCACCTCAAAACATGCCCATGGCCACGCACCGACGACAAGAGGCAAGCCCTGGAAGTGGCCGATCCAAGCACAAACCGGGCTCAAAGCTCCGAAGTCTCCGACATCCGATGAGATCAGGCACATGTGCTCAGAGTAAATGAATCTTACACGAACGAGTGTAAAAACACACGAATAAAGAGTAAAGCTTAATTAGGACATGTTGACAAGTAAGTGCCATAAGAAGGAAACAAACAAAATGCCCATAATTCTGTGATTGAGCCACTTAAACATTAAAAAACTGCTTTCTTACAAATCTGTTATTGTTAAACTATAAAATAAATTGTTTCCCGGAGTGTGAATTAGAGTAATCAGGGGTCCGTGCGTCACGGCCAACACGCTTGGCGCGTGACACAACCCCAGCTGAACGTCGCGCGTAGAGCTACGCTAATCTCCGCGTGACGTCACTGCACAGTCAAACCCATTTCCACCACGAGCAGCAGCAACAGCAGCAGGAGGCAGAGACATTTACTCCCGGCCGCTGGATTCCAGGGCCCCGGGTCCTAGGGGCCCCGGTCCTGGAAAATTGTCCGCACGTTCGCAGCACAGGAACCCCTTCGCTGTCGTCAGCAGTGACTTGTTGGGGGGCACGTGATGCCTCTCCATGCCTCATGGGAGGCGGTCGGTGTCGCACGGCGGGAATGGGCGGTGGTGACGGTGGTAGCGGTGAGGAATGGATGGTGGTAGCGGTGGGGAGTGGGTGGTGGCGATGGGCAGAGGTGGTCGTGGTGGTGAGGAGTGGTGGTGGTGGTGGTGGGGGGGGATGTGTGGTGATTGTGGCAGTGGGGACGGGGAGAGTTGGTGGTGGTGACCGTGGGGATGGGGATGGCAATGGAGATAGAGGGTGATAGCGATGGTGGCAGTGGAGATGGCAGTGGGGATAGGGGGTGGTGGTGGCAGTGAGACTGGGGAGTGGTGGCGGTGGAGATTGGGATGGACAGCGTTGGTGGTGAAGATGGCGAGTGGTGGTTAGCGGTGGGGAAGGGCAGAGTTGGTGGTGGTAGCGGTGGGGAGGCTGTGGAAACAGGGGGTGGCGGTGGTGGCAGGTGGTGGTGGTGGTCGTGTGGATAGGTAGTGGTGGGGATGGGGACAAATGATGGCAGTGGCGGTGGGGTGTCGGTGGGGGTAGTGGTGGGGCTAAATGTGGTGGGTGGGGGTGGGGGGCAGGCGCTGGACTTCAGGTGCACAGGAAATGCGGCATTCTCTGCGTCACGTCGAGTATTTAAAGGCCTCCGGGTGCCTCCACCCCCACCGCTCGTGCTTCCTCCCGGAAATAATTGTTGTGACATCGCTCTCCGGGGAAATTTCCCCCCCCCCCTCCACATCAACCCGACCACCTCTCTTCTGCCGAGTGTGTTTTCAAACACAAACACGCAGAGCCTCCGTTGATCTTTATGGGCCATAGGAAAGAGCGTGTGAGCAAACAGTCTTGAATAACGGCAAGACACACGGAGCAACGGTGTGGCCATCGCCACGCCCGGCTGCCTTTGTATCCCCAGCGCTGATGTTTGCATACCACACACCAGATATTCACTGAAGGCTGGGCCTGATGCGAGCCGTGACCGAGTGCAAGTTCAGATCCCTCTTGTCACTAATGTGTATTACGTGGCTGGAGAGCTGAATCCAAGTCAGTGCCTTTCATTAACAGCATAGAGTGTGAGCCACATGCACGCACACACAGACACATAGCTGAAAACTCATAAGCACACAGAACAACAGCCGCCATTCAACACTATGTGGTGGTGATGTCACCACGGTGCTTGTGCCAGACTCGGTGCGCTTTCAGACCACGTGAAGTGTGGAATGCTCGCTGGAACGAGGTTATGGGTTGACCAATTGAAATGACTGGCAGATGCACCACCTGTACTCCTGACTGTGTCAACTTGCTGTGCTTTAGCCACCCGGCACTCCACTCATTGTTGTGAGCATTGCTCCTCCACTCTCCGTTGTTGCAGGAGGGCGACCACCTCCAACTGCTCAGGAGCATCCTTCATGAGCCTCCTCCAAAGAGGTATATCTCGACACCTCAGGTACCAGTCATCGGCAAGTCCATTCAGCTCCATATCCTCTTGTACCGCATCAGTCCATCTCTTCTCTAGCCCATGCCGTGCCTGTTTAGCCCCCTCTATCCAGTCAAACAAAAGCTGTTTGCGCATGCGATGGTTGGGTATGCGGGCTACATGACCCAGCCAACGCAGCCTTGCCTGCCAGAGGAGCTCATCTTTGGGCCCGTGTCCAAATCGTTCAAGGATTTGTGAGCCCCTCACACAATCGAGCCTGGTTAAACCCGGGATGGCTCATAGGCAGGCCAGCTTGAATGTTTATGCTTGATTTGAAGCTTTCGTGACTGCAGGAATCCATACTCCTTGGTTCTTTCGGTAAAGTCACGTAGGTATAAAAATAATAGATCACGACGTTTCGATCGCAACACAAGCAATCGTCATCAGGTGGGACAACCACAGCAAGAAAAACTGCTGAACCTAACCAGCGTAGATGTTCCATTAGGGCCTCCTCCACAGAGGCCGATCTCGACACCATTGGCATCACTCATTGGCACGTCCACTCAACTTAAAGTTGCTGTGTACCAAATCGGCCCATCTTGACTCTAATCCGTGCCATGCCCATTTAACCCGCAAATGCTGTTGGGCATGTGGTTACATGACCCAGCCAACACATCCTTGCCTACCGGAGCCCAATCATGGAACTGTCCAGGTCTTTTAAGGATTTGCAAAGCTCGTCACAGAATGCAGTTTGGAACCCTGAAAACATAAAAAGCAACCCAAAACCCTAGCCTCCTGATGGTATCACAGGCCTTGACCAGGCGATGCTTAATTGCTCGTTTGAGCAATGAGAAGCTGACATCTGTAATTAAACCAACCCCTATTACCGGGGACAGCATAATCCTGGCATCATTCTCTCCGCTCTCCATTATGTATGTATGTATGTTGAACTTCTTTCAAACCGTACGTAGCCAACCGTGCTAATCTGAGGTGCGCGGGAAGGACAACAAACTAAACAGAAAAGTAGTTCTAAAGAAATTAGTTTTCAATCCAGATGATTTATAAGTGCATAGCTCCAGTAGCTTCATAATATCGGAAGGAAGAGCATTCCAGATGGCCACAGAAGCACAACTGAAAGCGCGCGATGCAGTAACGATATTTGTTCGATGGCTAGCCAAAAGCCACTGCTGCGAGAATGACCGGAGTTTGTGTGAGGGGGGCGGTTACCTACGCCCCCCCTCAAACCACGGGACCCCCCAGACTTCAAAAGGCACCTCGCACGGTCGCACGCTTGCCGCTCAACGGAAAGCGTGGCGCGAGAGCCAAATGCAGCCTTCCCTTTCCAAAACACCTTTACACCCCCCAACCTCTCCCCTCGCTGCCGCTTGTTCCCATTGTCCAATTCCTGTTGTTTGGCCTCCAGGGGCACTGGCAACACAAGGGGGGCAAGTATTGGTTAACACAACCGGCGAGCAAGTGGACAACCAAGCGCCAGCCTTGCCCACGCGCTCACCAATAGAAGACGCGACGCACGCGGATAGCTCTCGTCTCGTAGCTACGCACCGGAGAAGCTTTGTTGACGCAGTGACGTCACCGCAACAAAGCACAGGAGTGACGCCACACGTGTCGGAAGAGTGCATCTGACCGTAACTTTAGAATATTATTTTCTCACAAACAAATCTTCAGACCTGTGTCAGATAGCGTACGATACATCTCCATGGTGTGTGTGTATATATACCCGGGCTAACTGTTATTTGGACCGTGTCTTCCTTGAATCTGGACTGCCTTTGGCAATTTATGGTAGTTACTGCTACTACCCGCTGGTCATCTGCGCAAGCACGCTTTGTTTGCCTGTATGGGGCTGAGGAACGGCAGCTCTCGTGACGTCTGGTTGCTGCCTCCTGGGAAAGAGACCCGCCAGGCCGAGCAGCCCCGACTATTTCTAGAGACATTGTAAACTTTCCACATAAAGCGTTTTAACAAAAGCGGGGGGGGGGGGAACGAGACCGTTGAGAGTGCGCCTCCTGTGCTAACGCGGTGCACCGCTCCTCGCTAAACGATCACAAATGTCAAAAAGTTTTTTTTAAGGGCTGCAGATTGCTTGGGATGAAAATGAAATACTTTTTTTGTTCAGCATGCTCTCGGCCAAGCTGTGTTTTCTGATTCCCGTAGTGTTCACTGTGCTGTCCCCGCATCACTTAGTGGGACAGATAAATCCTCAATTAGAACTCGCATGGCGAGAAGTGCAACCCCTTGTGTACGAGGGAACAACCCTGGGACAATGTCACAGAACTACTTCTCAAGTTAATTTTAATAGGCACTTTGATCTACGCTAGGGGAAAGCGTCTCAAGTCTGTCGATCATTCAGACATTTTAATTCGGAGCTCGAATATTCCCAACTATGTGAAACCTCCGGTTAAACGTTATGGTTTTTTTTTAGCAGGAATTGGTGGCTGAAATAACCTTTGACAGCATCGAATATCTTCTGAAAGATTCCGGGCACTCAATGCTGTGGATTTCACACCTGATGATGATTGCTTGTGTTGCAGTCGAAACGTCGTGATCATTTTATTATTTAATATTCATATTATTTAATTGTTTCCCTTATACGTGACTTTACTGAAAGAATCAAGATTATAGTTAATAGTTTAGTTTTAATTGAAATGCACATGACACATTAGGTGTCCAGCTTTATTTTTTTACAGAATTTGAGGAGCCATACGGACAACGTGACTGGCAAACGACTCGTAAGATCGTT
Source organism: Lampetra planeri (assembly GCF_965212315.1). Lineage (NCBI taxonomy): Eukaryota > Metazoa > Chordata > Hyperoartia > Petromyzontiformes > Petromyzontidae > Lampetra > Lampetra planeri. The sequence goes on from NC_136157.1 coordinate 7,235,021, forward strand.
TCCGCAGGGAAATGCCAGCAGCGAGGTGGCGTCACGCGTTCACGATGGTAACCCAACATTTGTGCGACCTGGCCCTAACGATCCACTCCAAGGGCAAGAGGGCGGAAGCCATCGATCCCCGTTCGGCTACATCGATGGTGACACACTGTTCAGAAACACTACCAATCAGCAAAACTCTTCATATCAAAAGGAAATTAAAATAAAAAAAATCGACTTCTTCAATTCCACGGGACGTAAGATTCCTCCTAACGAGCATCCTGAGTTTGAGATGAATAACTGCACTGGGGGGAGGGGGGGACGAAGGAGTGCGAGGGCCGCGTACCGTTGGTGGCAGCGGCGCTGATCTCCTTGAGCATTTCATGCTCCATGGCCGGGTGGTTGCAGATCTCCTCCCAGGAGCCGGTGATGCCGAGCCGGCCGGCCAGCTCTGTCAGCATCTTCAGGTTGGGAACGACGAAGCAGATGACGTAGGTCTGATCGCTGAGCGAGTGCCCGGGGGAGTGGAGGAGAGAAGTGCAACACAGGGAGAGAACACAAACTTCACAGAGAAGAACAGGGAGAGAACACAAAACCTCACACAGCACAACAGGAAGAGAATGCACAAACTTCACGCAGAAATATGTCCGAGGTGGAAACAAACTCAGGACTTCTTCCTGTAAAGGCATAAAGTGTGACCGCTGCCAACACCCTGCCGCCCCAAATTGTGTCCCTGCAGCCTGGCCCTCACCTGCTGGCGTAGGCACAGATGTTGTCAATGATGGGGCAGTTCTTAAGAGCGGACTCCACCTTGCCCAGAGACACGTACTCCCCGGCCTGCAGCTTCACCAGGTCCTTCTTACGGTCTACGCGAGTGTACACAGCAGACACCCCCCCCACCATCACAAGTCGTCAACTCTTATTGTAGAGTCACAATGGCAAGCGATGATTCCGAACTTGACGTTTCAGCTGACCGGCAACCATGGAAAAATATTGAGGTTAACGGAGAGGGTAATAAACACATACTGGGGTGAGGTCAACTCTGTTCAAATGGGGAGAACCTTCGCCCGCACAAACAAAGACAAAGCTTCTCCTTACAGCCTCAAGAGGCTGTTGGGACAAGTGCTGTTAACGAGCACCATTGAAGGCCGGCAACGGGGTGGGTGGCCAGCACCACGCCCGGCCGCCTTTGTCTCCCCAGCCGTGATGTTTACACACTGACCCATCCATAAGAGATTTTTTGGGTTAGATCGCGTAAATATATAAAAGTGTTGTTACAACCTGCCACCACCCGACACAGCCAACTAGTAAGGGTTGTCACGTAAAACAGAACGTGCCAATTCGTCACTAGTACAGCACACCGGTGTGTTGAAGAGGGCTCGCATAACGCACATGCATCATGTACGTTGACTCAGTAATCCCCCCCCCCACTTGGCGCAAGAGCGCAGAAGGGTGGTCACCACATCTACAGCTGTATAGAAGGAACGAAACAGACTTCTCCACAAATCTGGCTGTCGCCTGATGAAGCTGGTTGTAATTACTGGTGAAACGTCGTACTCAGATTGTAAATGTTGTGGCTTGGCTCTCCAACACACACCGGTGTGCTGTACTAGTGACGAATTGGCACGTTCTGTTTACGTGACAACCCTTACTAGTTGGCTGTGTCGGGTGGTGGCAGGTTGTAACAACACTTTTATGGATGATATTGGTCGCGAAAGCCTCCTGCTGCTGCGTATTACACTGAACCAGGTGCTCCTTTGAGGCCGAGTCGACCCAGGACCAGTTCAGATAACTTTCACTGGTGTTTGCCATAAGCGGGAATTGAACTCAGGTCGCCGGGTACAGAGTGCAACGCACTAACCTACACGCGCACACACACGTGCACACACGTGCACACACACGTGCACACACACGTGCACACACACGAATAGTCGCACGTGGTGCGTAGCTGCACGTCACCTATGAGTCGGAGGCAGCCGCTGGGCAGGATCTCGCCGATGTCTCCCGTGCAGAACCAGCGCTGCGCCCTCGCGTCCGTGTGGAAGCCCTCGCGCGTCAGCTCCTCGTTGTTCAGGTAGCCCATCGTCACGTTGGGCCCCCCGATGAGAACCTCCCCCCGCGGGTTCGGGGAGTCGTTCACTGTGTAGCCGCCTGGTAGGAGAGGGGCGGAACGGCATTCACACAGCGCAATGTTCCATCTCCAACTACAATGTAACCTTCAATCTCCAACTACAATGTAATGTTCAATCTCCAACTACAATGCAATGTTCAATCTCCAACTACAATGCAATGTTCCATCTCCAACTACAATGTAATGTTCAATCTCCAACTACAAGGCAATGTTCAATCTCCAACTACAATGCAATGTTCCATCTCCAACTGCAACTCAGTCGGTGTTTTTGCCGTCCCTCTCCACCAGGGAGGCCTTTCCCTCAGCTCTTCCGATGTGTTCCTGGGTTGCGCTTCGTTCGGCACAATGTCCGACGTTTCGCTCCAAGCCCGAGACACGTTCGCCTCGCTTTGGCTTTGCTCACTTTCTGGAATGAACCCGCTTCATTTTGTGTAAACCTGTAAAATCAAAACTGGGGCAGAGTCTTCCTTGCTTAACCAAATGCTGATATGGAACACTGGTCAAAAAAAGGCCTCTTGTATTATGGGTCCAACATGTTACCGTCTAAATGCCAAATTTAATTTCATTAGGTTCCAAGAGAAGCTCTCATCAATTGCAGTGAAACGTCGGGACCCCATGCCGAACACCACATGATTGGTGGATCACACAGAGATGGAGCCATCAATTGCATGAGACAGATAATTGCAGAACAGTGAAATGGAATGTATAGAAGTTAGCAAAGCAAGTAGGCTTCTGACATGCTGGACAGCCGAGTTCAGGGTCTCTCTCCCCATACATGTGGGCACCTTATGGGAATAATGGGCCTTGCGTCCTTCATGAGAATGTAGAATATCCACCACTGGCTCATGACTGACAATCGAATGGGAGAGAGATAAACAAAACATACTCTTTGGTTCTTTCGGTAGAAAAATAAAATAAAAAATAATATATCACGACGTTTCGATCGCAACACAAGCGTTCGTCCTCAGGCGGAAAAAAATAATCCAGCAGTGGAACTGCTGAACCAGCGAGAGAGCTGTTACAACAAGAGGTTATATATGTGGCTAAGGGCACGCAAGCGGGGTCTGAGCTGGAAAGGAATTCCATCCCCGGACGCACGCACCTCAGTTGTGTTGATGGGGGAGATTATGGAGAGAGATTAGGGAGAGAGAGATTAGCATGAATGAGCTTCTGTCACCGCATAAGAGTATCATCCCCACATATGCGCACAACAGCAGTGTTAATGGGAGATTAGCACTATGTTGATGGGATCGATTAGGCAGGGAGATTAGGGGGATTAGCAAGTTAATGTAATGTCTATGTGTAACACAAGCTGTGGCGCTGCCAACTGCGCTATGAGAGGCAAGCGCGTCCACGCAAGAAAACCACCGCAACGGTGGTCACGCCAGGAAGACACACAGCCCATCACACAGACAGAACCATCGATACATCGAGGCTAAGGGAGCAGAGGTGGCCATATTAGTAAGACCCCAGCCCGTTAATGCAGAGGTACCTAACAGGGCAATGGAACTCAGAGTCGGAGACTTTGCTTGGTTAATAATGTCCTTCTAATGATTGCTCAGCTTTTAGCCATCTTCTCGGTTGAAATTGTCTCCGTGTTTATATATCTGGATGGCTTCATGGACAAATCTTTGATGGTAGCCTGAAGGTTTTCAGAGTACCTTGGTCTCGGAAAAAACAATATCGTGCGAGCCCACTGCGTTATAACAATGACCAGCTAGGGCAGAGGTATTGGTTCTGCCGTGTTTAAAATCTGCCTTGTGTTCGCGAACACGGTCCGAGACGTGTCGTGAAACTAAACAGTAAACGTCAAAGCGCTGGGGACACCAGCATCTCTGCTGGCAGCAGGCCTGCAGCAATAACGGAATATCCATTGCGTGGATGGCGGGGAGCAGTAAAACGTCATGAAATGTGAAGTTTCTGAGAGCCCGGCACAGGAAGGAGTTAATTTGTACCAAGTCGGAGTGTGCCGGGAACCAACATATGAAGAGGCCACACGTCTATGGCATGCATAGAGAGTATTTAGTGATGCCGTTGCATTGCCAGTGGTGCACAAGCACAAAAAATACAAAATCTTAATAGAATAACCCTCTGTGGTCTTGACAAGTATATAATGGGCATCCTTCTTCAGGGCACACAGAGAGACGGGAGAGGTGGCAGAGTGGACACAGAAGTGCGATGAGGCATTCAAAGTGGGTGGGTGGAATACGGTTGGGTGGGGGGTTGTTGGGGCCGAGAATACGAAAGACAAATAAAACATAAATATATCTTAAAATGTTTGTTTCTGAGTTGCGCTTTGCTATGAAAGTGAGCAGAGGATGTTTAGCGCTTTATTTTTCCTTTGAGGATATAAACAGAGGCCATGTGCTGGGCTGAGGGTGGCGGGGGTAGGGGGGAGGCCTCCATGGGGGGATGTTTAGAGTTGGGAGGAACATACGGCCTTGAACTTCACTCAAACAAGTGGGCAAAGAGCCCATGCGACGCGAGCACACACACACACAGCCCCCCCAGTTCAGCCCCATAGACCGCTGGGACAAGCACTATTAGCGAGCACCTCTTAGAGCCGGCATGGTGCAAGATAAGGTTTTGCAGCCAGCATCACGACCTTTGTATTCCCAATGTATTCCCATTGCTGATATTTCCCAAGCGCACTTATATTTAAGTCCGCGTTAACCTAGGAGAGGCCCAGACACAGGTTCAGATCCAATTCTCCAAGACCGGGGATCAAACTCAGCTGACGAGGATGAAGTGGTGTGCAAATCGCTGCACCCCTCACATATACCCAAAGCTAAAGATCCCCCATGTAGCTTACATAGACAGTTGGAGCAAGTGGTGTTAGCGAGCACCAATGACAAACGAGGGGAGTGGTGTGGTTAGCACCACGCCTGGCCGCCTGTGTCTCCAGTGCTGCTATTTATACAATGTACCAGGTACTCAATGAAGGCTGAGTCGACCTAGGGGAGGCCCAGGACCGGTTAAAAATTTACGCTGAGCTACCCACTACACTCACGCTCCACCCACACACATACATTCCAATCCAGCCACCCACAAACACACAATAAACAAGATACATACATATATATCGTATTCAAATGTAATATTAATGAAGTTTTTGTGTAGGATCCTAGACTTAACAACTAAAACTGCAAATTTAGATTTTAGTACAAATTTGCTGGACTTTGCTGAAAGATATCTGGGCTGAAAGGCCTTTGGTAAGTCCTTGCTTAAACGGCCGTTCACACAATGCGTTTTCGCAAAAACGTGCTTCTATGAGAAAATACTTTTCGCCCAAAGCGGAACATGCCCGTTTTCACAACGCGGTTTCTGAGCGGTCAACGACAAACTACTTTCTTGAGCTGTGCGGCTGAGCGGCGTAGGAATTCTGGGTATACGCCGCGTGGAATGATACAGTACGCGGTGGTGTACCTCATCTCAATTATTTGTCCCCCCATCTTACCGCGTGTGCGGACATCGTACCTTGCCAAATTTTATCGCTCCGTTATTTATGATGGGGAAACTGAATTTTTGCTGAACGCGGCACTTTTCAGGAAAGCATCTACCGTGTTAAACGAGGGATTGCGGTAAAACAACGCCAGCTCGTGGCATCTCTTTAATGGGCCTACACGTTACCATTGAGACTCAGGATTGGTCCTGCTTCACCAATGCCGATGGAAGATGTTGGTCGATAAAAGCCACTCATCAACACTAAATGTATTTTAACTGGGCAATAAAACAGGCATGGTTAGTTTATTTATTTATCGTAAGTCAACAATTATTTAGCAAAGGGATGTTTCATAATACCTGCAGAAAATCCACAGACACGAGTGGTGAGAAAACTCGGTTGCTTCCAGTCTGTCTCAAACTCACTTGCTGTACTCACGGCCCTCACAGGCATGGGTGCTTCACACACATGAAGGCAACTCCATCTGCGCATGAACAACCAACCCTGTTTGTAAGTCACTGGACGACAGGCGTGTGCCTCCATGCCTGGCCAGGTGCGCAGGTGTGTTATGCGCGCACGCGCGCAAGAGCACAACAACTCACCCTCCTCCCAGTTGCGCAGCTGGATCTCACAGCAGGATAGCGGAGCTCCCACGTGGCCCGTGCTGTAGTCTTGCACTGGCGGGCAAAGAGGATACAAGTTAGACAAAGATTCCCCCCGTATAGACTGTCAGGACAAGTCCTGTTAGTGAACACCTATGAAGGCGGGCACAGGAGTGAGTACCCAGCACCACGCCCAGCCACCATTGTCCCCCTCGTGGCGATGTTTACACACCACACCAGCTATTAATTTGAGGCCGAGTCGAACTAGGAGATGCCCAGGACCGGTTCTGAAAATAGTCACTGGTATTTGGCTGAGTGGCACTCGAACTCGGGTTGTTGGGTTTGTAGCGCCACAATACCGTGCACGCGCACACACACACAAAGGCTATCGATGCTAGTGCAGCGAGCAAGCGCCTCTTAATTCCAGTACGGTGTGCAATGCAGCGTGGGGCTCCTGGCTCCGAATCAGAATCTTCATTTAGACCCGGAAAAATCCGATGAGCTATGAAGCTCGTTTTCACAAATGTCCAGTAGACTGATGTTTACAATTGTAAATGTGTGGGTTTACTCTCCAACACACCGGTGTGCTGAATGAGTGGCATGCCTTGTTTACGTGCAAAACCTTACGAATTGGCTGTGTCGGGTGGTAGCGGGTTTAACGACACATTTATATTAACGCGATCTGACCCCCCAAAAAAAACCTGTATTATGGATGATTTAACACGTTGATTATGAATTATGGATGATGTTAACATCTCTCACCATTTGTTCAACCTCATTAATATTGCTGTTGTCATGAGTAAGACTCACTAACCAAGTTGCTGCTGCAGTTTTACTTCTCAGACTCAATGATTCTTTGCAAAAGGTTTGGTGTTTGAACATCTCAACACCTAAATTTCGATTTAAAGCTTTCGTGACAGCAGGGATTCATCTTATTGGTTCTTTCGGTAAAGTCACGTAGAAGGTAAATAATAAAATAATAAAAATTAAACATAATAAAATACAATTCTCACGACGTTTTGGCCACAACGCAAGCAGCCGTCCTCAGGTGAAGAACAGGTCTGTCGGAAAGACGGCTGCTTGCGTTGTGGCCAAAACGTCGTGAGAATTGTATTTTATTATGTTTAATTTTTATTATTTTATTATTTCCCTTCTACGTGACTTTACCGAAAGAACCAACAAGATGAATCTCAACACCTGTTCTATTGCCAGAGAGGGTAAAACCTGTTCTTATTTTTTCAGACTCAATGCTGTTGTTACTGCTGTGGGCAGGACCCATGAACACTGAAACATCTGCTGCTGTGTTACCCATGGGTCAGTCTCATGACTAGAGTTGCTGCTGGTGTTCTGGGATACTCACGCTCGGCGATAGTGCCGGCAGCGCAGGTCTCCGTGAGCCCGTAGCCCTGCCCCACAGGGCAGCAGAAGCACACGTTCATGAAGCGCTGCGTGCGCGGGGACAGCGGCGCCGCGCCCGACAACAGCAGCCTCACGTTGCCGCCCAGCAGCGCACGAAGCTTGTTGAACACGAGACTGTGCACCGCAGGGGAAATCCACACAGTCGCGCGTTCCTCAAACGTTCTCTCTCCTGTTTGCCCACGATGTTAAAAAAAATGTTGCCCCTTACGTCAAATTAAGTATATTTTTAAAAAAGTTTAAATTATTTTGCTGATTGGCCATGTCAATCGCCGAGCCAGCATAGATAAGAGGCCAGTTTTGTTCAGGTGCTTATGCAAAACCAGCCTCTCGTGTTTAATGAGCTGGATGGTCTCAGCCGGATCGCCAGTGACTGCATGAAAACACTCATCAATTGGCCAATTACACCTTAATATGTAGAGGACCCCAGAGCTTGGGCAATTGTTGGTGCCAGCTCATCGTGTGACTGCTTTCCTCATCGGCTGTGCTTTCTCGTGCCTCCGAGTCATTCTCTCTCATTGAGTGCGAGCTAATATTCTGTGGAGCATTTTACATCGAAATGATTATCGTTAAAAATGCAACGTAAATCTTTTCGTTATCCCTTTTGCATTTTTCAGTTATCGAGCCTTGAGACGAAGACATTTCCATTCGGACCACCCTACAGTTATCAGTGCATCACTCTGTGAGAGAACAGCCCGACTAAAAGATTACTTTTCGGAACTACTTCTGAATTGATTCGAGTACAATTATTTTATCCACACGAGGGACACACCTTTTATATGCCCTGATAGGAGTCACATGGAAATGAAATGTATTATAGATACATCTCAGAGCTGGAATTTGGAAAAACTAAATGAAAAACGAAATTTACATACAATGGCTTTTTTGTGTCACGAGATTCAAATTCACTCAAAACTTGAAGAGTCAAAAGTTGAAACTTCGCTAATAAACTGAAGTGTCAGCAGTTGTCAGTTTGCTTAACTGAAGTGTTTTATCGGTTGCCAAATCGCGAAACAACTGAAGTCACTGGTTGCCAGTTTGCTCAACAATCGAGGCGTCACCGGTTGCAGAGCGGCGTGTCGAAGCCTCGCTCCAGCTGCTCCAGCTTGTAGTTGTAGGCCAGCTTGAAGACGATCCTCTGCAGGAGGCTCATGCACTGCACCTTGCCCATGACGCCTTTGTAGATGCGCTCCATGATCTCCTGCAGAGACCAGGGCGAGGGGCGCACCAATGTGCGCATTTATGTTGAACGTCTTTTGCAGCGTACGCAGCCGACCGTTCTAGCCGCAAGTGGCGGCATCAGGGGAGGAGCGGACATAGACGGGCGTGGCCAGTGTTGGGAGAATGTGGCCGAGGGTTCACATTACTATTATCACGAAGCTTGTTTAGCCAGAAAGGCCTCTCTGAATTTCAAGACTCTTTTTTTTCATGAGGGTCCTGACAATTTTTCGCAGTAGGGGGGTGATGCTGCTACATGTCATCCCAAATGAGTAATTTGAAGGTTATTTTTTAGCATTTAGATATTTGGCCAATATCAGTTACATTCTATGTTTTTTCGCTATGAGAGGAAACCAGAGAACCCAGAACAGGGGGGAGAACGTACAAACCCCACACAGAAAGGTGCGTGAGTGGGGAATAGACCACAGACCCTTCTTGCCGTAGGGCACCAATGTAACCACTGCGCCACCCACACATGTGTAACGAAATAAATGGGCCGTTCTATGGCGACAGTGGGTGTACTATACATCGCCGTGGCGTGCGATGTACTTACGTGGCGGACAACATCGTGTGTCCATAATATTGGTCGCGAAAGCCCACGTGTTAAGCATCGTGTGTGTTGCCGAGTGAGGCCGGCTCTAGTAGAGCACGGCGTGCGATGCAACGTCATCGGGTACACCCCGTAGGCGGGTGTAGTACCAGCCCTAGCGGGGCTTGGTGAGCGCTGGGATAGCACGGGCACCGCGCGTGGCGTGCGGGCTCCCACAGGGGGAGCGGGAGAGTGTCAGCCCAGGGACAGGGTTGCCCCGGGCCATGACACTCTGGTTGACCCCGTACACACGTGATCCGGAGTGTCCATAGAGAGGCCCCCAGGTGGGGGGGGGCTAGGGGGTGATCACGTGTCCGGGGGGAGCTCTCGAGAGGGGTCGGGAGGGAGCTTAGAACGCTCGCGAAGGTGGGCGGGGCCTGGGCGAAGCCGGCCCCGACGCGGGAAGATGTAAGGTGGGTCCCTGAGAGGGACCGGGGTCGCTTCGTTCTGCAACCTGGAAGCTCCACGCTCTCTGTCTGAAGTGGCCCGGGACCCGAGGGGGGGTCCAGTCCGTCGTATCCATAACTCCTGTATGGTAGTGTAGTTAGCTGGGTGGTCACCACTCTAGGCTGTATCTGGTGAAGGGGCAGTTACCCCTTTGTATAGACGTGTTGTGTTATAAATGTGTTGCCTCTCAAGAACAACGTCTGCGACTCGGTTGGACTCGCTACATATGTATGTTGAACTTCTTTCGCATCGTACGAAGCCAACCGTGCCAATCGGAGGTGCACAAAGATCCACACACAGCAGACTCGCCGTCGCAGAATACTCACGGGAACGGCAGCCATGAGTGTCGGCCTCAGAATGGTCACGTCCCCCTGGCTGCCCTTCTTGATGCGAGTCGACTGCGGGGTGGCGGAGAGAAGACAGCCGTCGGGAAGCGGGGATCAACGAGTGAGGAAGCAACGTCACACAGTGTCCCACGGCAGGAGGCAGGCGATAGCACGGCCTCACCGCGTGCACCACGTGGTCTTTCTTTCCGACGGCTGATGTGGATGCAGAGCAACAACGACAATTTAACATTCAGGTGGTCAAGCCACACAACCGCGTCAGAAGTAGCGAGGAGTGTATCTCTGTATTTGTGGATCGGCCATTCCATCGTTATATGTTGTACGGGCTGTTCTGGATAACCACAGTCACACACCGCTGGAGAGTGTTGCTGTCACCACACTGTGTGGTGACGGCATTCAGCTCACAGCTGGCGGGTGCGGGTTTAACATTTCCACGTGATAAGCCACTTCGTTGATCTATCATTTGTGGACAGGTTGCTCCTGAAAAAGAGCTATCAGAATATTTTATTTCAGAATCAGAATTTGTATTCATACTGGAGGAAGCTGATGAACGATACAGCTCTTTTTCACAGATGTCCAGTAGTTTCACAGATGCCCGGTCGACAGTCTTTTATTTTATTACATTCGTTTACCACGGCAAGCCTCGAGTCAGTCTCATGAATCTCTTCCAGGAGGGTCTAGTGAAGTTCGTTTTTTGCAGTCGGGTCCTGCTGTGTGTTCTGAGAGCGCGGTGTTCACCTCTGACGCAGTCTGTTCCGTTGTTGACGGATTCTCGGTAAAGATCACTTTGATGTCATTGTTGTTGTGCCCATGTACCATGGGAACACCCTTGCAATCTCGCTGGGTAACCGGTTGAATGGGACTTTCCGTGTAACAAATAAACATTGATCTATTGATGTATAATCCCAAATGAGTGAAATCTCATTCAACCGTTCCCATTCCGATGACGTACGTGTACGTCATAGGCTTTTCCTCCAATTCCGTTCCGATGACATACACGTACGGTAAAATAAAATAACTTTATCGGTACCAAGGCTCCCACAAGGCCATTACGAGAGGGGGTGTGGCACAGTTTTTGGCGCCAGCTATCATAGAGTGCGGTGGTCGTGTCGCTACTCTTCCCTGCGGTGAGTACAATGTCTTTAAAACCAATGGTGCTATGCCTCTCTAAATAAAAATGAATGCCAACCACTTGTGCGTTCGAAGATTCGGCGGCAAACGGGACACCCACCCTGCAACTTACAAATGTCTCAGAACGGGAAAGGGTTGAGAGGGTAACTTAGTCCCTCCATTCCTACCACAGAACCACTTTGAATGCGGCCAATCTTGTCAGACGATTATGAAGGCCATAACAAAGATGACGGTAAAGACAATGGTGATGACTATAAAAACTAAAGATAACGATGGAGATGATGATGATGGTGGTGGTAAGTGGTGCTGATGACCCTCAAGATGGTGGTGATGACTGTCAAGATGCAAATTGATGCCAACAATGAAAACGAAAGTGAATATGATGACTATGATGGCAGTCATGCATATTTACTGCTTGTTGACGAGAGCGGAGATAAAATAAAGCTCACGATGATAACGATATGAGTAATACTTAAGTCGATTGACAATGATGATGAAGGTGAAAATAAAGACAATAAGGACGATAAACCTGGAAACACGTAAAGGAAACCACAATGATTGTCAAGTCTGGACAGGAGATTGGTGAATTTTGTTGATTATTATACAAACAGAGACAATATCATCCATAAGTGGTTTTTGGGTTAGATCGCGTAAATATATAAATGTGTCCTTAAAACCCGCCACACAGCCAACTAGTAAGGGTTGTCACGTAAACAGAACGTGCCAATTCGTCACGAGTACAGCACTAGTGTATAGTGTAGTGTATAGTGTAGTGTATAGTGTAGTGTATAGTGTAGTGTATAGTGTAGTGTATAGTGTAGTGTATAGTGTAGTGTATAGTGTAGTGTAGTGTATAGTCGTGTAGTGTATTGTGTATAGTAGTGTATAATGTAGTGTACTAGTACAGCACACCGGTTGTGTGTTGGAGAGCCAAGCCACAACATTTACAAACTGAGTACGACGCTTCGCCAGTAATTACAACTAGCTTCATCAGGCGACAGCCAGATTTGTGGAGAAGTCTGTTTCGTTCCTTCTATAGAGGTGTAGATGTGGTGACCACCCTTCTGCGCTCTTGCACAATGATGGGGGGGGGGGATTACTGAGTCAACGTACATTATGCATGTACATTATGCGAGCCCTTTGAACTTGTCCTTCCTGTCTATTGTGTTTATTAAAATAGCCCTACCAACAGTAATCCCTATTGAAGTACGCTGCCCTTTGTAGGCATGCATTTAAAGAATGTATTATTTGATGATTCGCTTCCACGCAGCACTAAGACGGTAGCTCTCCGAACGTTTAAAATTATTTTGATTTCTTTCAATTTCGATAGATTCTCTAATTAGTCTTGGCCAGTAGTAGCTAGTTTTGCACAAAACTTCAACATTATCGAAATCAATAATATTGATCATTCTTAACACTGTAACATAAAGGTGATGATCAGCAGAGGTGGGACAAAGTCATTGTTATGCAAGACACAAGTAAGTCTCAAGTCTTTGCTCTCGAGTCCCGAGTCAAGTCGAGTCAAAGATGAGGCAAGTCCAAGTCGAGTCTGAAGTCATCAAAATCATGACTCGAGTCTGACTCGAGTCCAAGTCGCATGACTCGAGTCCACACCTCTGAGGTGGGACAAAGTCATTGTTGTGCAAGTCACAAGTAAGTCTCAAGTCTTTGCTCTCGAGTCCCGAGTCAAGTCGAGTCAAAGATGAGGCAAGTCCAAGTCGAGTCTGAAGTCATCAAAATCATGACTCGAGTCTGACTCGAGTCCAAGTCGCATGACTCGAGTCCACACCTCTGATGATCAGGCTTTGGGTTAGGACGATGATTACTACAAGGACGACGACGGCGGTGTTGAAGCTCACACAGAGACGGCGATCGCGATGGTGCCAAAGGCAGCAGCGGCGGCCATACCTGGTGCCGTTCTCCTACCTGGTCTGTGAGCGTCTGCGCCGACGAGTAGCCGATGCGGCAGCCCCGGGAGAGGCAGACCATCTCGGCGCCCAGCTCCAGCACGTGCGCCAAGGGCAGGTACCCGATATACGTGTCATCTCCACTGCGAGGCGACACGGCACAGGGCAGCAGAGCCGCTCAACAACCCGCCATGCAGACCACCACCGGTGGTAAGAAGAGGCTTTGCCCTTGATGTCAATAACAAATATATAACATTTGCAAGGCACCAAGTCTTCATTTGCCACACATACCCGTGGAAAAAAATGCAAACAAACATCCCCCGATAATGTTTGCATCGACTTTGAAACCAAATGGCCTACACCTCTATGGCCTTGTCTCACCAGTGTTAGAGTGGAGAACAAGACTAAAAGGTCCCATAGATGCAACGGGTGGCGATTGAGATCCTGCAGGCATGCGTACCTTCGAGCGTGCGTGCGTGGCAACAGTTCGCATGCAGTGCTACAGCTCCGTGGACACCGGTTACTCATGTGACACATCGTAGCGTCACTGGCACACAGCGGGGGGGGGGGAAGGCGCAATCCCCCTGCCGCGGGGCGCGCCGGCCTCACCAGATGTCGTTGATGCGCAGGTACATGCCGGTGATGGCCGCCACCAGGTTGGAGTGGGCAATGCGCACGCCCTTGGGGATGCCGGTGGAGCCGCTCGTGTACATCACCACGGCCAGGTCGCGCGGGCCGGGACGATCGCGCGCGCGCTGCCCTGCGCTCGCACACCCAACGCAACACAGTCACCCCGCCTCCCTGCGTAACCCACACGACAAGGCTGCTTGGGGCGACTGATATTGCAGGCGAACGCCTACGGAGGTCGGCGCGCAGCACGAAGGGGGTGGTGTGACCGGCACCATGCCCGGCAAGCCTTCGTCTCCCCCAATGCAGACGTTTACTCATCGCGCGAGATCGGTCTCACCGGTTCAGAAATCCGTCGTCGGTGTTGGCCACGAGCGGGAATTAAACTCGGGCTGCGGGGTTTGTAGCGCAGTACGTCAACTGCCGTGCCACCACTCACCACCCGCACGGGGGGAGGGGGTCTTTGTCTTGTGTGTACATGTACGTGTGGTTTAGCAGTCGGTGCGAGCGTATACACATGTATATCTGTAATTTAACACGTAGGCCTTCGCGACTGATATTATGAAATCAGTGGTTTTGGGGTTCTCATTGCCACGTGGGTAAAATGCCAATGTGTGTCATACACCGTCCTCCACCCCACACAGCCAAATAAATGAAGTTTTCACGGAAGAAACGTGCCATCTATTTAAGGCCGAAGGCTGGAGTACATTTTGACAATTCTGTAAATTGCCTGATGATGCTGGTTGTTCCGAAATGTCAAATGTTGTGGATTGCTCTCCAAAACACCGATGAGCTGAAGCAATAACAAATTGGCACGTTTGTTCATCACACGACAGTGCTATTTATCTCACTGTGTCAGGTGGAAGAGGGTGTAACCACACATCAATTGTGCTTTTACTCACATGATGATCCGACCCAAAAACCCATTACCAATTGCGTGCGCACGAGTGTCTTTGTGCTCATGCTGTTGAGCGCGAGTGCGTGCACGTGTGCACGTGGTGCGTCCTTGCGTGTGTGACGTACGGTGCTGGGGTTTATCGCCGAGCTCCTCCACGTCGCTCATGCCCATCACCTCGATGCCGCGGGGCAGTTTGACCCCGGCAATGCCGCTCGACGTGCCGTCCACCAGCACCACGTAGCGCAGGCGCGGCACCTGCATGAGGATCGCCTGCGACGCGGCCACGGAGTTGGGGAGGTCAGTGACGGTCAGCGCGCAAATAAAGCACTCCGCTGGTTTATTATTATTTGTAATTCTTATATTGCTTGTTTGCCCAGGAAAGCCCCGCTCTTTGTCTGGAGGGTCCTGCCAGTGTTTGTAGTAAGGTTTGATATTTCTACTTGTAATCCCAATTGCGTGGGTGCCGCGGTGGCTATGAGATGTTAACTACTCCGCCTGGTGCGCAGGAGGACGTGGGTTCGATCCCGAGCCTGACGCCTGCTGCTGTATATCTGGAGTTTTCATGTGTTCTCCCCGTGGTCGTGTGGATTTTTATCCAGGTCCTCTGGTTTTTCCCTCCACATTTAGAAACATGCGTTTAGAGTAAAATCTTGACTTAAAGCTTTCGTAACTGCAGGAATTCATATTCTTTGGGTCTTTCGGTAAAGTCACGTAGATAGGTTGAAAGAAAATAACAAAAAATAACAAAAAAACTATGACGTTTTGATCGCGAAACAAGCGGTCGTCATCAGGAAGAGGGGGTTATAGCTTCTAAAGGTAAACAACCCAATCTTCCTGATGACGGACGCTTGTGTTGCGATCGAAACGTCGTAGTTTTTTGGTATTTTCTTTGAACCTATCTACGTGACTTCACCGAAAGACCCAAAGAATATGCGTTTAGAGTATTTGGCTTCTATTGGTAGTGTCTTCAAAAATTACTCACACCGTCACGTTGTTACAAGTCACCTGCTTACACTTTATTCACCTGTTCTCGTGCCAGTTCTAGGCACTCCTATAACTAACAGTACGGTCACATCTACTTAACTTATCTATTCTGCACCTCACTTATCCTGCACAGAGCAGCTCTGCTCTCAGCGTCTCCGCACACAGCGTCTCCGCACACAGCGTCTCCACCACTGCCCTCACCTACGCTCCCTCAGACCCGCTCACCCGTCTGTCCCAGGCGGGGGGTTCAGCCAACACCCGCCCGGCGACGGCGTGAGGGTTGAGGTCCCGTTGACGGCTGGAGCGGCAGCAGCGAGATGTCTTCACTCTTGGTTGCCGGCGACAACAACTCCCCTCGCTCACACACGGACCGTTTATATCCCCCTGCTCATCCCGAGCCCTCACGTGTTTCCACGTAAGCTGCCGCCAGGCCGGCGCCAGTTGTCCCATTAATCTCTTGTCATCACCCCCCATCTCCCGTCTCCTAGGCGCCAACCTCCGGACACAGCATAGCAGCTGTTTGGCCTCCGTTGCACCCGCTTAACTGTGGGCACCGCGTATTTCTCTGCTCTACATATACATTTACAGACAATAAGCTATCATCTGTGGACAGGTCACTTCTGAAAAAGTGCTATATAGCTCAGTGGGGCCTTAGCTGGTACAATAAGGATAGCTTCGTTTTAGTTCAGATGAGAGACTGTCCTGGTCTCTGTGGAGTTATCACCCAACTAAACAAAACCAACTTGACACTGGGAAGGTATTCCAGGTGACGGGCAATACCTGCAGTTTCTTTTCGAGCAGGTCGGCGCTGGTGATGACGTGCGTGACTCCGGACTCGTTGAGGCCGTAAGCAATTGCATCCTCGCCCAGCGTTGCGTAGAGCGTCACCACTGTGTAACAACGGCAACAACAAACAACAACAATGGTCAGCCCTCACAGGTATGACAACAACGACATGTATGTATGTATGTATTTTGGACTTTCTTTGCACCGTACGTGGCCAAGCATGCTAATCGGAAGTGCGAGAGACACATTATCCATGTGTGCACATGCAACATCTCACGTATAAACACTCAAACTGGCAGAAAACATCTTAATATTTATACTGGACTTCAGATTCTGGGGCAATCGCCAGGAACCACAGACAAGCATGACAGCATCCCGAGTCTTTAAGGATCATGGGAAAGACAAAATACAGATAGGGGTGATGAAACTTTATGAGCAGATAATTACTATAATCATGAACGCAATTTCTAATGCGCACATATCTCAAGAATCAGATGCATTGTTCGAACGCGGTCTCGGGAGGCATGGAGCCAGAGTTCAGTCCCTCGAATTGCTGGCCTGAACAGTTCAAGTTCATTTATTTTCAAGTTCATTTATTAGGTATAGCCCTGTGAGCCATTCGGCTCTTGAATCGGGTGCAACCGCAACAAACAAAAAACATGAACAAGAAAACATCTTAAAGTGAATATGTGAAAACAGAAAATCCAAGAAAAGACAGCAAAATATTGCAGAAAAAGCACCGTACACCAACACTGTGTGCAAAAATCCCAGTGGGATGCAAGTCAACAGAAGAGCCAGATGGGTAAGCCAGAACAGGAGAGCCTGAATAGGAGAGCCGGAACAGAAGAGCCTGAACAGGAGAGCCTGAACAGGAGAGCCTGAACAGGAGAGCCTGAACAGGAGAGTCTGAACAGGAGAGCCTGAACAGGAGAGCCAGAACAGGAAAGCCTGAACAGGAGAGCCTGTAGACAAAAGAGGGAACAGGCGAGCCGGAATTGGTGAGCAAGGAAAGGTGAGTCTTGAGCTGTTGTTTGAAGGCGGTGCTTGATTGCAACGTTTGTGCAGCGGGAAAGCATTCAAAATATATGCCTCTGATGAGTACACGGATAAACCTTTTGACAATCTACCGCAGGACGAGGGCCTCCACACGCACAGGCACTGGGATTTTTTTGACCACAACTCCACTAAGATGGTCTGTGCGGGTTGGTTGAAAGCATAGACACGGGAGCTTAGAAGTACATTACAACATTGGATTGTTCTGCACCGCTATCTGATGCCCACAAGACAAATCCCCTCAGCCGACAAAACCTGTTATACATGGTGGTCACCCACCCAGTCTCAACCCAGGCTCACCCCTGCTTAGCTTCCGAAGAATTGACAAGATCGGGAGCATTCCTAGTGATTTGGTCTGAGGCGCTCCACAAATGAACACAACTGAAACGTGGAAGAAAATATCAATAGAATTAGTGACAACGACCCCATGCCAGACTTTCCTGAAAAGTTTGCTTAGTTTCAGCGAGGCTTTCCTGGATGAATAAACGGATACTGCAGCAGAAGAAGCAGCAGCAGCTGTTGTAACTATTCTCTTCGATGTGTAAACACGTGCGCACGGGCGCTGGGTGCGTGCGTGCCAGCACTGTAAACGAGCAGTGCGTGGGAATGCATCTGTGCGTGCGTTCGCGTCCCTGCTTGTGACGCACTGCTCGCTGGCTCTCACAGCCAGCTGTGTTTGAGACCACTTCCTGCCGCCCCCCTCCCCAACTAACCCCCACCCCCTCCCCTACTCGTCCCCCACCTCTCCACTAAAACTACTTCCTACAGCCCGGCAACCCTCTCCCCTCCACCTCCCATACCAACCGGCATCCTACTTCCTTTAAGAGCAGGTCATCAGTGGGGACAGCAATCACACTAAAGCAATGACTTCCTTTCTGACAAACCTCCCCCACGTCTTTCAAAAAAGAGTCACATACAGAGTGATATTGAAGCTAAAAATAATAATAAAAAAGTCTAAAGTGGGTGGTGCTCATCCCGACTGAGTCTGTGAGGAAGCTACTTGCTGTACTACCTGATACTGGAACCACATTGTTCCTTGGTATTTGGGTTAGAGTTAACAATGTACCAGGAGTGGGCTCCCGATGTCATGGTAATGCCGAATAATCAGGTCTAGAGATGGGCATTGTGGATGGTCTACTTCGCCAACCGCAAAGTAACCAACCTCGAGATTTGAATACACGTGGATGTAGGTCTCTAACCCAAGTACTTCCGTTTACCTGTTGACCAACCGTGAGCATCTCGGTTTGAGTGATACGCGAATGAAGAGTCGTCACGCCGAGTTGTGAAATCAGAATTTGCGCTGCTGCGTGGCATGCGCCATGTTGTGTTGCAGACTCGCAAGAAGAGACGCAAGGAGACACCGCTGGCTGTCGCTACCCACCCCTCTCTCTTCTCCACATTGCTACCTCTGCCATCGCTCATATTCACGCTCGTCTCACAACATAATTGTATATTTAACATTTGTGATTCTTGTATTACCTTTTTGTGCTTAAACATATCAGACTAGATTGATATACATTTTTCATGTTTGTCATTTTTTTCTAATTTTACGTAAATTTCAAGTATGGCCCCTCAGCGTACGAGCAGAAGCGTTGGTGATTTAAGTGCCTCATCATCATCAAAAGTTAATGCAGATTAATTTACTGTACTTTTCTTAATTAAACATGTTCTTAAACGTCACTGACGTTCCATTTATGTAGTGCGTTGTGGTTAATTTTAGTGAACATAAACAATGTTTATGAGATTCATATGTTCACTCACGACCTTGGTCCATTAACTCTATTTTCCCCATCAGGTTTAAGTTTACCAACGGGAAGGGTTTTCAGGAACCTAACCCTCGCGTTGGCAAGGCATTACTGTATTCATGTATTTATTTATTCTGTGCAGAAATGAAAATGTGATGTCGCATTAAGTGTTCTTCCCGCCAAAAGTGCCGTCACATGCCGTCATTTTGACCGTACGTGGCATCACTTTTACTTTAATTATTAAAATCGAAAGAGGTTACTTGAAAAATAACAGTTTTTTTACCGATGGAAGTCCACGAAGAAATACAAAAGTATTTGCATGTAATAGTTTGAAATGCAAACACACTCTGCCCTGAAAGCTACCCATCGTCGGCTTCCATGCTGATAATTAAACACTTGCCAAGACAAACGCGTGCTCAAAAGCGTTACAGAATACACGTGCGTGCTTGACATTTCCTGACTTGTTCTGGGATTTATGCCCGGCCTTCAGACCGCCTGCCTCTTCCCTCTGGATTGGTGCCCAAAAATCTTAATTTGTTCAGGAGGGTACTGATTGAGCTGTTTTGAACATTCTGTTTCGATTAATCTTTACACAGCTGGGCGGTGCTGTCACTTGCATGCACGTGCATGTGAAGGTGGATATGAGTGCGTGTAAATGCGTGCGTCGTGTAGTGTAGCGGTTAGCACGCTGCACTACGAACCCGGCGACACTAGTTCGATTCCCGCTTACGGCCAACACCCGTGACGATTTTCTGAACCGGTCTTGGGCCTCCACTAGGTTGACTCGGCCTCAAATGAGTACCTGGTGCAGTGTGTAAACATCGCCACTGGGAAGACAAAGGCGGCCGGGCGTGGTGTTGGCCACCCACCCCCTTGTGTGCCGTGTTGGCCTTCATAGGTGCTCACTAACATAATCTGTAAAAGGCTATGAGGGGAATCGTTGCCTTTGTATCATGTAATTGCTGCGGATACGTACGCGTACGTGGACGCACATTTGAGCGTGCATTGTTGTGCGTGCACGGATGCAGGTGGGTGGGTGTACGTAACGCGCGTACTCGTGCGCGTCACGCGAGCGCACCCGTGCGTGTTCACGTATGCGAGCGCACGTGAAGATGTGCGCGCATCCATGTGCGCGCACGAACAGCACGTGCCGTCGCTCGCGAGGCCGTGCGCGAGCGCCAATTCTCACCGGGGAAGTTGTACTTGAAGCAGGCGATGGCGCTCACCACCCACTCGGCGCGGGTCTCGCAGAAGATGGCGATGTTGGCGCGGGGTTGCTGTCCCAAGGCGGCGAGGCCGCTGCCCAGCTTCATGGCCCGCTTGTCCACGCCCTCAAACGACATCCACTCGTAGTCGCCGAAGATGGCCTGCGGGCCAAGGGCAGAGGGTGCAACCAACAGCTCCCAGACGACGGGAATATAAATCGAGCTGGATGACCCCCCCCCCCCCTCTCACGGTCCTGTGATGTAACAATCCACACAGCACCTGCACACCGCAACCCGGTTCCGTAGCCCCGTTTCCAGAGTGGACGTGCCATCGGGTAGTTTCTTATCATAGACAAAGGTGGCTAAGCTCCTTTGGCTTGCACCTGTGCACAGTGGTGAGATGTTAACTACCTCGCCTGATAAACAGGATGGGGGTTCGATCCCGACCCTGACGCCTGTTCTATATTCGGAATTTGCATGTCTCTAACTGTGGTTGCGTGGAATTTTTCTCCGGGTCCCGTCTGTCCAATATAGCATCTGATGAAGCTGATTGTAATTATCAGCGAAACGTCGTACTCAAATTTTTAAAATGCTGTTGATTCTCTCTTCAGCACACCAGTGGGCTAAAGAAGTGAATAATTTTGTCCTTTGAAAAACGTGACACATTTTTTACATTTATAAATAACGCGATCTGACCCAAAAACCAATATTATGAGTAAGTACATATGCCAATACTTGTTCACCGTGTTTAGTCTGGTCTCCCGCGTGGTCCGCACTTAGTACTATAGCCTAGTTTAAACCAAAAATTGCAGTGCTCATGAGCTTAAAGCATCCTGGCTCACACTGCCGCCCAGTGACGCATGCTGGTGTTGCAGGGTGAGTAAAGACCGATACCAAACGCGTAGAACAAATTGACTTTGTGGATATGTTTTTTTTTACTTTACCAGGCAAGGTCCCACTGAGTTATACAGCTCTTTTTCAGAAGAGACCTGGCCACAAATGAAAGTTTAACGAAGTGGTTTATCATGTGGACATTTATAGCAGCCAAATACTCTAAATGTATGATTCGAAATGTGTAGGGAAAAACGAAAGGAAGAACACGCAAACTCCAAATATAAAGCAGGCATCAGGGCCGGGATCGACCCCACGACCTCCTCTATACTATGCGAGGTAGTTATCATCTCACCACCATGGCGCCATAACATGGGCAGCTGCCTGAATTCGAACCTCGGATCTCAGTGGCATTGTCTCAGTGCTCTGACCTCTCAGCCACCCGGTTACCACCTCTGTGAGCGCCAGCTCAACGCTCCGACCTCTGAGACCGCTCTCTACCTCTCTGCGAGCCCCGACTCGGCGCTCTGACCGGTGAGCCGCCCTGCCGAACCTCTCCTCTGCAAGCCACTACCTTCTTGAAGAGCTTTCCGTTGGGCTGCATCTCCTCCTCCTCGCTCAGCAGCACGCGCGTGCCCAGGCAGTCGTGGATGGCAAATCGGTCCACGGCCATCTCGAACACGCGGTCCAACGTGTCCACGCCCGGCGCCAGCGTGCTCTGCAGCCCGCTGGAGTCGCTGACGGTGCGGTACGGCCCCCCTGTCCTCGTGCAAGTCGACACCGAGAGCGCCGCGGCGGGGAAACGACGACGGCGGCGGACGGGACAAGCGGATGGATGGTGTAGGGAACAAAGTGAGGTGCGCGTTAGAATTTCTTTTTTTGCTAAATAATTAATTTTGTTTGTTTTTCGCATCGCGTAATTTTTTCCGATTTTTACTTTCGACATCACATTGTGAGAATAGGAATACATACGGAAATCTCATGAAGTAGTGAGGAAACCCCCCATGTGATGAGGAAACAGGATTGGAGAAAACATGGATGGATGGGACAACCATATACGCACGTGAGATTAGTTTCTTATAAACAGTATGAACTCGTTATCACGAACCGTGCTTAGAACGATCCCCCGCTTATTACGAGCAGAGCTGCACACACGCTGCCAGATAGCCAATCCTCATTCGTTTTTTTATAGTGTACTGTACAGCACAGTTTACAGACTACCTATGCAGTACTGTGTACTGTGTGGTGTACTGCATAGCACACTGTACTGTAGAGTACCCTGTATGGTGAAAACTGTTCACATGTATGACACACTGTACTGTACAGTGAATACCGTACACATGTATCACGTGGATGCAACATTTGTATATTGCATCAGATTCGGAGGCGTGTACAAATACAATTGTACACTTATGTGCCGATGCATTCAAGGCTCAATTCATTCAACCTATTTACAGTGAACACCCTGACAAAGTTAACTTTCTTGCAGGTCCCCAAGTGGTGAGTTTTAATTTATTCCACTTTCAGCATCATCTCATGAGATGAAGAATTAATTTGTTCAGAAATCTCACAGAGAAATGCCAAGCCCACGTTTCCTACAAAGGCAGAGCAAGGGATTGTTCACAGGACTTTTGAAAACATCCTTCAATTGGCATTTTTTTTTATTCTTTACACAAAAAAGGTTACACTTTCCAATACACTCTGCTTTGAGATTGTCACATAACAGTCAAGAGGTGGAATTTTGCCAAACACGTTTTTGAAAACGGTTGTTATGTGCCGTCATTGTTTTTGCATGTTTAGCTTGTTGTCCTTCCTCTGCAGCTCCGATTAGCACGGTTGGCTCCGTGCGGTGCGAAGGAAGTTCAACATACATTCCATACATTGATGACTAAGGTGGAGGCCGTTGAGAAGGGTGGCTGCCTGGAGTTGAACCCAGGTATCTCGGCTGTGCCTGGTCAGTGCCCTGACCGTGGGCCACCTGGCCACCGTTGTCATTCAAATCCACACCTGGCCACCTTTGTGGCCAGGTGTGGATTTGAATGACAATTACCGAGCAGACGCTGTAAAAGAGCAGCATTCACAGTGGCGGGCAAGGGAGAGAAGATTAAGCAAAGGATGTGAGACGTGGAACGTTTGGCATTTATAATGATTTGCTTCTTTCTCCCACTGGCATCTCAGTACCAGCTGTGTAACATCACTGGATGTCAGTGAATGAAAGCTAGAGAGACAAGCCCAACAAGTACTTCCCAAGTCCTTTAACTTGGCCTCTTATCCAGACGAAGTGGTAGTGTTACCTGCGCTGTCTGAAGCCAACTCTACCGCTCATGTAGAGGGGAGATTACAAGGTCAAGGTCATCACAGCCAATGCTATTGATGCCACCACACATCCACTTATCTTCTTTTGTTCCTTCCAATAAATCGTACAATTATTTCACAGTTGATACCAAAGCTCATCATCACTACCATTTCATGCAGCTTGAAATATTCCCGTTGGTCTCCGACCTCAGGACGCCAAAGCGATGTCTGTCTGGGTAACCGACCCTCCACTTCTTCCTCCATCCTGCACTTGTCCCACCCAAAACAACCATCTCTCCACGATTACATCTACGATACTTTCCTGACACATTCTATTCCTAAACTCCCAAGTTGCTGACCCTATCCTCCTTCATCCTGCACACATGCCCCATTCATGACAACCTTCTCTTCCCGATTATGTGTACATATGGGGCAATTGTTGGGGTTGGGGCAGTCAGCAGTAGACCACATGGGGTCGAATGTGCCAAGAACAGCTTCGATGCACCTGTCAAGTTTCTGTGAAGATAACAATGCCAATCAGCATCAACAGATCACATGGGTAACAGTGTAAGGACCATTAATATTATGGAGGAGTGTAGAGGATCACAGATGGATTTGGTGACACTGTGGTTGGCACACTGTGTCATGAACCCAGAGACCAGAGTTGCCTAAAAATAATCAATTTGCATCGTCGCTATGGAGAACGTAAATAACAAAATGGATAAGCAAACGATATGTCTCCAAAATATATCTGCCTCTCCATGTAAAGAAAACAATTATTCTGTACACAACCATTCAGCACGACATGTAGAAACTGGTCCGTAAGTGACACGGCAAACCCACCGTAACAAAAATAAGTGCAGGCCAGAATACCATAAGTTTCAAACAACACAAAGGCAAAAGTACACCATTTCTGTGCATACGCAAACAAACACTTTTTGTGTTTAGTTTGTTGTCCTTCTCCTGAACCTCCAATTAGTACGGTTGGCTACGTAGGGTGCAAAATAAGTTCAACATACATACAAGGATAAGTGTTATCTGTTCGTCTATTGAGTTGGCTAACGTCAGTGGTAGAGAGGTCCAGGGCGAAATTCAAAATTCACTTCACCAACCCGCAACGACCAGCCACAGCGGTGGCGACGAACATTCCAATAACCCCCACGATCGATGCGGCACGGGGGGGGGGGGCCCTCATCCGGCCCGTCTCACACGGGCGCCCACGGCGTCACACGCCGCTTACCTCTCCCGGCGCCGCTCGTGGATTTGAGGCGTGCCACGGCCTCCAGGCGCCTCCGCCGGGCCTCGTCCGGGAAGAGGAGCCGGGGCAGCGCCGAGATGGCCGACACGGCCCACAGCAGGGCGCGCAGGGGCAGCACCAGCGGCCAGGGCAGCTCCTGTCGCAGGTCCATTTCTGGGACGAGCCGGAGGGCAGGTGGCCCGGAGGGAGCGGCGGGCTGTTTCCGGGCGAGCAGGGGCAGCCAGCCGGAGGATGGGCGACGACGACGATGGGGTCACCGGTCAAGAGTTCAACTCAGGTTGATGGCGTCTCAGTCCTGCACCGTCAAGGAAAAAGAGTTTGATTCCACTTCATATTTTTGCTAAATCGTATTAACATCCTCAATATCAGCATATTGCTATAAAGAGGAAGAAAAATCATATGTACGCACGGATTATGTGCGCACGTGTTGTCTAATGAAGTGTTTAAAACGTAGCGTGAAAGACATCAGGCAGCTGTCAGAGAAAATCGCCGTTGCACATTTGCAAACATGGTCCTCTTTGGTTTGGATCTCAAAGTTTTGGTAGTTTTGTTTCGATCTGATTATCTTTACAAGAGTTAGTGTGGCCTCCCCCACCCCAATCCACAATATGGATGGATGGATGGATAGACGGAGCTGATGCATACACGCTTTCAACCTCAGTTGCAAAGCGTTAAAAAGTCAAAAGCGGCAGACTGACATCTGGACAAAACACATCTTGGCGATTTGCCACATCACCTTGGCAATGTGTTCCATCGGTTGGTAATGAAGACATGGCTCGTTTTGCCAAAAAAATTATGAAAAGGAACATTCATCAGTATGTGAACCGGGCCTAAAGTGTCTCAAACAAGCATAGGTTAGTGCTCGTCACTTATGACTCTGAGACAGTGGTGGAAATTCCACAATCCTATGGTGGGGGGACAGTTTGTCCAAAGGGAAACTACTACTGACTTCCCACAAAGTGATACGTACATTCCATCAATCACTCACAGAATAAAAATTTTTCCTGGAGAAATCCGATGAGCTATGAAGCTCTTTTTCACAGATGTTCAGGACATTTATATTGAGCCAAGTGCTCGACTAACCACAGTGCCACCAAACCAGATTCAGATTATCATCATAATCCTCATCGTTACACGACTGCCAATGCATATAAACATTTGTGTCCGCCATTCTGCATCTAACCAGACAACCAGAGTCGAATACGTTTGAGCAATACACCAAAACATAAATATCCATCTTTCCTGTGACAATTTAGTTGCAGATGCTTTATTGAAGATGGGATTTGTGCTACGGCAGATATGTGGTAATGTGACAAGACCGTTAGCATCCACTTTCCAGCAGACTGCACTCAAGATATGTATAGCAGAATCAACTCCACACCTGCAATTGTTGAATTTATAATTGTGAAAAGTCCCTTTTGAATATATACAGTAGATTTAAAGTCCAAAATAAATAAGCAGACGATGTCTCCCTTTACATACCTGTTCCTCCAACTACAAAATATTGGAATTTTGCCTCACTTGATACAGTAAATTTAGCTGTGACGGTCCCACCTGATGACGGAGACTTGTGTTGCATCCGAAACGTCGTGATTTATAATTTTATTTCTATTATTTTTATTATTTATTTTTACCTACGTGACTTTACCGAAAAAACCTAAGAGTACGAATCCTTGCAGTCACGAAAGCTTCAACTCTAGAATTACAAAATATAAGTAAAACAAGATGCTCTCTGGGAGTCAAAAATTCCAGCAGCATTAGTTGAGCACAAGCAACAGTCTGCACCGCTTTTGACAGTGTCTCACCAGCAGTCCGGCTTGTTTGAACCAACGCTGAGCTGTTCGATGCAAAATTATTTCTGTAATACATAACATTATCGTTAGCTTTGTCACAGAGAACATAAGTAAGCAAATAAATAGGCAGACAATATATATTCATATAGTGCCCAAGCGTTCGCTCGGGACACACGTCCGAGGGTGGAGCGTGAACGGGGGGGGGGGGGGACGAGGCGTGATGTCAGCACCACACGGGCACCCGGCGTAACGCTGTGGGATGGCGGGTGATGGCATCATCACGCAGATGTGCACGACGATGCCGCCACCACCACGCACGCGCTGCACTCGCGGCGGGAGCCAGGCAGCAAATCAGCCGGCAAAACTTTTTTTCTCATATAGTATGATATATTCTCCACGCAAAAGGTAAAGATTGTTATTTTATAGTACTGTATGGGGGTGGTAGTTCGTAATGTTTTGAATTTTTTATTGCATTCAATCAATTATCAGTGTGTTCCACCCACTCAATGCAAGTGTCTGCGTGCCTCCCACACACTAACTCAGCATGGAATTCCCGACATTACAGCAATTCACAGCCTTTTATCAATGCACCTTTGGATGAAGGCCTCCCCATGCTGTGTCAGTCATGGGGGTTGTTTGACCATACCAGGCTGGATTGTATGAGCTCACAAATCCTTTAAAAAGTCCCATCGGTGAGCTTCTCTGGCAGGCAAGGCTGCGTTGGCTGGGTCATGTAGCCCGCATGCCCAGCCACCGCATGCGCAAACAGCTTTTGTTCGGCTGGATAGAGGGGGCTAAACGGGAGCAGCATGGGCGACAGAAGAGATGGACTGATGCGGTACAAGAGGATGTGGAGCCGAGTGGACTTGCTGATGACTGGTACCAGCGGTGTCAAGATCGGCCTCAATGGAGGAGGCTCGTTAAAGACGCTACTGGGCGGTTGGAGGCAGTCGCCCTCCAGCAACAATGCAGGGAAGAGGAGCGATGCTCACAACAACGAGAGGCGCTACGGGCAGCTAAAACACAGCAAGTTGGCACAGTAGAGGGCAAAGATGGTGCATCGGCCAGCTATCTCAGTCAGCGCATGGCATCTGGGTCTGTTCCGTGACCTGCATTCGGGCATTCGACACATCACGTGGCCTTAAAGTGCACATTTCCTGGCACAAGCGCCGTAGCGAAGTCACCGCCTCTTAGTGGCGAATGGCGATTGTTGTTGATCATACGTCACCAAGCTGGCGAGTGTGGGTTGGTGAACAGAGGGGCCCGAACTACTGGTTAAGATATCAGTTACAGGAAGGGTTTTTTTTTGTTCCTGGGGAAAAAAATCCACAAAATCCAAATACTTATGCACTTTTCCTGCATGAGGTAACTGTAAACTGACTTTCCACTCAGACATAAGTGAGGCCCTGAGTATTTGTGGGGGTAAGGTGGCGAGATGTTAATTACCTGGCCTGGTAAACAGGAGGTCGTGGGTTTGATTCTAACCCTGACGCCTGCTGTATATTTGGAGTTTGCGTGTCTCTCTCCCTGTGGTTGTGTGGATTTTTCTCCAGGTCCTCTGGTTTTTCCTTCCACATTTAGAATCAACATGCATTTAGAGTATTTGGGTGTTATGAATTTCCACAAAAGACAAGACACTTCTTTGAAGTGGCCAGGTCGCTTCTGAAAAAGAGCTATATAGCAGTGGGCCTTACCTGGTAAAATAAAAAAAATAGTTTAGTTTATCCGAACCCTAATTATATTATCGGGAAGTTTGTAGCAGTAGCGCCACATTCCCATGGAGGGCGCTGTGGTGCACCCGCTGACGAGGTGGGAACGCGTTTACCCGGCAGGCTATGCACCCTGTATGTCTGTGTAGGTTGTTAACAGCTCAGATGACTCGAGATCTGAGCTGCGGTGAACAACCTCATGACGCTGGATGTCATCTCCGGCGAAACGTCGCACTCATAGAAATGTTGCGAGATTATTCTCCATCACAGCGATGGTGCTGCTGAAGCGGTCATAAATTCGTCACGATTCATTCCCGTGGCACTTTTATTGATTGGCAGTGTAGAGTGGAGGAAGGTTTACAAAACAATTTATTTACACAACCTAACCCAAAATAAGCATTATAAATCGCAGAGGTATGCATAACTATACCAGTGAACGGCAGCATCGATGACAAAAAAACATGACTTTTTACCCACATCATTGAGGCCTGTATTTTATTAACTTTGGAAAGTTTCCTCATTTGGGATTTAGGCAATTAGAGCGCTGGCATGTGGTCACTGGCTCTTGCGACTCAAGGTTAATACAATATTTATAATAACCATGTAACAAGCATCATCCAGGCTCAAATACCTGCTTCCAAATTGGGTGATTGTCCTACACAATATAATCTACAGCAGCATAACTCTACACTGTTTACGAATCTATCACAGGTGCAACAGGAGTGTGAATGTAGGGATTTCATAGTAATCTGAAAAAATAGGCAATGTTGATGGCTCTCTATAATTGACAGTGTTGTGAAATAGATGTTACGAATCATGGACTCATCGATTGATGTTGATTCTTAAGCTCATGATCCACGCATCAAATCGTTACATGCGCAATGTTCTTAGGAGTAAATGTTTTACATAATGGGCAAAATATATCCCCTGTAGCCACCGGTAGCTACTACATTCAGTAAATTTTTCAACTAAACTATTTTTTTTATTTTACCAAGTAAGGCCCACTGAGGTACGTAGCTCTTTTTCAGAAGTGACCTGGCAATCACAAATGGTAGGTCAACGAAGTGGCTTATCACGTGGAAGTTTATTGCAGACAAATACTCTAAACACACATTGATTCTAAATGTAGAGAGAAAACGCGGAGGGAAGAACGCATTCTTCAATTGTAGTGCACTGATGGTCTCAGCCAACGACTGAACACAAACATCCATCAAGTTGAATTTGGTTCTGCACTTATTTTTGATAAATTACAGCTCTGCTAAGTAAAACGATATCGGTTTGACTGTTATGGGATGAGCATTGCTTTTACGTGCAGAGCAAGTGAAGACTTTCAGCCGACTACTGTGCAAGGGATGTCGCTTGAAAAGTGGATTTCCAAAGTAGCTCTGGAACATTTCTTTCTGTGGGCCCATTATCTAACATGAACCGCTGCTCAGCCAGAAGTCCTAATGGATACTTTATGTCATGACTTGATGTTGATTATACAATCCGGGGGTTGGGAATTAATTAAATTAATAATGACCCTAAATAGCAACAATTCATTGATAATTCATCGACTCAGAAGTTTTTGGTTTCCTCCGGTAGGAATGAACACTCATTAATTGGCCGAAAACATCTTAACAAATAGAGAACTGTAGAGCTTGGGAGCGCGGACACACCGCCCCGGTTGCCTTCCAGTTTGTCTGCGGTTCCTCAGCAATTGTGAGACCCAATTTGCATGACCGACAGAAGTATATATATATAAATAAACGTTATTGTTGTATTGTATTAGAGGGAATCTATGAATCTGAAGTGGTACCACTCACATGCACATTTATTAATGGGAAATGACACACCGTTGCAAGCTAGATTCGATGCCAATACTGAGAGCATGATAAAAATGTTTCTATTAATTAACTGTTTCTTTACCATCGCTTGTATTAAATGTTCTCATTCACTATCGCACTTTCATTTGGACATCAATCCACATTAATTTGCAACGTTTGTGCGCACATCTGTTTTATACTTTAATAAAACGGACATCCCTAATCCACTGCTGGATGAGGTTCTGTCGGTTCTGGGGAATGTTTGACCATGTGCTACCACAGAGAAGGGGGGAAAGAGGACAGGACCAGTTCAGAGATCAATCAAACCATCCTCCTTCTTGGGATGGCTGATGTGGACGTAGAGACGTAACTAGAATTCCACATTGACATGGTTGAGCCAGATAATTGCATCAGGAGTAGTGGAGTGAATCGCTCCTGTGATACCTCCTTCGAACTTATCTTGCGTTCACAGTATGTACGCATGTTGAACTTCTTTTGTAACGTACGTAGCCAACCATGCTAATCGGATGTGCGGGGGAAGGAAAACAAACAAAATACAAAAAGCAGTTTTAAACAAATGGGTATTCAATCCAGATTATTTAAAAGTGCACAGCTCCAGTGGCTTCCAAATATCGGAAGGAAGAGCATTCCAGACCGCCGCAAAAGTGCATATGAAAGCGCGCGATGCGGTGACCATTAGCGGAGTGCACAAACGACTGCGCCACTGTTCCTCCACCCCCACCCCCCAAATCTGGTTTATACACAAAACTGTATAAACGAACACGCAGCGTGACGCCACAGCGACACACTGCAGATTGTCCCGAGCCATGTGGTTCAAACTCTGTGCATTTCTCGTCCTAGCAGGGGCATGGGGCTTGGCTTATCTGCTGGTCATCTGTCCAACCAAAAAACACGACGGCGATGCTGTGGGATATAAACTGATCCATGTTTAGTTTGCGATGAAGCAACCCCACATTTTCCATAGTCCAAATTCACTAGTGCCGCTTGTTGTTTCCAGATGAAAGATTCTAACACAGCACTCCAAGGCAATCATCGGCATTTGGATGATGCTGATGATGATAATGATGATAAATAATATTTAAGGGAATGATGATCATGAATTTTGCTTTGACTTGAATTAACTTGAACCTAACTTTGGAGCCTTCTTTAGTGAGTTATTCTAACATTGCCTGCTCTCTCCTCCCATTAGATATAAAAATTACTTTGTCAGCAAATGTGAGATGATTAATATTTCCTGTTTATATAGTATCTAGAGTACAATATTTAGCAAACCTCTTGTGAAAATCGCTCGAATAACTTCGTTGAAAGTGTCTCCATGTCTGATTACCCTTCGATTAATTGTATCGTGCACTTTGCAGAAGGGTCATTGCCGGAAACGTCGCCTATGTTTTTCCTTATAAGGAGTGTTATTGACTCTGGTCTTGAGTTTTTAATATGCATTGTGGTCCTGTCTTCATGTAATCAAGTAGAAACATCACAATCAATTAACAAGTTTGCCAAACAATAGGATATATGTATGTAATAGGCACAAAAGCAGCAGAGTATGTAATGTGTTAGTTTTATATTGTGTCAACGTTCATGCAAATTGCATCTCACAATCGCCGTGGAACCAAAGATGAGCTGAAAGGCAGCAATCAGGCGGGGTGTGCCGGCGCTACCAACAATTGCCTAAGCTCTGCAATCCTCTACATATATATTAAGGTGTTTTCAGCCAACTAACGAGTGTTTATACATGTGGGAGGAAACTGGAGCACCCCGAGAAAATCCACGTGTGCAAGGGGGCAACACTCTATCCGAGAGCAGAAGGGACAGACGATATCAGTCCGCACTTTGCTGTACTGCCTTTCCCCAGCAAGCCAGGGTATGGCACCTGCTTGATGCCCATGGGAAAGAAGCTTCGCAAGATGTGTGCGATGGATACCTAGGACAGAGGATGATGATGATGGTCGTGGTAGTATTGATAACTATTATGATGATGATTATGACAATAAAGATAACGGTGAAGATGAAGGTGCTCATGAGAATGAAGAATGATGAGGACACGTGATAATGACTATTCTTCTTCGTGTCTCCTGTACAACCTATTAAGTATTTTCCCAATATTCTGAACAAGCCACCGCTTCTGGTGTTTTGCCAAATCTTGAAGAGTGCATTGTGGTGCTGCAGGGCATCTCAGGAGATGATCAATGGTTTGCTTCTCCTGACAAGCACATTGTTCGGTTGTGCAGAAGCCCCATGATTTCATGAGAGATGCATTTGCAGAAACCCACTCTCAGTCTGTTTAGGCTCCGCCATGTGTGCCATTTGGAATTGGAGCCAGATGAGAGCTCCTCACTGGAAATGACGATTCCTCGCCGGCTCCATTCAGTAGCTTCGCCACTTAATTCTTCCCATTACTTTTCCCAAAGGGAAGTTCTAGCAGATTCTGGTGATGTGGTCAGTGGTACGGTGGACCACAAGAAGCTGTTTCTCAATGACAGACGACGGTGTGCTGGCTGATGGCCATGTAGCGGATGACGGACGTCCCACTCTAGGATTTGCCAGTCGTGGTCACCTGCTACTCTCCTCTGAATGTTAGGGGGCACTATGCCAGATAGTGCATATAGGCAAGGAACAGGGGTAGCTTTCAGGCACCCCGATATGATTCTGATTATAATGATAAATATTACGAGGATAGATATCATAAAGATGATGATACAAATACCGGTTAAGATCACGATGAAGGCTAACGATGAAAACGAAGATGGCAGTGCTAACTTTGTTGTTAGTTTCAGCATGGGAAAGACACCGAGTCTCTAGACTTGTAAGTTTACAGGCACAGAACAAATAAACAACAGGGACATGCGGACTGCGGGAGTGTTCTCCAGAGGAGGCAGTCTTCTTGTTATTCTGCTTCTCATGGCGATCCGCCCCACATCGATCTCCCTCTCAATGCAGCGACGTGGAGGAGCGGTGGCGCTGCAGTAGTCCTCCGGCAAATGCCTACGAGCCAGCGCGGGGTTGGTGGCTCACGCAGATATTTGTTTAACTTACAAACCCACTCGGTCCCAACGAATGGTGGAACAGCGAGAAGATTCATAAAATAATTTGTGCAAACATTTGAGTGTTTGCGCCTCATATAAATGCGTGCTGCAGTTTTCTCATAAATCGAAAGTAAAAGTGTAAAATTACAGTCTCAGTCTCTTACTACTGTCCCTCTGACTTCTCCATTTGTGCGCTATGAAGAAGGGCCATTGTGCAAAACGTCACCTATTGTATAGTTTCCCCTTGAAGGCCACCATGTTATTGATAATAAACGTTTTTTGGTTACTATGTTATTGACGAACGTGTTAAGTTTATTGTTGTTTGAGCGCCACTGCCAACGACGCAGCAGTAGTGTCACCGAAGAACTTGCTTCCACATTAAAAAAGAAAATCGCCAAACGTGCTAGTGTGGGACTCTCCTTAAAAAGCATATTGAAATTAAGAGAGGCTTTCCTAGTTTTTAATATGGCGTTATATTGTGTTCATTAATTCCTTTTAAAAGGAAACCAGTTGCAGGTACAGCCCAAAAATGACACCCATCACTGGGGCTGCAACCCAGGAATGTTGATGTTCTGGCTCAGTATGCTGACAAAGCATCGGGCTCTCTGAAATAGCCAGTGCTCGGGACTTGAACTCAGGAGCTTCTGGGTCAGTGCGCCAGCATTGGGACATCAAGCCAAGGGAACAATCCAGCCATAAAACATCGGTTCTTACAGGAACATTCATACAAAAAATACACGTCACCTCCACCACGTTTTTGCAACCACAGACGAACACAGCTCAACATGCGCATAAAAGGGGTTATTACCTAACAGCCAAACTGAGGCATATTTCGTATATGTCACCTCTGCCTGCGGCTCCCTGCAAAATTCTGGCAAGGGCATGCAATCATAAATGACTCGTAGCAATGCACATGCGATGATTACAGTTCACTGTGGGTCATCTTCTCACATGCTGACACTTCAGTACTGGCTCAAAAGTGCAAGGCCGAGGGTTGCGCAACCCATCATAATTAAACCCATCATTACCACATACACAGCCATCGCTACCACGACCATAATCATTAGCGCGGTGACGTGGCCTGGCGGTAGCTCGTTCACCACTTGTTGCAGAGTTTCGCGGTTCGAATCTAGCGGCCGCCCCGATTAACACAGCAATATGCAATAACCACAATAATAATACTACTATGCGCCGTTTGCTGCACAGTGGACGTTAAAGATTCCCGGACGTCATTCGCAAGGGTAGGCCATTGTGTCAGGGTCCAAATTTGTCAAATTCGAAGATTACACCACAAATTACTCAATCGGGATTACTCTGCTCCATACTGGCAGACTAAGTCCCCAGGTCACTCTTGCAAATGAGACTCAACCTGGTCTCTTGAGTCTAACCTGGTTCAATAATACAAACTTGAAATGTGACCTACCAATTCCACAATGATCGATCAATCAAAAACAGATCACTACCATTATTATCATTACCAACATTACGGCCATCATGAATTCAACGTCAGTATCACATACACGATATCACAATCGTCATCTACTGCTCAATCATTGCCATCTCCACCAGCGGCAATACCGCACATGCAGTTCCATTATCATTCCCATCAACAGTGTCAACATCAGCATCTCCACCACCATCAACACAACATACACTCCACCGCTATCATTACAATCACCATCAACATTCTCGTTGAATCTTAATGGATCCTAACTTTACTATGGGAGTATCAATTTTGCTTTAGACAGATTGTAGTCACTCATTTACATAAATTAGATGCCTAAATATGTTGCTAATGCTCAAAACAGTACATCCACTTCATGTCTTTGCTACAAATTCGAAGTTACTGGGGCTCCATTAAGGAGCTGGATGAAGCAATTAAACCCGAGTAACTGATCAAAGCTGGTTCCCAAAGTTGGAGACGCCAACCAGAGCTAAGAGGAATGTTTGCAAACAAGCAAAACACATGTTGGCTTGGCAGCTACCCATGTGAGTGTGTGTGTGTGATTTGAAAAGTGGGGAGAGGCAGTGTAGTGGTTAGAGCACTGCGCTATGAACCCGGCAATCTGAGTTCCATTCCCGCTCATAGCCACCACCAGTGACGATTATCTGAACCGGTCCTTAGCCTCCCATAGCTCGATTCAGCCTCAAATGAGTACCTGGTGCAGTGTGTCAACATCTCCACTGGGGAGAAAAAGGTGGCTGGCCGTGGTGCTGGCCACCCACCCCTCATGTCCCGTGCCGGTCTTCATATGTGCTCACCAACCGAACTTGTCCCGACAATCTGTTAAGGCTATACATGAAATATTTGTCTTGCATTCAAATAGGATGAGCAGCGCTCGCCATCATCCAGAGCATACATACTGTATCTGGATTTGATTGTGTATTATCATATTATTGGTGTTACCCTTCTCTTACTCACTGAAGCCTCGCGACTGTTTCCAGGAGGTTCCAGTGCCGAGTTTTCACAAAATAGTGGGGTTGCGATGACAGAATAGTGGGGGGTTATATTTGAATCCCAATTGAGTAAATGAGTTCCAGACAGTGATCCTTCTTCAGAGTGAAGAGATTCAATGCAAACGATCATTGAGAGGGCTACATGTTGTGGCACGGAGGTAAAACTTAAACATGGTATAGGAACAAATCCTTCATGGCTACATGCTTTAAGCAACGCAACATGCTAAGGACATATGAACCCGATATACTGATGAAAGCCCTTCAGCGACATCACAAAATAAAAAAAAAGCATGGGCATTTAACTGTAAAAATAGACTCAATACCTGTTCCTTGAAACTTGAGTCACTTGTCCTTAAAGAACAGTGGCTTTGTTCGTCATGGCCACTGAAAGTTAGATAAACTATTTATATTTTACCAGGTAAGGCCCAATTAACTATATCGCTCTTTTTCAGAAGCGACCTGGCTTAAAATTCGCAGTGGCTTATAATATGGAAATTCATATCAGTCAAATACTCTAAACGCATGTTTCTAAATGTGGAAGGAAAAAACGGAGAACCTGGAAAAAAATCCATGCGACCACGGGCAGCGAGAGACACGCAAACTCCAAATATACAGGCCTCAGGGTCAGGATCGAACCCACGACCTCCTGCATACCAGGCGAGGTAGTTAACATCTCACCACCGGTGAGCGTGCTGGAGATGCACTATCGACAATGTTCACTCTCTCGTTTACCAGAGAGAAGTTATGAAAAAGTCGGCCACAAACGAGCAGTAAGCAGCTTAGTGGACGTCCCCCCCCCCCCTCCATAACTGAACAAGGTACAGAGCGTTTAATAGGCTTCGCTTAATCGTACGTAAACGCTGTGAAACAAAATTAAACCGATAAGCGGCCGCAAGCTGTGGCTTTGCACAATAAATGAAAGGTGCTGTGTGGCTGCCACTCGTGCGCGGAATTCCTCGCTCGATCTTAAACTGAGACCGACCGCAAAGAAAACCCCTCGGGTTCAAAGTCGGTTGAAGCGAGAGCTTGCGAAACTCTCAAACCTTTCTCCGAAATGGGACGGACAGAGAGACGGATGGCTGTCCGAGCGGAGACATGCTTGAGCCCAGCGGACAGATGAATCGTCAAAAGGCATCGAATTGAACTGGCAGTAGCATCGCAATGTTCAGTCGAGTGTTCAAAGCACAGCACCATCTGGCCGGATACGATCAAGATTTTGCAATCGAGGATGAGCAACCGACTATTATGTAGCAATTATATCTACCGATTATTATTCTATTATTGCAATAACTAACTGAAAAGTCCTTAAAAGGAAATGTATGCATTCTTTACAAAATATATATATATTACTGTGTTCACTGGGTAGAGTAAGAATGTTGTGAATGTCTAAAAAATTATTAAAATGTTAAGTTGCAAATTTGTTGCGCGCATGTTAGGGTGCCACTCAATATGCTTCTGGAAATGTCCAATCTCAGTTTCCTGGGGTCACAACCTCTCAGTGCGTTCCGTTTGGTGTAAAAGTCAACAGCTGAGAATGTCTTTCTAATCTTCTAACATTTACTGGTTGCTTGGGATCCCCCCAATTATCCTCCTCATCTATGCCTCTACTATGCCTCTATATTGAGTGGCACCCTACCAGTCACCCACCACTCATCTACTCACTCAGGATCCCCTATTCCTCTTTTGTTTATGCCGATACGATGTGCTTTCTGCATTGACCGTAACTCATTTTTCAACTCCATCGAGTGACCAGTAAATAATGAAAATTATATTTAAACTCGCAGTGCTTCAGTTTAGCTCAAAGACCCCCCCCCCCCATTATTAGCCTTAACAGATTGTTGGGGCACATACCCAATCATTTACCTACCCCTTCACCTACTCAACCACCAACTCACGCACTCACCTATTCACTCAGGACCCCTACCCATTGGTCTCTGCATGTATGCCTAAACTATGACTGACTATATGTGCGTGTGTATGGACTCCAATGCGTTTTCAACTCAGGTTGAGCAACCAGTAAGTAGTGAGGGATTGTCTTTAAACTTGTGGCGCTTCAGTTTAACAGGCAAATGAATAAAACCGGGAGTTGTGACCTTGAACAAACGAAAATAACTTTAGTTTTTGAGTGGCAGCCAAGTGCATTAGCTTCCGTAGAGTCTGCGCACGCTTTACAGGCAAAGGCGGCACAATGTACAGCAGGTGCAGACGGGCGCTGAGATAGGAAGATCATTTAACTATCTAATATAATAAGGGATAAATTATAGTTGAGTGAATGTCAGGGAGGTGGAGCAGTAAACTCGGTGACCCGAGATCGATTTTGGGCCACGTCCAGCACCAGTGCCACGTCCAGCCCCAGTGATCATCCCAACAGCCCCTGGGGGTCCCTCGACGCTCCCCCAGGCTGCACTGACCGGTGTGGTGAAGTATGGCCAAACAACCCCATGACGAGCAAAAAGTGGGTTCAAAAAGGGCTGAAATGTATTTTTTATACAGAATGGCAGCATCATTTGATTATTCAATGACAATCAATAAACATACATTAATGAAATCAAATTTGAATAATCACCAGAAAACGTACAATGTAAATCCACTGCTGGAAGCGGGCCTCCCCACATTGCACAGGTTGCAGGGCGTTATTTGGCCGTACTTCGGCTGGTCAGACGAACTCTCCCGTCTCTTCGTGCAGTTCAGTGGCCGATCCAGGCCCAATGACCTTCCGCCCTCTTCTCTCCATTGGTCGCGGTGCAGCACGGCAGCAGTACGGCAGCAGTACGGCAGCAGACAGCCGTCAGCCGCCACCCCCGGCCCTCACAGTTGCGCAACAATCGCTACAACGCACCCCCACTCCGAATCCCTCCCCTCTCCCCATCCACAGCAGCGTCGAGGCCCAGACATAGCCTCTTCCTCCTCCCTCTCATCCCTCTCTGATGCAGCCTCTTCCTCCTCCCGATCCTCATCTCTCCTGACCCTTTGCTCCTGTTTCTTTTCCATACTTGTCCTCTCATTCCCCATTCTCTCTCTCTCTTCCCCTTCCCGTTCCATTGTCTTTTCCGATAAATGATATCCTACTCTTGCAAATGATGTCAGGGGGTCGATACCATTCAAGCAGATGGCCCATTGTATTATTATGGTTATTACACACTGCAGTATTAATCAGCGTTGCCCCGAGATTTGAACCATGCACCTCTGCAACAATCGGCAAGTTCACTCCCTGCTACTATTTTTATTTTACCAGGTGAGGCCCACTGAGCTATATAGCTGACAGCTCAACGAAACACTCTAAATGCATGATGTTGATGCTAAATGTGGAGGGAAAAACCGCAGGACCCGGAAAAAACTTAATGCGATCACGGGGAGAACATGCAAACTTAAAATATACAGCAGGTGTCAGGGTCCGGATCTAACCCACGACCTCCTGCATACCAGGCGAGGTAGTTACCATCTCGCCACCATAGCGCCAACAACTACCGCGAGGCCATGTCACATCACCCATAGAGTTCGTTCTGTTATATATATATTATTTAATAATTGGAAATTTTATTTGAAGTGAGCAAAGATAATCAGGATATAACGATATTTTGAAAAACAGACAATATGATTATCGTAGATCCTACATCATATGAAACATCATAGCGTCACCACCTCGCGGTAGTTATTTCTCTTACTCGTGAATGGAAACCCACTGTGAGCAAAGGTCACCCCTTCTCCCATGTAAAAGAGATCATCAATGTCAGTCGGCTCTCACCTGGGTAAATGAAGGGCACAGGTACAAGACGAGATGAAGGCCCATCGACCCCCAAAGCAACGCACCAAGCACAACACACACATGTACCATTCACAAGTGGTTTTGCAGCAGCATTAATAATATAATAATATAAAAACATACACTAAGCAAAGACTTACTTAACAGCTGAAGTCACACCGTGCCACTCTTTCAGAGCTGGGCATTGTGGGGCATCACGTGACCGCACTTCAGATTATACCGATTAGCGCTTGGGGCAATGTCCGCTGCCAGATATTGCAATCATTTTTTTCACGGCATAACCCCCGTTATTAAGCATGCAGATTAGCAGTGTGCCCGAGAGTGCACGTGAGTGCTATTTACTCTGCTCAGTTTCATCACGAATCAAGACTCCAATCGTTCTAGTATCAGAGACAGGTCATGAAGGTCAAGCATCCTATCTGACTGGGGGCGTGCCGGCGTGCACCGAGCCATGTGGTGGTCAGGTGACGGCAGTACAGTAAGCGGATTTTGACTTGTCTGTGCCCAACTGCTTGTTATCTCCCTCGTATACAATGAGTTTCTTTGAACACTTTAATTTCCTCACACACATACAAACAAAAATACTGCTGAAGGAGAAAATGGCCAAACATTCCAATCTGGGACCCTTCTGAGAATGAGTGAGGATTCAAGGAAAACACAGCATTGTGAGTTTCATGGGGAATTTCCGTGAAAGATGACACTGCAGTGCCCCTCCAATAGGAATCGCTTCAACAGGCTTCTAGCTCGTGATTCAGTCAATCTCTGAAAGGGGTATTTCACTGCATGTCAATCATACAGAAAACAGCAAAATGCCCCTTAACCACCATAAATTGGCAGTGCGATGTCACAGATATGAGACATTCTGGATAACAAGAGCTCCTTCCGAATCGTAACACAATTTATCTGCGAGCTTCGCTGTGTCGTTATCTCCACTGCTGCAGACTGTTATTGTGAATCCCAATACCACCGATCGCAACATTTCCATGCCAAGGTTAAACCAGGGCCATAGCAATGCCCAGGCTTGAACCAACTGTGCCTGAACGGCCTCAGTGTCACGTCTCCATGAACCCGGTGGTCTCTCACCCCCCTCATCCGTGTGGGCTCATCACCCCCTTACTCACTATCTATCCACTGTGGTTGCCACAGGGGCAAGATGTCAACTTCCTCGCCTGGTATACACGAGGGAGGTTCGATCCAGACCCTAACGCCTGCTGTAAATTTGGAGTGTGCATGTTCTCCCCGTGGTCGTGTGCATTTTTATCCAGATCCTCCTGTTTTTCTTCCACATTTAAAAACATCACGCGTTTAGAGTATTTGGCTGCTATACATTTTCACATGATGATACGCCACTTCACCGAGCGATCATTTGTGGCCAAGTTGCTCCTGAAAAAGAGTTACATAGCGCAGTGGGCCTTACCTAATAAAATTAAAAATAATTTAGTTTATCTCTCTCTATGCTCCCCCACACTGGCCAGGAAGCAATGGCTTATGGAGCTGGATGCTGTGGCCTGCGATTGGATGCTTTAGAGGCAGGTGTTGATGGATGATGTGGATTAGGAGAAAATCCCAAACATGCTGAGTTGTGGTGTCGCAGAAAACGGCAGTGAAACAAGTAGGTTCATCATCCCCATCTATACAGACCCTTGAGTGTTAGTCTACCGTATATGTGGATGTTTTGCCGGTACTCTGCTTTTCTCCCACAAGCAGAATAGAGCTTAAAATGGAGTTAGCCAAGCAACCCAGTGCGGAACCCTCCTAAAATAAAGTAATTGTACTCTTCTGCAGTGTAGCTTCGTAGGTAAATAAGGATGATCACCAATATGACTGCGCATCACTGAATGTTGATACCGAGGCTCCCCGGCAGCACATCTCAAGACACCCTGCAGCAGGGCCCCCCCCCCCCCCACGTTGCCTCAAAAAGGAGAAGTATATAGACGTTAATGTTTTTGGGCAATGGCCGTTCTGTACAGCACAGAGGCCTTGCTCAGGCCTCCCTGGGCCTAGGTGCTAAGCAGGAGAGGGTTGTGCAACAAAATCTATTTCTATACTGTACTTCTAAGCTCCCCGACATGTGCTCTACGCCTTCACCAAACCATTCCCAACATCTCACACTGGGTCAACCTTAAGTCTAACACACTGGCGTTTATTTATCATTAAAGAGTGCTTATTTTAGGCCGAGTCAGTCTAGGGGTGATGTAAGGGGGCCACGTTTGGATTACGAGCAGAGGGCAGAATTTCCATCCTGACCGCTGGGATCATAGTGTCGTACATTAACCACAGTAAAACCACTACTTCCCATTCATTACATACATAATGACCCGTACTAACATACATATTCGCACAAATGCACCTCTAATTCACCCAGGAAGGCCTCACTGAGTCTCAAAACTATTTTTTTATGGCCAGTCCTGTTTTGTGATGTTTGGCCAATTTCAAGTATGAACGTTTGACATGTGGGAGCATCCGGAGAACAGCCACTCAATATGCGAGGAAACACTCAAAGCTCCACACTGCTACATTCAAAAATGCACTGTTGTGCTTTTCCATTTCCTGGTCATCTCACTGACCAAGTCTATGACACCTGCTAAGATTAGATAATTCCACATTAAAATGAACGTACCCCCTGTGAATGATATTGGGGGAGCGGTGGTGCAGTGGTCAGAGCGCTGCGTTGTGAACCTGGCTGACGGGATTTGGATTCCAAGCCATAGTTGTTAGCATCAGTGGCGAGTGACATCTGCAACCCACTCACCAGCATTCGCCAACCCGCAGTGGCCAGGGCGGTGAAGTATGGGGAGGTTAGTATCCAGCCAGTGGATTCATGAAGGGCTATACAAAATATACTATTTCTTAGGATTATTTTCGTGACTGACACCACTTTCATGTTTTGTAACATTAACATTCTCATTTCAAAACAACACAAACTCAAAAAGAACGGCTTTTGGCATGGTGGTGCCCCATTTCATTCCAAAACAAATATTGTGTTTTCTCAACGGACGCTCGCTCGCCTGCTCACAATAAAGCCCTTGTCCCATGTGAAAGACGTGTACTCGATCTGCTTCTCGGCTCCCAATGCAAAACTCACATCCTCTAGATTACAAGTCACACTTTTCCCCCTGTATTTTAAAACAAACTAAAACTAAACTAATAAAAAAAAAATTACCAGGTAAGGCCCACTTAACTATACAGCTCTTTTTTCATAGGAGACCTGGCCACAAATGATAGCTCAGCGAAGTGGCTTATCACGTGTAAATTTATAGCAGCCAAATATTCAAAACGCATGTTTTTAAATCTGGAGGGAAAAACCAAAGAACCTGGAGAAAAATTCACGTGACCACAGAGAGAACATGCAAGCTCCAACTATACAGGCATCAAGGTTGGGATGGAACCCTCGACCTCCTATATACCAGGCAATGTAGTTAACATCTCGCTACCGTGGCGCTGTAATACGATAAAAGGGGCATTAAATAAAGCGGACACTTGGAAGTGGCCGTGTCTTTGGCTATGTATGGTATTGCGACGTCAAAAAGGGGCATGTCTTGTGTTTTAGATCGCTAATTGCGATCCAAAACAACTCCGCAGGAAATTTGTTTCTGCCTGTCCCAAGCCAGGATAGAAGGAGGACAGTTGGCGGCTGGTGGCAACCGGCCGTAAAACCTTAAAGCCAAAACATGGACAGTCGTTGCAAACAAGTGGCCCTCAGTCCCCCTTAGCCTACGAGTGGGCAGAGGATGCGAAGAATCTCGGGACCCAATGACTCTGCCGCGGCAGGGAGTGCAGACCCAGACGGTGGTAGTTACGTTGTCTGCACATATAAAAATGGAGAAACAAAACGGAAAGAGCAGAAGGTTGTTCGAGAGGAAGATAAGTTTGGCCACGTGGAATATTGGAACAATGACAGGAAAAGGTCAGGAATAAGCGGACCGCTTAAGAAGGAAAGTCGACATCACATGCATCCAGGGAACAAAATGGAAAGGCAGCAAAGCGAAAGAGATTGGATGAGGTTTTAAATTGTTATACCATGGAACCTCAGCAAGGCGACATGGGGTTGGAGCTGTGCTGAGTGAGGAGATTAAGACAAAGGTGGTGGAAGTCAGATGAGTGAATGACAGACTGATCATAGTTAGACTAGTACTGGACAGTGGAGTTGTAAATGTGGTGCGTGAATGCCCTCCAGATGGGCTGCAGTGGGCAAGAGAAGGATGCATTTTGGGAGAGCTTAAACCAGGAGTTTCAGAGCTTACCGGTAGATGAAGCAGTGGTGATGGGCGCAGACCTAAACGGAAGAGTGGGAAGAGGTAAGGACGGATATGAAAGGAACCATGAAGGATGTGGATATGGCAGTAAGAATGCGGGAGGAGAGGACATTCTTCGAATGGCCCAGGCGAATGATCTTGCAGTGGTGACTGCCTACTTCCAGAAGCAGGAGGGACATCTGGTGACCTACCAGAGTGGAGAGGTGAAGAGCCAGATAGATGTTATTTTGGTGAGGAGGAAGCACCTGAAAGGAGTGGAGAACTGCAAAGTAATCCCTGGAGAGTGTGTGACTGGACAACATCGACTACTTGTGGCAGATTGCATAGTGTCAGAAGTTAAGAACAGGGAGGTGAGACAAAAGAACTGAAGTAGGGTGAAGTGGTGGCGACTGAACAATGAGAAAGAAAACTTCTGCAGGCAAGCTTTAAAGAACTTAAACAGCATAAGGCCTAGGAGGAGCGTGAATGAAATGTGGGAACACCTGGCAA
This sequence comes from Lampetra planeri, assembly GCF_965212315.1. Classification (NCBI taxonomy): domain Eukaryota; kingdom Metazoa; phylum Chordata; class Hyperoartia; order Petromyzontiformes; family Petromyzontidae; genus Lampetra; species Lampetra planeri. Next base: position 7,279,222 of record NC_136157.1, read on the forward strand.
GTGGAATACTGAAAGCAGCAGGTAGTACGGTGGGAGTGAGCAGAGGAAGACCGATGCAACAGAAGGAAACAAGGTGGTGGAGTGATGAAGCGGAAAAGGCAACAAGAGAAAAAAAGGTCAAGTTTATAAAGTGGCAGAACACGAGCGAGAGAGAACATCCAGATGAATACCTGGCAGCGAGAAGAGAGACAGATCGAGTGGTAACAATGTCAAAAACAACAGCATCTGCACAACTCTACCAGAAGCTTGACAGCAAAGAAGGAAACCCACCGTTAACGGAGCTAAACTTTACAAAATTGTTTAAGAAAAAAAGCGGAAGCGGCGTGAGGCGTGCTGGAAATGGCTGCACAAAATTGAGATTTTAATTAAAAATCTACATAAATAATATTTTCTCATTTACATTTTTCAAATTCCGCTGGCAAATCAATGAGCAGAATCAATAACATGTAATTAATGCAAACGATTCTTTCCTGGATCCAGCTGGTCACGTCATGTATAAGTGGCACGCCCCCCTCGTTTCATTTTCTTTGATTGGCTAAGCGCCGCTTGTATTTCAGTCCGCTTTTATCGTATTACAGCGACCTCAAAAATTGGAGGTGCACCTTAAGAGTCCCAGCACCGTGGCCTCGATTGCCACCACAGCCCCTTCCACAATTGCATGGGTGCTTTTCATTTCAATTACAATTGCTGAGCAAAGGCCCAAACAATGCCAAGCAGCCAGCAACAAACAGCATGAACGAAGGTGTCATAGACAAAGAGTCCATTCGTTTCTTGAATTCGGTGAGGTTATAAGAACTTGGGGAAGAGAGACGATCAGTTGAGCAGTTTGAAGGAAGAAGCAGAGAGAGGTGTTGTGATCTGCCGTGGTGGTGGTCGAATACTGTGGGGATGGAGCGAGTCGGTCTGGCTGACCGAGTCCTCAACGTGGACGAAGGGATCAATTCACGGTAGAGTAGCAATAGAAATGTGATAAGACACTACGTATTTGGCTGCTATAAATGTCCACGTGATGAGCCACTTCGTTGAGCTGTCAGTTGTGATCAGGTCGCTTCTGAAAAAGAGCTACGTAGCACAGTGGGCCTTGCCTGGTAAAATTAAAAGTTTATTTCTAGTTTTGTTTATGTTCATGATTTTTTATTTTAGCAATCATAATCTTCCACAGCACAGAATAATACATATTTGTATCTCCATGGCTTTCCAGGTTAGGTTAGGTCCACTCCCGGTCAGGTGTTGGATTTTGTCTCATAAATCCACATTGACATAACCAGGGCAGCCGTTGCAGGCATCCAACTCGGTCTGTTGCATCGCTTTGGCTAGGCTCTTCCAAACCGCCTAAAATAAACATGATAATTTAAACAAATGCTCCACGAGTTTGATTTAAAAATAACATGGAACGATGTTTACGAACGCGGGTCACCCCGGCCAAAAAATAAAACACGGCCATTTAGCCCGCTCTCCCCAGTAACGGAATTCACCCAGTCGAGACCGAGCGACTCTTAACGGCGGCCACCCAAAGTGTCCTCCGCGTGTCCCCATGCCGACCCAGCCCGCGACCGTGAAGGTTAATGCGGACACGTGGGGCTTACAGCGAGTCGGGTCAGTGGATTCCAAGCAGCGCGTCACGCTCGCTCCGCTCAGTTGGGTCGCCATTACTATCAATAGGTGTAAGTGCCAAGAGTGCCGTGGTGGACCGGTACGCATGATGATCTGCGACGACAAGCTTGTCAGCCGGTGACCTAGGACGCCACGGCTGGCACATTGCACCGTTTCCAGTGACTTGTGCTGCAGCCTGTCCTGTTGTCTCAGCCAAGATTAATTTCTACAGGTACAAAACCACAGTATTTTGGAAATCAAGATGCAATAATTCACATTGCGGAGTCAATGCATGTATCCATACATTGATTATTGCTTGAATTAATCCATTAAAATTCGTATTTAGCGAGACCTGAGGTTGGGACGGGCGGTAATTGACATCATTGTCGTCGTAACTCAACATCAACCAGTTACGCTAGCAGCGGTGCTGCGGAGAGCTTCCTGCGTTTTAGAGGTCGGATTTTCATTTTGAAACGGCTGCCGATTTGTAATCGATTAATCCACATCATCAATTGAATAGTTTTGGCACCGATGCTCAAATACATGAATGGAGTTTAAAACGTGAACATCGCATGCAGAACATACCCACACTCTGGAATGCGAAGAGGCATTAATGGGTTCTCATGAGCTGCATTGGCCAGGGTGAGATTAACAGAGATTAGTGCCCAGGAACGTGCTACAGAACCCCACACAACTTGACCTTTGGACTACATACAGATGAATGCAGAGTACTCACCATTGCAGTGTCAAATCAACATCAACAGGTTCATATAGTCAATGACACTGATGTAAGAGCAACTCGCCATTGTTTCTTTTATTCTGCCAGATCCTGCAAGCATTGCATAGCCAACATCCAACCTCCAAAATCTGGGGTGCGATGGTGGTGAGACATTAACTACCTCGCCTGGTATACAGGAGGTCATGGGTTCGATCCCAACCCTGCGGCCTATTGTATGTTTGGAGTTTACATGCATCTCTCCCCGTAGTCGTGTGGATTTTTCTCCGGATCCTCCGATTTTTCCCTCCACATTTAGAATCGACACGCTTTAAGATTATTTGGCCGCTATAAGTTTCCATGTGATTCGCCACTTTCATTGCGATATCACTTGTGGCCAGGTCTCTTCTGAAAAAGAGCTACTTAGCTCAGCCCGCCGTACCTGGTGAAATAAATAAAAGTAGTGCAGTAATAGTAAATCGCAGAGGTGTGGACTCGAGTCATGTGACTTGGACTCGAGTCAGACTCGAGTCATGAATTTGATGACTTGCGACTCGACTTGGACTTGCATAACAATGACTTTGTCCCACCTCTGGTAAATCGTAATCTAACTTTGCAGTAATTCAAAATCTGGCTCTAGGTGTCCCCTTCCCCTTGGTCGCCGACCTTCAGGTGCCACTGCAACGTGGTCTCGGTCGCCTGCACTCCTCCTCCACCATTCCACGCACGTGCCACATGCACACAGTGGAACCTCTCGAAGCCAGACTAATTGGGGCGGACAGCCTTTCCGGTGGTAGGGGACATCCGGTATACTGATAATAATCCATTAGTGTACGATTAAATTAAAGTTAATTAATCACCGAATTACATGTTTATACTTGCTATGCAGAGAATGTAATCAACACTTCATAACGTGATGAAATATGTATTTATGCTTAAAACATTATCACAATTTAATCCACGCCACATGAAGCAGAGGTGGAAGCCTGCTTCTTAATACCCAAAAAACAGGCAAAGGTTGAAACCCCAAAATCAAAGGCTGACTCTTACGGGCTTACGGAGGTATTTTTAAGAAGACAGTACCGTAGATATGCAAAATAAATGTACAAAACAGGGAAGAGCACAATAGAGACAGACAGCATGAGAGCGAGGCAGTCCTAGCAAAGCACGTTAATGAGAGTGGTTGGTGTTCATGTGCTCAGCCGAATTCCATGCAACAGATAAGTATAGCACATCAACATGTTATAATTGCTAGTGCATATAACGCCTTTTCCTAATGTATGCAGCTTAATTGACAAGTAAACCGTTTTCTAGTCAGAGGTTTTATCTATTTTATGTATAGCCATTAATAAAACAAAACATACAACGTAACTGGTATTGACGAAACATTCCGATGCTGAAAAAATTACTTGCAAATTATTCAATTAGGATTACACATCAACATTACCACCAACTGTAAAAACTATATTACTAAAAACCAAAAGCTATTTTCTCTTACCAGGTAAGGCCCACTTGTCAACTATATGGCTCTTTTTCAGAAGCAACCTGGCCACAAATGATAGATCAACGAAGTGGCTTATCATGTGGAAATTTATAGCAGCCAAATACTCTAAACGCATGTTTCTAAATGTGGAGGGAAAAACCAGAGGGCCCAGAAAAAAACACACACGACCACCGGGAAAACATGCAAACTCCAAATATACAGCAGGCGTCAGGGTCGGGATCGAACCCAAGACCTCCTGTATACCAGGCAAGGGAGTTAACATCTCCTAGCCACTGCGGGACTCAAAAACTTGGAAGGACCCTCCTGAAAATGTTGTTGAGACTCAGGGAGGTTTTCTGGGTAAACCACAAAGTGAAGTTAATTTCATTGGAACCTCATTTGCCAGAAGAAAAAATATGATAATTTATTTATTTGCCCACCTTTCTGTATTGCCCAAATTTCTGACTTAAGTCTGGTTTACAGAGGGTTTTACTGTAACAAATACTGTACTGGGCAACCCATAAACGAACAGAGTACCTGCTATCACGATACCACGAATTAAAACTCGGAGTAAAGCGCACACACACGCATATGTACAACCATGCAGAGCCATGGCAACCCGTCATGAGTGTGCAAGGAAGCCCTGTACCTCAAGACCCAGTGGTGGCATATGCCTGCGATGCGGCGCTTTGGATGGGGGATTGATGGATCACACCGAGATCCTCACGTACTCAACACACCCACCTGCAAGTAGGCTGCTGACCTGTCCTTGCCCAACTTGAATGTTATTAATTTCTATACATGGATTATGTCTGGGTACCCCAGTTTCTAACCACATGTCAAGTAACTTAATTGCAAACCATCAAGCAGTACTGTATAGTTATTCACAAGCAGAAACTCGATATATTGTTGATGTGGATTAACAATGGCATGGCCAAGAGAATGTGGAATGTTCAATCCTGGATATAAGGATTTTGCACAATCATTATCCTCTTGGGATTAATAAAAACACTGCTACTTAGTGGAAGTTAACGGTGATTGTCCATTGGACTGATGTCTGCTATAGGACTGTGGAATTTCCACCACTGGCTTAGAACTACCATGAGAGAAAAGTGCCTCATTGATTGAGCAGGGAGACACCCTGACGACTTTCACTTGACCCTGGTACCCTTGGATTTGCTTCAGCTCCTTCAGTTGCCTGCTACAAGGAACTGGCCAAACATTCCAGGCAACTCTGCTGACGAAGAGGCCGTAGACTCGGCGAGCACTTACCTTTCAATGCGTTACCTTTAAGAAGGGAAGTGCCTGCTATGTTAGGTCAATTTCTCCATTTGGAGTTTCCAGCTCAATAAGGGATTACCAAGAACCCAAGGATGAAATGCTGCATATCATGGGTCTCTCTTCAATATGATTACCAGGGATGCAATGTGTCTTTTGATTTTTTTCATCATTACTCCACTTTATTACCCAGAAAAACTTCACTATGTCCCATGACTCGTTTTCAAGAGCGTCCTGCCAAGGTTTTGTAATCGGGGGCAATTATTGCTACATATATTCCAAGGCATCTTTAATGCCCACAATGAAGCAGCTGACGCATTATTGTATGATTAATACATGCGCTGGGTTCAAGCCATTAACCTCCACAACAAGCGTCTACCACTGAGCCATGTCACCGCCCCAAACTTCACTCTTACTTTAACTTGTAATCGAAATGAGTTTTTGACTTTTAAAGGATTTGTCAGTTACCCATGAGAATATATAAAAATTGTATAATTATGATAATATATTCTAATAGGTAACTTACAGTTACCATGAGTATAAATAACAAGATTTATATATTCTAATGGGTAACTGTTCACATGCAAATTAAAGACTTCATTTGGAAACAAGTCGTAAAATATATTTTGTATCAGGGTCCCATGTTGTCTCCAACTAATTATTCACTCAATCTCCTCCCACCTCTCTGTCGCCCAGATGAGGCGCACTCCAGACACCCACGGCTGCTACGTCCATTTCCTGATGACCCAGGCCATGGCTGAAAGTGAGAGAGACGGTGTCGTCTTCTGACGTTATCGACCAGAGAGTCTAATTGTCAATAAGATGGGTGCTGGTTATGGCGGACTAACAGTGAAGGATATAAAAGTAGCCTATGTGGTGGGGATTAGCGTCCATGTTTAGACAGTCGTCTCTACGTCACTGTGAATGTTTTAAAAATGATCGGTGTGCGTTTGAATGATTCTACTCCCACAAAATGTAATTATTACTGAACAATGCGTTCTCACTGGGGTAAGGTGACTTTCAAAATTCACAGGATATGTAGATTGGAATAAGAACCCTTGTAGGTGTATGCATCTATTTAACCGACAAACTATTACAAGAAATCCATTGCACATCATCGTACAAAACATTTAAGACATTCAACAGTTTCACGTTTTTCTCTTCATAAACACTGAATGAAGAAGGCTTCCTTCGGTCTGAATGAAGAAACTAGCAGATTTAGTTTTTCAATATTAAACTCCGGTAAAATCTTTCCCTAACAGCAACACAAGTACAACAATGAACATCCACTGTGCCGCAACAAACGAGATCGGTTAAAACAAATGCAGATCTCACCCAGATAGGATCGCGTGATGATTTATTACAGAAACAATCCTCGTGTAAATGTCCATGCCAGTGCAGTGCTGGTGAGCTAGAGTATTAAACACTTTATACGAACAAATAAAATAATCACTTTATTTAATCATGTCAGTTTACAAACTACACTTACTAAAAGACGCGGATCCCAATTATCCTGCTGATGAAAGTAGTTTACGAAACACCGTCCCGCCGTCCGCTCGGCCGATGGAGAGAGGAACACAGCAATGTGGGAACCTTTGCCTTGCATGACAAAAGTCTCTTTGACGTGTTTATTCATCAGTGACTAAGTGTCGGCAATTGCACTGCATGCAATCAATGCTGCTGATTATATTTACTGCAAATATTGCAACCAAAGTTGCGTATCAGTGGACTCTCACCTGCCTAAAGAGTCTCTGTCTGCATAACGTGTTCACGGGCTGTTTATACTTTAAAACATATATTCCAATTGTGTCATCGGCATGAGACCATGTTTCCCCTCGCTGTAACTCTCACGGAGAACAGTGCACCACCTTGCATCAGACGATAGCGCCAGAAGATGCTGTCAGAACTATTTACAATCATAAAAACGGCTCTATCCTCACTCGGCGCACAACTTTTCTTTGCACTGAATAAAATAGTTTCAGGCATTAAACTCAAATCGAACCGCTTCATTCTCCGAGCTTCAATTCAGCCAACTTTACAAAACCAATTTGTTGTTGCTCTGGTTCTCTAATGCAGTTCATCGGTGACCCAGACACAGGCCATCAACTCGCCACACTTACAAAGCACATTCAACCGTAGGTGGATGAAACCTGCATTTAAACCCAGCATCTCAGCACTGCTGGCTTGGTACAAGGCACTATCCTTCTCTGTATGTTGAACTACTTTCGCACAGGCAACCCAGCAACTTCGATGTGCTGCTCATAGTCAACGCGCCTCCCTGCTCAAACCAAACAATTGGCAATGCTCGCCTCTGTCATGGAAATTTCACATTTCCATGACAGGGGCCGGAAACCCCAAAGGGCGAACACTGATGTGATACTGTATGTCACACAATGAATGGCAACGCATCAAGACCTCGCAGTCGTAATGCAACTCAATGTCAAGACTGCAGAGCGTCTGTGGTTACCTTTGTTATTAAGCCTGATGTAGTGGACCGCGAAGTGCAACGCTCTTCCATTTGTCGTCGTTCAATGAGAGATAAATCTGCGGAAGCCCCAGGGAGACGCCAAATGTCTAAGGAAGGCCTTTATAGACGTCTGAGGAATAGCCATTGGGAATCTACGTTAGAACAACCATTCTCAGCAGAAACAACGCAGCGCCGTCATCTCATGAAGCCGCAGCAGCAGCACGAGGAGGAGGAGGATGAGACACCACGAAGAGGAGATGAGACACCACGAGGAGGAGGATGATGAGACACCACGAGGAGGATGATGAGGCACCACGAGGAGGAGGATGAGACACCACGAGGAGGAGGATGAGACACCACGAGGCGAGTCTGGGGAGCTTGAACACAGCAGCCCCGCACAGTCGGCGACCTGCGTTGTTGTTGTTGTATCCCCAGACCACCACGTCAGTGGCAATTACCTCAACCGGCCCTGGGCCTCAGCCCTCAACCCAGCCCCGACTTGGGGCAGGGTGAGAAGTGCGGTCGATGCCACCATGATGGGCCACGCATCGTCTCGACAGATCGCACGTTAGCCCGCCAGCGGCTTTACTCGTACAGAGCGCAGTATAGAACCCCGTACTGTACTCTGGGCCATTACTGAATTAGATCATTCGCCATCTGAGGAAGCCGCATTCGCTCAGGCAGAGAAATCCCTCAATAATGCCGAGGTCGCACGCACAAAGTAGGCCCGCCTGCCCGCACCATCACCACAGACACAAGCAGCAGCGGCACCACGACAACACCACGTTACGAGTCATTCTCTCGGCGGCAAAGAGTTCACTGCGCGAGTGTGTGATGTAGAGAGAGACGTGGAGGCTGCTGCTGCTCCACGCGGTGTTAGCGACTGCGCGCCGACCAAGCCGCCCCCCCCCCCCGATACATTCGCGGCATCGCGACAATAAGACCCAGCCCACCTTGGCGGTCGGAAGGGCGCTCGCCTCACGCGAACGTCGCAATCGCCGGCGGTGTTGACGAATGCCGCGCGTTCTCCGCTGTTGTGGTTATAAATCAAATCATGAATTTGTGCTTTGAATTCGTTCAATTGTTTTATTTTATTTATTCCAAGCGCCGGGTTCGAACCCGCGTCACTCCCCTTGCAGGCGTCACACCCCCCAGCCCCCCACGTGATGTCACCGCCACGCCGCCACGCGATTGGTCGGCACGCGCTTGCTGACGGCCATAGGCGGATTGCACTGCGGTGGCGACGTCACCCGCGTGCTGCCGGTACAAGTGCGGCCATGTTGCTAAGGGAGGTAGGGGGTAGGAGGCGGGCGGTGGTGACGTCACCCAGGCGCTTGCCGGTACAAGGGCGGCCATGTTGCTAAGGGAGGTGGGGTAGGAGGCGAGCGGGTGGAGCAGTGATGAACGCACTGCGCTCGTCCACTATTGAACCTGAGTTCGATCCCCGGTCACGACTAACGTTTTGTGGTGAGCGGTATACTGATAACTGTTCAATTAAAAGATTGTTTGTGGAGAAGTCCACCTAGCTTCATCAGGCGACAGACAGATCTCTGCACAAATGTGGCTGTCGCCTGATGAAGCTCGTTGAATTTTCTGGCGAATCGTAAATGTGGTGGCTTGGCTCTCCAACACACAACCGGTGTGATGTACTAGTGACGAATTGGCACGTTCTGTTTACGTGACTTGCATCCCACTGGGATTTTTTGCACACAGCGTTGGTGTACGGTGTTTTTTCTGCAATATTTTGCTGTCTTTTCTTGGATTTTCTGTTTGCACTTAGTCACATATTCACTTTAAGATGTTTTCTTGTTCATGTTTTAGTTTTTTGTTTGTTGCGGTTGCACCAGATTCAAGAGCGGAATGGCTCACAGGACTATACCTAATAAATGAACTTGAACGTGACAACCCTTACTAGTTGGCTGTGTCGAGTGGTGGCGGGTTTTAAGGACACATTTATATATTTACGCGATCTAACCCCCCAAAAAACTATTATGGATTAAAGCCTACGTGTTAAACTCTATAGCTCTTATTAAGAAGCGATGTGGCCACAAATGACAGTGGCTTATAACGTGTAAATGTAGAGCAGTAGGCCAATTCTCGTGTAGACGAACTGGTTCTGCTTCGTGACAACCACCCCCACCCCGCTGCCCGGCGCGGCCAAGTGCTCCCAGGTAGTCAACGCCGGCGATGGTCGGAGGTCTTTGTCCATCCGAAGAGCTCGGTTGGCCATGTACGGTGCGAAAGAAGTTCAGCGTGCACACATAGAGAAGTGTATTGACAAAGGTCGCATTGCTAATAAGGGAAGCGTCATTGTGAAAGGGATTCTGGAAACGACGTCGCAGGCCAGATGCCAGTCGCAGGCTGCCAGATGACGTCACCCATCGCGCAGCTCGCTCACATTGGCCACTCGGTGTCCTCTCGGCGCGGGCCCCGCGGTCAGAGTAACCACGCGGAACATCGACCACCTCTCACTCTTGCCGCCAATTAGCATCGAATGCGAATCGCGTGATTCGATAACAGTCGTGCTGGGACACAGAGCCATAGACCCACAAGACTCACACATAGACCCATAGACTCACACAGAGACCCACAAGACTCACACAGAGACCCACAAGACTCACACATAGACCATAGACTCACACATAGACCCACAAGACTCACACAGCAGAGACCCATAGACTCACACATAGACCCATAAGACTCACACAGCAGAGACCCATAGACTCACACATAGACCATAGACTCACACAGAGACCCATAGACTCACACAGAGACCCATAGACTCACACAGAGACACATAGACTCACACAGCGACCCATATACTTACACAGAGACCCACAAGACGCACACAGAGACCCACAAGACTCACACAGATATCCACAAGACTCACACAGAGACCCACAAGACTCACACATAGACCATAGACTCACACATAGACCCACAAGACTCACACAGCAGAGACCCATAGACTCACACAGACCCAGATACTCGCACACACCCGGAGACTCACACACACACACATAGACCCACAAGACTCACACACAGACCCACTCTCATAGAGACCCATAGACTTTCATAGAGACCCATAGACTCACACAGAGACCCATAGATTCAACAGACATACCCACAGACTCACATAGACCCTGAGACTCAAACAGAAACCATAGACTCACACAGAGACCATATACTCATAGAGACAAGACTCAGAGAACAATAGACTCACAGAGACCCAAAGCCTCACAAAGATCCATATAAATCCAGAGACCCATAACGTAGAGACAAATATCACGTGCAGATCCATAAACTCACAGATATCTCTTACGAACTGCCTCTATAAAATGAACGTGCAAACTTTCTGCGGATCATCTTGAAATCGCGTGTAAATGAATGCACAGAGCAACTGCACCGCAATTCCAGTCTTCCCAGCTGCCAGTGCCGCGTCCTCTCGTGGCCGCAGGGTCCCGCGGGGCGCGTCCCGCGTGGGGCGACTGCGGCTCCTACGCAACGCGTCCCGGGCTCCGGGAGGGATTCTCTCGCCCATCTCTCGCCTCTCACGCCTCTCAATGTCTCAATGTGAAATACAAAGGTGGCGCGGGGGGGGGGGAGCTTCCACCCATGGGGCGACTGCGCAACGCGTCCCGGGCTCCGGGAGGGATTCTCTCGCCCCTCTCACGCCTCGCCACTCTCGCCTCGCCTCTCACGCCTCTCACGCTGTCTCAATGTGAGATAAAAAGGTGGCAGATAGCGCCAGTGGTACAACGCGGGCGCGAACCCGGATCCATGTCCACAAAGTGACATTCAGAAGTAACCACTCGGAGGAGGCGCTCACGGCCACTTTAAAGACGGCGACTTTAGGGCATCTGGGCAGGTGACTCCCTCTGTGGATGTCGTTTTGTCCTTGAACATCATGCCATCAATATATTTGTGTTATTTTCTTTGAACCTATCTACGTGACTTTACCGAAAGACCCAAAGAATATCGTCAGCAACTCAAGGTCTGCTATCGTCAGTAGAAATAATAAATACATCAACAAAATTCTTTATTGCTACATGTGCGATGAATGTGAGTTTTTGAAGGAAGGTCATTTCCCAGAACGTTGCCCCTACCAGCGTTATTGACAAACGTGTTGAGTTCCTCTTCTGTATGTGCCGCGTTGTGGCGATACATTGATCATCGCCCCCTGCTGGCAGCGGGCGATGATTGCCTGGGAGACGAATGTTCTCCTATCACGCTTTCTTGGGTTATCACTTCGTTAAACTTGAACGGTGGAGTCCCGCGTGCTGGGAGGTGGTTCTCTTAATTACTGACACTGCTGCCTTCTGCAAGGCTGATCTCTGAACTTCCTCAGCTGCGAGCATAACCTAAAAACCAGCTCAACCCAAGACCAGCTCAACCCAAGACCACCTCAACCCAAGACCACCTCAACCCAAGACCAGCTCAACCCAAGACCACCTCAACCCAAAACCACCTCAACCCAAGACCACCTCAACCCAAGACCACCTCAACCCAAGACCAGCTCAACCCAAGACCACCTCAACCCAAGCCCACCTCAACCTAAAGCCCACTGAACTATTAGATTACTTTTCAGAAGCGACTTGGCCACAATTAATAGTTCAATGAAGTGGCTGTGGAAATGTGAAGCCGCCAAATAATCTAATTCATCTAAACGCATGTTTTTAAATGTGGAGGGAAAATCCGGAGGACCTGGACAAAAATCCACGCGACCACGGGGAGAACATGGAAACTCCAAATAAACAGCAGCAGGTGTCCGTCAGGGTCGAATCCTCGACCTCCTGCATACCAGGCGAGGAAGTTAACATCACGGCACCGGAATCGCCTTGTGAAGTAGCATATTGTCACGTGGTAAACATGTTGCCGAGCTCATCATAGATACAATGATCAAATAATATGTGTCTCCTGTGCAGCCTCTTGAGATCGCATTTAGAATGTATAAATAAATACACGTAATAATTGCACCCATAGGCGGAATTTCTATATTTGGGGGGGGGGGGGGGGTTCGCTTTGTCCATCACATTAGGAATCGCGGGTGCATATAATTAATATATATTTAATCTTAATTGTAAACTACTCAAAATAAATAAACGAAGGTGTCCAGTTTGGCGGGGCCGTTGCCCCCGCCCCCCGCCAACTCCATCCATGAATCCACCACAATTCCAATGATCCGAGGCTCCGGCTGCAGCCTGGCGGAGTCGCGTCCGCTCGTGGCCGCAGGGACTCGCGGCACGCGGAGCGCGGCGCGGGGGGGGGGGGAGCTTCCACCCATGGGGCGACTGCGCAACGCGTCCCGGGCTCCGGGAGGGATTCTCTCGCCCCTCTCACGCCTCGCCTCTCTCGCCTCGCCTCTCACGCTGTCTCAATGTGAGATAAAAAGGTGGCAGATAGCGCCAGTGGTGCAACGCGGGCGCGAACCCGGATCCATGTCTACAAAGTTACATTCAGAAGTAACCACTCGGCCACGCCGCCACCCGCTGGGAGGAGGCGCTCACGGCCACTTTAAAGACGGCGACTTTAGGGCAGCTGGGCAGGTGACTCCTCTATGGGTGTCGTTTTGTTCTTGTGCATCATGGCATCAATATGGTCAGCAACTCAATGTCGAGATCTGCTATCGTCAGTAGAAATGACATACATTAACAACTAACATTCTTCATTGCTACATGTGCGGTGAAGAATGTGAGCTTTTGATGGAAAGTCATTGTCCATTGATAAATGTGTTGAGTTTCTACTTGACGTGTGCCGCGTTGTGGCGATACGAAGATCATCGCCCCCTGCTGGCAGTGGACGATGATTGCCTGGCAGACGAATTCTAAATTGAACGGTGGAGGCCCGCGTGCTGGGAAGAAAAGCTCAACTTAAAACCAGCCCAACCCAACTATCCATCTATACTGTGTATACATTATACTAAAACACAATGTGGCGTATAATAAAAACATGAAATGAGAAATGTACTATAATACATTTTATTATAAACGATTATTGTGTTATTAAAAATGATTAAATTGATTATCCGAGCAAATACTTGTATTTTATCTGACTATTGAAAAAGTTGTTCGGTTGTTGTTAAGGCGAGATCGAGCCTGCATTTACTCCGATGTACATTGCCAGGAACAGGATACAAAACAAGTGCCACTATGAGGTTTCATCTTCTTGAGACCAATTTCGTGCTTGTCAACAAGTGTGGTCACGAGATTAAACAGATTATTTGAATGACGTAAAAACAATGTCACTCTCCGTGAACCTCCTATGCACCGTATGTAGCCAGCCGTGCTAATCCGAGGTGCGGAAACCCGCTATCACCACCCTTCACTGCCCAGAATGGGGAAGTATGGTCAAGTTAACCCCTGTGACCCGCACGGCATGAGCATACAGCTTCCCGTGAACATCTTGTGGGAAGTTGTCCTTGTGGTGGGCCTTGTGAGATTAGTGTTCCCGCCGTAGGAATATGTAATCTTATCTTAATGAGATGTATATATAGCGCCTTTACGAAGGCGCTTTACAGCAATTATAATATCGTATATAGTATGACAATAATTCGAAATAAAGAATTGGGTTATTGTAAGTGGTGGTGTAGTTGTGATGCAGTAAAACAGGGATTGGTAAGGAAGGGTTGGGATAGGCCTGGTCGTAGCTGGGGGGGGGGGGGCGACAGAAAGTTTGGTGGCTGAAAAGTAATGAGGCATCATTGCATTGGGAAGACAAAGAGGGACGAGGAGGGCCTGGAGCCAGGAGGGAGAAGGGGGCCACCGCGAGCGAGTCCCCGCACCGCCGACGCCGCCAGCTTGGTCTGTGCAGCGCAGCAGCGGAGTTACCGCAGGCACCACGAGGAGGAGCGCGCAGCCTCGGCCGGGCTGGCGTGGGCAGGTGGCACCACCAGCACCAGCAGCAGCAGAGACGTGGGGCCAGTGAGCCACCACGAATGGGCGCGTCCTGGTGAGTGCTGGGATGAGTGCGCGTTGGGCTGTTGTTGACGTGGGAGAGGAGTGGTTCTCAACCTTTTGGTTTGGCGACTGTGCTACAACCTTAGTTGACCCCATTGGAACCTCCTTTGCCAGTAGCAAAATATGATAATTGTTTTTTTACCCTTTTATCTGGCAACAAAACTGACACCATTTTTACAAGGAGTCATGTTTGCATTGACCACAATACCTGCGTAGGAATGCAAACAAAAAACACAACTCTGATCATGTATGCACTGTCCTTGAAATCGATTGGTCCACACCCGAGACAGATTTTCTTAGAGCCGAGTCTCACATGGTGTTGGACCAGATGAATTTTGTTTTAACCGAGTAGTAACCCCCTTGCCTGACCCAACGTGGTTATGAGAAATGCATGTTCGAAGAATGAACATCGATATTTTAAATAATTGTCCATGTTATGAGATATCCTAACTCGCCAGTAACTGTCACGCGCATTTTTTACGATCAATGAGTTTATACAGGTCTTTTATATCGTAGTAGTTATGGGCTTACATGTCATCGTAGTTATTTTACATTGGCAGATTAATCAAACATGAGTATTTCCCAATGACTCTCACGTGTGATATAATTCCACACATTTATTAATCACCTCACGTGCCCCTGGGACATTGCCACGTGGGTGCTCCCAGAGGTCCGCGGTCCCCCGGTTGAGAGCCGTGGGGGGGGGAAGCGTCGGATGCGTTTTGGTGGATGAGGCAGCTTGGTGGATTCTACGATAATAATCACGAGACCACGTTCCAGGAAAGTTGAACATTTACTTCACGAGTTTACTCTGCGCGTCTCGTTCGTGTGCTTTGCTGTTACTCCCAGAGAGCTCTTAGTCATCTCATTACTGTGACTCTATAATCTGAAACGCATGGAAGCTAAAAATAAACTTTGTTTTATTCTACCAGGTGCAAGGACCGCTGAGCTACGTAGCTCTTTGTCAGAAGCGACCTGGCCACAACTGACAGCTCAACCAAGTGGCTTATCACGTGGATATTTACAGCATCCCAATACTCTAAACGCATATTCTTTACATGTGGAGGGAAAAACCCGGAGAAAAATCCACACGACCACAGGCTCGAACCCACGAGCCTGTGGTTGCATAGCTGGCAAGGTCGTTAACATCTGTCCAGTGCGGCGCCCCTCGCATGAGACCAATAAACAAATACAGAACAAAGAGACACAATGGGAAGGGGGGGGCATTGCTGATGATGCTGGATCCGCAGTGGGTATCACACGTCCCCTGCCGAGAAGACATGGGGGTCACCAGACGTCACGACGGGTGGCGCATCCCAGAACAAACACCGCTTGTTGATTCACCTCACCCCTCACCCTCACAGGCAGCTCGGGCCGGGGTGAGGAGTTAGTCGTGAGTTGTGGACACCACTCACCCTGGTCACGTGTATGTGTGTCGGACTTCTTGCGCACCGTACGTAGCCAACCGTGTTGATCAGAGATAACATAGATACCAACGGACGTACGTGGCTATCCATATGCTTACACAGAAACGCATCGGTTTGCATACAGACTACAGAAGTGCAGTGGTTTATAGCGCATCGCGCTACGACCCTGGCCACCTGAGTTTGATTCACGACCAATAAAAAGTGACGAATATGTTTTTACCGGTCCTGGGCCTTCCCTAGGTCGACTCGGCCTTAAATGAGAGTCTGGTGTGGTTTGTATTAAACATCGGCACTGGGGAGACAAAGGCGGCCGGGCGTTGTGTTGGCCACCCACCCCCTCGTGTTCCCGTGCCGGCGTCTTAATCGGTGCTAGTCAACAACACTTTCCCCACGGATATATGGGGGATCTTTGTATTTAGCTGTTGTCAATGCTTGTGGGTTGTCTGTTGCAATAAGTTGCGTGTTGGACGCATCATCGCCTGTGCGTTGTGTCAGTGTTACACAGCGCGCGTGTTGTGTGGATGTTACACAACGCTTGTGGGTGATGATGTTATGCAACGCGCGTGTATCTGTTGTCCACGCGTCTGTCCGTGTCTGTGGGAGCGGTCGTGGAGCGGTCAGCGCTACGCTGCGCTACGAACCCGGCCGGCCGAGTTCAATTCACGCTCACGGCCAACACCGGTGACGATTATCTGGGCCACCCCGAGGTTGACTCAGCCGCAAGTGAGTAGCTGGTGCGGTGTGTAAACGTCGCCACTGGGGAGACAAAGGCGGCCGGGCGTGGTGCTGGCCACCCACCCCCCGGTGCGCTGTGCCGGCTTCTTCATATATGCTCGCTAACAGCATTTGCCCCAACGGTCTGCAAAAGGCTATAGGGAGGTATATGTCTAAGTGTGTCTTGTCTCCTGGACATCGGTGAAAAAGAGCTTCATAGCTCATCGGATTCCTCCAGTATACACAAAGATTCTGAGTCTGAATCGGGAGCACTGGCCAAGTCAGCCGTCAGTCCAACTCCTACGTGCCCAATCCCCGACGCCCCCCCCCCATCTCTGCATCTGGGACAATGTCCAACACGCAGGCGGTTTTATAGAGGGCCCACCACAGCTTAGGATGGATGGATGGGGGTGGTGGTCGCCAGAGTGTTCTAGTAAACAATGCATGCGTCCGCCATAGAGGGCGGTTTCTTTCTTCTTCCAAGAAATCTGTGAAGCCGCGAGGCCGGTGGTGGGGCGGCCTCTCGCGTTGGGTTCGCTGTGCACATGAGCGCTGAGGGTTCAGCTTAATGAGGACAGTGATGGTGATCGTGATGATCATGATCATCACGATCACCATCGATCTTAAACTGTAACCGGCAGCACTGCCGGACTTGGACGATTGTCAGTAAATTACATAACCCTGACATTGATCCATTATAGACTAACCCTGACACCCTAACCCTGACATTGATCCCTGATACCGTAACCCAATATACTCACCTGACACCCTAACCCTGACACCCTAACCCTTACCCACTAACCCTGCCACACGACCCTGACACCTTAACCCGCTAACCCTGACACGCGAGTTGGTACGAACAGCCCTCCAACTGTCCCTGACCCGAACCAACCAGCCACTCGGCACAGCCCAGAGAGCGCATGGTACAGAGCAGAAGGAGGCGTCTCCTGGTTCCTCCTGAGCCCTCTCCAGCCCCTCTCCTTCCCTCTCCTAGTCCCTCCCTCCCTCCCCGCCACCCACTCCCACAATCTCCCCCCTCTCTCACACTGCGCGCTCTCTCTCTCTCTTACACTCCCGGTCTCGCCGGGCTCATCTTCACTCGTTCGCATTTCGCCGGGTGCGCGGAGCATTGGATTCCCTCTCCCCCAATCGCGTCCTCTCCCCGGCTCCGCTCTCCTCTGCTCCCATCTTATCCACTATTCTCCTTTTGAACTCCCCTCCTCTTACTCTCTACTCCCCTCTTCCTCTGTTTCCCACCACTCCTAACTCCTATCTCTACTCCACTCCCCTCTCTGCTCCACTCCCCTCTGCGTTGCACTCTCCCATCTCTGCGCCTCTCTCACCCGACCGCCACCTGACTCGATCCATCAGTAGCAGCAGCTGCGTCGTCTGTGGTCGCGCGGGGGCTGTGGGGAGGAGCGGGGGTCCCGCCTGCAGGATGGGAGCCGTCCGCGTGTGCTCGCTGCTCTCCGCGCTCTTGCTGCTGGGCGCAAGCTACTACCTGTACCGGCCCCTCCCCGACTCCGTGGCCGAGCCGTACAAGCTGATGATGCTGGACGCCGTCTTGCGCACCGCCAATCACGTGGTGAGGAAGCGGAGACCCAGGGCGCTGAGACCCAGAGCGCTGAGACCTGGGTGCTGAGACCTGGGTGCTGAGACCTGGGCGCTGAGACCTGGGCGCTGAGACCTAGATCCTGAGACCCAGGGTGATGAAACCCAGGGTGCTGACACCAGGGTCCTGAGACCAAGGTGCCGAGACCTGAGTGACAGTATAGCTTCGTGTGCGCGCGTGAACGTCTTCAAATTCGAAGCGATTTCCTGGTTCAGAAATTGGTGCTCATCTTCCGTTTACAGGGAGTGATGGAAATTCCACATTACTATGGTGGAGGGCGCTTGTATACATATGACGCCCACTGTTGTAGCAGAGTGTGAGTTGTAGGTGAGTGCTCTAGGTGAGTGTGGATTTCAGGTGAGTCATGTAGGCGAGTTTGGTTGGTAGGTGAGTGTTACAAGTGAGTGTGGCTGATAGTTGAGTATGCGTCACAGGTGACTCGCCTCTATGTTTGACCTTTGACTGGCACACGCGCTTGGGAGCTGCCTGTCCAGCTCCGAGTCCACTCGCTTGGGTGGCAATTCGGATTATCGCTCTCTCTGTAAAGCTTACAGCTAGGGCCGGATTAATACAGACTCTAGGGGCTGCTACAGTCGTATAGAAGGCAAAGCATGTTTGTTGTCGGGTGATTGTGGGTTGTAGGTGAGTGGATGAGTGTTATAGGCGAGTGCTGTCGGTGAGTATTGCAGGTGAGTGTTGCGGATGAGTCAGTGTTGTAGGTGAGTGTAGGGATTAATTGAGGGCTGTGGGTGAGTGTTGTATGTGAGTGTGGATTGTAGGTGAGTGTTGTTGGTGAGTGTAGTAGATGAGCATTGCAGGTGAGTGTTGAATTCACATAGGTCAGAGTGTCAGGGTCAGGGTGTCAGGGTTAGTGTGTCAGGGTTAGTGTGTCAGGGTTAGGGTGTCAGGGTTAGTGTGTCAGGGTTAGTGTGTCAGGGTTAGGGTGTCAGGGTTAGGGTGTCAGCCCCGCGGGGTGAGCGTGGGTGCACGTGGGGTCGTGCCCGTGACAGCAGCGACCTTTCAATGCCAGCTCTGTCGCGGTCACTGCTTCAACATTCACCCATGCTGAGCGCCATGGGGCAGTGTTCATTTGTTCGTGGATACCGATGCTGGGGCCCCAAAACGGAAGTTAAACAGACACTGGCTTTGACGAAGCGCTGGCTGGAGGTGAATTAAGGGGGTTATCGTCAGAGGGGTGGAGTAATCCTGCAGCGCACTGCACTATAAACCCGGCGGAGTGGTGGCGCAGCGGTTAGCGCACTGCACTAACAACCCGGCGGAGCGGTGGCGCAGCGGTTAGCGCACTGCACTATGAGCCCCGTGGAGTGGTGGCGCAGCGGTTAGCGCACTGCACTATGAACCCGGCAGAGTGGTGGCGCAGTGGTTAGCGCACTGCACTATGAGCCCCGTGGAGTGGTGGCACAGTGGTTAGCGCACTGCACTATGAACCCGGCGGAGTGGTGGCGCAGCGGTTAGCGCACTGCACTATGAATCCTGCGTAGCGGTGGTGCAGCGGTTAGCGCACTGCACTATGAACCCAGCCACCGAAGTTCAATACAAGTAGCCAGGGACAGCATTGGTGGTGAGTGGGAGTGGCATCAGTCCGGAGCTGTGCTCCCCATCCCCCATTAACCCAGAATCAGAATCCTTATTTAAACTAGAGGAACCCGAGGAGCTATGAAGCTCTTTTTCACAGATATCTCCGCACTGACCAGGTTAGAACGGCCAATCGACTGAATCTCTTTGCCTCATGCCCACGTTGGCCAGGAGATATTTACTACCTCGCCTGGTATGCAGCAGGTGGGGGGTTCGATCCCGACCCTGACGCCTGCTGTTGTGTATTTGGGGTTTGCGTGCCTCTCTCTCCGTGGTCGCGTGGGTTTTTCTCCGGATTCTCTGGTTTGTTCCTCCACATTTAGAAACTTGCGTTTAGAGTATTTGGCTGCAATACATTTCCACATGATGATAAGCCACTTCGTTGAGCTATCAGTAGTCACCAGGTCACTTCTGAAAAAGAGCTACGTTGCTCAGTGGACCTTACCTCGTAAATTAAAAGTTTACATATAGTTGCGTTTGAAGCATCTACGTTCCATTGGTCATCATCCCCACACATCTCCTTTATCTCTGGGAGTGTGGGCCGGTGATTCCCAAGTCCCAGCGTGGCCCCTGCCTCCGTGTCCCCGCAGACATGTCTCGACGCAGCTCACGCCCCTCGTGCGTGTCCCCGTCCTGCTCCCCACCGTGTGCCAGGCCACTCTGGGCAAGCTTCTGCGACTGGTCGACCCGGAGGTGGTCCTGCGCAACGTGGTGCCCCGCGTGCCCGCTCGCTCCGACGCGTGGGTGACGGTGCGCGACACCGAGCTGGGCGGCGTGCGCGTGCGAGCGTTCGTGTCCTCGCACGCCGCGGGGCTCAAGCGCGGCGTCATCTACCTGCACGGCGGAGGATGGGCGTACGGAACCACGCGTCAGTAGCACTGCCCCGCACAGCCTGCGAGATGTTGACTTCCTCGCCTGGTATGCAGGAGGTCGTGGGATCGATCCCGATCCTGACGATGCCTGCTGTAAATTTTGAGTTTGCGTGTCTCTCTCTCTCGCCGTGGTTGCGTTGATTTTTCTCCAGGTCCTTCGGTTTTTGCCTGCACGTTTAGAATTGGCATGCATTTAGAGTATTTGGCTGCGATAAATTTCCACGTGATGATAAGCCGCTTGGTTTACCTATCACTTGTGGCTTCTGAAAAAGAGCTAAATGGCTATTATCTGGTAAAATCAAAAAGAGTTTTAGTTTGAAGTTAATACAGACAGTCCCCGACTTACAAACGCCCGACTTGTGAACATCCGCACTTACGAAAGAGCTATCACAAGATATACATTTTTTAACAATCCAACTTGCTGAACGTAAATGAACCTTGACACATTGTATAACACTGACCGTACGTGCATTTAAATAACGACACATTATCGTGTTTTGAGTTACGAACGGGTCTCAGCAACGGAACCCGCTCGTAAGTCGGGGACTGCCCGTACACAGCGGAGAGTGGCGCTGGGTGAAGGACCACGGCATTTGGGTTGGGGCCAGTGTAAGTGGCCGACTGGATCATTGTTTAGGGTATGGATGGGGCTGGTACTAATGGTTTGGGTATTGGAAGGGCTAGTACTGGACGCTAACTCGCTAATTGCTTAAGGTATTAAAACTAAACTATTGTTATTTTACCAGGTAAGGCCCACGGGGCTAAAGCACTCTTCTTCAGAAACGACTTGGCCGCAAAATTATAACGCAACGAAGTGGCTTATCATAACGTGGAAATTTATAGCAGCCAAATACTCTGAATGCGTGATGGTGATTCTAAATGTGGAGGGAAAAACCGGAGAACCCGGATCAAAATCCATGTGACCACAGGAAGAGAGACACGCAAACTCCAAATATACAGCAGCAGGCGTCAGGGTTGGGATCGGGATCGAACCCATGACCTCCTTCATACCAGGCGAGGTCGGTAACATCTTGCCACCGTGGCACCATTGATTAGGCCGGTCCTATTTGCTCAGTGATTCTTAACCTGGAGTGCACCCTGCACCCCCTCTGGGTGCGAGATGCCCTTGTCCAGATTTTTTTTGAAGGTAAATCATCGAAACACAAATTAAGCACGGGCACATAAGTACAACTACTTTTTTCATCAAGTATATGTATTTATTAACGTACTTTTTTGGGATTTAGAACCAAACGGGTGCAAGGCTGCAGTAAAGGTGAAGAACAAGCATTATTATTCTTTGGGTCTTTCAGTAAAGTCACGTAGATAGAGAAAATAATAACAACGATAAAGTGAATAAAAATATCACGACGTTTCGATCGCAACACAAGCGGTCGTCATCAGGAAAAGGAGTTAGCCTCTAAAGGCAAACTGTTTATAAAGGTTTGGAGATGGACGTAGCCCAAGTGTATCAGCAGCACCAGTAGCATGGGCGGGGCAGCCATGCCAATGCAGCAGCCATGCCAATGCAGCAGCAATGCCAATGCAGCAGCAATGCCAATGCAGCAGCAATGCCAATGCAGCAGCAATGTTAATGCAGCAACAATGCCAATGCAGCAGCAATGCCAATGCAGCAGCAATGCCAATGCAGCAGCAATGTTAATGCAGCAGCAATGCCAATGCAGCAGCAATGCCAATGCAGCAGCCATGCCAATGCAGCAGCCATGCCAATGTAACAGCAATGCCAATGCAGCAGCAATGCCAATGCAGCAGCAATGCCAATGCAGCAGCAATGCCAAAGCAGGGGCAATGCCAATGTAACAGCAATGCCAATGCAGCAGCAATGCCAATGCAGCAGCCATGCCAATGCAGCAGCCATGCCAATGTAACAGCCATGCCAATGCAGCAGCCATGCCAATGCAGCAGCAATGCCAATGCAGCAGCAATGCCAATGCAGCAGCAATGTTAATGCAGCAACAATGCCAATGCAGCAGCAATGCCAATGCAGCAGCAATGCCAATGCAGCAGCAATGTTAATGCAGCAGCAATGCCAATGCAGCAGCAATGCCAATGCAGCAGCAATGCCAATGCAGGGGCAATGCCAATGCAGGGGCAATGCCAATGCAGCAGCAATGCCAATGCAGCAGCAATGCCAATGCAGCAGCCATGCCAATGCAGCAGCCATGCCAATGTAACAGCAATGCCAATGCAGCAGCAATGCCAATGCAGCAGCAATGCCAATGCAGCAGCAATGCCAAAGCAGGGGCAATGCCAATGTAACAGCAATGCCAATGCAGCAGCAATGCCAATGCAGCAGCCATGCCAATGTAGCAGCCATGCCAATGTAACAGCAATGCCAATGCAGCAGCAATGCCAATGCAGCAGCAATGCCAATGCAGCAGCCATGCCAATGTAACAGCAATGCCAATGCAGCAGCAATGCCAATGCAGCAGCAATGCCAATGCAGCAGCAATGCCAATGCAGCAGCAATGCCAATGCAGCATCAATGCCAATGCAGCAACAATGCCAATGCAGCAGCAATGCCAATGCAGCAGCAATGCCAATGCAGCAGCAATGCCAATGCAGCAGCAATGCCAATGCAGCAGCAATGCCAATGCAGCAGCAATGCCAATGCAGCAGCAATGCCAATGCAGCAGCAATGCCAATGCAGCAACAATGCCAATGCAAGGGCAATGCTATAAACTTCCACGTGATGAGCCACTTCATTGAGCTATCACAACATTGAGCGGGGAGAACCTGCAAACCCCAAATATACAGCAAGCTTTCAGGGTCTGGATCCAACCCACGACCTCCTGCATACCAGGCGAGGGAGTTTACATCTCCTAGCCACCGCGGTGCCCCATGACGATCATTGATCTGACTAAATCGATGCGATGAGCACAAAATGAATGAATGAGTGAATCCGCATCTTTCAGAGTCTCTCACTGCAGGGGAATGGAGGATGATGATGATGGGGGAGGGGGGCTCCCACTTCACAGAGGTCACCACTGACTCTCGCGCCCGTGTTTGTGTGAACGAAGAGGACGGCGAGCGGTGGTGCAGCGGTTAGCGTGCTGAACTATGAACCCGGCGACCCATGTTCAATTCCCACTCATGACTATCAACATCAGTGACGATTATCTGAATCGATCCTGGGCCTCCCCCAGGTCGACTCAGCCGCAATTGAGTACCCGGTGCAGTGTGCAAACATCGCTACTGGGAAGACAAAAGCGGACAGGCGTGGTGTTGGCAGGCCACCCCCTCGTGTGCCGTGCCGGCCTTCATAGGC
Source organism: Lampetra planeri (assembly GCF_965212315.1). Lineage (NCBI taxonomy): Eukaryota > Metazoa > Chordata > Hyperoartia > Petromyzontiformes > Petromyzontidae > Lampetra > Lampetra planeri. The sequence continues at coordinate 7,303,221 of NC_136157.1, forward strand.
GCTACTCGCTAGCAGCACTTGCCCCAACAGTCTGTTAAGGCTACACGGGGGACCTTTTTGTTTTGCAGAGGACGTTGGCAACGACCACCAGTGCCGTGAAGCGGCACGCCGACTCGACGCGGTCGTCATCTCCGTGGAGTGAGTTCCTCCAGCGACCCCACACGCCGCCTCCCCCTCGTCCATCGGAGCACGCCTCCCCTTCCTCCCGGGGATGTTGCCCGTGGGTGTAAAGCCGTGACACCCACGGCAGCACGTGTATGTTTCCTAACCATGGTTAAGAAACCACAACCAGCCTCAACTTCATTTGTATAAATCCCTCGGAACGCCCAGCATGGGTGGGATCCACCTGTTTGGTGTGCTCTGCCATCGTTACACACGTCACACCTTCGTATGTAGAAGACCACAAAGCTTGGGGGAATGTGGATTTTACATCGGCTCACCGCCTAGCTGCGGTTCCTCCTCGCGCTTCTCTCTCATCGCCAGTGAGCGAATGTCTGTGCGGCGGTGGCGCGCTTCGAGCTGAAGTTATTGTCGTTAATTATGATGAAGAAAGACGTCCAAAATACACCAGCCTAATCTTGGATAATTTGCATTTGGCAGCCACTCACTCGTCCACTGACTTACCCATCCACCCACTCACTCACCCACTCACTCATCCACTGACTCACTCACCCACTCACTCATCCACTGACTCACCACACTGCAAGTCCCAACATTTATCTTTCTGCTTTTTCCTGTGCACCGATCCACTTTAGAAAGCCCCTCCCAGCCTCTGTTTGCCCGCAAGCTCTTTCAAGAATAACCTCGCTCAATCCCAGCAGCGCATTCTTACTCTCGTCGATCACAACAGCGACGTCGCCGCTTGTTGCTGGCCACTTGATGTGTTGGACCTTCGGGCCGGTGCACAGCAATGGCACGAAACAAAAAGCAAAAGGGTCCCAGGGCGCTGGGCCTCTCTTCCTCCCGGCTCTCCCACGACGTCTCCCGTGTGCCCAATTGTCCTCTCAGTGTCACGGTGACATTGGCGCATTCCACCGACTCTGAATCCTAATCCTCTCCGGCACGACCCCTGAGCGTGCCCTGCGAACAGCTTCGGTGGTGGTGGCTTTGGCGCGCCGTGACCCCACACTGTGACGTACTCCCTTAAGCCCTCTCATATGTCGCTCGGCCACCTCGCCCGGCGCCACCACAGCCGACTCCCACGTCTTCTGGCCCCATGCCCAGCCCCCACCTCCCCCGGCCCCCACCTCGCCCGGCCCCCACCTCCCCCGGCCTCCACCTCGCCCAACCCCCACCTCCCCCGGCCCCCACCTCCCCGGCCCCTACCTCGCCCGGCTCCCACCTCGCCCGGCTCCCACCTCGCCCGGCTCCCACCTCGCCCGGCTCCCACCTCGCCCGGCTCCCACCTCCCCCGGCCGCCGCCTCGCCCAGGCACCGCCTCGCCCGGCCCCCACCTCCCCGGCCGCCGCCTCGCCCAGGCACTGCCTCGCCGGGCTCCCACCTCCCCCGCCGCCGCCTCGCCCAGGCACCGCCTCCCCCGGCCGCCGCCTCGCCCAGGCACCGCCTCGCCCGGCCGGTCCTCCATGCTGCTCAACACCTCGCGGACAGGAGCCGGCCCTTGGCAGCCCCCTGGGATACGCGGGGAAGGTGGCAATCTTAAAAAAACGATGACACCAATATACGATCAAGCAGACGCGGTAATGGAGAGACTGGATGATCCCCTGGAAGACGGAGAGAGGGGAATGGGGGTGGCTGATGCAGGTGGAGTGGGTTCACGAGATGGGTGATGCTGTGGTGAAATGGTTAGCTCACCGGTTCCATTCAATCTCCCGGTGCAGCAGTTGAAACAACAGGGCAAGTTTCCTATATTCCTCTCCAACCTCCCCCACCTCCGCCTCTGTCTACCCAGCAGTGGAAATTGGTACGCCAGATTGAGTCGTGTGTGGTGGGGTGTGGGCATTACCACCTGACCAGTGTGAAAGAGTAGGCCAAACACCCTCTAGAGGGGGGCTCTAGTTGACGGAGGGCCTTTCGGTAGCAGCGGCGTGAGAAGGGAATTGCAGGGGCTGCCCCTTTAACCTCGGTGAATGCCCCAGACTTGGCCAAAGGTTCAGTCCTCTCTGTGGAGGCAGAGTCGCCATCGCGTCCTCACTTGGCCACAGTCGCCACTGTGACTGGCAACGTATTGAATCACCCCAACACAATGGCGACATTCTTGTCGCGGAAACGCCGACCTGGCATTAATGATATTAGCGGTGGTGGTGGTGTTTGTTGTTATAGTGATGTTTGTGCTGCCGGTGCTCCTCTTCATTCGCGGGGCGTATCGCCATCCGAATGTGTAGCCACGTTGGAGACAACCCAAGCAGCAGCGGCTGGTGACAATATTTTTCATTTGGTTTAGAGGCAGGGGAGGGGTCGGGTCAGGTGGGATCAGATGGGGTCAGGTGTGGTGGGTTCAGGTCCCCGGGTGGGGTGGGGTCAGGTGGAGTCGGGTGTGGTGGGGTTGGGTGGGGTCTAGTGGAGTTGGGTGGGGTGGGTCGGGTGGGGTGTAGGGGGGTGGGGTCTAGTGGGGTCCTTTGGGGTGAGGTCGGGTGGGGTCAGGTGTGGCGGGGTGGGGTGGTTGCTGACAACGCCAAAACGTCTGGTTCGGGGACTTTGCCCGCCCGCGCCCTCCACGCACAGGTACCGCCTGGTGCCGGAGCACCGCTTCCCCGTGCCGCTGGAGGACTGCCTGCGCGCCACGCGCCACTTCCTGCGGCACGACACGCTGGCGGCCTTCTCCGTGGACCCCGCGCGCGTCGCCATCTCGGGGGACAGCGCCGGCGGGAACCTCGCGGTGGCCGTGGCTCTGCAGGTTGGCGGCGCTGCCTGGGGGCAAACCCGGAGGGCGGGAAGTGGGGCGCCTGCCGGCCCTCGCGCCGCTCTCCGTCTCTCTCTCTCTGGCGGCGCGGGGCTCTCGCACAGTCTCGAGCCCGCGTCGCACATTCACATGCTCATCTCTCACATTCACATGCTCATCTCTCACATTGACATGCTCATCTCTATACTCTTAGTTTTTTCGGTAAAGTCACGTAGGTAAAAAATGAAAAAAATAAAAAAATAAAAATCACGACGTTTCGGAGGCAACACAAGTCCCTGTCATCAGGTGGGACCGTCACAGCCAGATTTGATGCATCAAATCTGGCTGTGACGGTCCCACCTCATGACGGAGACTTGTATTGCCTCCGAAACGTCGTGATTTTATTTTATTTTTATTAATTTTAATTTAATTTTTTACCTACGTGACTTTACCGAAAGAACTAAGAGTATGAATCCTTGCAGTCACGAAAGCTTCAAACATTAACATGCTCATCTCTCACAATAACATGATCATCTCTCACAATAACATGCTCATCTCTCACAGTAGCATCGCCACCTCCACGCCCTCGTCGTGGAGGTCGCCCTTCGATCTGACATTGACATGCTAATTTATCACATTAACATTACTAGCTCCGCCCACTTCGTTTATGACCATTGGGCTACACCCAATTTAAACCTTTTAAACAGTTTGCCTCAGCAGCTTTTGCTCTCTTTTTTCTTCCTGATGACGAACGCTTGTGTTGCGATCGAAACGTCGTCGTTTTTTTGTTATTTTTTGTTATTTTCTTTGAACTTATCTACGTGACTTGACCGAAAGACCCAAAGAATAAAAAAAACTGTTTAGTTTACAGTTGTGTATATATTGTTTGACAGCAGAGGGCAGTGTTGCTCTGTGGTTTTGCCTGATGAGCTAAAAGAAGGAACGAAACAGGAGGATTTCTGTTTCGAAGGAACGAAACAGGAGGGTTTCTCCACAAACCTGGTTGTCACCTGATGAAGCGAGTTGTAATTACTGACGACATGTACTCAGATTGCGAATGTTGTGGCTTTGCTCTCCAACACACCAGTGTGCTGTACTAGTAACGAATTGACACGTTCTGTTTACGTGACAACCCTTACTAGTTAGCTGTGTCGGGTGGTGGCGGGTTTAACGACACATTTATATATTTACGCGAGCTAATCCAAAATAACCTGTATTATGGACGATATTGGTTGGGAAAGCCTTCTGCGTGTTAAACGGACTAAAGGACATTTTTATTTTACCAGGTAAGGCCCACTGAATGTGTCCCTGTGCCTGCCTCTATAGCCCCCCCTCTCTTTCTCTCTCTGTGTGTGTGTGTGACTGCGTGAACCGCAGCTGGCGCGGGAGTCCAAGGAGGGCTCGGCGAGCCTCAAGCTGCAGGCGCTCATCTACCCGGTGCTGCAGGCGCTCGACTTCCAGACGCCGTCGTACCGGGACAACGCTCACGTGCCCATCCTGTACGCACGCACCATGGTGCGCATGTGGCTCGAGTACCTGGGTGAGCACGAGGAGGGGGGGAGGAGGAGGAAGGGCAGGGGGGAAGAGGGATGGAGGAAGGGGGGGGGGGGTGGAGGTGCAGGAGGATGGGGGGAGGTGGAGTGGCGAAGGTGGAGGAGAAGGAAGTCGAGGAGGCGGTGGAGGGGGGACGGGGGGAAGGGGGGAGCTGCAACCACCACCACCAGGGCTTCATGTGAGTTGGGTCTGTCCAGGTTGGAGATTTGGAAAACGCTGCAGGATGCGGAGTGTTGCTGGGGCCTGGGGCGCCGTCAGTGTGCACCGCGGCGCTCGCTGCCTCATTGCGAAGGTGTCGGGGGCCGGCTCACCGCTGCTCCGCGTACGTGGCGTGAACGTCGTGCGTGCGTGCGTGGTGCAGGCGGGGACGTGGCGCTGACGGACGCGCTGCTGGAGAACGCACACTCGCGCCACGTGCTGCTCGACCCCAGCGGCCCCGGCGCCTTCGTGGACTGGCGCTCGCTGCTGCCGTCCCGCCGGCCGCGTGGCCCGGAGCCCCCCGAGGGCCCCGCGCGCCCGGACATCCTGGCCAAGATCCCGGCGCTGCTGGATCCCAGGGCCACGCCGCTCTTGGCCGGTGAGTGCGTCCACACGCCAAGTTCAAGACACCCCTACATAACAAGGGCGTCCAGCGATCACCGGAGGCCAGGATGTCACAAGGGCAGAATGCCCGAATATAAATTAGCAACAAGAACAACAGGGGCCCGTGTGGTGGGGCCCTCCTTTGTGTATGGGCCGGGGCCCTTGGGTCCGATCAAGGCCCCCTGACAGTCTCATCTAAGTAGGATCAATTTATATTTTTTAAGTAAAAAAATATTTCACCTGGAAAATCTCTCGAGATGGAACATCTTTGTTGCAAGGGGCTCTACAGGGTGACGATTTCCATGCACGTAGCACACGTGACGTAATGACCACAATGACAAAGGTCCCACATTAAGCCTCTACAGTCTGTTGGGATAAGTGCTCTTAGCGAGTAGCACCTAATGAAGACCGACATGACACATGAGTGGGCGGGTGGCCAGCATCACGGTCGGCCGCCTTTGTCTCCCCATTGCTGACACACCGCACCAGGTACTCACTTAAGGCTGAGCCAAGCTAGGAAAAGCCCTGGCCTAGTTCCGATGTTCGTGAGAGAAGAGTGAGCCAACTTCCAGCCACAGCATTTCAGCACCATGGACCAAGGCGCCAGCTTCATGCAGCGTGGGGCCTTGGCACAGCAGCCTGCACTTGCTTTGAGGTCGAGTGAGCTGCAATGTAAGAGTCAAACACAGAGACTGCTTGGCTTCCATCTTCCACGGAAACAATGGGGCCGGCGCTTTACTGGATTTTACTACAAACCACTGAAGGTGTGCGGTGAACATCAGATGGTGTGGTGAACACCAGATGCACGAGTGGAGAACACAAGGCCCTTTTGTGCGACTGTGGCTACGAGCTCCAAGTCGCGGAGCGTGTGACTTCGCACCGCCACAGACATAGATCTGAAAAGAGACAACAAAGCCTGTTAAAAGGAACGGGATGGAACAGGCTTGCCTGTAGACCAGTCAAGTTGATTTCCTCCTCCATCGAGCATTGAGACAGCACCTCCTATTAGCACGGTTGACTACGTATGGTGCGAAAGAAGTTCAACAGACAAGGGGTGCCGCAGTGGCGAGATGTTATCTACCTTGCCTGGTATGCAGGAAGTCGTGGGTTCAATTTTATCCATAGGCCAAGCACTGTTGATTTTCCTCACACAATGGTACTAATTTTATCGTCCACAATAAGATGATGAGCGGACGAGTCAACCGTCCAACCGGGATGTAAACTCGCGGACTTCTGATTATGAGCCGCTGGCTCCATCGCTGAGCCACTCGGCCGGGTGTAGAACTGGCATGCCAGGAGCTCTACGCTACAGTCACTCGAAGTCCAAACAATTGAGCCGAGCCAAGGTGTGGATCTGGGTGCCCAGCCACGCTGCGGTGCTGATGGTGGTGGTGCCTCTACTCGCGAATGGGTTCTGGTGGTCACCTGGTGGGTTACAGACGGGGTTCCGCTGAGTTCGCACCCCCAGCACGCCCCCGACTCCACTGCGTGACGCGCGATGCGGCACCGAGCCGGTTGCCATTTGCGTCGCCTTGTTGAGGGGGACATAGGGTCAAAGGTACCCGGAGTTTTGTCCAAAACGATTGGCTATCTATTCGGTATTTGAACATCTTCATGCCACAGAGGGTGTGAATCCTATTCTACTTAGTTCATCATTTCAATACTGGCAAGAAAAGGTCCCATAGATAGAACCTACCCTGTCATCCGTAACGCACAGCTGTGCGTGATGAGCTTGTGGTGCGAGCTTGACAGCTGCTGCGTCTTCCCTCCCGTCCCCCAACGGTGTGTGTGTGTGTGTGACGCCCGCTGCCTTCTCGCTCCTCTCTCCCCACTCGACGTCTCCACGTCCGCCCCATGGCCCCTCACGCCCGGCTCACCGCTACGAACCTCCTCCAGGTTCTCAACTCGTCTAACAAGATTAAACTGGAACACCTTGAACCTCTTTCTGGGCCTGCCCTCTCGGTTTCCCACCTCCGAGTGCACCCCACATCCATCTCCTTCTAATTTCTGACGCGGTTTGCATTGCGAGGCCGAGTGAGTGACTCAGAGCGCTCGGCTCGTGCGTCCGAGCGGTTGCGTCGTGACATTGAGTTGTCCTCGCCACGGCGTCCGGTGGTTGAGCCGCATTCGTATTTCCAGGTTCGAGCGGTCGAGCCGCGTGTCACCCGACCCCCCTCCCACTGCCCTCGCCCCCCCCCCACCACTGCCCGCCCGTCCTTCCCCCCCACCGTCCCCCCCCTCCGTCGTAGACGACGATTGGCTGCGCTTGCTGCCGCTCACGTACGTGGTGACGTGCGAGCACGACGTGCTGCGCGACGACGGCGCCCTGCTGGTGGCGCGTCTGGGCCCGCTGGGGGTCCCCGTGCAGCACCAGCACCTGGGGGACGGCTTCCACGGCATCTTGTCGCTCGTGCAGCAGCCCCTGCTGCACTTCGACATCGGCGTGCGCACCGTGGACATGTACATAGCCTGGCTCGACGAGCACCTCTAGGACCACCGCCACCTCCTACCCCTCACCCCTCACCCACCACCTCCTACGGCTCACCTGAACCCCTCACCCACCACCTCCTACCGCTCACCTCTCACCCACCACCTCCTACCGCTCACCTCTCACCCCTCACCCACCACCACGTACCGCTCACCTGCACCCCTCACCCACCACCTCCTACCGCTCACCCCTCACACACCACCTCCTACCGCTCACCTCTCACCCCTCACCCACCACCTCCTACCGCTCACCTGAACCCCTCACCCACCACCTCCTACCGCTCACCCCTCACACACCACCTCCTACCGCTCACCTCTCACCCCTCACCCACCACCTCCTACCGCTCACCTGCACCCCTCACCCACCACCTCCTACCGCTCACCTGCACCCCTCACCCACCACCTACCGCTCACCTCTCACCCCTCACCCACCACCATGTACCGCTCACCTCTCACCCCTCACCCACCACCTCCTACCGCTCACCTGCACCCCTCACCCACCACCTACCGCTCACCTCTCACCCCTCACCCACCACCATGTACCGCTCACCTCTCACCCCTCACCCACCACCTCCTACCGCTCACCTGCACCCCTCACCCACCACCTCCTACCGCTCACCTCTCACCCCTCACCCACCACCACGTACCGCTCACCTGTCACCTGCCCCCTCATACCACTTACCTCTCACCCGCCACATCATACAATCACCCCGGAATCAGATCAGACAACACAAAGGAGATGGAACAGATCAGACGACACAGAGATGGGAGTACAAACAAGACAGCAAACACAAGACAAGACCCATTGAGGAAAACGCAAAGGAGACGGTGACCGTACAGATGAAACGGTGCAAATCAGACGGTGTGGGACGTTGCAAATGAGACCGATATTATCAGTCCTGTTCATAAGGTGACCTGAATCGTCGCGCGGTATCAACGCACAGAGGGCCTACGTGCCTATCGTTCGATGTAATTTGGTGCAGCTTTTCTGTTTACACCGCAAGACGACCGCGTCAGGGCGCTCTGGGTTAGGTGACCAAACTAGGCTCTGCGTCAAGATGATTGTGTCTGACTGGGTGAAAGGACTATATTGTATAAGACTCTTAAGGATCAATAAATACGTCAGGTTCTGGTTTAAAATACTATATAACACCGTTAAGATGACTGCTTTCGACTCTTGGTTTTAACAGCTATGTCCGTCTCTGTTAAGATGAATAACTTGGACAACTCATTTAAGATGATTATTAGATTCTGGCTGAACATGGCTGCGTGTTTTCTGGCGGTCGGTTAAAATAACTCGCATTGAACACTGGGTTAAGCAGATGGATTTAGTCTGCTATGTTTTTTAATGTATGTGTGTTTGGCTGTAAGGTTTTGTCTTACTGTGTTTAAACTCTGGGTTAGGCATCTGTGTACGACTGCGTGTTAAGGTGTCCGAGTTAGACTCTGGGGTTAAGTCGATGGTGTGTTAGATTTGGGGTTATTAATGAATGCGTCGTATTGTTGTGGGTTAACACTGTGGCCATGCGTCCGTCTCCGACTCTTGTTCATGAATGAACGCGTTCGCTGGGGTTATATCGCGGTCGTTTTGTCCCCCCCCCTCACATCATGTTGGCCAACCCACAGACCCCTGTCCCGCACACATCTAATCAGCTAATCGCAATGTCTCCATTACATTCTCTGATTTTTAGATGAATAAAACATCATAATATTGTGGCCACATTCCACATTTTGGATGATCCGAAAAGATGTTTCGGATTGTTCTGAAATATGTCACAGAGTTTGCTGCCTAAAGAGATGCCATTTTGATGATACTTGACGTCATGTTTGCTTAAATTGTTAAAAACCTAAAACAATATGGCATTCGAATTATTGCTTTACTTAATACAAATTTAACTGTTCATATTTAAAATTGTCAACATGGTTACATTTTGTGTATACAACTATATGTTATTAAAATATGATGCATGTTCATCTGGATATACGAAGCAAAAGCCAAAGTCAGGCGAAAGAAAATCCAATCCTCAAACATTTTTTTTACATCAGAAATTCATCCCAAATGTATGTGTCTACAGCCCATCACTAGTATGTTATTGCACTTTCCACGTGCTTTTGTTTACCTGGATACATTAATGAGATAATCAATTGCAATGGAAACATAGCCTGTGTGCAATTACTGCAAAGTGAAAAGTAAATTAAAGCGATTTAATGCAAAATACAAATATGAATTCAACTACCCGTGCTCCAGTGTCAATTTCTTAGATTTTCTGCGCGGCTTGTGTTTTTGCTTTATTCCGAAATGTATAGAGCAGTTGAAACCCAACGTGTTGGAGAACAGCACAAGGAAGTGGACATCACAGAGCTACCGTTGAGATCCCCCACGCACAGTAGAGGGAAGCACTTCCCCACGCACTCTGCCACATGAGTTATTATGGATTTGATGTGATGTTGCATGGAAAGCAAATCGATATTTTAACTATCAGTGCTCGTTTAATCAAATTAAGTGCAGGACAATTGAGCGCAGTCATTGGTTGTCTGGCTGAGATCGACAATTACACCTGAGAACCCGGTTTGATCACAGACGGCTGCCTGGATTCGAACCGATAATCTGAGGGGTGTAAGCTCAGCACTGGCCTCCGGGCCTGAGGCTTTTGGGCCTCCTGTCTGAATGATTGCCTTGGCCTGAATCCAAGACTGTGTTGTGATGAGTGACGATTCACAGCACCACCATTACCAAGTCGCCTCCAGGAACGCACAACCTGAGTAACGGCATCTCTCTTGTAGCCGTACCCTGCCGTGCTGTGTCCCAGGCTGCAGGAAGCAGAGCCGTATTATCCAATAGGCCACAGTAGACACTGTGCCTAGGGCCTACGAACAATTGAAGGCCCTACCATTTTTTTGCCATTTTTTTCGTTTGTATGATGCAAAATTTAACAAATATACCTTATTGAATAAATACATGTATATAGCACAAGGAGGATAGGAAACAGTGTATAGAGAGAGGCAGAGTCATGTCAATGTTTTATTCTTCATTGTAAGAGAGAAATTGACACCGGAGATGAACTTTGGAGATGTTTTTCATTGCAAAATTAGCAATAACATCGTCAAATGGTGTTTTCCCACACAATATCATTCTCAATATACAGTAGTGCAAGGTAAGACGATGTGTTGTTCTCCTATGGTTTATCGGAGACAGTTTTTGTCAGTTTAATACGTAGACTTTCGGGACCAATATCCATAATATAGGTTTTTGGGGTTTGATCGCTTGAATATCAATTTGTTAAACCCGACACCAGCCGACACAGCCAAATAGTAAGGTCTGTCACGTAAAAAGAACGTGCCAATTTGTTACTAGTACAGTAGTGACATGGGCAGCAGCAGCAGCAGTACCGAGATGAAGACAGTTATCACTAAAGGCCTACAATAACCTTAGTTTGGCCCTGGCAGTAAGATGAAGATTTATATCCTGGTTAATGACAAATAAGTAATATTTTTTAAAAAAACATTTAAAAAAAACACACTTTTATGAAATGTACTAGTAATGGAAGAACTGCACGACTGTGGGAAGTGGCCCCGAAGCTTGCCACAACGTAAGGGACCGTGGGCAATTACAGCCAACGTCAGTTGACCTTGGACAATTAGACCCAAGCCGAAATATAACATAAAAAAATAATGTTGAAAAATATATATTTTTTATGATAGAATATAGTATTGTCATCAGTATAACATACGTATACCAAGTTTGCAGTCGATATCACATTGGTAAGTGGGTTAAAATTGAGTTACAAGATTTTAAGATACAACAACGACAACAACGACAACAATAGAGTGAGTGAAATAAAAGCGTGTAAAACATTTCAAAGTGCCCTTCAGGATTGCTGCCATAGCTTTAAACGTGACATCAGTGAGTTGTAATTGCCATGCCACTAAAGTCGGAATTACTTATTAACAGAGCCCCAAGCTCTTATCAACAGGGATACGCAACCCAGGTGTATATATGCAACTGCGGTCTGTTCTTCTATAATGCTGCGTGTTTTCAAAACACAAATTGGCTATAACGCGATATGAGGGGACACATTTTTATTGTGACACATTTATTGAACTTGCCGTGTGTCTGTTTATAATCTTTGAAATATTTGATATTACTATCTTAGGATTTACGAAGACTAACGAGCTGAAATTTTCAACACAGACTCGTCTCTCGGGACAATTCAAGATTTCGTTAAAAAAAATAAACGGTGCAGGTCCCGCCGATCCTGGGCTATTTGTGTTATCGACTAAATTTTTATAATAATTTTTTGACTTAATTTTCATAATTCATCCTCGCTCATTTTACCCCCCCCCCCCCTATTTTTGAAATCTCAAATGGTCGCGCCCAGCAAACGTCTCCTTCAATCAGAGCGCCTGCTGTTTGGGGAGCCTTTTGACCAATGAGAGGCGCGCAAACATCGCCGCTCGTCATGGCGCCGGAGCAGCCACTTTGGTTCCCTCTAGCGCGAGACCAAGAATTATAATTTAAATTACTACTATTGATGTAATAATTGCAGTTATAATCGTAATAAATAGTATTGTCATTTGCTTTGCCACGCCTGTTTTGACGCGCGGAGGGCAACATGGTTATGCTCAAGTTGAGCGAGCAGGTGATCATGTTTTAGAATTAAATACGGTAATGTTATCCCTATTTTGATTTTTAAAAATTCTAATTATGATTTTTATATAAGCGCTTTAAATTACAGTGCTAGATCTGTGCACATTGAATACGGCCTGCGATATGCACTGTTAATATGTGCGTATTGTTATAGCATTGCAGTCTGTATGTGTCTTGCCGTCTGTACATATGTAATGACAGGGTGACACCTGTTGGCCTGGAGTGGTAATTACGGCCATGGCTGCATTACACAATGCCTTATTATAAGAGGGGCGTATCTGGGGTAAAGGTGAAAGGCGGAGTCAGTCGAGAAGCTCCGGGAACCAGCTGAAGGTTCTGGAAAGGGGGCGTGGCCAGAGAAGGAGTTGGCCACGCCGGGGCAGAGATCAGGGGGACCGAATCAGAGGAACCAGAGGTTCGGTGCGGGTTCTGGGTCCTGGCTGCGTCGCTGCTCGTCGTCATCTCTTCGTCTCCGACCACGTGGCTGATCTTCTGGAAGACTCTCTCCATCTCTGCGCTGGTCGAACAGCTTGCGCAGCGAAGCCGGAAATGGGGCTACGTGTTAGGATCGCCTATGTGTAGCTGCGTTACACAATATATCGCCCAGTGTGCTCTTAATAAATAAGAAGCCTTCTATTCGACGTGTCTCGGAAGTCACTCACTACACATACAATTAAAATGCCTTACACGTATCGTGCTGTTCTAAATGTAATTTACGACTTTGCAAACGACATGATCGTAATCCTAACTGTAATAGTCGTAATGCGTGCCTTTAACTTTTACGTAGACTGTTTTTTGGAACAATGCGCATGCTTTCATTTATTGTATGGACAAGGGTTGACATAAGCAAAGTCATCATTGTCATCTGTACAGGGTCATAAAATGGGTAAAACCCAAACTTTGCAATGCACACACTTTTATTTGCACTCTAAATTACAAAATAAATTATTTTGACCCTAGAATTAATCACATTTGATATGCTGGATAAAAGTGGGTGGCTTGCATAAAGAAAATTAAACATATCAAAAGGAAGCCACCCACTTTAATTCAGCACATCAAATGTGATTAATTCTGGGGTCAAAATAATTGTTGTACTTTAGAATGCAAATAAGTGTGAGTGCATTTGAAAAGCTTGTTTTTACCTATTTTTTTTTATAATGCGGATGCGGATTGGATGTAATTCGATTGAGGGAATGGGACTACGACGCGCGAGTAGGAATAAGCAGTTGTACGGCTGCCTTAGCATAGCATCGGACAAGGCGGGATGCTGCTGGATACCCCTGGATGCTATCCACGCATCTCAGTCTTTTTTCGGCCTGCGTACGCATCTCACGTGATATCATGGACTGTGCTTTACCCTAAATTATGTATTATTTATTATAACGCGATTTTTACACAATGCGGTGTTCCTCAGGAACGCAACAACTACCGGGTTATGCGAACAGGCTACACATAATCACGAGCATCGTTTTAGAGAATATAAAATAGATGAGCAGATAATCCGTCTCATTCACATATCCGTGTCTCCACATAAGACGTAATATTTCTTAGACAACCCATTAGCAGTGTCGAAACCGGTCCAGAGTTTTGCTCGTCTTTAACCGATGCTGCTGAAGTTAAACACTCCCCAGAAGGCCGTACGGCTGACGGATCATTTACAAAATATTTGTCATTCGTGTGGAGAGATGTATGTGTGTAGGAGACATCGTCAACTGCGACAGCACTTTTTAACGTTAGTCATTACCGCCTTAGTATGGTGAGCGGACAGGCAGTATAAACTAGACTTTTTATTCTACCAGGTAAGGCCCACTGAGCTCTATTGCTCTTTTACAGAAGTGACCTGGCCACAAATGATAGATCAAAGAAGTGGCTTATCACGTGGAAATTTATAGCAGCCAAATACTCTAAACGCACATCGATTTTAAATGTGGAGGGAAAAAATAGAGGTCACGGAGAAAAATCCATGCGACCACGGGGAGAGAGAGAGAGAGACACAAACTCCAAATATACAGCTGCCGCCTATCCCGCCTTGACCTGCCACTGACCTCCAGTAAATGACCAAGAGTGTGGGCTCATCCGTTATGACACTGCAATGCCTGGGTCCTCACCTCAGTCACCTGCCGCCTCGCGTGCTTCCCACCGCCTCCGCTGCCGGTGTTGCAAGCTCAGCAATTCGGAACCAATCAAGGAGCCCACCACAGAGTTTTGAATCTAACAGGCCGCCCTGGTAAATACTGCGCATGTGTGTGTGCAAAAGGCAAAAGTGCAGCCCTCCAATTGCATTCTGCCACCACTGCTGGCGGAAGGACATCCACTGGAAGGGGCTCCAGAGTGTATTTGGTCTACTCTTCCACCCACGACTTGCCGATCTATTAACTGTGGAGTGTCCAATCATGCCGCTGGGTGGATGGCGGCAGGCGGATTTAGCAAACGTGTGCCGTCGTCTCAACTGCCGGGCGACCTGAGCGGCGCAAGTCCGGTGCGCCGCTCACCACCCCACCACTGGCAGGGTCTATTTTGGCAGATTGGGCCTAAGCCCAGTGTAAACACGTGACCTCATCCCCTCCCCCACAGTCATAATACCAATGCAAATATGTGTGCGATGTGCCAGACTGTCTGTTTGGTCTGCCAGCCAAGACTGGGCGTTGGAAGGAATGTCATCTTTGCTCTGCCAAATGCAAATCATCCAATTTTCGGCTGGTGGGTTTCATTGGAAGTAATTTTTCATAAAAACGATAATTTCAACTTATAACCCTGCGCCACCGTCGCTCTCGCTCACTCCCTCTTGTAGAGAGAGGACGATCCATAGACCGCAGAGGAAGCACAGAGAAGGCGGGATAGGCGGCAGCCACGCGAACAAGCCTCCGCAAAATCCCCCCTTCTCCCCCCAAAGGTCTGCGGTCATCTCTATGTAGTGACATGGAATGGGTCACGATGGTGCGTAGCGCTGGTTGCTGGCAAAGAAGGGGATCCGCTGCTGTAGCAGCCCTGCCTGCCAGCAGGTCACGTGATGGGCCGGAGAGAGGGATGTGGGGCAGAGGTGACGGAGGGGCCACGCGAGGTGACGCCCGGGAGCCTTCTAGTAGGTTCTAGAAGGGGGCGTGGCCGGGGGCGGAGCGAGGCCACGCTGAGTGGATAGAAGGGAGACCCCGACCAAGACTCGCAGCTGTTGTTGGGAGTGGAACCTGTGGGGCTACAAGAATCTTCGTCACCGTCTGTGTCATCGTCTTCACGTCTTCAGCGTTGTTGGTCAGGCAGCCTGTTGCTGTCCTGCCCGAAGTAAAGAGAGTGCCTCCTACTACTCGTGTCTCTGAAGTGAATCACTACATATGTGTAGTGATACACTCAGAGACACTAGGAGTAGGAGGCACTCTATTTATTACCGCCTTCACAGGGTACAAGGGGTAACTACACTCCAGTCAGGACAGCTGGCAGACTGCCTCACTGACGACGCCGAGAAGGTGAAGACGCGGACGGAGACTCCAGCAGCCCGACGGGATCCCACTCACAGCGACAGCCTCGAGCCTTCCCTCGGGCTCCCCTTTTATCCTCCCGGCGTGGCCTCGCTCCGCCCCCGGCCACGCCCCCTTTCTAGAACCTTCTCGCGGGCTCCCGAGCTCGCCTCACGTGGCCCCTCTGTCACCTTTGCCCTGCATCCCTCTCTCTGCTTGTCACGTGACCTGCTGACAGACAGGGCTGCTGCAGATCCCTTTCTCTGCCAGCAACCCGCGCTATGCTCCGTAGTGACCCATTCCATGTCACTACATATATGAAGATGTGACAGTATCGGTCGATTGATGCTTGTTCACAGGTGGGAGGAACCCGCAGCACCCGGAGAAAACCCACGCGGGTGTGTGGGGGACAACTCGGGTGGGGACCGGCGGAGTCCACATTTGTTGTTCTGCATTCTACTGGCGACTCACGGTGTGGAGTTCAACACCCAAAGAAAGGGAGGGAGTTTGAAAGTTTTTGTTGCATCATTATGTCAATAACAACGAGTACACACAAGTATTGTAAATATTGAATGGGGATTAACAAACGTGATTGATGGGCGTGTGTGGTTTAATGCATAGCGATCCTCATACCAGGCATGCAACACTCCCTCCATTCCTGAATTGAAATCGATTATTCTGCTCACGATACAGGCATTGAATCGTGTGTGTGTGTGAGAAGTGATGATTTACAATTTTATCCACACACTATGCCAGAGACCTATGACAAAATCGCCCAGAATGCGCCCGATCTCATCAAGTCTCAAAAGCTAAGCAGGCTTTGAGCCTGTCGCCTGCTTGGATGGGTGACCATTGCATGATAGACAGCTGCGGGGCTGTGTCACGATCTGTGTGTACCCAAGTCACTCTTAAAAATGAGACGATCTTCATCTATTGAGTTCTGAGCTGATTAAACAAAGTGAACTTGAAACTTTAAATTGAAATGAGATTGGCGTTTTCCGAGACCGTACTATATTGAACTTTTGCACCGTACGTAGCCAACCGCGCTAATCGGAGGTGCGGGGAAGGAAAACACCAGCGGTGTGCTTGCGATAGACTAGTTAGCACATTGCCCGCACTCACCAGCAGACATCAGTGCACCACCTTGATGGGCAACGCCTTCATGGGCTGGGATGACGTCATCAGCTCTGTCGGGCGCGCAACGCCCGAGTAGCTGACACAATATCAGAGGGCCGCTAGAGAATCTGGAAGGTTTGCTCTGAACTCTTAAGTTGGCTATAAACTGTGAAGTTTGCTCTCAACTGTAACCTGACAGACGTCGCACGTGACAGCCGTTTGTCAGGTTACTTGCAAAGATAACAAGAGAGAATGCTGAGATTGTATAATCGAGTTGAACCACGAGAGAGGGCTCGTGGCTCATAAAGGTTTATAAGTCGGCTCGTTATTCGCATGATCGGGCAGACCTCTGGCAGGTGCTGTAGTTGCTGCCACCGCCAACTCTCTTGGGTTGCGGCCATCATTGTGAGAGAGTTGCTTGGCTCAATGGAGCCTCACCAGCTGAGATAATAGAGTCTTAGTCTGTGAGTCTCTTTGTTACTTTATGGGTATCTATATAAGTTTATGGACCTCTGTAATATATGGGTATCTAGGCAACCTATGGGTCTCCGTATAACTATATAGGTCTTTATGTAATCTATGGGTCTATGGGACTCTAATCTATGAGTCTATAACTATGGGTTTCTATGTAATCTATGAGTCTCTATATAACTCTTTGGGTCTCGATATAATCTATGAGTCTCGATATAATCTATGGGTCTCTAGACACAAATGTGAAAACGTCCCCATCGTCGTGCTGCTGTCAAACCACAATGATGTCAAAGATGCGGCGGCCCTCACACTGGTGATGTCTGTTCAGTGAAAGTGGCCCCCTCTGAAAATTAGTGAGGAACACTGCTCTACATGGTGGTTCAGATGTCTTTATGACCCCAATTGAATTCTATAAAATGTCATATTTTTGGAAGTAATGTTTATTTGAAACAGAAGTGAAAATTCAAAGAAAAAACTTTTAGGGGTCAATGAATTTGGGGTCACAAGACATCTGAACCACCTTGTTCAAAAAACAATAAACGTCATACGTCACCACGTCACCTGTGCCAGGCCAGGTGCACTTTGAGGCCACGTGAAGTGAACTGCACGCAGGAGGTCACGGGACAGACCCAGCAGGTGACATGGGTTGACTGAGATGGCTGGCAGATGCACCACCTGCGCCCTCTACTCTGCTATTTTATCCGACCCGACGCTCCGCTCGTTGTTGTGAGCGTCACTCCTCCGCCCTCCGTTGTTGTTGGGGGTGACTGCCTCCACCTGCCCAGTAGCGTCCTTCGCGAACCTCTTCCATCGAGGCCACGCGCACTCACACGGTGCGTTATTGACGCGCGTGTCGAGGCGATTGTTGAGTGAGTTGTGCACCACTGCCAGCCAACACGGCAGCGGCACCAGACGTTGTGTTTAACTTTGGAAATGCTGCGGACAGTACAGACATATTCCAGGGGAGTGTGTGGGGTATGTTGGTGAGAGTTGCCGTGTTGTTGATGTTGTTGATGTTGTTGATGTTGTTGATGTTGTTGTGGTGTTTGCCAACGATTAATTCTGTTTACGTGAAGCACGAGGAGTATAGCATTGTAATAAAATCACGAATTTAAATGAAGCAAATGAGACGAAGAAGTTGCTCAAGACGTAAGTTTCCTCCCTCGTGCTGTCCCTGTGTGTGTGTGGCAATGTGGTCGTGTGGGCGGAGCGCGCTCTGCCACCCGCGGCTTGCACGCGGAGACCCCCAGTCCCGGGTGGGTCCGAGTGTCACTGCTGTGCACGAGACTCTCGGCAAGTTTTTGTTTCAAGCGGACCTTGCCACATGTCATGGCCTTTCTCAATGTGCGCGTGTGTTATACCTGGTCACTAATTTGTAAATGCACTTCATACAACTAAGTTGATTATGATTCTTTAATCCGTGTTATGACTGTCGTTCCCCCCACCATGTTTACTGCGATTGTCCTGCGGGGGGCGTCCTGTAGCGAGACGGAAGGTTCACATTTCACCTCCAGCAGACGCAACTCCATCGCGTTATGAGAACGTCCCCACAGAAGTGGATATCACAGAGCTACTCGAAGGCACGCATCTCTACCTGAACATCGCATCGCCAGGGCCACCACAGTGGCGAAATGTTCACTGCCTCTTCTTGGTTCTTTCGGTAAAGTCACGTACTTACTTCCCTTCTACGTGACTTTACCGAAAGAACCAAGAAGATGAATCCCTGCAGTCACGAAAGCTTTAAATCGAAAGTTCACTGCATCGTCTGGCAGAGACTCAAGCAGCAGGTCGTGGGTTCGATCCCGACCCTGTAAAATTGGAATTTGCATGTTCGCCTCGTGGCCTCATGGATTTTACTCCGGGTCTTAGTCGCGTGAGCTAACCCCAGATTTGTTTTTAGGATTTTCTCAGACGTAACTTTGAACTAAAAGTACAACCGCATTTTTGGGCGCATGCCACCGATTCACGACAATTGAGGACCCGTCGTCATCACAGCTGGGTTCGAACTCAGCGCTCTGACCGCGTGAGCCACCCAGCCGGTCACTTCAACCCTTCACCCATTCCCTTTTGTCACATTTTTACAGCTGCCGCCGCCGCCGCTTTGCAGTTCTGCAGGTGACACAAAGCAAAGTGTAATCCCTAACAAGACGCGAGTCATAGAGAGAATATTTACCCACATTGGGAGCTCTTTAAACTGCAGCCCGATGACAGGGAGCATAAAACCCATTCTCTCGCCTCGGCCGTCCATGCCGCCACCACTTGGGCGGGTGCAGTCACGAGACTTCGCCTGCTGCCTCAGCACCCGAACCCTTCAGCTCGGTGCGGGAAGGGTCGGGGGAGAGTGGGGGGGGGAGTTGCGTGAGTGGGCACACATTGCCCCCCCACCCTCACCCCCCTCCTCACCAGCCATCGGTGAGCACAGGGCCGCCTTTAAAAACGGAGTGACCTGGCTGCAGGCTCCTGTTCACCCCTCCGCGGCGCATTCCGACGTGCTCCACTTCTCTTCCTCGCTCCCACACCCCGTCTCTCTCCATCTCTCACGCACTCTCTCCCCGTGGCTCTTTCCATCTCTCACGCTCTCTCTCCCCGTGTTTCGCTCCACCTCTCACGCTCCCACGCCCCGTGTCTCTCCATCTCTCACGCACTCTCTCTCCGTGGCTCTTTCCATCTCTCACGCTCTCTCTCCCCGTGTTTCGCTCCACCTCTCACGCTCCCACGCCCCGTGTCTCTCCATCTCTCCCGCTCCCACACCCCGTCTCTCTTCCTCGCTCCCACACCCCGTCTCTCTCCACCTCTCCCCGTCTCTCTCCCCGCGTCTCTCCATCTCTCCCAAATTCTTCCCTAAACCCCCCTCTCACTCCCCCTGTCTCTCTCGTGTTTCATTGCGTGTTTTGTTTGCTTCGCCCCGCAAGTTGACTTTTCAAGTGCAGGGCGTTTGGAGATGACCTCGGCCACGATGAGCCTGGCGTCTGCTGTGCCGCTTCTTCTCTGCGCGCTGGCGCTGCTGAGCGTGCTGCAGGGGACTGCAGGTAGGAGATGCGAGATGCCACGTGGGAACCTGATCCTCCCCGAGGTCTCCCGATGCACCACACACCATACCAATTGACCACATGCAGACACTCCATACCAATGTGCCACACGCACCATCTTGATGCACCACACACATCACCCTGATGGACCACACTCCATACCAATGAACCACACACTCCATACCAATGTGCCACACGCACCACCCTGATGCACCACATACTCTATACCAATGCACCACACGCACCATCAATTGACATGTCTAGATTGTGGTGTCGGCACACAATGGTCTACTCTTCGCCGAACAACGTCACGGAATGACTCACGTTCACAGCGAAGAAGCCGGTGCGTGCGTATTTTCGGTTTGTACACCCGCAGTGTTTACCAGGGTGGCCTCTGGGGTGTAACCGCGAACGTCTGCAATGAGCAGTGAGCATGCCACCGCTCACCTCCCCCGTCCACCAGCAATTGACAAATTGTCACGATTTGGCAGTCGTGGTTCGATTTAATTGTCTTCTTTCTGTTTCTCATTGATTTTTCATCTGGTTTGCATGTTGTGTTTGCCAGTAACAACACATGTCCAGTCAATCGTCTACAGGACAGTAATGCGATAGTAATAATGATTTACAGGCCTTTCTTAATCGAAGGCCTCAACTTTGTGCCAGTCCTGGACATTGTCTGGCTCTACCTCACGACGCTGTTTAACACGAAGGAGGCTTTCACGACCAATATCCAGAACAGAGGTATTTTGGGTTAGATCGTTAAACCTGCCACCACCTGACATAGCCAATTAGTAAGGTTTGTGACGTAAACAAAACGTGCCAAGTCGTTACTAGTTCAGCACACACCGGTTGTGTGTTGGACAGCAAACCCACAACAACATTTACAATTCGAACACTTTGAGGTTTCAGTGGTAAATTACAACCACCCTCATCAGGCGACAGCCGGAATTGTGGAGAAATCCTGTTTCCGCCTTAAATACGCTGGTCGGTTTCAGTGAAAGAGCAGTTTCCCGAGGACCTGTCCACAGACATCACTTTGCCACTGATGTTTGCTGCATCCGGAAACTTAAACGTATGTCGTCAGGCTCCCGATGTAGTGTGATCACATTTGCATGTTATGTTGCAAATAATGTGCAAAAAAGTGTTAATACGCACATTCGTTGGCATATATGATGCATATATATTGTTTAAACTGATGCAAATATAAATGCATGCCTGTCACTCACCAAAAATTCACTCCGTACATGCCAATGATGTGTTTTGCGTTTTCTAGCTTTTTGTCGAACTGGCACCGATATCTCACAGAGGCGCCTTGCCTCCTCACATTTTGCAGTGTGCCACCACCACCACTGCTTTAACCAATTCTGCCTCTGCTGATGAGATACTGATTGTCTAAATCGGTCCAGAGTTTTTCTGCTGTTGAGCCAGTACCGCTGAAACATTTTCACTCAAAAATGACCGTGTGGCTGATATGATGTGTAGAAAATACTTGTTTTACGAGTTGGGACGTGTGGTGGCAAGGAAGGGGAAGATCGTCAAGTTATTTTAGTTACTCTCAGGCACACATCTCTACCTAAAAATCACATGGCCAGGGGTATCACGGTGGCGAAATGTTAACTACCTCGCCTGGTATGCAGGAGGCCGTGGGTTCAATCCCGACCCTGATACCTGTAAAATTAGAATTTACATGTTCTCTCCGTGGCCGCGTGGATTTTTCTCCGGGTCCTCTGATTTCCCCCTCCACATTTGGAAACATGCGTTTAGAGTATTTTTGTCTGCTATAAATTTCCACGTGATAAGCCACTTCGTTTAGCTATCATTTGTGGTCAGGTGGCTTCTGAAAGGCTATTTCGCTCAGTGGGCCTTTCCTGGTAAAATAAAAATCGTCTAGTTTCCACAGATATCTAGTAGTTATTCACATCAGTCAACACCCAATGAGTAACAACCACACATTCTTGCTTCCATCATCGCAGTCAATCACAACACAGAGCCCCTTGACACGTTCCCATGAAGGGAATGTTGTTCTAAATTGCGGCAAGTTTGTAATGTCACGTGGTGTGGAAGGTGAAGGGCTATGAAAGGGAGGCATTATTAAAAGTGGGTGTTTGGGTAAGAGGAAAATTATTTTCATTTTAATTAAATAAAGTGTCGTCCAGGCCCCTTATAACGAGCCCCAGAATGCCACGGCACTCTGTAACCCATGGACAGCTTTTCTAAAATCCACCACTGGATGGTGAGGGCCTTACCACGCCTTAATATATAATACAAACTCGCACAACATCTACAGCAGCCAGAGCACATTCTCAATGAACCGGCGATCAGCATAATTTAATACAGTAGTTTGTTTTTCTATTCATGTCTGTTGACCGGGGTGTGATGTTCATTGTATAAATTCATACCGTGTAAAGTTATACATTTAAAATGTGTGTGTGTGTATACGTGGTCACTACGTGTATACGTGTGGGGAGCGGTAGTGTAGCAGTGAGCACACTGCGCTACGAACCCGGCCAAGCGAGTTCGATTCCCGCTCACGGCCAACACGAGTGAGGATTATCTGAACCGGTTCTGGGCCTCCCCTAGGTAGACTCAGTCTCAAATGAGTACCTGGTGCGGTGTGGTAAACATCGCCCCTCGTGATATAAAGGAGGCCGGGCGTGGTGATGGCCACCCATCCCCTCGTGTGCCGTGCGGGCATTCATTGGTGCTACTCGCGAACAGCACTTGCCCCAACAGTCTGTTAAAGATACACGGGGGGGGGGGGGCCTTTGTCTTTGTGGTCTTTACGTCATGCGCGTGCTGTGTGCGCGTGAATCAACACCCCGGGGCGGATAGCCCCTTGCAACCGAGATGTTTCATCTCGAGGGATTTTCACATTAAAGATAAAGTTGATGCTGCTCAGATGAGATTGGCAGGGGGCCTGATGGCGCCCAAGGACCCGGGCGTCACACAAAGGAGCGCCCCACCACACGGGCCCGTGTTGCTGTTGTTGTTGCTGCTCATATATATTTATATATATAAAAATATATAATATATTCGGGCATTCTGCCCTCGTGACATCCTGGCCTCAGTGACCTCTGGGCGCCCTTGTTATGTAGGGGTGTCTTGGACGTGCCTTTGACGCGCCTCTGATGAACGTTTTAGTGAGCGCAGTCCACGTTTGAATTTTGTTGTAGAGCGAGTGGTGCTTGCTTTTTCAGGTCACGGTTGCTACGAGATGTTACCGACCTCGCCTGGTGATCCCGACCCTGACACTTGTTGTTTATTTGGAGTTTGCGTGTTCTCCCCCGTGGTCGCGTGGATTTTTATCTGGGTCCTCCAGTTTTTCCCTCCACATTTAGAATCAACGTCACGCGTCTAATATTGCACATTCCTAGAGCTATCATTTGTGGCCAGGTCGCTTCTGAAAGAAAAGCTACATAGCTCAGTGAGCCTTACCTGGTCAAATAAAACTAGTTTTATAGTTTAGTTTTAGTTCAGGTCAAAAAGGTCAACAGCTCGATTGCACATCGAGGCATTGCTCATCTGCTAGTAATTCGAGCCAGTGGTGGTAATTCCACATTCCTATGGCGGGGCGCAGCCACTCCTGTTGACTTAGCCACAAAGTGGTGCTCCTCATGGTGTTGCCCATCAGCAGGATGAGGCTTGCTTCAACCAATGCGCGTGAACTACCAGCGATGTTTTGCCGGAAGCCCGTGTGGCTGATGGGATGTGCTCCGAATCTTTTAACTAGAAACATTTTTACGTGGATGGGCAGATCAAATTAAGTTGATTTCGTTTAAGCCGGTTAAGAACTCAAGAAGACGAGACAAGATAGCTTCATGCACAAGGGTGGCTTGGGTCACCAATGCTTCGGATGCGTATTTATTTGTCTGATTATTTATTTTGTCAATGATTATTTAGGGTTACGTGATCCTAGAATGGCCACTTTCATTATATGAAGCAATCATTAACGGGAGCTACGGGTGAGCTGATAAGATCAAGTGGAGAGCGACTGCGCAAACGGGCACCCCCATGCAAGATCATGGACCTACACCTCCCCCCGTGTAGCTCAAGTCGATGGTTGTGCTGTTAGCCGGCAGCTATTGAGCCGGCAGGCGCACGAGGGAGTTGGGTGGCCGATACCACGCCCGACCGCCTTTGTCTCTTCAGTGCTGGTGTCTACACCCGGCATCATTCAATGGAGGTATTCACTTTAGGCTGGAATCTACCTCTGAGCGGGGGCGGACCAGTTCAGATACTCGTCACTGCTGCTGGCAATGAGCGGAATTCGAACTCGGGCCGCCGGGTTCGTAGTGCAGCGCGCTAACCGCTACACCACCGCTCCCCACATTAACACAAAACAAAGACAAAGATCCCCCGTATAGTCTCAACAGACTGTTGGGGCAAGGGCTGTTGGCGAGTAGCACTTATGAAAGCCGGCACGGCACACGAGGGGGTGGGTGGCCAGCACCATACGCACGCACACACTCACACGCTCTCCTTCCCTCACACACACACACTCTCCCTTACACACACACACTCACACACACACACTCACTCACACACTCACACACACTCACACATTGTCACACACTCACTCACACACTCTCACACACACAAACACTCTCACACTCTCTCCTTCCCTCACACACACACACTCACACACTCACACAAACACTCTTACACACTCACACACCTCCCACACACACACTCACACACACACTCACATACACTCACACACTCTCACAAACACAAACACTCTCTCACACATTCACACACACACACTCTCACACACACTCGCACACACACACTCTCACACACACTCACAAACACTCCCACAAACACTCCCACACACTCACGCGCTGTCTCGCTGTCATGGCGCCAAGTCGCACTGAGGCAACCCGCGATGAAGGGGGGAATTGTAGCCGCGTGAGCTGCGGTCACGGCTGGGCATCGACTCGCCGCTCACCCCACAACCCTCACCCCCTGCACCCTCACCCCACAACCCTCACCCCCTTGCATCCTCACCCCACAACCTCACCCCCTGCACCCTCGCCCCACAACCCTCACCCCACACCCTCACCCCACAACCCTCACCCCCTTGCACCCTCACCCCACACCCTCACCCCACAACGCTCACCCCACACCCTCACCCCCTGCACCCTCACCCCACAACCTCACCCCCTACACCCTCACCCCACAACCCTCACCTCACACACTCACCTCACACTCACCTCACACTCACCTCACACACTCACCTCACACACACACCCCACACCCTCATCCCGCACCCTCACCCCGCACACTCACCTCACACTCACCCCACAACCTCACCTCACACACTGACCTCACCCGCACCCTCACCCCGCACCCTCACCTCACACACTCACATCACACACTCACCTCACACACTCATCCCGCACCCTCACCTCACATACTCACCTCACACACTCACATCACACACTCACCTCACACACTCACCTCACACACTCATCCCGCACCCTCACCCCGCACCCTCACCTCACACACTCACCTCACACACTCACCTCACACACTCACCTCACACTCACCTCACACACTCACCTCACACACTCACCCCACACCCTCATCACGCACCCTCACCCCACAACCTCACCTCACACACTCACCTCACACACTCACCTCACACACTCACCTCACACACTCATCCCGCACCCTCACCCCGCACCCTCGCCTGACACACTCACCTCACACTTGCACCATCACCTCACACACCTCACACACACACCTCACACACACACCTCACACACTCAACTCACACACTCACCTCACACTCAACTCACACCCTCACCCTGCACCCTTACACACTCACCTCACACACTCACCTCACACACTCACCTCACACTCACCTCACACACTCACCTCACACTCACCTCACACTCACCTCGCACACTCACCTCACACTCACCTCACACACTCACCTCACACACTCACCTCACACACACTCACCTAACACTTGCACCATCACCTCACACACTCACCTCACACACACAGACTGTGCCTCAACTTTTGCGTGCGCACTCCCTGGGGACGGTGCCGATGTTGGTGATGACGATGTGTAAGAGAAACATTCACGGAGATACAAATATGCGAAGGAGACTTCTATTTTGCTATTTCATTCCTGACCGTTTGCAGATTCAACACCGATCAAAGTCAACTCAACATTGAGCAATTTAGTTTTTTTCTCGCGGTGAACATCGGTGTCGGTACCACCACCAGCACCACCAGCAGCAGCAGCACGCCTGTGTCTCCCCATCTTGTCCCCGCGTGTCTGAGCCTTCATCTTGTCCGTGTATCTATCCTCGTCTGCGTGTGCAGGCGTCCACGCGTCTCTCCGCTGGTGCACCATATCGACGGGCGAGGAGAACAAGTGCAGCGCCATGAAGATTGCGCTGACCGGGGCGGGCATCTCGCCGCCGCTGCAGTGCGTGCGCGCAGGCGACCGCAAGGAGTGCGTGCAGAAGATCGAGGCAAGGGCCGACACGCGCCCCCTCTCTCCGTGTCTCCTCGTGTCTCATCCCCTGTGCGTCTCATCCACTGTGTCTCATCCTCTGTGCGTCTCCTTGTGTCTCATCCCCTGTGCGTCTCCCCTTCCCTTGCATCCCTTCCTCCCGAGTCTCCTCTCGAGTGTCATCTTCCCGTGTTCCCCAGCCCCCCACATCGTTGCAGACAACTGCACAAAGCCACTCCGCGGAGTGAAGTTTCCACCTCCGTTGGCACCGATTACCACCGCGAACCCGGAGGGAACCTCGCACTCAGCACCACCCTCCTCATCGTGTCGTGTCGCTTTGTTTCTTCGTGCCACCGCCCGGCCACCCTTCCTCGCACAGGACGGCCACGCCGACGCGGTGAGCCTGGACTCTGGGGAGGTGTTCACCGCGGGGAAATACCACGGCCTGCAGGTGGCGGCTGCCGAGGCCTATACAGGTGTGTAAGACCCCTACACAGGTGTGTAAGACCCCTATACAGGTGTGTAAGACCCTACACAGGTGTGTAAGCCCCCTGTACAGGTGTGTAAGCCCCCTGTACAGGTGTGTAAGACCTTGTACAGGTGTGTAAGCCCCTATACAGGTGTGTAAGCCCCCTGTACAGGTGTGTAAGACGCCTATACAGGTGTGTAAGCCCCCTGTACAGGTGTGTAAGATACATAGCGAGAGCTATGTATCTTGGTAATATATGTCTGTCTATAGTTTTCTGGTTAGATTTTATGTCGCTATTTCATTATACCTGATGATGATTGCTTGTGTTGCAATCGAAACGTCGTATTCTATTATTTAATTTAATTTATTATTTTATCTTTAGACGTGACTTAACCGAAAGAACCAAATAATAATTCCTGCAGTCACGAAAGTTCTAAAATTAGGATTGAACCACTTCTACGGGGAAGTTTTAAGCTTATCTTTTTTTTTTCTGGCGACTTGTTTTCTCTGCCTGTATCCTCTTTAGAATGTTCACACTCAAATTCTAACTTAGCAATCTTTGAAATACGTAATCAACCAGGCTATGCGTTAATTGTGTGTTGACCGACCCTCTGTGTTGTATTACATTACATTTCGATATTTTACTAGGTTATTTAATTTTAGTGTGTCTTTCTCCTGATTTTCAGGCTTGCTTGCCGTGTAATCGTTCTTGCAGCACCAATTGATATGCTAATATTTTCTCTAACCCCCCTCCCTCTCTCTGCCTCCGCCCCCCCCCCTCTGTCTATTTAAGGCCACCACACAGAGACGATCACCCCTCTCTGTTACCTGTGTTGCTCTCGCTATGTATCTTGGTAATATCTGTCTGCTAATATGTCTGTCTATAGTTTTCTGGTTATATTTTATGTCGCTATTTCATTATACCTGATGATGATTGCTTGTGTTGCAATCGAAACGTCGTATTCTATTATTTAATTTAATTTATTATTTTATCTTTAGACGTGACTTAACCGAAAGAACCAAATAATAATTCCTGCAGTCACGAAAGTTCTAAAATTAAGATCGCACAGACTTGACTCAAGGGTACATTTAACATGCAGGCTTAAACATAACTTCAACCGAGCTGACAACTGCTCTTGGAGTTTAAGCCAGGTCCTCGGTTAAGAAAACCTGAGACCCGCCTCCCACCCCCCAACAGTTACAGACTCAAGACCATCTGAAGACGATACCTTGAGCTAATGTTCAACAACAAGTCTCCGCCTCTCCAGTTGATGCAGTTTACACACAACGTGAACTTGTGCTGTCACTCGCTCAATATTTAGGGCTCAAATTCCAAACTTGATAATTGCAAAGTTTGTGAAAAAAAATGTGATTAACTTTGTCCCCCACAATCTCCGGTGGGCAGGTTGTTTTACGCCAAACGTTTGCCCTGACGAATTGTGCCGTGCGACCGCCACCGTGTGAGAACGCCGGCTCTCTGCTGGGGCTCTCGCCCTCTCCAGGGAAAGGGGCTGGTAGAGATGGCAGCGCTGAGGGCCACTTTTGGCCAACACCGCGGAGAGCCCTGCATTCACAACAAACGTGTTCGAGGGCCGACATCGATGAGCCAAGGTTGTTGTAGAACGACGAGTGAGAACTTGTAGAAGAAGTGCAGTGGAAGTTACCGGGTGGCATAGACGTCAGACGTCTTAGCTGGAAGAAAAAAACATGTTTAAGTTTTTTTTAATCGCATTTAAATATTTAACCTGGAAAATCCCTTCTGAGCCAGGAAGCCACCGAGATTAAACCAGTTTCTCGAGCGGAGTGGATTGGTGGTCTCAGTCCAGTAACTAGTTAAAGTATAGTAAAAAAAACCCTCATAAAATGTAATTTGTTTATTTACTTATTAACTCCGTCTCCTTCCGAGACGTCTGCAAGTTGCAGGGTGGGTGTCCCGTTCACCGCTGATCTCGGAACGCTCAAGCGGTTAGCGTTAATTTTATGTAGAGAGGTGCAGCGCCGTTGTGTTTAAAGACGTTGTACTCACCGCAGAGAAGTGTAGCGACCCGACCGCAGTCCACGATAGCTGGCGCAAAACTGTGCCACACGCCTTCCCGCATGGCCTTGTGGGAGTCTCGGTGTACCGATAGCTAATTTATTTATTTTTGATTTTCGGTTCGTTTGACGTACACGCACGTCATCGCAACGGGAAAGGGTTAATGTGGCTGAATTCCAGTTCTGACATTTCAAATATCGGTTTGACCGTCCGCTATAGACACGCTCGATGTTGAAACCAGATGTCATTTCACACCTGCCAAATCACCACCGCGTGTCCCCACGCCGTGGTTCCTTCAACGCAGGCGTTGTCTGCGCCCCGCTGGACAGCGCCTGGTGCAGTGTGCATGTGCACGCCGGCGCTGCGGAGACACAAGTGGTCGGGCGTGGCACTGGCCCTTAGAGCGCATTGAAGGGCCACTGCC
The DNA here is from genome assembly GCF_965212315.1 of Lampetra planeri. NCBI lineage: Eukaryota > Metazoa > Chordata > Hyperoartia > Petromyzontiformes > Petromyzontidae > Lampetra > Lampetra planeri. The sequence goes on from NC_136157.1 coordinate 7,332,796, forward strand.
CGAAACGTCGCCTTTTATATTTGTATTTTTTACTTACAAGGCCCACAGTGTTATTGACGAACGTGTCCGGGCATTGTTGTTGTCATTATCTGTGCCTGTCTGAATCCCTGCAGTCACGAAAGCTTTAAATCGAAATGTGCCTGTCTTCTTGTTATGTCGTACGGTTTGCTGCACAACAGCAGACTTATTATAGGGGAGGCGCAAATTGTCAACGGTTCATTTGCTTGTACCCCACTGTCAGAGCAATACGACAAAAAACAACTCTAAGCTATTTTTATTTTTCCAGGTAAGGCTCACTGAGCTATGGAGCTCTTTTCCAGAAGCGACCTGGCCACAACTGATAGCTCAGCGAACCAAATACTCTAAAACGCGTGGTGATGTTGATTCTAACTGTGGAGGGAAAAACCGGAGGACCCAGAAAAAAAATGGACGCGACCACGAGGAGAAAGAGAGACAGGAAAACTCCACATATACAGGAATCAGGGTCCTTTTCGAACCCATGACCTCCTGTATACCAGGCGAGGGAGTTAACATCTCGCCACCCGAGAAAGCCTCACTCAAAAATAAAACAAACACTCCTCCTCGTGTGTTTGTAAAGGATGCCTCTACACGCCGCCTCTGTGACCCCCTTCCCCGCTACTGCTGCCCCCCCCCACCACCCTCCGATGCCCCCTGCCCCCCACGTGGAGTAGCGAGCACCGTGGACCCCACCTACTTCGCCGTGGCCGTGGTGCGCAAGGCGGCGCCGGCGAGCGTGACGTTCCGCACGCTGCGGGGGACGCGCTCGTGCCACACGGGGCTCGGCCGCACCGCCGGGTGGCTCATCCCCGTGGGGAGGCTGCGGGAGAGCGGCGAGATCAAGGGGGACGGCTGCGACATCCCCAAGGGTGAGAGCTTTGACTCGGCCGCATAGCGGTCGATGGGTTCGATTCCCCGACTCGGGCGCCGGTGCATCTGAGTGTAGTTTGGATTTTCTCCCCCTGATCTTCAGTGTGTGTACGTGTGTGTATATGTGTGTCTATGTGTACGTATGTGTGAACGTGTGGGGAGACACAGGTGGTTGGGCGTGGTGCTGGCCACCCACCCTCTCGTGTACTGCTCTGGCCTTCATAGGTGCTCGCTAACGGCACTTGCCCCAACAGTCTGTTAAGGCTATATGGGGGATCTTTGTCTTTGTATCCATGGGGAGTGGTGGTGCAGCGGTTAGCGCGCTGCGCTATGAACCTGGCGACTGAGTTCCATTAATGCTAACGGCCAACACCAGTGACAATTATCGAAATTGGTCCAGGCCCTCTCCTAGGTCGACTCAGCCTCAAATGAGTACCTGGTGCGGTGTAAACATCGCCACTGGGGAGACAAAGGTGGTCGGGTGTGGTGCTGGCCACCCACCTCCCTCGTGTGCCGTACCGGCCTTCAGAGGTGCTCGCTAACAGCACTTGCCCCAACAGTCTGTTAAGGCTATAGGGGGATCTTTGTCTTGTATGTGTGTATGAATGGGGAGTGATTGTGTGTGGTTAGCGCTATAAACCTGGCAACTCGAGTTTCATTCCCGCTCACGGCCACACCAGTGACCATTATCTGAACTGGTTATGGGCCTCCCCTAGGTCGACTCAGCCTCAAATGAGTACCTGCTGGGGTGCTGGCCACCCACTCCCTCGTTTGACGTGCCGGCCTTCATTGGTGCTCGTTAACAGCACTTGCCCCAACAGTCTGTTAAAGCTATACTGGGGGATCTTTGTCTTTGTACGTAGAGGTGGCAAGTTTCTTCAACGCGAGCTGCGTGCCGGGCGCGGGCAACCTTCCGCCCAGCCTGTGCCACCTGTGCATCGGGAACGAGGCGGGGGGAGAGAAGTGCGCAGCCTCCAACCACGAGCGATTCTTCGGCTACACTGGAGCCTTCCGGTAGGTAGCTCACACAACCGCAGACAGCCTCAACGGACTGCTGAGAAAGTGCTGTGAGCGAGCACCTTGAGGAGGCCCAGGACTGGTTCAGATAATCCTCACTGCTTTTGGCCGTGAGTGGGAATCGAACCCCGGTCGCCGGGTTCGTAGAGCAAGGTGCTAAACACGACACTACTGCTCCCCACACGCACACGCACACACAAGCTTACAAACACACGTTTGTCCCACCATTCTGTTCACCTTTGTATTGTGCAGCTGTCTGGCGTCAGGATCAGGGGATGTGGCCTTTGTGAAGCACACGACTGTCACAGACAACACAGACGGTGAGTGGGCCATTGCCGCCATTGCCATCATCATCATCATCGCCATCGTGGCCATCATCAACAGATGTACATCCGCGTGTACTCAAATGTCGCGGTTGGTAAATCCGCAGTTGGCAAGGGATGACTACAAATCAAGCTCCTCTCAACTGCCACCTCGACCTCTGTGCCCCCACCCCCCCCCCCCCCAACTGTCGCGTCTCCCCAGGTCACAACCCCGACGAGTGGGCACGCGGCCTTCTCTCCACGGACTTTGATCTGCTCTGTCCGAGTGGAACTCGTCTCCCTGTCACGGGTTTTAAGTCCTGCAACCTGGCCAGTGTTCCCCCGCACGCCGTGGTCACGCGCTCCAGCTCCGATCCCCGCTGGATCTTCGAAATCCTCGACGCCGCGCAGGTCAGTGAGCACGTCGCCACGTCGCTGTCGCACGATGCTGCCTGCGACTTGGTCCTGCTGTTCCGCGTCTAAGGTGGTGTTCCGCTCTCACGTGATGCTGTACGACGCTGTATTAGACACTGTTCTTTCCATGTTAGGAAATTACGTTCTGGAGCACCTTGAGCTAAGGGGCTCTCCAAATATAAAATAAAATAAGACGTGAAACGTCCGTCCATGCGTCTGCGAGCAGAAGCAATTTGGCAACGACAATGGGACGCGGTTCAAGATGTTCGACTCGAGCGGCTTCCAGGGGACCGACCTGCTCTTCAAGGACTCCACCGTCAGCCTCTTCTACCCAGAAGGCCGCCTGGGCTACAAGGAGTGGCTGGGCGGCGGCTTGCTGGAGTCCATGGAGGGCATGGACTGCAATGGCGCCAAGCCCGCAGGTGAGGCCGTTCCCCGCTACTGGCCCGCCATGAACTCCTGTTATGAAACATTAATCAAGCGTGCATTGTGTGTGTGTTTTTTGTTATTATGTAATGATGATGATGAATGTTAAACTTGTAATGCTGCGCTTCCACACGGTATCCACTCAGTCTGGAAAAGAGAGAGAGGACGACTCTGAGGTGACAGGAGGGAGAGTAACTACAAACGACAGAGCAAGAAGTCAGCAGCAGCAGCAGCAGCCATCTGATGAGCCAGCGCTACCAATAGTTGCCCAAGCTCTGCAGTCCTCTATGTATGAAGGTGTTATTGGCCAATTCATGAGCGTTTACATGTGGGAGGAAATTAGAGCACCCGAGGGAGAAACACCCGATCCCATACAGACGGAACAGGTGGAGTCCACATTTGCTGCACCGCCGTCTGGCAAGCCAGGATATGGCTCCTTCTTGATTCCCATGAGAAGGGAGTTTGACAAGATTCGTGTGATCCACCAACCCTCACTGCACGGTTGGCTACGTACGGTGCGAAAGAAGTTCAACATCAATACAATACTCTCAGCCTTGCCCAGAACACCAACTCAAGAGCTGAATGTGTGGCCGTCTTATCATTTGCACCACCAGCTCGGTCCTCACATCGTTACTCCCCCACCTCCCCCTTTGTCTTCCTCACAGTGGTGAGCTCCGTGGCCCTGGTGGCGGTTGCGACCGCACTCTGGGCCATTCTCCTCGCCTGAGCCGCACGGCCCTAAGGGGCCACGGGCGGCACCAGGGGTGGGTGGGGGGGAGGGGGGGGAGCAGGCCCCAGGACTTCTGATCGGTGCAGTGACACCGTCCAGCTGGGGAGGAGGGTTTGATCTGTACGAAGTGTTGTCCGCTCGTGGATCCGGGTTGAGGCTACGACATCCGTCATGGGTTTTCGTGGCGCGTGCAGGAGGAATTCATGGAGTGACCACAATGTGATGGCAGTTGCTTCACTATAATCAGAGCTTTCTCACGTATTGCCCCACAGACTCACGTAGAGAGCCCCAGACTCACATAGAGACCCACAGACTCACATAGAGACCCCCAGACTCATAGAGACCCACAGACTCACATAGAGACCCACAGACTCACATAGAGACCCACAGACTCACATAGAGACCCCCAGACTCACATAGAGACCCACAGACTCACGTAGAGAGCCCCAGACTCACATAGAGACCCACAGACTCACATAGAGACCCACAGACTCACATAGAGACCCCCAGACTCACACAGAGACCCCCAGACTCATAGAGACCCACAGACTCACATAGAGACCCACAGACTCACATAGAGACCCACAGACTCACATAGAGACCCACAGACTCACATAGAGACCCACAGACTCACATAGAGACCCACAGGCTCACATGGAGACCCACAGACTCACGTGGAGACCCACAGACTTTACATGGAGACCCACAGACTCACATAGAGACCCACAGACTCACATAGAGACCCACAGACTCACATAGAGACCCACAGACAGTCCCATTGAGAAACTGGAACCAATGACTGATGCTCGAGTGGCCAAGGGCCAGACCATCGCCCGTGGAGCCTCTCATCTCTGGAGCTTTCGCCACACACTGCTACGGGCATCTTCAGAGGAGCTGAACTCCTGAACATTAACTCCTTATGGTGCACTTTTATCGCACCGTACATAGCCAATTACGATAATTATCAGAGGTGCGGCTGAAGGACACAAACTAAACACAAAAAGCAGTTCTGAAGAAATGAGTTTTCAATCTGGATAATTTAAAAGTGCATAGCTCCAGTGGCTTCCTAATATCGAAAGGAAGAGCGTTCCAGACGGCCATAAAAGCGCATCTGAAAGCATGTGATGCAGTAACTATATTTATTCGATGGCTCGCCAAAAGCTGCTGCTGCGAGGATGACCGGAGTTTGTGCGATGAAAATGTATGCTCCTTGACGAAATCAGCAGGTTATTGTGATTCATTTGTGGCCTCGCACTTGGTGTGTAATGATGCCAGGAGGTACCGCGTGGCGACGCCCTAGGGATGAAATGTTCGACGTGCAACAGTCTGACCCGAAAGAGCACGCTCGAAATCGAGCGATCGTTCGTTGAAATTAATTACAATCCGCCGATGGTGCCGACTCGTCGACTCGCGAGGGGAGAGGGCGCAGCGCGCGAGTCGAAATGTTGCAGGCCGAGTTCATAGCCTTCTTCTCGACCCGGGGCTGTGAGCCGATCGCGAACGCGTGGCCGCGTCTCTGTTGGACGCAAGCCCCGTGGGCTTCTGCGTGGGTCTCCTTCCCCTCCCTCCTCCGAAACTTCCAGCCAGGGTTGCCGCCTGTCCTGGTTTTTCCCAGGATCGTTCTCTCGTTGAGGTAGCTGTCCTAGGAAGTCTCTTAAGTCTTCCCGGGTTTTTCTGTCAGTCTCCACTCAAGACGGTGCATTTAGAGGTAAGCTCTCCCCTCGTTTGGTATTTCGCGGTGGCGAGATGTTAACTACCTTGCCTGGTATACAGAAGGTTGTGGGTTCGATACCGACCCTGATGCCTGTATATTTTGAGTTGGCGTGTTCTCCCACGTGGTCGCGTGGATTTTTCTCCAGGTCCTCCAGTTTTCCCCTCCACATTTAGAATCAGCGTGCGTTTAAGAGTATTTGGCTACTATAATCGCTTTTGAAAAAGAGCTACGTAGCTCAGTGGACCTTATCTGGTTAAAATAAAAAATAGATTCGTTTTATTCCACCCATGGTAAGTCCAGGCTTTGTTTTTGTGCCTGAGAGATAACAACCGTACCCCCAGCGCCCACGAGCATCTGCATCGCAACCAACCGAGTTTGACCATTTCTGAGTCTGTCCCTCGTAGCTCTGTGGCAGCCCCTTTCCACCGGAAGGAACCAGGGAACCACCGTGGCGATGACGGAGCTCTCTTTAACCTTTGACACAGTTGAGACAAAAAAAATCGTGACCACATTTTAATCTTGCATCCTGCTAATCTTCTGGGTATTTGGAAACATCTCTGAATCATCTTTCCCCCGTTCCGCTCCTTTAATTTTGTATCCCAGCCGAGAGTCGAGATGCGTTCTGTGAAGTGAAATGTGGGTAAGACGCGGGAGGGGGGGGGGTATAAAGTTTGTATGTTTTGGGGGTGGGGGGTCGGAACGTCAACTGCGAGGGGGCGACTGCCTGAGCCGGGCACCCCCCTCCCAGCAACCTCCATTCCATGAGCCCCCCCCCAACCCACCACGGTTACAGCGCTCCCACCACTTGCCAAGGCGTCCCCACGCACTGTGGAGGCAGCACTGCCGGCTCTGACCCGGCCTCCATTCCAGTTGGTGTAGTTGTGACATTGTTGTTGTTGTTGCGGTAGGTTGTTGTTGTGTCAGGTTGTTGTTGTTGTTTTTAAATTTTGACTTAAAAGTTTCGTGACTGTATGAATTAATATTATATGGTTCTTTCGGTAAAGTCATGTAGATAGAAAAATAATAAAAATGAAAATAAAGTTAATAAAAAAATATTAAAATATCACGTTTCGGTCGCTTGTGTTGCGATCGAAACGTCGTGATATTTATTATTGTTATTATTTTTCTATCTACGTGACTTTACCGAAGGAACCATAGAATATGTTGTTGCTGTTGTTCTTTTGCCCTGGGCCCTGATGACTGCACTAAGAGGCTCCCGCCGGCCCTGAAGCACCGCGGAGCTGCTGATGCTGCAGACCGCAGCGGTGCCACGTGGGGCTCAGGGGGTGAGCTGCTGCTGCTGCACGACGGGGCGTGGGGGACTAATCTGGCTGCACTGCGCGTCCTCGAGATAACGAGGTGGTCCATCACACCGTGTGGTGTATCGATAACGGGAGGTTTTACTGTGGGGGCGGACCCATACAAATATGAAAGTAATTGGAACAAGTTGAAAGTTGCTTCCCCGACAACTCGAATATTGAACAGCGTGCAAAGCAATGCTGACTTGTTGGTGGCTGCGTCTCCACTCGGCCACCCAGTATACTTGGAACGTTGGCCCGACGTTGGGCCAATGGATCCAACCACGTGCCAGCCAATATTGGCCCAATGGCGAATGTTTACTGGGTGGCCACAGACCAAACCCGGACATATGTCGCAGTCAGCACTCGGTCTTATTACCATCATCAGCATTCTGTTGCAGTTGCCTGTGATACAGTTTCACACAATACCGGTACCAGGCCACAGTACAAATACATTCCTGCCACCCAAACACAGACAACTATTCATGGACCGTACCAGGTAACACCTGGACAGGTGGCAACGGGCATCTCCACGTGCAGTCCCAGTTGAGGACTGACTGCACACTGTGCAGTGCCTTGTGTGCAGCACTGGATTGTGTGTCCCAGAATTGGCTCTTTGTCATTTCCAGTGGTCTTACTGGCATTCTTTTCAACTTTTATATTGCTTTTTTAATTTTATATCAAATTTTAAAAAGCACACGTAAAAGCAATTCAAGCTGTACATGGGGTTTTGTTTAGATGATGGATATATCACGGGGCACCACACCCCCGAATTGGCCCAGTTTTTTGAGGATGCGCTGTAACTGAATGTAATTCATTTTACTGTTCCTATAAACATTGTAGCCGTAATTATGTTAGCTTTGATCTGCACAAAATCTACGAATAAATGTTATCTGACGTCAACGGTCTTCATTGTATTTCTAAAACACGTGGATGTTTTAAAGTCCTGGCCCATAGTTTCACCCAAGGGTTGATGTGGACAAGCGATCTCCTTGTCGTCCGGCTGCTGCTGATGTAGATGCAGAGTAACAACTACAATGTCACTTCCAGGTGGTCAAGCCAGCAGATAACCACGCCGTGCTTAGCGCGGAGTGTCTCGCTGCGATGTCTCCCTCGGGCATCGCATGGTTATAAGCAGTGAGCTACATAAACAAGCAGTGAGCTGTATATCAACACTCTCCTGTGTTGTTAAAGCTGTGGCTACAGTGGTTGGCACGGGCCCTTGTGCAAGCAAGGACCCGTTGGGCCCTGGTGGAGTAGCATCGCCTACACAACTCGTGGTTTATTGGCCCTCAGGGCTCGAAGTCGACAGGTAAAGGCCGTCCTTCCAGGTCGCCCAGATTGAGGTCACCTTGACAGTGCAACTGTCATGTCCTTCGATCTACTTTATCACTGAGATGTCCTTCGATCTACTTTATCACTGAGATGTCCTTCGATCTACTTTATTACTGAGATGTCCTTCAATCTACTTTATCACTGAGATGTCCTTCAATCTACTTTATCACTGAGATGTCCTTCAATCTACTTTATTACTGATATGTCCTTCAATCTACTTTATCACTGAGATGTCCTTCAATCTACTTTATCACTGAGATGTCCTTCAATCTACTTTATTACTGAGATGTCCTTCAATCTACTTTATCACTGATATGTCCTTCAATCTACTTTATCACTGAGATGTCCTTCAAACTACTTTATCACTGATATGTCCTTCAATCTACTTTATCACTGAGATGTCCTTCAATCTACTTTATCACTGTCTCATCCATCATCTCACCCACCATCTCACCCACCATCTCATCCATCATCTCATCCATCATCTCACCCACCATCTCACCCATCATCTCACCCATCACCTCACCTATTATCTCACTCACCATCTCACCCACCATCTCACCCATCACCTCACCTATTATCTCACCCATCATCTCACCCATCACCTCACCTATTATCTCACTCACCATCTCACCCACCATCTTCCCCATCATCTCACCCACCATCTCACTCATCATCTCACCCATCATCTCATCCATCATCTCACTCATCATCTCATCCATCATCTCACTCATCACAGCGATGGTTTACCACTCCGCTACTCCTGGCACACTCATCTGGCCCGACCACCTCAATGTCAACCCCACAGCTGTTGCTCTACAGCAGCATCAGCCACGCGGTGGAGACGAATAAAACACGACGGACACAACGATGAAACAAACAATGACAATAAACTTTATTGAAAAAGGAACATCTTTTACATTTCGGTTGTCAGAATAGCCACACAGTGCGATTTTGTCTCCTTGGTGAGTGTGCTCCTTTAGCTTTTTGTTTGAATACTTACTCACAAATTATCTGGTGATGCTACTGCTGCACTTGCAGCACAAACAACAACAAACTCAAACAGTATTATTGAAGTTGTACTAAATAGTTAACACAAATTATTGAATAGAGCAAGGTTATTATAAGAGACGGGTAATTCCATGAACCCTTCCTCCTTATAGACAGATGGAACAGCGAGCGAGTGAGTTAACGACAAAGTGAATGCATGCACGCTCTCAAGCTTGCAATGAAAAAGCGTTGAGAATGCCAAGCGAACCATTTCCACGCTTGTGACATTTACATTGGCGGAGGCCGGAGACCACAATCTCTTGCTGTTCGTGTGGGAACCCTCTTCACCGCGTGGATGTTTCTGGCTGAACAACGTCGGGGGATAATGAAAAGTTGGCGACTGCCACGGGGGGTGCGCCACGGTGACAAGATGTCAACTCCCTCGCCTGGTATGTAGGAGGTCGTAGGTTCGATCCCTACCCTGATGCCTGCTGCCCATGTGGAGTTTGCGTGTTCTCCCCGTGGCATTTGGATGCTATAAATTTGGTTGCTATATATGTCCACATGATAAGCCACTTCATTGAGTTATCATTTGTGGCCAGATCACTTCTGAAAAAGAGCTATATAGCTCAGTGGGCCTTACGTGGTAAAATAGAAAATAGTTGAGTGTTAGTTGAGTAGTTACAATTTCTGGCCGCAGGTGGTAAAACATGCACCGCCATATCCGGAATCACCGACGACACCACGACCCGCGCTGCCGGCACTTGTGACGGGTACTGCAAGATCCGACCGTGTGTGTCCAGTGCTCGCCGAGCTGTATCGACTCCTGGTTGCCGAACGAGTACATTATAAAGTCGCATTCATTACACACAAAGTTCACTTAAAGCTTTCGTGACTGCAGGAATTCATATTCTTTGGGTCTTTCGGTAAAGCCGAGTAGATGGAAAAATAATAAAATTATCACGACGTTTCGATCGCAACACAAGCAATCGTCATCAGGTGAAAAAAATATAGCGAGAGAGCTGCCGAGGCAGGAGAAAATATTTTTTCACTTGATGATGATTGCTTGTGTTGCGATCGAAACGTCGTGATAATTGTATTATTTTCTATCTACGTGGCTTTACCGAAAGACCCAAATAATACACACAAAGTGCTTGGCACAAATGAACCACGATACCTCGTTGATCTCGTCAAGGAACACGAACCGTCACACGAACTCCAGTCATCCTCGCAGTGGCTCATTGCTGGATATCGAATAAAGACGGTCACTGCATTGCACTTTCAGATGCACTTCTGCGGCCGTCTGGAACGCTCTTCCGATATTAGGAAGCCACTGGAGCTATGCACTTTCAAATCTAGATTGAAAATTAATTTCTTTAAAACTGCTTTTTGTGTTTAGTTTGTTGTCCTTCCCCTGCACCTCCTATTAGCACGGTTGGCTATGTACGGTGCGAATGAATTTGAACATACATACATACTCTCATGTGAAGGGTGGGGATGAAGAGGAGTTGGCAGCAGCGGGTGTGCAGTGCCCACCCCTCACTGGGGCAGCCGCCTGACGAACCTCCCTTCCACCTCCTGTCTTCTCTTTGAGTTCTTGTTCTTCGCACTCCGGGCCCTCCCTTCTCCCACGACCTTCAGGTGGGGGGTGGGCAGCCAACACGGCCGAGGGAAGGGAGATGAACGTGGGTCACACAGCGGTGGTCCGCGACGCCTGCCGAGATCGCACGCCCGGTGAAGTGGCTGTCGAGGACGCAGGCGGAACTGCATCGGGACCCACGGGCTGAGAGGGTGGCCGGGAGGGTGACGTGGAGGGTGACCGAGAGGGCGACTGAGGCCCGTGCTAACCGCGGCCATTTCGACACCAATTGGGGCTCAGAAGCTGCCAAAAGCAGTCCCAGCACACGCTTGTGGCGCGATTTCTATTGGTCCAACCACGCGAAGGGGGATCTCGAACGGAGCCCGAGTTCTCGTCGCACGTCGCCGATATCCTCTCGCAGACCCTCACTCCTGAATCCTCCCCCGGCTGTCGAGCCCTGCCCTCCGCTATTGCGCTCCCCGCAGCGCAAGTGTGGCGAGTCGCACCCCTGCTACGTGTCGGTAGATCCCGCGAGCGGAGGCTAAAGGGCAGTTCTGCCTGCGCCTGCAGAGCCGAACGATGGAGCACGTCGGTCGACCGCCACCCGCCCATCGTCGTCGAACAACGGACGGCGCCACCAGATTGAATTCGCCATTTTGCGGGGCAGTGCCCTCGAACGGCCAAAAAAGGGACGAAGTCAATTTACAAGCCCACCCGCGGAAAGCGCCGTCCCAGAGAAGGACCGGCCACTCGCCGTACAGCGGCACCCCACCCAGTCTCACCGGCTCCAGAGGGGGACCGTGCGGGGGTCCCTGCAGCTCCTCAACCAGACGTCCGAGATGCTCAGTCTGGCCGCGCGACTCGTCCAGGAGCCGCTCCAGCTCTTCGCGCCGCAGACGCTCGTACTCCAGTTGTGCTCGTAGCTCCTGCGCCTCCCTGCGGTCCGCCCGGTCACACCGCAAGGCTAACCCCGCTCAGAGCTGGCAGGCCCCCGAGAACCAGCCCTCCTTCATCGGCGCCGCCCACTTCTACGTGGCCCTGCCCACTCGACCACTAGCCACGCCCACAAAGCGAGTGCCCCACCCACTACTTAGGTAACCCCACCCCTTGGCCCGTATCAAGTGGCACGGCTTATGCAGCGTAATAAAACAACCCCTGGCCAAGATGGGGCAAAGTGCAGGGCAAATGTTGCGTTTACCTGCGCGCAATGTCAGTCAGCACACCGCGAGGACGCAGCTGGTTGTGAGATGTTAACTACCTCGCCTGGTATACAGGAGGCCGTGGTTTTTATCCCAGCCCTGGTGCCTGCTGTATATTTAGAGTTTGCGTGTCTCTCCCCCTGTGGTCGAGTGGATTTCTCTCCGGCATCTCCAGTTTTTCCCTCCACATTTAGAATCAACATCACGCTTTTAGAGTATTTAGCTGCTATACACTTTCTGCATGATGATAAGCCACTTCGTTCAGCTGTCATTTGTGACAGCCAGATCGCTTCTGAAAAGGAGCTATACAGCTCAGTGGGCCTTACCTGGCAAAATAAAATTCGCTTAGTTGTAGCTCGGTTGTGCAGTGGAGGGCCCTGGTGTTGGAGGGTTGCGGTGGGGGGCAGGGGTGGGGGCGGGGGAGCCCCCCACCCCCCCCCCCCGGGGTTTCCGGCATTCTCACCGCTCGAGCCGGCGCTGCTCCCCGCGCCGCTGCTCGTCCTCCTGCACGACGCCGCCCAGCTGCTTCGCGTTGCTCCTCGCGATGCCCAGGAGCCGCTCCAGCTCCGCAACCCGGGCCTGCGCACGTCCTACGCACGCACACACGCGCATGCACACACACGCACGTGGGGGTGTGTATAGTGGGGAGCGGTGGTGTAGCGGTTAGCGCGCTGCGCTACGAACCGAGCAACCCGAGTTTGAACCCGCTCACGGCCAACACCAGTGATGACTATTTGAACCGGGCCTGGGCCTCCCCTAGGTCAACTCGATCTCAAATGAGTTCCTGGTGCAGTGTGTAAACATTACCACTGGGGAGACAAAGGCGGCTGGGCGTGGTGCCCCAATAGTTTGTTGAGGGGGTTCTTTGTCTTTATAGAGAAGTCGTCTCAGTCAATAAAACCAAAACACCTGGGTCTGTGTGTGAAGAGGGAAGTCCCTGGCCTTGCTCGGCCCCCAACCAGATTCTGATACCTTCCTTGCGAGACCCCCCGCGCATCAGGGTTCGGTTCCAGCTTAGCATGGCAAATAGTCGGTGGAAAACCAGCCGTGCCGTGAGGGCGCCGCGTTGGCTCGGCGCAGACATGCCAATGGAAAAAAGGGTTAAAGGGGATCTGTAAATAACCCTGCCCTGGCAAGATGTTAACTCACTTGCCTGGTGTACAGGAGGTCGTGGGTTCGATCCAGACCCTGACACTGGCACCTGTATATTTGGATTTTGCATGTTCTCCCCGTGGTCTCGTGGATTTGTCTCTGGGTCCTCTGGTTTTTCTCTCCACATTTAGAAGCAACATCACGCGTTTAGAGTATTTAGCTGCTATAAATGTCCACGTGATAATCCACTTCGTTGACCTATAATTTGTGATAGCCAGGTCGCTTCTGAAAAATAGCTATACAGCTCTCAGTGGGCCTTACCTGCTGAGATAAAAACAACAATAGTGTTAATAGTTTAATAAAAACCGCGGAGTGGGCGCTCCGCGGTGCTCACTTCGTGCCGCTCTGCGCTGCTCGGCGGAGGGCGTCGGAGCGTCGGAGCGGTCCATGGCGCCGGCCGGCGCTGCCTCTCCTTCCGAGGAGTCCGAGTCCGAGTCGACCCGCCCGGCCGCCAGGAGTCTCACGGCCGCCAGCTGAGCGAACCTGCGAGGAGTGCGCCACGGGGGGGTGAGGGGCAGGGGGGGGGGCCCGGTGGTGGGGCGGGCAGTGGAGCTGAGCGGTGAAGGAAGAAGTGAAAAGTCCGCAGGGTAACTAACTATGAACTATTTTTATTTTGCCAGGTGAGGCCCACTGAGCTTCATAGCTCTTTTGCAGAAGTGACCTGGCCACAAATGATAGCTCAACGCAGTGGACATTTATAGTATAGTAGCCAAATACTCTAAATGCACGTTACAGTCGCATACCTGTCAACCCATTATCAGTGCCCTACTTATGACAGACCAATTTCGACGTTATTGGTCACCCCGTGCCCTTATAAATATCAACGTTCATCCTACAACGTCCCATCACAAGGGAGAAACACAAACAAATATACGAAAAAATGTTTCCCGTATTGAAGCGTCTGTACACCGTATGGACCTGAAAACTCAATTTCCCTGTACAGGAATACGGGGTAAACCATTTGGGTTGACAGCTTTGCAGTGAGGTCGCGAATTGGGAGAGCCGAGCGGTTTGGGAGGCCGAGGTCACAACAAATGAAAGGTCAGGCCAAAGCCTCACCCCCGCGAAGGTCACGCAAATGTGGACCCAGATTATTGCCCCCATCCATCCTTGCCCTGCTCCTCAGCCACTGCCCCCGTCGCCCCCTCCTCTTTCACCCCAACTCAGCACCCCCCCCCCCCCAGCACCCCCACCCACAGCAAACCCCCCGTGTCACCTCTTGGCCGTGTCACGGGGGGTTTCGCCTGCGTCGTTGCGTGCGTGCGCGTTCGCTCCGGCCTGCAGCAGCCACTGGAGGCAGTCGAGGTGACCCTGTCCTGCAGCTGCAAAAACAAAGATCCCCCGCATAGTCTTAACAGACTGTTGGGGCAAGTGCTGTTAGCGAGCAGCACCTATTAACAGCCGGCACGGCACACGAGGCGGTGGGTGGCCAACGCCTTTGTCTCCCTAGTGGCGATGTTTACACACCACACCAGGTACTCATTTGAGGCTGGGTCGACCTACTGGAGGCCCAGGATCGGTTCAAATAATTGTCACCGGTGTTGGCCGTGAGCGGGAATCGAACTTGGGTCGTAGCCGGAGTCGTAGAGCAGCGCGCTCACCGCTAGACCAGCGCCACTCACCACACAGACTGAAGCTGCACACGCACAGACACTCAGGGTGAGTATGAGACTGCCAACTAGGGTGAGAGAATTGCAGCCAAAGTGAGGCAATGCCAACCTAAGTGAGGCAATGCCAGACCAGGGGAGACCAAGTGGGTTCATGCCGACCATAGGTGAGACGATGCCAACCCACGTGAGACTGGGCTACCCGATACTAATGCACTGATGCAGTGAGTTTCCCTTCGGAAGTGCCCTCCTACGGACGTCTGTCTGTGACGACGTCAACGGTGCTGTTTGTTGCTGGTCGCTTGGCGTTTTGGGCCTCGTCTCCCTCCTCCTCCCCCTCCTCACCCTTGTGGAGGGGGGTGCCCCCTCCGCCGTCCCGCTCATTGACCGTGATGACCCCCGACTCGACGAGGCGACGGAGCGACTCCAGGTCTCCCGCGTAGGCCGCCACGTGCGCAGGGAACGCCAGATCTGGTGGGGGTGCGATGGACCAGACAGCGATAGAACAGATGCGGGGATCAACGCCAAAGTGATTTCCTGATCACATGAGCGGACGGTGCGATAGAAGTTCAACATACATACATTGAGCCATTGGTGGTCATCTGTTTATAGAACCCCGAGACAGTGGCGGAAATTCCACATTCCTGTGACCGGGGGCGAATCTATCCATTGGGCAACCGCTCTTAGCTTTCGCGCAATGTGTGAATAATTTTCATCGACCCCAGAGAGATGATGGGCTGAGTGAACCCCCTGACGAGGGGATGAACTCGCGACCTTTAGATCGTGAGCCGCTCGTTCAGCCATCTGGCAAACTCATTACACGCTATTGTGGAGCATTATGGGTAAACGCATATTCAGTTATTAAGTCCAACTCCGTTCTGTTTCTCTACATTTACACACAGGCATGTTTGACTCGTCACCCTATTGGCTTCATTTTCAGAACAGACATTGAGTGCAGTGTTTCTGAATGGTGCGTTGAAATCTGTGCTGCGGTATCCTGCAATACACTTAAACACAGCAACATGGGGCACCAAATCTCGATACAAATCAATTGCTGCTGTCACCCAAACTAAACTATTTAAAACTCGAACAATTTGTATTCTACCAGGTAAAGTCCACTGAGCTGTGTAGTTCTTTTCCAGAAGCGACCTGGCTATTACAAATGTTAGCTCAACGAAGTGGCTTATCATGACGTGGAAATGTATCGCAGTCAAATACTCTAAACGCGTGATGTTGATTCTAAGTGTGGAGGGCCTGGAGAAAAATCCACGCGAACACAGGGAGAGACACGCAAACCCAAATACACAGCAGCAGGCATCAGTGTCGGGATCAAACCCACGACCTCCTGTACACCAGGCGAGGTAGTTAACATCTCCTAGCCACCGCGGCACCCCAAACAAACACATGCCAACTTCCCAAAGGAGCGCCCGAGTCAAACCCGGGCAGGTGGCAACCCCCAGCATCCCCCCACCCCCGCGGGGGCTTTTGTGCCACACAGATGGATTCATTATACCCACCGGTCGCCACCGCCCGTGGCCCCCCTCCCCCGCCCCTCAAACTGGACACGCACCCTCATCGTGCCCCCCCGGGGGGGGCCGCGTCCTGGCAGCCCGCGCCACCTCCACGGCGGCGGCGCGGTGGTGCCTCCGCGCCGCGTCCTCCGGGGTCTCCCCGTGGTCGTTGCGGGCGCCCAGCGCCGCCGGGGCCCCCGCGGGGCCGGCGCTCAGCGTGAAGCGCAGGCACGGCACGTGGCCCTCGGCGGCGGCCAGGTGAGCTGGGGGGAGGGGCGTGGCAGGGAGAGGAGAGAGGTGTGGGGTGGGGGGAGGGAGGGAGTCAATGCCGGTCAAACTTGAGAGATGGTCGAGGTCAAGAGGTCATCATGCTGTGCTGGTTGATGGCTGGTGGAGCAATGACAGGCGACCACTCCTCCAGTGTGTCGTGGATCTCTCCCCTTGTCTTCCCCTAGCCACCCTCTCCGCGTGTCTCCCCGTGTCTCCCCTTGTCTCTGCTTAGCCACCCTCTCCGCGTGTCTCCTCGTGTATTGTATCCCTCTCTCCCCTCGTCTCCCTCTCGTCACCGTCTCGTCGCGTCTTCCCCG
Source organism: Lampetra planeri (assembly GCF_965212315.1). Lineage (NCBI taxonomy): Eukaryota > Metazoa > Chordata > Hyperoartia > Petromyzontiformes > Petromyzontidae > Lampetra > Lampetra planeri. The sequence continues at coordinate 7,349,545 of NC_136157.1, forward strand.
TGCCCCGTGTCTCCCCCCCCCGCTCGCCGTACCGGCCGTGTTCCCAGCGGAGTCAGTGTCGTCGAGGCGCGCCCCCCATCGCACCAGCAGCTGCAGGCAGCCGAGTCGCCCGTGGAAGGCGGCGCAGTGAGCGGGGCCCCAGCCGCGTGCGTCCGGGGCGCTCGCGTCCTGAGTGGGGGGGGGGGGGTTGAGTGGGGGGTAGTTGAGTGGGGAGGGCGGGGCGGTTGAGTGGTGGGGGGGGGTGAGGAGGGGGGGTCATGGGCAGGTGAGGGCCGGGTCAGTGCAGGGGGATTTAGAGGCTGCTCCCCAGGCCCTGGGATATTGAATATTTAGATTGTGTTTACTGCTATAAAGTTCCACGTCATGAGCCACTTTGTTGAGCTGTGGTTTGTGATGGCCAAGTCGCTTTCTGAAAAATAAGTTAATAGCTCAGTGGGCTTTGCCTGCTATGATGGGGATTGTTGACTTTTATTTGTGTTTGGGTGATTTGTTTGACTTTCCTGTACTTTGCATCCTTTCGTGTTTTCATGCCGTTTGTTGTTGCAACGTTCTTACCCCGTGCCCCTATTGACCATCTGTGAAGAAAGAGCTTCATAGCTCATCGGATACCTCCAATATAAATACATATTCTGATTCTGATAAATACACGAAATTCAATAGACATTAGCATGACTCCAAGCGATCGTCTCAACAATGGTGTTAACTTGTAACCGCGCGCCACCAACGCCGCCGCCGCTCAGCATCCGCTCGCTGTCCTACGAAAAGAGGACGACTCCAAGAGGCGCCAGGGGGAGGAAGGACAGCCGAGCGGGAAGGCAGCAGCAGCAGTAAACACACGGTGAGCAGGCACCAACAATTGCCCAAGCACTGCGGTCCTCTATATATGAAGGTGTTTACATGTGGAAGGGAAACCGGAGCACCCGGAGAAACCCCACGTGTGCGAGGGGGAAACGCGACATCCCATACAGACGGGACAGGTGGAGTCAACGCCTTCTCCTGGCGAGCCGGGGTCCGGCTCCTCGATGCCCGCGGGAAGTGAGTTTCACAAACCACGTTTGTGTGTGCGGTGATCCACCACGTTTCAGGACCGTCTCACCCCACCCCAATCCCCGTGAAAGTTGCACTCGATCCGCCATTGGGACAAGTGGCCGTTCGCTTTGATTCTAACTTGGAACCGAAGCATCCGAGGTGAGTGGCCACGGGCGGTGTCGTGGCCCCGGGACGACTCACGGCGCCGGCGCGGAGGAGCGTGAGCAGCGTGAAGGAGTGGCCGTGCCCCGCCGAGAGGTGGGCGGCCGTGCAGCCGCGGGCGTCCGCTCGGGATACGTCGGCCCCGCTCGCCAGCAGCGCCTGCGGGGCGACGAGGCGGCGGTGGTGAGACGTGAACTCTCTCGTCGGCTCCATTCCGACCCCGACGAGTGCTGCTGCATGTTTGGAGTTTGGGTGTCTCTCTCTCTCTCCCCGTGGTCGCGTGGATTTTTCTCCGGGTCCTCCGGTCCCCCACCCCCCCCACGTAATAATCAACATCACACGTTGACAATATTTGGCTACTGCTCTATACATTTCCACATGATAAGCCACTTCGTTGAGCTATCAGTTGTGATAGCCATGTGGCCTCTGAAGAAGAGCTACACAGCTCAGTGTACTTGGCCTGGTAAAATATAAAAGGTGTAATAGTTTTAGTTTAACCCCAGTGCCCCCCCCCCCCCATCTCACCTGGGCGCACGCGTGCTGCCCACGCAGAGCCGCCACGTGGAGCGCGGTCCAGCCACGGCCGGCGGTCGCCTCTGGGTCAGCTCCGTGCCACAGCAGCCAGTGCATGCACTACACACACACACAGTGCACACACACACACATCCAGTACACACACACAGTACACACACACATTGCACACACACAGACACAGTGCACACACACAATGCACACACACACAGATCCAGTACACACACACACACAGTGCACACACACACAGTGCACACACACATCCAGTACACACACACACACAGTGCACACACACAGTGCACACACACACAGTACACACACACAGTGCACACACACACAGTGCACACACACACACACAGTGCACACACACAGCCAGTGCTCACACACACACACTACCACTCCCCACACACACACACTACTGCTCCCCACAAACACACACAGCTAGTGCTCACACCGCACCAACACGGCTCGCCGCTTGTCGCACATGTTCGCGGTTCGATGCCGTAAGGCCGCCCTGGTAAATACTGCAGTTGTATTAATAGCATTGCCACCTTTTTTTCACGGGAAAACCCTGAAACATATATCTCAGTCAGTCCAGGTGTATCAACACGGTGCAGTTTACTGCAATAAAGATCGACACGATACCGCTATCACGTCTCGGTACGAACCAATTCCTGCTGCCCGAACAGACGCGCTGATTCCCAGACAAAGTCGAAGAGCTTTGCTGCTCAAATGAGGAATTAGGCATTGGAGCTCATCTGCTTACAGACGTGTAGATCTCATCATGGGAAATCCACGATCCTATGGCGAGGGCGAGTCTATCCATAGGACAACCACCTTTGACTTCCATGTTAAGCAGTATTTAATTGTATCGACCCAGGAGGGATGATGTGTTAAGCCAGTGTTCTCCATTGAAAGGCGCTGGTGGCCTTTCTTGTGGCCCCTGACGTCCGGCCCCCGACAAGACACAAAAGTGAAATCCCCCCCCCCTCCCACCATCATCATCGTGGTCGTGCTGTCAAACCCAACAGTGGTTTAAAATGCGTGGCGGTCCTCACGCTGACGATGTCTTATCGGGGAAAGTGGCTTCCCCCCCCCCCACTCTGAAAATGAACACTGGGCAGAGCCCACTAGGAACCCGTGTGTGACCTCCTTCCGATGGGGATCCGCTCGCCATACCACCGGGCAACCTGAGCGGACTAGACGGACAACCGTGGCCGCAGGCGCTGTGTGTGTCCGCTTGTTGATCAGACATCGATGTGGGAGCCCCGCACCTCCAGGCTCCCCGCATGCGCAGCCCAGTGCAGGGGGCTCATGCCGTGCAGGGGGTCCGCCTGGGAGAGGCTCGCTCCGCACCGGTGCAGCAGCTCCAGGGCGGGCGCGTCTCCGGCACGGACCGCATCGTGCACGCTCGCGTAGCGGGGCTCCACGTGGCGGGGCTCCACGTGGCGGGGCTCCACGTGGCGGGGCTCCACGTGGCGGGGCTCCACGTGGCGGGGCTCCACGTGGCGGGGCTCCACGGGGGCTGGGGGGGGGCAGGGGGGGGGCGAGGTGGGGGAGCAGAGGGGGGGGGGGGCGAGCAAGGCAAGAGGGCAGGGTGGGGGAGCACGAGTACGTACAGCTGCTGTTTGTATGTTGAACTTCTTTCGCACCGTACGTAGGCAACCGTGCTCATCGGAAGTCCGTGTCGGCGCACGCTTAGATTGAGGTGCCCACAGGAGGGACGGTGTGTGCGTGAGTGGGTGTGTTGGGTGAGTGGGTGTGTGGGTGAGTAGGTGTGTGCGTGTGTGGGTGTGTGGGTGAGTGGGTGTGTGGATGAGTGGGTGTGTGGGTGAGTGGGTGTGTGCGTGAGTGGGTGTGTGGGTGAGTGGGTGTGTGCGTGAGTGGGTGTGTGCGTGTGTGGGTGTGTGGGTGAGTGGGTGTGTGGATGAGTGGGTGTGTGGGTGAGTGGGTGTGTGCGTGAGTGGGTGTGTGGGTGAGTGGGTGTGTGCGTGAGTGGGTGTGTGCGTGAGTGGGTGTGTGCGTGAGTGGGTGAGTGAGTGGGTGAGCGGGTGTGTGGGTGTGTGAGTGAGTGAGGTGAGTGGGTGTGTGGGTGAGTGGGTGTGTGCGTGAGTGGGTGTGTGCGTGAGTGGGTGTGTGGGTGTGTGCGTGAGTGGGTGTGTGGGTGTGTGCGTGAGTGGGTGTGTGGGTGAGTGGGTGTGTGAGTGAGTGGGTGTGTGGGTGAGTGGGTGTGTGCGTGAGTGGGTGTGTGGGTGTGTGCGTGAGTGGGTGTGTGGGTGTGTGCGTGAGTGGGTGTGTGGGTGAGTGGGTGTGTGGGTGTGTGGGTGAGTGGGTGTGTGGGTGAGTGAGTGAGGTGGTGAGGTGGTGAATACCGGAGCTCACGCTGGCGTTGTCTGAACACTCTGTCGGCATGAGGGCGGGAGAGAGGCGCTGAGGGAGGCGAGGGAGGTGAGGATGAGAGGAGAGAGGCGAGGGAGGTGAGGATGAGAGGAGAGAGACGGTGAGGGGGGTGAGGATGAGAGGAGAGAGGCGAGGGAGGTGAGGATGAGAGGAGAGAGACGGTGAGGGAGGTGAGGTGGGTGAGGATGAGAGGCGGTGATGATGATGAGGAGAGAAAGAGGGAAGCCGAGGGAGGTGTGGGAAGCGGTCACGTCACAACACGCGGGCGCCATGACAACAGCCGCCAGGGAGACTGCCAGAGAGCAACAGCGCTAGTGTGTTAGTGTGTGGGGAGCGGTAGTATGTGTGTGTGTGTCTGTGTGTGTGTGTGTGTCTGTGTGTGTGTGTGTGTCTGTGTGTGTGTGTGTCTGTGTGTGTCTGTGTGTCTGTGTGTGTGTGTCTGTGTGTGTCTGTGTGTGTGTCTGTGTGTGTGTGTCTGTGTGTGTATGTGTGTGTGTATGTGTGTGTGTCTGTGTGTGTGTCTGTGTGTGTCTGTGTGTGTGTATGTGTGTGTCTGTGTGTGTGTATGTGTGTGTCTGTGTGTGTGTATGTGTGTGTCTGTGTGTGTGTCTGTGTGTGTGTCTGTGTGTGTGTCTGTGTGTGTGTCTGTGTGTGTGTCTGTGTGTGTGTGTCTGTGTGTGTCTGTGTGTGTGTGTCTGTGTGTGTGTGTCTGTGTGTGTGTGTCTGTGTGTCCGGCAAAACAACCTCCTACCTCCTCGCGGTGCCGGACGGGCAACATTGTCGTGGGCAGTGCTGTGGGGGGAGGGCCAATGCCCATTGGCCTCTCCCCTCATGGCGTCTGTGACCACCACAGTGGCTAAACGGGGGCTCTGGACGGGTGCGAGGGGCTGGTAACCCCTCCACCTTCAATTAACCACCACTAAACTACGAAGTAAACATAAACCTGTAATTAATAAGCTTGTGCCGGAGGCCCCGGGGGGTCAGGCTTTTATGACGTCTCCTGGCCAAACCCCATTTGGCGGAGCCAGGAGATTGAATTTTAACCCTCGGGGCTCCTCCAGAAACAACGAAAAACCATTGCGGATGGCCACGTGGAATGTTCGAACGCTCACTGCGGAGGAGAGGCTGCCACTCCTCTGTCGGGAGCTGGACCGGTACCGCCTGGATCTCTGTGGCATTCAGGAGGTCCGGTGGACCGGTTCTGGCTCCTGCCACCATGAGGGGTGGACAGTCCTCTACTCGGGGCAGGAGACTGCCAAACAACAGGGTGTGGCTCTTCTTCTGAACAAAAGAATGAAGGGGGCGTGGGAGCGTGGCGGTGAGGTGTGGGAAGCTGTAAGCCCCAGGATACTTTGGGCTCGCCTTCCCATCAACCAGAGGCGAGGAGTGGTGGTCGTGGTTACTTATGCCCCCACCGAAGACGAACATCTGTGGAGGGATGCAGGCAAAGCCGATGAGTCGGACGCTTTCTATGACCTCCTGTCACAGGTGCTGGCTAAAGTGGCCACTCGGGACAGAGTCATCTTGTTGGGTGACTTCAATGCCCGAGTTGGTCATGATACTGGCACCTGGTCTGGAGTGATTGGAAGGCATGGGCCAGATCAGCTCAATAATAACGGTAGGAGGCTGCTAGATTTTTGTGCAGCCCATGGGCTTGTAATTACTAACACGCTCTTCCGGCATCGGCGCATCCACACAACATCATGGATGCATGCCGGGTCCAAGCAAGAACATCTGCTGGACTACGTAGTGACGGACCAGCGGATGCGAGCCCATGTCCTTGACACCAGGACCTACCGTGGAGCTGATCTGTCCTCTGACCATCGACTAGTCATCTGTAAGATGCGCCTGCCATTCTTCCACTCCGGTGGTGGGTGTACACCCAGGATCCCATTCCAACCAAAAGTGGCCTGGTCTAAGTTAGCTGATGAAAGTTGCAAGCGAGAATTTCATCATCGCTTGCAGCTGGGGTTGGCATCGTCCCCCACTCCACCTGATGTCGAGGGTAAATGGGCGAGGTTTAAGACTGTGACTCATGCAGCTGCAATGGCTGCTTTGGGTACGCGGTCCAGACCTCCCCGGGAACCCTGGCTGACGGAGGAGGTGTTCAGGTTAATTGAGAAAAAGCGACAGGCCCACTCTCATCGCCTACAGCATCCCACGTCAGAGAATGAGGAGGTTTACCGCAGTCTTCGCTCGGAGGTTCGGAGAGCCGTGAGGCGCTGTAAGGATGGGTGGTGGTCGCGGGTTGCTGAGGAGATGGAGTCTGCCTCAGTGGCCCGCGATCATAAATCACTATTTAACTCCATCAAAAAAGTAACCTGCAGCGCCACACCTATTACCATCATTAGAGGAAAAAACGGTGATCCAATCTCCGACCCCCAGGAACAGGTTTGCAGATTTGCTGAGCATTTCTGTGAGGTCCTGGGGGAGGGAAAATCTCTCAGCCAGGAAAACATCATGGCACAAAGTGGGGATAACCCTGCTGAGGCTGCGGTGCCTCAAATATTGGAAGAGGTCACCCCCTGTGAGTGGCTGGCTGAGGTACCGGCTGTTGAGGAAGTACTGAGGGCGATCCGGAGTCTGAGACCAGGGAAGGCACCGGGTAGAGATGATCTCCCAGGCGAAATGCTGAGGGAGGGTGGCGTTTGTGCACAGACTGCCCTATATGATATCATAACAACAGTCTGGACCACTGGACGGGTTCCGCAGGACTGGAAGGATGCCCTGGTGGTCCCCCTCTTTAAGAAGGGGGACCGTACCGACTGTAACAACTACAGGGGCATCTCACTCCTCAGTGTGCCGGGTAAGGTCCTGGCAAGGATTATTCAACATCGCCTTGCTAGGCATGCTGAGGAGAGGCTTGCGGAGCCCCAATGTGGTTTCAGGAAAGGGCGGTCCTGCACAGATGCCATATTTTCTGTCCGTCTGCTACAGCAGAGGTGTAGGGAATTCCAAAAAGACCTACATCTCTGCTTTATTGACCTGGTCAAGGCCTATGATACCATCAGTAGGACTGGGCTCTGGGTTGTTCTTCGTGCTTTCGGAGTCCCTGACCCTCTGCTCACGATCATTAAGGACCTTCATGATGGTGAGCGGGCCCGGGTAAAACTACGTGGCCGGGAGTCGGAGCCTTTCCCTGTACACCTTGGGGTGCGACAGGGATGTCCTCTGGCTCCCACATTATTTAACATCTATTTCGACTGCGTAGTTCGTGAAGCCTTCAATAGCTGTACCGGGGGAATTACCATTTGGTACAGATACAATGGGAGGCTGATCGACGCCCGGGTGCGATCAAGGGATGGCTCCCTATTGGTCAACCACGTTATGTATGCCGATGATTTGGTAATAGCTGCTCATTCAGAAGAGGAGTTGGAGACGCTGCTGCTGAGACTGGAGCGTGCCACTAAGAGGTGGGGCCTTACCATCAGCCCCACCAAAACTAAGCACCTGCCTGGGTATTTTGTACCATCGGGCACTCCGCCCCCACAACTCCCAATCGGTGATGGGGCAGTTGTGGAGAGAGTAGAGAGTTTCCCATACCTGGGCAGTGTGCTCATGACCGGCTCCAGTTTATCAGCAGAGGTCTCACTCCGAATCAGTTGAGCGGCAATATCTTTTCATCGGTTGCGTAACGCTGTGTGGAAGCTACCTGGTCTGTCGCTCCGCACGAAGCTTCAGGTCTTCTCGGCCACGGTCATTCCCTCCCTTCTCTATGCTTGCGAAACGTGGACCCCCCTAGTGGAGCATCTTCGCCGGTTGGAAACATTTAGGCTGGCCTGCCTACGATCCATCCTGGGTTTAACCAGGCTGGATTGTGTGAGGAGCTCACAAGTCCTTGAAAGATCTGGGCAAAGTCCCATCAGTGAGCTCCTCCGGCAGGCAAGGCTGCGTTGGCTGGGTCATGTAGCCCGCATGCCCAGCCACCGCATGCCTAAACAGCTTTTGTTCGGCCGGATCGAGGGGGCTAAACGGGCGCGGCACGGGCTAGAGAAGAGATGGAGTGATGTGGTACAGGAGGACGTGGAGCTGAGTGGACTTGCCGATGACTGGTACCAGCGGTGTCAAGATCGGCCTCAGTGGAGGAGGCTCGTGAAGGACGCTACTGGGCAGTTGGAGGCAGTCGCCCTCCAACAACAACGGAGGGCGGAGGAGCGACGCTCACAACAACGAGCGGAGCGCCGGGTGGCTAAAGCACAGCAAGTTGGCACAGTAGGGGGCACAGGTGGTGCATCAGCCAGTCATCTCGGTCATCTCGGTCAGTCGACCCGTGGCACCTGGGTCTGCCCCGTGACCTCCTGCCAGCGGGCGTTCGACACTTCACGTGGCCTCAAGGTGCACATGGCCTGGCACAAGCGTCGTGGTGACGTCACCGCCACTTAGTGGCGAATGGCGGTTGTTGTTGTTGTCTGTGTGTGTGTGTCTGTGTGTGTGTCTCTGTGTGTGTCTGTGTGTTTGTCTGTGTGTGTGGGGAGCGGTAGTGTGTGTGTGTCTGTGTGTGTGTGTCTGTGTGTGTGTGTCTGTGTGTCTGTGTGTTTGGGGAGCGGTAGTGTGTGTGTGTCTGTGTGTGTGTCTGTGTGTGTGTGTCTGTGTGTCTGTGTGTGTGGGGAGCGGTAGTGCGTGTGTGTCTGTGTGTGTGTGTCTGTGTGTGTGTGTCTGTGTGTCTGTGTGTTTGGGGAGCGGTAGTGTAGTGGTTAGCGCCACGCTGCGCTATGAACCTGGCGACCCGGGTTCGATTCCCGCTCACGTCCAACACCAGTCACGATTATCTGAACGGGTCCCGGGCCTCCCCTAGGTCGACTCAGCCTGATATGAGTACCTGGTACGGTGTGTAAACATCGCCACTGGGAGACAAAGGCAGTCGGGCGTGGTGTTGGCCACCCACCCCTCGTGTACCGTTCCGGCCTTTATAGATGCTCGCTAACAGCACTTGTCACTAGTCTGTTAAGGCTTTACGGGAGATCTTTATCTTTTTTAGTGTGTGTGTTAGTGTGTATGTTAGTGTGTGTGAAGACCTACATCTCTGCTTTATTGACCTGGTCAAGGCCTATGACACCATCAGTAGGCCTGGGCTCTGGGTTGTTCTTCGTGCTTTCGGAGTCCCTGACCCTCTGCTCACGATCATTAAGGACCTTCATAATGGAGGGCAGGCCCGGGTAAAACTACGTGGCCGGGAGTCAGAGCCTTTCCCTGTACACCTTGGGGTGCGACAGGGATGTCCTCTGGCTCCCATATTATTTAACATAATATTTGACGACGTAGTTCGAGAAGCTTTCCATGGCTGTACCGGAGGAATTTCCATCTGGTACAGATATAACGGGAGGCTGATCGATGCCTGGTTGCGGTCGAGGGATAGCTCCCTATTGGACAACCATGTTAAGTATGTTGATGATCTAGTGATTGCTGCTCACTCAGAGGAGGAGTTGGAGGCGCTGCTGCTGAACCTGGAATGGGCCACTAAGAGGTGGGGTCTTACCATCAGCCCCACCAAAACTAAGCAACTGCCTGGGTATTTTGTGCCACCAAACACTCCACCCCCTCAATTCCCCATTGGTGATAGAGCAGTTGTGCAGAGACGGGAGCGTTTCCCATACCTGGGCAGCAGAGGTCTCACTCCGAATCAGTCAGGCGGTATTATCTTTTCATCGGCTGCACAATGCTGTGTGGAAGCTACCTGATCTGTCGCTCTGCACGAAGCTTCGGGTCTTTTCAGCCACAGTCATGCCCTCCCTTATCTATTCATGTGAAACGTGGCACCCTCTAATGGAACATCTGCGCCAGTTATAAACATTTAGGCTGGCATGCTTACGATCCATCCTGGGTTTAACGAGGCTGGATTGTGTGAGGAGCTCACAAATTCTAGAAAGATCTAGACACATTCCCATTAGTGAGTTACTCCGGCAGGCAAGGCTGTGTTGGCTGGGTCATGTAACCCGCATGTCCAGCCACCGCATGCCCAAACAGCTTCTGTTTGGCAGCACAGACTGGGCTACACGTGCACGACACGGGCTAGAGAAGAGAAGGAGTGATGCGGTACAGGAGGACGTGGAGCTGAGTGGACTTGCCGATGACTGGTACCAGCGGTGTCAAGATCGGCCCTGTGGAGGAGGCTCGTGAAGGACACTACTGGGCAGTTGGAGGCAATCGCCCTCCAACAACAACGGAGGGCGGAGGAGCGACGCTCACAACAACGAGCGGAGCGCTGGGTGGCTAAAGCACAGCAAGTTGGCACAGTAGGGGGCACAGCTGGTGCATCAGCCAGTCATCTCGGTCATCTCGGTAATCTCGGTCAGTCGACCCGTGGCACCTGAGTCTGCCCCGTGACCTCCTGCCAGCGGGCGTTCGACACTTCACGTGGCCTCAAGGTGCACATGGCCTGGCACAAGCGTCGTGGTGACGTCACCGCCACTTAGAGGGGAATGGCGGTTGTTGTTGTTGTGTGTGTTAGTATATGAGTGTGTGTTGGTGTGTGTGTTAGTGTGTGTTAGTATATGAGTGTGTGTTAGTGTTTGTGTTAGTGTGTGTATAAGTGTGAACATGTTTGTCTGACCCTGTATTACAAACAGGGTTTGCCAGGCTGTCTGTTCGTGATGTCAACCAGCAGGTGGCAGACTTGATCAATTTTTGCAATCTATAAAATGTATACATGTACAATGATAAGCGACGTTTCGGGCTATGGCCCTTCTTCATAATACCATTAATGTTCTATAAAAAAGGGTCATTGTCTGAAACGTCACCTATTATTTATTAATCACACACACCACGCCCACGTGCAGGATGCACTGCCAAATACACGGATCCATAAATAATAATATAAAAAATACATAGACAAATACAAGGACACATTCGAACACATACACACAAGACAAAGATCCCCCGTATAGCCTTTACCAGACTGTTGGGGCAAGTGATGGCAGCGACCGGCACGGCACACGAGGGCGTGGGTGGCCAGCACCACGCCCGGCCGCTTTTGTCTCCCCAGTAGTGATGTTCACACAGCGCACCAGGCACTCATTCCACCCAGCCCACATCCCACACCACACACACACACGCCGCACAACCAACACGCACATTCCGCATGCCAGTGTTGATGGCAGATATCATAGTGCAATGTCATTTAGGTGCTAGGTTCATAGAGCTGCACTCCCACGAAGCCGTAACTTAAGCTCCTCAGCAGAGGTGCAGCATTGATGTGCCCTTGATGGAACCAGATGCATAGCTCAGATGTGCTGATGTTGGTCGCTCGCCACGGATGTACTCTCCCTGGCATGGCCCCCATGATGCTTGTCTCTTCATTGCATGTGTCTCTCGGTGTGTCCTCCGGGTTTTCCCTTCACATTTACACACGTGCGTTGAGACTATTTGACTACTGCTCGACATTCCCACGTGATAAGCCTCTTCGTCGAGCTACCATTCGTGGCCAGATCACTTCCGAAAAAGAGCTGTATATCTCAGTGCGCCTTACCTGGTCAAATATAAATACTTTAATTTGTGTGTCTTCTTCACAATTCTCTATCTGTGTATGTCTGTGTCTGCCCTTTTACATTATGTAATTGGCTGTGCTTCTGTCTGTGTGTGTTCTAAATAATTACATGTGATTCTGTCTGGGTCTGTCTCTTTGCATGTGTCTGTGAGTGTGCCCGTCATTCTAGTGGGGAGCGGTGGTGCAGCAGTTAGCGCGATGCTGCGCTACGAACCCAGCAACCTGGGTTAGATTCCCGCTCACGCCCAACACCAGTGACGATTATGTGAACCGGTCCTGGGCCTTCCCCAGGTCGACTCAGCCTCAAATGAGTACCTGGTGCGGTGTGTAAACATCGCCACTGGGTAGACAAAGGCGGTCTATGGTGGTGCTGGCCACCCACCCCCTCGTGTGCCGTGCCGGCCTTCATAGGTGCTCGCTAACAGCACTTGCCACTAGTCTGTTAAGGCTATACGGGGGATCTTTGTCTTTGTCATTCTACATAGTTTTCTGTGATTCTGTCTCCCCGTGTCTACAATGTCTCTTACCTATCACTCCCCACCTGTCTTATCAGTCCATGTCTTTCTGGAACACTTTGCTGTTTATTCCAGAAATTTTCTGTTGCGTGTAGTCACTTTAAGATGTTTCTTGTTCATGTTTTTGTTTGTTGCGGTTGAACCCGAGTCAAGAGCCGCATGGCTCACAGGGTTATACCTAATAAATGAAACTGAAATAAATGAAACTTTCTGCGTATTTCTTCATTTGCATCAGTCTCTGTAAATGCCAACGACGATCCAAGTCTGTTTATCTCTGCGCATCTCTCTCCACGTGTCTCTCTCCACGTGTCTCTCTCCACGTGTCTCTCTCCACGTGTCTCTCTCCACGTGTCTCTCTCCACGTGTCTCTCTCCACGTGTCTCTCTCCACGTGTCTCTCTCCACGTGTCTCTCTCCACGTGTCTCTCTCCACGTGTCTCTCTCCACGTGTCTCTCTCCACGTGTCTCTCTCCACGTGTCTCTCTCCACGTGTCTCTCTCCACGTGTCTCTCTCCACGTGTCTCTCTCCACGTGTCTCTCTCCACGTGTCTCTCTCCACGTGTCTCTCTCCACGTGTCTCTCTCCACGTGTCTCTCTCCACGTGTCTCTCTCCACGTGTCTCTCTCCACGTGTCTCTCTCCACGTGTCTCTCTCCACGTGTCTCTCTCCACGTGTCTCTCTCCACGTGTCTCTCTCCACGTGTCTCTCTCCACGTGTCTCTCTCCACGTGTCTCTCTCCACGTGTCTCTCTCCACGTGTCGCTCTGTGTCTCTAAAGACTTTCCCTCGTCTGCTCAGGGACCTTATGCGCTGCAGTGGAAGGATGCCTCTGCTCGGGGATTATTTTATCACTGAGCATCGTCCTGGCCACTGAGCTGTGGAGCTGTTTTTCAGAAGCGGCCTGGCCACAACTGACAGCTCAACGAAGTGGCTGATCACGCGTAAATTTATAGCAGCCAAATACTCTAAACATGTGATGTTGATTCTAAATGTGGAGGGAAAACCCGGAGGACCCGGATATAAATCCACGCGACCATGGGGAGAACACGCAACATCCAAATATACAACAGGCGTCGGGGTCGGGATCGAACCCACGAATACCTGTATACCTGGCGAGGTAGTTGACATCTCCCCCATCGCTCCATGCGGTGTGCCAGGTGCGTAAATATTTTCTGGGTTAACAACCCAGACGGACGCAGCTGAAATGGAGGCCAGTCGCTGCGTATGCGGTTAAACTGGTTCGTGTGACTCATTCAGCGCGCTTAGCTGAGCATGCCATCAATAACTGTTTCTTGTACAGACTGGTCCCGTCATAGGAATGTGGATGTTACACCACTATCGCTTTAGGTCAGTTCGACCTTGAGGAAGAGACTTTTTCCTCTCTCAATTGGCTCAGCACGGGTTCTAAATGAATGTCTCTGACGAGTGCGATGGGGAGGTTTGGACGGTGGGTCGATACTAACGCGGGAGTGACAGTCACAGGCTGGAACGCGTCCACGAGAGAGAGACGTGCATCGTGGAGATGGAGCAATGAAATCATCTCGCGTGCAGGCGCTGGGTGGATTACCGCAGGATCGCCAGGGATGACGATGGCTTGGAGGGGGAAGGGGGGCTTCATCCAGTAGTGGATTGATCATGGTAGTGTAGCGGTTAGCGTTCACGATCAACGCCAGTGACGATTATTTAAACCGGTCCTGGGCCTCCTCTCCTGGGTCGACTCAGCCTCAAATGAGTACCTGGTGCGATGTGTAAACATCGCCACCGGGGAGACAAAGGCGGCCGGACGTGGTGCTGATCACCCACCCCCTCGCGTGCCGTACCGGCCTCTTATAGGTGCTCGTTAACAGCACTTGCCCCAACAGTCTGTTACAGGCTACACGGGGGATCTTTGTCTTTGTGTGGGGGGGGGGGCGGTAGTGCAGTGTTTAACGCGCAGCGCTATGAACCCGGCCACCCGAGTTCGATTCTCGCTCAAGGCTAACACCAGTAACGATGATCTGAACCGGTCCTGAGTCTCTCCTAAGTCGACTCAGCCTCAAATGAGTACCTGGTGCGATGGTGTAAGCATCACCACTGGGGAGAGACAAAGGCGGCCGAGCGTGGTGCTGACCACCCAACCCCCTTTACGCCGTGTCGGCCTCCATATGCGCTCACGATTATCCCTCAACCCAACAGCCTGTGAGGTTATACGGGGAACCTATGTCTGCGTGTGTATGTTGTGTGAATGTGCGTGTGTGTGTGTAGAGACAACCATCACACATTTCTATTCACGCATTGGCTGCACCCTACACACGCGCGAGCGAGTCGAGTCTCTGATGAGCGAGATTAGAGCTCGCTCACGGCCAAGGATATCCACTTCAAAGCATTGCTCCTCCACCTCTCTCTCTACATCGGCTTGAGCCTCCCACACATCACGTGACTTCTGCATGCGGTCGCCCCCATTCTAAATCCCTCCCGTCTCATCTATGGGGGTCCTCCGTTTTTTCCCCCTCCACATTTAGTATCAGAATGTTGTTCGGTGTATTTGACTGCTATAAATGTCCACGTGATAAGCCACTTGGTTGAGCTATCGTATCTGGCCAGGTCGCTTCTGAAAAAGATTTACAGCTCAGCGGGCCTTACCTGGTAAAATAAAACACCATGACACCCGTGACTCTACTCCCCTTGATGTGCCAAAAAGGTTTTATAATGTAAGTTGATGTAAACCATGACAAGAAGAGCATTGGTGATATGAAAATAGGCAGGTGAATGGGTGATAGGCAAACATTGTTTAGTTACGCAGAGTCAACATTTACTTCTGTTCAAACTAATCATGGATAATGCTTCTTTTTGCAAATGGTGGGAATTCTACGTCATTATTACAGGGTCCAGTATCGCAAACGAGCAGATAACAGGTCGCTCCCCCAGAGTGGCACTGTGATATAGCCAGGACCACTCGAGTGCGCCACTCTGCAAGGATCACTAAAGATCGCTTGGTAGATTATTGCCTCGCGGGATTGTGAGAGACAGAAACACTTTGAGAGGCATTCCTCCAGAAGCGGATCGATAACGGCTGATGATGACGACGACGATGATAGCACTCTCAGTTTTGTGTCTGATCAACTCTGTCTGCCCTACATTGATCACGTCTCTGGTGTCGCTCCTCTGCCATTCGGGAGGAGTCTGGATCAAACTCCTTCCTTCCTGTCCGATCTTGAGCGATCTCCTCCAATTCGCCCCCCTCCTCCAAGCCGTCGGTCAAGCAGCCGCAGCAGCTCCCTCCTCTCTCCGCCTTCTTCGCTTCCCGACCCTCGTTGACGAAGCGTCCGTCTGTTGGGCAGTGACGAGGCCCAGCGGCCGCGCGTTCGCCGCTTTCTTGCAGAGGTTCAGGGATCGATACAGACGGCTGCCCTGGTTAATGCTGCGGTTGTGTAATAATCATAATAGTTGTAATACATAATACTACATGCCATCTGTTTTTCAATGGCCAGCAAGAGATATACTGATGCCATTCATAGGAGGCGTCAAGGTCCACATTTGACAAAATTCTAAAATTTGCGAATTGGGAAAATAAATCGATTGTAATCATCGCCCCCGCTACTGGCAGCAGCCCAATGCCCCAGCTCACTCTCGTAACGGAGACTTGGCCGGGTCAAACAAAGTAAAGGTGAGCCTTTACGAGTGTCTCCCAGGCACCATCTCTTGCCTGGTCTGGGTCGTTCCGATGCGACCTCCACGCAGCTGGTATTCTCCATTCGACGCCACAACCCCCACATCTCGAGATGTCCCAGCCGTCTGGCGTCCTCCTTCCTCAGAGTCCGAGCGTCCCCCAGACACGACTCTGCACTCCCGGGGCGCTCTACACGCGACACGCCACTTGCCATCGGCATCTCATCTCAACAACACGAAGGGCACCCCCAGTGGCAGCTGCCCCCCGTTGGACACAACGTTGACTCAAGCATCTGGCCTGCACACGGGCATTAGTCTGCCGGTAGAGGGGGGTAATGATCGCTACAGTTTGTAATCCGAGTGAAGTCACTTGGCTCCTATCACATTCGAGGGTTCTGTCGCGTCTCTCCGCATTTCCAAATGTTGCAACAAATCCTGTAGCGCCTCCACACGACAGCCTACGCCAAAGCCGACGACGTGTTAAACCGCCAAGTCTGCGGTGCGCATGCGATGTGGGCATCTCGTGACGATTGCCGTGAGGGGCAGATCGCTGATGACGCCGTGGCGAGCGTGAGACTGGGGCATGAGACGTGAGACTGGGGGTGAGACTGGGGGGCGAGACGTGAGACTGGAGGTGAGACTGGGGGTGAGACTGGGGGTGAGACTGGGGGGTGAGACTGGGGGTGAGACTGGGGCGTGTATCTTGTGCGGTCTGTTAGCCATCAGCACTGGGGAGACAAAGGCGGCCGGGCGTAGTGTTGGTCACATCGTGCGCCGTGCCGCTCTTCGTAGTTATTCGCTCACGCCACTTGCCCCAACAGCTTCATGCTGCACGCGGGACCTTTGCCTTTGTGTGTGCGTTCGTGCGTTAAAGAGCGGTGGTGCAGCGGTTAGCGCACTGCCCTGTGGACCCCGCGACCCGAAATCGATTCCCGCTCACGACCGACATCAGTGGTCGGACGGATATGGGGAGCAGGAAGCGTCTCGCCTGCTTTGTTGTTGTTGTTGTTGTGAGAGACCGTGGGAGACGTTCGGCATTGAAAGCCACTCGGGCACGCGGAAGCCTCGCGCGTGAAGTCCTGTACCCCCAGCAGCCCCCTCCTGTACCCCCAGCAGCCCCCATCTGTACCCCCAGCAGCCCCCTCCTGTACCCCCAGCAGCCCCCTCCTGTACCCCCAGCAGCCCCCACCTGTACCCCCAGCAGCCCCCACCTGTACCCCCAACAGCCCCCTCCTGCACCCCCAGCAGCCCCCTCCTGTACCCCCAGCAGCCCCCTCCTGTACCCCCAGCAGCCCCCTCCTGTACCCCCAGCAGCCCCCTCCTGTACCCCCAGGAGCCCCCTCCTGTACCCCCAGGAGCCCCCCTCCGGTACCCCCAGGAGCCCCCCTCTTGTCGCCTGATGAAGCTAGTTGTAATTACTGGCGAAACGTCGTACTCAGATTGTAAATGTTGTGGCTTGGCTCTCCAACACACAACCGGTGGTGCTGTACTCGTGAAGAATTGGCCACGTTCTGTTTACGTGACAACCCTTACTAGTTGGCTGTGTCGGGTGATGGCGGGTTTTAACGACACATTTATATATTTACACGATCTAACCCAAAAGACATCTATCATGGATGGTGTTGGTCGCGAACGCCTGCCGCGTGTTAAACCAAAACAAAACGAGTTTTTCGATCGACTCTTTGCTGCCTGCGAAGATCGAGGCTGCGAGGCACGGCGTGGTGGGGGGGGGGGTTCCGCCTCCATCCTTGCAACGCGGCCACCCAGACGAAGGCGAGCCGATGTTGTCGTCGGTGTGTGATGTTGAACTTCTTTCGCACCGTACGTAGCCAGCCGTCAACACTTGCCGAGACTCAAGTGTTGGCGTCCCTTCCACCGGTCACAATAAACAATAGTATCCACGACCATCTCGAACCGGTGAAGGCTTCTACCTCACACATTGTGACCCTCGGCCCACCAACGGCCCGACATCGCTTCCTCGCCCCCCTCGCCCTGCGCATCGCCGCCTTCGATCGCCTCGTCCGCATCAAACTCTTCCTTTGGTGGTCGCGTGTACTGTGCCAGCCGTAACAGGTGCTCGCTAACAGCATTTCTCCCATGCGGCCAATGTGTGTGTCCGTGTACGTCGAGTGTGTTGATGAGAGGCATCGAGTGCCAGGAATCGAACCCGATTGTTGGCTCACGGCTAGCGTCAGTGCCGATCCTCTGAATGGCGATCTTGGCTTTCCAGGTGGACTCGGTTTTAACAATGAATGGCGTGAGTGCCTTCCGTGTGGGGTGTAGACATCACCACCGGGGAGACAAAGGCGCTCGGGCGTGGTGCGGCCACTCCGGGGATCACTTGACGCGCTATTTCTGAGCGTCCTGAGCGGGTCTGCTCGCGGAGTGTATTAATAATAATCGCGCACGCCGTGTAAAGCGCAGAGACCTCTGTAAGAAATTCCATTCGCTTGACGTGGCCACCCGCGTATTCATCGTGGGCCATAACGCAATAAAGAGTTCGACTCCATCCATCGCTCCGTCTCCCCGCCGTACGTGCCCATTCCGTGGCTGCCAGGCCAATCACCTGGTTACTCATTTACCGCGCACACGATCCGCACACAGCGACCCCAACCCTCTACCCCTAGCCCAGTGCGTGCCTCGGCCGACAGCCCAAGCCATCACCACCCCCATCACCACCCCGACCCCTCCTGCCATGTGTACACGGCCAGCCCCCGCATTCCGAACGGCTGCCTCGAAGAACCGGCGTGGACTTCGCTCTGAGCCCGGAGTGGAATCACGCACATTCCGATCATTGTGTGTTCACACAGCCAGACAAAGGTCCCCCGTATAGCCTTCAGAAGACGGCATGGGCAAGTGCTGTTAGCGAGTCGCACCTATGTGAAGGCCGCCACGGCAAGCGACGGGGGGTGGGTGGCAAGCACCCCACGCCCGTCCGCCTTTGTCTCCCCGCTGTTGATGTCTGCACGTGCCCCAAGGCCTGCTCATTAGAGGTCGGGTCGAATTAGGGGAGGCCCAGGACCGGTTTTCACACGCGCAGACACACACACAGCCGCACGTACGGATGCACGTACAACTACATGTGCATACGCATGTGCGTTGGGGTACTACACGCGTGTTCAGTGCAAGTACAGCCCGCACTGTCCAAGTGTGTGGGAGGAGGGGGGGCTCCAGCAGTGGAATTTATTTTTAAAAGGGCTGCATATGAACTAATCTAAGTTCTATATTTTACCAGGTCAGGCTCACTGAGCTATATCGCTCTTTTTCAGAAGCGACCTGGCTATCACAAATGATAGCGCAACGAAGGGGGCTTATCACGAGGAAATGTATAGCAGTAGCCAAATACTCTAAACGCGTGATGTTGATTCTAAATGTGGAGGGAAAAACCAGAGGACCCGGAGAAAAATCCACGCCACCACGGGGAGAAAGGCAAGCGGCATCGAACTCACGACCTCCTGTATAACAGGCGAGGTCGTCAACATCTCCCCACCGTGGTGCCCTCATGTTATGTTTAAGATGTACATGGCGATATATAATACAGAGATGAAGATGCCCTTCAACATGTTGCACCCATTACAGCCGGCACGGCGCACGATGAAGTGGGTGGCCAACACCACACCCGGCCGCCTTTGTCTCTCCAGTGCTGATGTTTATACACCGCGCCAGGTACTTAATCTGATGTAGAACAGACACAGAGGATGCCCAGGAACGGTTCAGATATTCCGTCACTGGCGTTGGCCGTGAGCGGGAATCGAAGCCGGTTCCTCGGGGTTCGTGGCGCGCAGTGCGCTAACCACTGGGCCCACCGCGCTCCACGTGGAGCAAAAAACAACTGCGTTGTCATGGACACTGCCTGTGATCCATAATCCATATGACCATCATCGGCAGCCTTGATCGATCCTCTGCTGGATGAAGGCCTCTCCGAGCCGCCGCCACCTCCCACGGCCACGCGACATTCCTGTTTGTCGTGCCCGTCTTGATTCGTCTCCAGGACATATGGGGACATATTTAACAGTTCCTTGTGTCAATCCACTACTGGATGGTCTCCCTCGTGCCGATAGTGATGGCCGTTTAACCATACTTCACCACGCTGGTCAAGTGCGGATTGGTGAAATGTGGTCCCGGGGCCGACCGGTTCGGATATTTACTGATGTGAGCCGCCAGTCGAACTCAGGTTGTCGGGCTTGATCAATGAGAGTTCATACAGGAGATGAACACCCATGTCCATGTAGACATACAAACAGTAGACGCCACAGTGGGTGCTCGTCCGTCTCTCCGTCCCCTCTGACTGTCTCTTCGTCTCTTCGTCGATCTGTCCGTCTACGTTTTCTGCGTCTCATTAATTATCGATATGTCCATGTGTCTGTCCGTGTGTCTGTCTGTCCGTGTGTCTCTGCGTCTTTACGACTGTCCGTGTGTCTGTCCGCGTGTCTGTCTGTCCGTGTGTCTCTGTGTCTTTACGACTGTCCGTGTGTCTCTGTGTCTTTACGACTGTCCGCGTGTCTGTCTGTCCGTGTGTCTCTGTGTAACAAGGGCCTGGCACGGCCACCCTCTCGTGACGACGTTTCAGTTATAAAACAAAATGATAAAAAAAAAATCTCCTTTGCTAACGCTTCATTTGATCGCGTGATCCGAGCCGAGGGGTTGCCCCCTGTCGCAATCTCGACATCGCGTACTTGGTAACCTTTCAGATGCCACTGCAATTTCTTGAAAAATAATTTCACGCTCTGCCATTTGAAATGCAGGGGAGAGGCGACTGCGTTTTAAAGCGGCCGTGTAAACTTGTCAGCTGATTTTAATGTTTTAGTACCGCTGTCCTTCCGGCGCGGTTGGCTACGTACGGTGCGATAGAAGTTCAAGAGACGAGCTCCCCACGTCCGCAGCCCTTCGCCGTGAACACCGACCTCGTCAGATCTCGGCAGCCGGTCGGGGGTTGAGTCCGGATCAGCGGTATATATGTGTGTATGTATATGTATGTATATATGTGTGTATATATGTGTGTATGTATATGTGTATATATATGTGTATGTATATATGTGTGCCTGTGTATATATGTGTGTATGTATATGTGTATATATGTATTTGTGGGTATGTATATGTATATATGTGTGTATGTACGTGTGTACACCCACATAGGGCAGCGTTAGCGGTTCGCGCTTTGCTACGGGCCCGGCGACCCGAGTTCGATTCCCGCTCACGGCCGCCACCAGTGACGATTATCTGAACCGGTCCTGGGTCTCCCCTAGGTCGACCGAGCCTCAAATGAGTACCTGGTGCGGTGTGTAAACGTCGCCACTGGGGAGACAAAGGCGGCCGAGCGTGGTGTTAGCCACCCACCCCTCATGTGCTGTGGCGGCCTTCATAGGTGCTCGCTACCAGCACTTGCTAGAACAGTGTGTTGCCGCTACACGGCGATCTTTGTTGTTGTGTGTGTGACTTTGGGTGTGGGGTTCCTTTGTCTTTGTTGTGTGACTGTGTAGGAGGCGGCGATTGTCGTGGTGATTGTGTGGGGGGGGGTACAGAGTTTAGTGCACTGCGCTACGAACCCGGCCACCCAAGTTCGATTCTCAATCACGGATAACGGCGATTATCTAAACCGGTTCCCTCGGGCCATTAATCCTCAATTAAGTGCCGAGTGCGATTTCTAAACATCGCTACTATAGGGAGACAAAGGGGGCCACCTACCCCCTCTTGTGCCTTGGCGACCTTCATAGGTCCATGGCGAGGCAGCACTTCCCCCAACAGTCTGTTAAGGCTACACGGGGAATCTTTGTCTTTGCTTGTGTGTGTGTGATTCTGGCCGCATCCCACCCCTCGTGTGCCTTGCCGACCTCGTAGGCGCTTCGTTAACGGCACTTTCCCCGTTAGTCTGTTGAAGGCTACACGGGGATCTTTGTCTTTGTATGTGTGTGGGGGGTGAGGGTTAGTGGGGGGTGGGGGAGAGACGTGGGGGGTTTGAGGGCGGCAGCAGCAGCAGCAGCAGGAGGCGGCGTGCTCACATCTTGGCTGCAGAGTGACATTCCACGCATTCTGTTCCGCTCGGGGTTGGTGTGGGGCGGAGATTGCGATGAAAATAAAATAACTGAGATGGGGGGCAGGGACGGAGGGGGAAGGGAACGAGCGAGGCAGGCAGGGTGGGGTGGGGAGGGGAGAGTGCGCGTGTGTGTGCGCGTGTGTGTGCGCGCGCGTGTGTGTGCGCGCGTGTGCGCTTCACGCACATTCCTCGCCAACATACTTCACCATTAGACAGAGTCCGCTGCTCGCGCGGTTTGGCCTCAGCGCTCGCGCGAACTTTACACGTCGATGTCTGTTCGTGTCGTCGTCGTCAGAGTCAAAGTCTCCACATTTATTAATCGTGTTGTATTTAGCGCTGTTGGGTGCCGTCGGTACTTTAATGATCAATTAACAGAAAGTTAAAGTTGTTAGACTTTGCGATTTGCTCCGCGTGCGGAGAGACCGACCGACAGAGAATCAAGTTCGTCTGAAATACAACAGGTGTCTGTGAGAAAAAGCTTCATCGTGACGACGCCTCGCCTTCACCACTCAGGTACAACACGCGACGAACGGCGCAATTCTCTCCTTGCGCGTGGTGCCATCAGCAGTACGTCACGTATGTAGTACGTATGTTCAGAAGCTGACATGTCAGTGTAGAACTCTGCTGGCCCTGACGAGAGGGATTCTTCGGGAGAGTTCGTTCGCGAGGTTTTGATCTCTTGCTTTTCCATTGAACGAGCACAGACGACTCCTGTGCAGTGGCTCACCCTCCGTGGTGTGTAGGCTCGAGTGTATGGCCACAATCCCACGATTATACATGGCTTGGCTTTCATGAATCTCTAGGGGCCTCGACGATTCTCTATGGCACTCTGAGTCTCTATGGATCTCCGATTCTCTGGGTCTCCTTGATTATATATCTATGGGTCTCCTTGATTCTCAATAGGTCTCTGAGTCTCTATGGGCCTCTGGGTCTCTTTAGGGTCTCTATGATTTTCTATGGGTCTCCTTGATTCTCTATGGATCTCTTTGATTCCCTTTGGGTGTCTATGATTATCTACGGGTGTCTGTAATTGTATACGTGTCTCTGATTCTCTGTGGGTCTCAATGGATCTATATGATTATCTATGGGTCGCTATGAGTCTCTATGGGGTTCTATGAGTCGCTATGGGTCTCTGATTCTCTACGGGTCCTCCTTGAGTCTCTATGGTTCTCTGATTCCCTATAGGTTTCAATGATTCTCGATGGGTCTCGATGATTCTCGGGGTCTGTATGGGTCTCTGATTCTCTATGAGTCTATGGGTCTCTATGATTATCTGTGAGTCTCTATGATTCCCTATGGGTCTCTATGATTATCTGTGGGTCTCTATGATGATCTATGGGTCTCTATGGGTCTCTATGATTCTCTATGGCAGTCGATGCTTTGCTGCTGCTGCTGCTGAAGTAAGCGCAGACCACCACAGCGGGTTTACTGACATCGCTCGGGTTGGGTCGTCACAATACAACCACTGTACGTGGTGTTTGTATCACGAGTCACGAACATCCATTGCTGGATGAAAGTCTTCCCAAGTCGGCGCGTCCGTCTCTCTATGACAACTCGAAACTCGTGTACCGGACAAAGCACGCGGTTCAAATATAATCAAATATAAAGTGTAATCAAATATAAAGTGTACTCAAATATAAAGTGTACTCAAATATAAAGTGTAATCAAATATAAAGTGTAATCAAATATAAAGTGTAATCAAATATAAAGTGTAATAAAATATAAAGTGTAATAAAATATAAAGTGTAATCGGTGAGCGGTGGCGCAGTGGTTAGCGCGGTGACTCCAGTTAAATTCCCCGATCACGGGCTCGCGAGTGATTTTTCTCCGGGTCCTCCGGTTTTTCCCTCCATTTATAGTGAACATCGCGCGTTTAGAGTAAGTAGCTGCTATATGTGTCCACGTGACGGTGACGACGATGATGACGATGATGATGATGATGACGATGATGATGATGACGATGATGATGATGATGACGATGATGATGATGATGATGACGATGATGATGACGATGATGAGCCACTTCACTGAGTTATAATTTGTGGTGGCCAGGTCGCTTCTGAAAAAGAGCGACATCGCCCAGTGGGCCTTACCTGGTGAAATAAAAAACAATTGGTGAGTTTTAGTTTAGATGTTGGTATCATATGATGTGATGAAGGCGATGATGTTTGTGACAGATACTGCACATTATGGGGAGTTATTGTATGATGATAGATGATGATGTGAGCGGTGGCGCAGTGGTTAGCGCACTGTGCTATGAACCTGGCAAGCTGAGCTCGATTCCCGGCCAAGGCTAACATGAACCGGTCTTAACCCCCCTCCTTCACCAACCCATACTGACCAGCGTGGTGAAGTATGGGCAACCAGCTCCCATGAACAACATGGGAAGCCTTTGTCCAGTCGTGGATTGGCAAAGAGCTGTAAATAATTACACATTAGTGTGATGGTCGTACGCATGGCACATTGCTGATGGTGATGACGATGTCGTGTTTCATGATGTGGTCCGTGGCTTGAGATGGAGCTGTGAAAGGTTACAACAGAGACCCAGACTTACATGGAGGACGTTCACAGACCCATAGGAACACACGCACAGACCCATAGGGACAATGTTGGAAGCGGTCACTGCAAGTTGACTCTGTGCCGTGGTTTGGAATTGGCAACCGCCGTTGCATTACGCCGCGGGGTCTATTCTGGACGGGCCCGTTGGCCTGGCAAGGCCGCTCGTCTTCCACGAGATGTCCAGCCGCCGCCGCCGCCGCTGCCGCTGCTGCTGCCTAATGTTCACCTCGCGCACCCTTGTCTGCACCTCCACAGAAACGCGCCTTGAGATTATTTTGATTAATTTAGCAAATATAAATTCCCGCGCGATGAGCCGCTTTGTCGAGCGATCGTTTGTGATGGCCAAGTCGCTTTCTGAAAAAGTGAAAACCTCGGTGGGCTTTGCCTGCTAGGATGTGGATGGTTTCGTTGTATTTGGATGTTTTGGGGTGATTTGTTTCGCGTTGCCTGTACTTTGCACTCCAATCGTGTTTGTGTGCCGTTTGTTGTTGTAACGTTCTGACCCCGTGCCCCAACTGGACATCTGTGATAAAAAAATCTTCATAGTTCATCGCATTCCTCCAGTACGAATATAGATTCTGATTCTGTTTTGTGTCGACCGACAGGCGAAGGACCGATGCCACAGGAGGCCGGCGGGACAGCCACGGCTACCTAAGGAGGCCGCTCCTCCCCCCGGTGGAGAGACGCGCGGGGAGAGACGCGCCCGCGGCATGAAGCCCTGCCCTCCCATGGAGGCGAGCGACGCGGGCTCCTGCAGCCCCTTCATCCAGCGCCTGATCCAGGAGCAGCTGCGCTACGGGGACCCCCACGAGGCCCGCCTGCTCCTCGCCCTGCAGCAGCAGGCCGCCAAGGCGGCCGCCGCGTCGCCTGCGTCGTCCGCATCGTCGCCCGCCGATCGCCAGGATCCCCAAGGGCAGGAGGAGGATGGCGAGACGGAGCCGCTGCCTCCCTCCTATGCCGAGGCCAAGGTCCTCGCGATGAGCCGCCAGGCCAACGCGGCCGTGGCAGCCGCTGCTAGCGGCGGCGCCTGCTTGCTGGTGGAGGACTACCAGCGTGCACCGCCGGAAGCGGAGCTCTGCGCGAGCTCCCGCGTCTGGCTGGCGAACGGCGCTCCGTCGTCGTCGCCGTGCGAGGATGCGGCGGCGGCGAATGTGAATGTGCGATCGCTGGGCGAAGTTGCCTCTTTCACCCAGGAGGTTGCGTATGCACAGCACCACCAGCAGCAGCAACATCTACAGCATCTACAACAGCAGCAGCAACAGCAGCAGCAGCACCATCTACAGCATCTACAACAGCAGCAGCATCTGCAGCAGCAGCAACAGCAGCAGCATATTCAACAGCAGCATTTTCAGCAGCAGCAGCGTCTGCAGCAGCAGCAGAGGGGCACGGCGGTGGCCAAGGGCCGTCAGGGCGGTTTGAGTCGCGCCGCGTCGCAGCTGTGCGGCCGCCAGGCCGTAGGCTGGAGCCGGATGACGCACAGGGCCTGCTACAGCGACCCCAGCTCCAGGGAGCGCTGGGAGGAGCAGGGGGACGTCGCCCGCGGAGACGGAGCGCCGCGCGAGGCGCGTGGCCCCCCGCGGGCGCCGGCCGACACTGCCTGGCTCCGGGGGGCGGCCCCCCCCTCGCAGTTCACGCCGCAGCAAGCCCGGTAAGGAGCGCGAGCGAGACGCGTCGACACGGTTTTGCTTTGGTACCGATTTCTATTCGCTTCAGGGTCGTGCTTTGCTTGTGTTTTGGCTGTTGTTGTTATCCCCTTTCGGTGACCCGGGTCACTCTCTCGCGAATGAGACTCACTTCCTGGCCTCTTGACTTCTCTCACCTGGTTCACGCAAACTCAGCTCGTGGTTGCAACTTTGGTTTGATGGCGCTCCAATGGGATGTGCCACGTGGTTCGCTGGTACGATGGACATTGTTTCTGAAGGAGCTCGTCAAGGAGCGTGAGCCATCATCGTGTGAACTCAGCTCATCCTCGCAGCGGTGGCTTTTTGGCTGGGCCATCACACAAAGGCGGTCACCGCATCGCACTGCGCTTTCAGATGTGCTCCTGTGGCCGTCTGGAACACTCTTCCTTCCGATATTAGGAAGCCGCTGGAACTATGCACTTTTAAATCATTATCTCGATTTAAAACTCATTTCTTTATAACTGCTTTTTGTCTTGAGTTTGTTGTCCTTCCGCCGCACCTCCAATTAGCAAGTTGGCTATGTACGGTACGAAAGAAGTTCAACGTACACACATACTGCGTGTACCACTGTAGTGGCAGTGTCGCGGTTAGTGTACCGTGCTACTAACCCAGTGACTCGAGTTCGACTCCTACTCATGACCAACACCAGTGACGATTATTTGAACCGTCCAGTGCCTCCAGTAGGTCGACTCAGCCTCTAATGAGTACCTGGTGTGTTGTGCAAACATCGCCACTGGGGAGACATACGTACATATGCGGTGGGAAGAGCTTCAGCAACAGAAAGAGAATTCCTCGCTCCCGGTGCGTGGAGCGAAACGTCAGACGTTGTGCCAAAAAACAACACGTGGCACATTCCATGGGGCACCGCAGTGGCGAGATGCTAACTACCTCGCCTGGTACACAGGAGGTCGTGGGTTCGATTTCGATCCTTACACCTGCTGCTGTATATTTGGAGTTTGCGTGCCTCTCTCCCCGTGGTTTCCTGGATTTTTCTCCGGGTCCTCCGGTTTTTCCCTCCACATTTATAATCAACATCATGCGTTTAGAATATTCTGCTGCTGTAAATTTTCACTTGAATGATAAGCCACTTCGTCGCGCACAGCGCAACAAGTCACATGAACGTCACCGCTCGCTGTTGAAGACGTTGAACTTATTTCGCACAGTACAAAGCCACACCGTGCTCATCCGAGGTGCGGCGGAAGTACAACAAACTAAAACACAAAAAAGTAGTTGAAAATAAATGACTTTATCAATCTGGATGATTGAAAAGTGCATAGCTCCGGTGACTGCCGAATATCGGAGTGGAAGAGCGTTCCAGACGGCCGCAGAAGCGAATCTGAGAGCTCGCGATGCGGTGGCCGTCTGATGGACGAAATGGGCAGTTTTTAAGTGGCAGGCCCTCCCTGGTGCGACCGCGGGGACACTGGGAAGTCAAGTTGTGGTGTCTTGTCTGGCCCACAGGGTCTGTGCCGTTGTTACGTAAGGTCGTAAAGCAACGGAGTTTATAGCTAAAAAATGTGTGAGCAAGGGGCAATTCGCCTTGTATCATTATCTCTCATTAGTCATTACACCAGTGTCCTGGGGTTCAGCCAGGTTAGTCACTTGGCGCAGGTTCTCACAGTCAGCACCATCGTGTGACCGTGTGAGTGGCGCGAACCTATAACGCCTGGCTCTCGCCTGTGATGGCGTAGAGGCGAGATTTTGCCACTTCATGTGGCCTCAAGCAGCACCTAGCTTGGCACCTGCACTGTGGCGACACCACCGCTACGACTATGAAGTGGTGAATAGCGGCCGTGTGTGTACTGTATATATGAGCGTGGGTGTTTGTATTGTGTGGGAAGCGGTAGAGTAATTGTTAGCGCGCTGCACTAGGAACCCGCTTTCCGCTCATAGCCAACACCAGTGACGATAACCTGAGCCATGTCCTGGGCCTCCCCTAGGTTGACTCAGCCTCAAATGAGTACCTGGTGCGGTGATGTAACCATCTCTACTGGGGAGACAAAGGTGGCCGGGTGTGGGGCTGGCAACCCACCCTGTCGTATCCTGTTCCGGGCCTTCATAGGTGCTCGCTAATAGCACTTGCCCCTATATTCTATTAGATGCTATACGGGGGATTTTTGTCAAGTGGGTATGTTAGGAGTGGGGTTGCGGTAGATTTTAAACTAATTTATTTAAAACCGCTTGTTGTTGTGTTGCGTTTGTTGTCCTTCCCTCCCGCAACCTTCGATGAGCACGGTTGGCTACGTATGGTGCGAAAAGAAGTTCAACGTACATGCATTCGAATATATGTGACATACGTGACCACACCTCCAGAGGTCGTGCGCTCGATCCCGGCACGTGACAGGCAGGGTCATCGGTGGCGGCGGCCTCGCGGGGTTACGTTCTGCGCGTGACTCCCAGTCATAAGCGCAACACGCACCGCCTTCACCAAAGCCACGCCGACCAACGTGGGGAAGTATGGTCAATTCGCCGCGACGAAAACCGCGCGGCTGCTGGCGAGGCCCCCGCCGTGTGCATCCAGCAGTGGATCAATGGTGGGTCGATGGTGAATGAACTCCGGGGAGTGGAATTTCGTTGAACACAAACAAGAAGTGTGATGATTGAGCCCGCGTGGCGCTAGGAGGGGACAGTAGGCCCTCTCTTGTGGTGCCTGAGGTTGGTTAACTCCAGGCACATGGCCCCTGTGTACGTGTGTGTGTCGAACTTCTTTCGCACTGTACGTAGCCAACCGTGCTAATCTAAACTAAACTATGAAAACTATTTTATGTTACCAGTGTAAGGCCCACTGAGCTGTGTAGTTCCTTTTCAGAAGCGATCCGTCGGGTTTCGCGTGTCGAAATTGATAGCAGTCAAGGACCCGAAACGTGTGGCCGTACATCGCCAACACAAGGCCGTTCTAAAGAAATTTGTTTTCAAACAAACCGATTTCATCGTACGCGTGGCTGCCGACCGAGAAGCGGATACGCGTCCAGATCTCCGGCGAGGGAGACGAGGTGGTGGCCGCAGATCGCCGTACAAACCCAATCCTCGAAGCTCTGAAACTCTGGCAACCACGAGGTGGTGAGCCTCTTGAACGGCCCAGTCGAGACCACATTCGCGAATGTTCGCTTGGCGTCTCTGCCACTCGACACCCACGCAGACAAAGACACCGGCACGCGTGGCGCGGTCCGCGCCTTCTACGCCTGTGACCAACTCGCGCGGAATGCGGCCGATCTCGTCGCGTCTCAAGGAAGCGAGGCCTGCTGCTGCTGCTGCAGCACGCGCCGTGTTTGGATGGGCGACTACCGTCCACCACACGGGTTGTCATGGGGCTGCCGGGGGCCGGGACGGCGGGTGGGCTATAGGGGAGATGCTGTAGGGGAGATATTGTAGGGGAGATATTGTAGGGGAGATATTGTAGGGGAGATGCTATAGGGGAGATGATGTAGGGGAGATGATGTAGGGGAGATGCTATCAGAGAGATGCTAGAGGTGGATACTCACATTCACACGAATTTTACAAATCAGTTTGGAGTACTGGACGTGCGTGAATGTGCTACTATTGTCCGCACCTCCGATTAGCACGGATGGCTACGTACGGTGCAAAAGAAATCCAACGAACATACGATGTGTGCCACTGTCGTGGTGGTGTAGCAGTTAGCGCACAGTGCTCCTCACTCGGTGACCCGAGTTCGATTCCTGCTGATGGCCAACACCAAAAACGACTATTTGAACCAGTTCAGTGTCTCCCATAGGTCGACTCAGCCTCAAATGAGTACCTGGTGCAGTATGTAAACATCGCCACTGGGGAGACAAAGACGGCCGGGTGTGGTGCTGGCCACCGACCCTCTTGTGTGCTGTGCCGGCCTTCATAGGTGCTCGCTCACAGCACTTGCCCCTCCAGTCTGTTCAGGCGACGCGGGGGTGATACGCACGAGGCGACAGCCAGAGCAGAATGCACGACAGACGAAGGCAAATCGCATCGTTCAGCGTTCGTTGAACGTTTCTTTCACATTCACGGCTTTTGGCTGGCCATCGAACAAAGACGGTCACCGCATCGCGCGCGTTCATATGCGCTTCTGCGGTCGTCTGGAACGCTCTCCCTACCGATATTAGGAAGCCACTGGGAGCTATGCACCATACCCGGCCGCCTTTGTCTCCTCAGTGGCAATGTTTGCACACCACACGAGGCACTCGTTTGAGGCTGAGTCGCCCTAGCGGAGGAGGCCCATGACCGGTTCAGATGATCGTGACTGGAGGTGGCGGCCGTTCGCGAGAATCGAACTCAGTGTTGCTAACCGCTGCTCCCTACCCCCTCAGTACCATCATCCCCCCACCCCCCCCCCCGTGTGTACTCTGGAGGAACTGACCACAGGCGTAGGAATGTAAAAATATGCCGCTGCCGACTCTGGGGCCTCCAATGGAGATGAATGCCTCCCCATGTTTGTTGGGAGCGTGGAGACACTTGGCACCCACTTTCAGATTTTTGTGCGTACAGTGTCCAGAAATAAATAAAAACCCGACTTCGGTCCGTCCGTGCAGCTCTCAGCGCAACACAATAAGAGATACGTTGTTGGCCATCAGCCTCTGAGGCCATCCAGACTAATGCTATCCAGCAGCATTTGTTTAAGCGAGCTGCGTCCCTATTGGCATTGACCTTCTGGTTCTCATCAACTGGGCAGTAGAGTGGTGCAGTGTGTAGCACTTGCGCATAACAGCAAGAAGGCCCTGGGTTCGATTCCAGACTTGGGCGCCTTTCTGTATGGAATGTGCATGTTCTGTGCATGTCCTCTTCCCTGTTCTGCATCGGTTTCCTCGCTGTTCTGAATGGGGCCTCCGAGTACTCCGGTTTCCTCCCATAGTAAAAAAAAACATTGACCAAAACATCCCAATGCTAAAACATTACCTGGAAATTACTCAATTGGGATTACACAGCAGCTGCATCGTACACGACTGTAAAAACTTGGCAGGACCCTCCTGAAATTAGAGTCTTGAGACTCAGTGAAGCTTTCCTGGGTAAACAAGAGAACTAAAGTAAACGCCTCTGTTTAAATGACTCCACAGGAGTGAGATCTATATTTAGCTGCCACGCCAGGAGATTGAACGGGTCGACCTCTGCCATTACAAGTCAAGTATGCGAAACCGATACACCGCAGAAGCATTCCACGCATTCAAGTGCTGGGGTGCATTATAATGATGGCTACCGTGCATTCATTATTGTTTTTAATTATTTGCATTGCTGCTAAACTCGTCAATGTTTGATGTATTTTCACGTTTGTCCTCTGTTTCTCCGCCACAGGCCTCTGCCCACGCCTGCGTCGATGCCAACCTTGCACCAGAATTTCCAGGCACCTCCGGCCCAAATTCCACCGCAGCAGCAGCAGCAGCAGCCAAGCCTCGGCCTAGCAGAGGTTCGGGCCCAGCGGCTAGGCGAAGCCTTGGCCCAGGAGAACAGACTTTTGCGAGCTCAGTTGGAGGAGCAGAAAGATAAGATGTGCCGCTTGGAAAAGGTACGTCGCAATGGAAAACAAAAAGGTGGCCTTACAATGAAGTGAACATCACTGAATAGCACTGCCCAAAGAATTATTTCAGAAAGTGGGATCTATAAAAAAAAACATTAATAATGACAACAAGTTTTAGAATACGGTCATGTTAAATGTGCGGTTCTGTTCTCCTATATGGATGTGAAAGCTGGACAATTACAACAACCCTACAGTGAAAACTAGAAGCAACAGAAAAGTGGGTTTTAAGAAGGATGTTAAACGTTGCATGGAGAGACACGAGATGGGTGAACCACAAATGTGTGACGGAAAGCAGCAGGGTGCACAACAAGAACGCGAGAAGAAATCATTAGAGAATGGCAAAGTTTTATTTCTCGGACATACAATAAGAAAACAAGATAAATGATATAAGTTCCACAAAAAAATACGGTGAAAACGGGGGATCAAGTTGCAACGTTAGCAATGCTAATTATTGGATACAACTGGAAGTTTCCAATGCAAATATCACGGACAGAGCTGAGTGTGAGGAAGGCTGTGTTCGCCAACAGTCTTTGACAAAGGACGTGGCACAGAGGGAGACAATCATTCTAAACATTTTGAAAGGTTTCTGTTTTAATTAGGTTCCCTTTTGGCAGAGTTGGGGAGTAAACGGTTATTAGCGGCTGGCATTAGAAGTTTCAGCTACAATTACCAGAAGGCGGTGCATTAAAAGATTTCCATGATTATATCTATTGCCTTTTGAGCTTATTTTATTCTTTAAAAGTTAGAAAATTACTAAAGAAATTATTTTTCAAAAGGAAAATTATTGTTAATAGCTTGGGTAAACGTGAGGAGAGCAGCAGCCAAACTGGAATAGTTTTCTACGGCAGTCATAACACCGCCTGCCCTTTAATTATCCACAGGGCTTCTTCACAAAGTCTCAACATTCAACATCACGATCATTCTGCATCGGGATGGGTGGACGGTTCCATTTCATGAGTGTTATCAAATCAGATTGTGTTACTTGAAAAACACGACAGGATTACGTTGCTTCTAAACCTCCCAATGAGGAAACTGATTACAGGAATCAGGAACTGGTTACTTTATTTTAATTAAAATCTCTCTCATTCGTGGTTACATTTAGAGTTGTGCTGCTCAAGACTCGCATGGGGCTTTGCCCGGCGAGAGACGGTGGATACCGATGGGTGTTCGCACGGCTAAATAGAGGGTTAAATAAAGGGAGCGTCGTGGTCGTGGCTGAGGTGACGTGGCTTCTATTGCGATGTGGCATTCCTGTGGTTATGGGGATGGGTGCAGCGTAGCTGGAGCGTGGAATGTGACCACGTAGTTTTTTGAGAGTGAATTCTCAGGAGCCCCTCACAGACCGTCGTCTCTTCCATCATAGAGCGGCCGCCCATTAATACAAACTCAAAAGTTGACGGACAAACGCGTCCGCATGCAGGTGGCTCACGGAGCGCCGGGGTCAGAGCCACTGAGCCAACGCGGCGAAGTTCGAGTCCCGAGTCTCAGCCGCACGAGAATTGAGTTTCAGCCGCACGTGACTAACTGATCGAGTGTGTAGGCGAGGTGATGATCTCAGCCTGGTAACCGATGACTCGCACCAAAATCCCCGTCGCGTTAAATACATTTGGTTTCTGATGTAATCTGGCAAAATTCCAGCTCTGGGAGTTAACACACACAAAAATCCACGTGATGGACATCACCGCCTCTGCAGCAAGGAGCGTGGGAAATTGCAACGCCCCAAACATAGATCAGTGGTCAATTGGTGGTCAATTGACAGGATCTCAGAAGTAGTTGGGGTGCGACGGTGGTAAGATGTTAACTAACTCGCCTGGTATGCAGGAGGTTGTGGGTTCGATCCCAACCCTGACCACTGTATATTTGGAGTTTGTATGTTCTCCCTGTTCTCCCTGTTCTCCCTGTGGTCGCGTGGCTTTTCCGCCGGGTTCTCCAGTTTTTTCCTCCACATGTAGAATCAACATCACACGTCTAGAGTGGTTGGCTTCTTTACATTTCCACGTAATAAACCACTTCGTTGAACTCTCATTTGTGGCCAGGTTGCTTATGAAAAAGAGCCATAGAGCTCAGTGGGCTATCGTTTTATAGTTGTGGGTGATATCTTCTTCCGCAGACCATTCTCTAACAAGGGGCGACGTGCGACGCCCAATAGCGCAGTTTGAGCAAAAATGTACGAAGCTAAACACGAATCGCCTCACTCCCAGCGTCCACCTTGGGGAGACTGTGGTCTGACGTTAAACCCAGAAGGGTCATTCAGAGTTCCCAACCGCGACTCTCTCGGGCTTGGTGGAGTCGCGGCGTTAAAGGCAAAACGAGCATCGGGGATCCAAATATTTCCAATCTCGAAAATGACATCGCACATGACTCACTTGAGATGATGACACAGCATCAATCGTCAGCCCCTGCTGGCAGCAGTAGCCTGATGCCCAGAGTCTCTCATGCAAATGGGACCCATCCTGACCTTTTGAGTTGTCACCTGGCTAGTAAACTGACTGCTCCTTGGCCACACGGACACCTCGAGCAGACAGAAGCTTCCTTCACCACAGAGACAGGGGGGCTTCACCGCGATCTTTTGCACGTCTCCCTCTCTCTCGATGTCTCTCTCTTTCTTCATCGCCACTCTCCCCTCACCGCTTCTCTGCCCCCCACCCACCCACCCACCCCCACCCTCCCTCTGCAGTTGGAGAGCGAGATTTGCCGGCTGTCGTCCGCCTACCACACCATGGTGGAGTCCTCCAACAAGCGGGAGGCGCTCGAGAAGTCGATGCGCAGGAAGATGGAAGCGGAGATGAAGCGGCTGTCTGAGCTCAACCGCCAA
This sequence comes from Lampetra planeri, assembly GCF_965212315.1. Lineage (NCBI taxonomy): Eukaryota > Metazoa > Chordata > Hyperoartia > Petromyzontiformes > Petromyzontidae > Lampetra > Lampetra planeri. The sequence goes on from NC_136157.1 coordinate 7,383,901, forward strand.
CTGATGGGTGAGCGTTCTCGCCACGCGCGGCTATCGCGGGGGGAAAAACACGACCCGTGTTTGTGGGGTTTTATTGTTTAGTGTTGGGTGGTTAGGCCGCCACGTCGATGGCCCGGCCAGGTTCGTGTTGTCGTTCGATGGCCCGGCCGGGTTCGTGTTGTCGTTTTCAATCCCTCCCAACCCGGCACGACCGGCACGGCCTGGACGAACAACGGTTTACGTCGCGAAAGCGGTCCGGGGACGACTCGCCAATCCACGTTGCAGGGAAGGGACTCTCGCAGCCGACTCTGGCGGAGAAAGGAGGTGGGCCGCGTTTGGATTTACCCACAGCTGAAGGGGGGTTTTGTTTGCATCAAGTCGCTCGGTGTAGTCCTTCCGTAGAGAACAAAGTGCCGGCCTCCGTAAGCCGTTGCTCTTCAGCGGTGCAGGTTGCTTAGCCGTGACCGGCAATCTAACTCAGTCCGTCGGGTTCATAGAACAATGCTCACTCAACATCGTCGCCACTGGGGAGACAAAGGCGGCCGGGCTTGGTGCTAGCCACCCCACCCCCTGTGCGTACCGTTCCAGCCTTCGTAGGTGCCACTCGCTAACAGCACTTGCCCCTACAGTCTGTTAGAGCTATACGGGGGGTCTTTGTCCCTGTCTGTGTGTACATGCGTGTGGAGAGCGGTAGCTCAGCGGGTATCGTACCACGCCACGAACCCAGCGAACTTGAGTTTGATTCTCAGCCAAGGCTAACGCCAGCGGCAAGCGATATCTCACAACTGCTCCTGGGACTCTCCAAGGTCAAAGATGGTCACCGCATCGCGCTGCGCTTTGAGGTGCGCTTCTGGGGCCGTCTGGAACGCTCTTCCGTGCCTCGCAGCCGTGCCGACCTTAATAGATGCTTGCTAACAGCACTTTCCCCGACAATAATCCGTAGAACTATATGGTAACCTTGAGTCGCGTGTGCTCTGTGCGTGTGTGTGAAGGTGGGGAGGCGCTCACGAGCGATAGATGCGCCGCGGAGTTTGAAGGCCGCGTGAGGGATCTGGAGGAGGCTCTCGGCGTGGCCCGGGAGAAGAACAGTCGGCTGCAGGAAGAGGTGAGGCCTCCCCCGTGTGGACTGCGTTGCTGGACACTAAACCGTCGTCCGTCTACACCTGCCTGCATCCACCACCATCCATGCCGATGTTTGCGTAACTTAATTTTACTCTCAACGTTTGAACAAAAAAAATAGTCTGAGCCAACTTTTTCACGATAAAATTAATTCCATAAAATGTTGATGTTGGGTTGTGGGGTGTATTTGACTTCTCATGTAACGCCATTGGTTTTATTGCTTCGATTTCCATTTGCTTCATTGTGGTGCTAAATTAAAAACTAATTTATTTAGAACTGCTTGTTGTTTTGTTTAGTTTGTTGTCCATTCCCGCACCTCCGATTAGCAAGGTTGTCTACGACCGGTGCCAAAGAAGTTCAATGTACAGTAACATAATAGAACACTGCTTATATGCTGCAGCTTTTGTTATGTTGGTGACCCGGGTGAGTCTTGCGACTCAGACTCTGTCCTCACCACTTGGGTTCTCACCCTTGTTCAACAAAATCAACTTGAAGGAACCCCCGAGTTTTGCCCCCCAGACGATCAAACCAGAGCGAAAAAATTTTCGTAAAAAAGTTGAATTTGCTTAACCGGGTGATAACTCGTTGCAAGAAACAGCTGGGTCACCGACATGACGAAGGCGACAACAAATGCAGTGCAGCAATGGAGCAAAAATAGAGATCGGAGCCAAAGCACAACCACGTCTCGGATGCACCTGGAGCCACTTTCACACCCGCCAGTGGTCGTCTATCGTGCCGCGCGCATTCAAGTCAGACGCACGACGTTTCGGACGCGTGACAATCGTGCGTTGCATTTGGGTGCCTAACATCGGTGGCAAGTGGCAAATCTGAACTCCTGCCGTAGGTCAACTGGACATCAGAGAAAACGAGCTTCATAGCTCATCGGATTTCTCCAGTATATGTACAAATTCGGCCTTCGCGTTCCGTAAAACATCAGCGCCGGGAAGGCGAAGGCACTCGCACACTCCTCACTCACTCACTCCTCACTCACCCGTTCCTCACTCGCTCGCCTCACTCGCTCGCATGCCGTGCCGACCTCAACGCTAAATGGGTGCCATGTTTGCGTCTGTGTCGTCCCTCCTGCAGCTGCAGCGGAAGGTTGCCTGTGAGCACAGGGTGGAGACTCTCCAGGCAGCCCTGGCCCAGCTGCAGGCAGCAGCAGGCAAGCGAGACGTCATGGAGCAGAGGCTCAGAAGCCACCTGGAGAAGGAAGTGCAGAGTCTCAAGTTGCAGCAGGTACGGCGTGAGCTCGCTTGGCGATTCGCTCTCTCGCCCCACACTGCTCAAACACTCTGGCCTATTCACTCGCTCAATAATTGCCCCACTCACTCATTCACTACCTAAACAATTCGTTTCTCCTGCCGCTGCTGCCGCTGCCGCTGCTACCACTAAAACCACGCCGGTGTTCTTCCGAGGAGCGTTGCGTGCCTGCAGTCACGACCAGACACAACCCCCATCGCCTCCCGCGGCACACAACACCTCAGCTCAGTCCCTGACCACAGAGTTCACTCGACCGACCAACTAACTCACCAACTAACTCACCAATCAACTAACCAACTAACTCACCAACTAACTCACCAACCAACTAACCAACTAACTCACCAACTAACTCACCAACTAACTCACCAACTAATTCACCAATTAACTCACCAACTAACTCACCAACTAACTCACCAACTAGCTCACCAACTAACTCACAAACCGAGCAACTAACCAAGTGAGCGACCGACCGACTGACCACCGACCGCCGACACCGCCGCTCACGTGCTCGCACCGTCCCTCCCCACCGCCCAGCGCCCGGCGCCCGGAGCGGACCCCACGGCGACTCCGTCGTCGCCCTCGGCGGCGCAGGAAGCCGGCGCCCCGGGCCCAGCGGAGGACGACGTCCCCCGGCTGCGGCGAGCGCCGGAGGAGCAGGAGTCGCGCCTGCTGCGGCTGCAGGCGGAGTCGACGCGCTGGGAGCAGCGCTACCTGGAGGAGCGGGCGCTGCGCCAGTTCACCACCGAGGCCGCCGCCACCGCCGCCGCTCACCGGTGAGAGCGCCGGCGGCTCCCTCCTCTGGCCACTTCGTCGGCGGGGTCGAGACGAGGGGGCGCGAGGGGGTGGCGGAATTAGCGGGTGACGTTCGCGCAAACGGTGACCTAGGTAGTAGCAATCGTAGAGAGGCGAGGAGGCGATCGACCGCCGGTGAGCGACCGGCGCCGATCGATGCGCATGCTGCACCATTGGGAAGTGAAATCCGGTTCGGTTCCTCCCACCTGGCACGTGGGAGCGAAACGTCGGGACAGCGTCGTGCCGAATCGACACGACGGCGCGACTCTCTCTCTCTCTCGAGAGAGAGAAAGCCGTTCGCGGCGCGCGGGCGAGGTGACTCCTCGCTCGTGTGATCCGTGACCCCACCATGACCCTGAGCGCTTCTGCCCCCCCCCCCCTGCCTGTTTACGCGTCTTCGACGCGCAGGGACACTTCGTCTCTCCTGTGGGAGGATCGCGCGAGCCCGGCGAGCGACAGCAGCGCCGACTTCAACGCGGCTCAGCGGCGCTGCGCCGAAATGGAGAACAGGTGAAGAGAAACGGTCACGTTGGGTGGTCGACGCTCAGCAAAGTGCTCGCAAAACAAATGAACAGCGACGCCTCCTCGCCCATCTCGTCAGCAAGCCGCGTGAACCGTCACCATTCTCGCAGGAGCAGCAGCGGCGGCGGCGTTTGGCTGGCGGTCCAACATAGACGGTCACGGCATCGCGTGGCGCTTTCGGGTGTCATTTTGCCGCCTAGAATGCTCTTCCTTCCAATATTAGGAAGCTACTGGAGCTACGCTCTTTTAAATAATCATCTAGATTGAACAACTCGTGACTTTAGCGCTACTTTTTGTGTCATTATTTTGTTGTCCTCCCGCAACATCGATTAGCACGGTTGGCTACGTACAGTGCAGAACAAGTTATAAATACATTCATACGCATGGGGCATGTGTGTGGTGTGTGTGTGGTTTGTGGTGTGTGGTGTGTGTGTGGTGTGTGTGTGGTGTGTGTGTGTGGTGTGTAGTGTGTGTGTGGGTGGTGTGTGTGTGTGGTGTGTAGTGTGTGTGTGTTACAAAGCGTGCATATGGCCCCTTGTGATTCCTCCTGGGTTTGATGATGGCAGTCGTGACGATGGTGATTACGGTGGTGGTGGTGGTGATGTTTTTGGCGATGATGAGGATGCTGATGATTATGATAATGCTGTTGCTGCTGATGATGAAAACGATGATGTATATGTTGATCCTGCTGCTGGTGGTGATTATAGTGATGATGTTGATGAGGATACTGATAATGTTGATACTGATTATGTTCATGATGATACTAATGATGATGTTGATGATACTGATGACGATGATGTTGATGCACCGTAGGCTGCGAGGACTTCACTCCCAGCTGCTGGAGCGTGACGCCGTGATCCGTGTTCTGCACTCGCGAGCCGGAGTCTCCTCCGAGCCGACGAGTCCAGGCACGGCAAGAGACCTGGACTCGAGCCTTCGCCCCACCTCCTCAGCATCCTCGCCATCGTCACCATCAGCAGCGGCAGCAGCTCACAGCCAAGCTCAACTCAGTGGCACAGGTAACCCTTCGGCGGATAACAGGAAGTCGCTGTATTCTTTGGGTCTTTCGGTAAAGTCACGTAGATAGGTTCGAAGAAAATAATAATAAAATAATAATAATAAAAACGTAGGTAGGTTCAAAGAAAATAAAAAATAAAATAATAATACAAATTGTAAAACTACGACGTTTCCATCGCAACACAAGCGTTTGTCATCAGGAAGAAAAAAGAGGGGGAAAGCTGCTGAGGCAGACTGTTTAAAATGTTTAAAATGGGTGTAGCCCAAGGGTCATAAACGAAGTGGGCGGGGCTAGTAATGTTAATGTGAGAGATTAGCGTGTTAATGTGAGAGATGAGCGTGTTAATGTGAGAGATTAGCGTGTTAATGTGAGAGAATAGCGTGTTAATGTGAGAGATTAGCATGTTAATGTGAGAGATTAGCATGTTAATGTGAGAGAATAGCGTCTTAATGTGAGAGAATAGCATGTTAATGTGAGAGATGAAAAACCCAAAGAATATGAATTCCTGCAGTGACGCAAGCTTCAAGTTAGGAAGTCGCCGGTCAGAATGCGACGACCAGACAGGAAGTCCGTGAGCCATGTTTGCGATAGAGCTGCGGTGATTGAAGTTCTTTCACACCGTACGTAGCCAACTGTTCTAATCGAAGGTGCGGGGTAAGGACTATACATGAAACACAAAAAGCAGTGTATAAGAAATTAGTTTTCAATCTAATCTAAAAGTGCACAGCTCCAGTGGCTTACTAATATGGGAAGGAAGAGCGTTCCAGACGGCCACAGAAGTGGTACGCCAGAAGCCGCTGCTGCTGCGAGGATGAAACGTGACGGCCCTCTGTCGATACGGATTCGGCACGAGGACCGACGTTTTGCTCCATGTGCTGTGCCAGGGGGGTTCTTTAGGAAACATCAGACACCGTGTCGATCGGCATGCCGTAGAAGCACCGCGTACGCCCACGCGGCGTGACGCGTGAGACGATCAATTCTAATAACTGTGTGCGTGCGTGCGTGGACTCTCCATGTCTCAGGGGGTCACGAAGAACCTGGAGCTCCGAGCGGTCGCAACGGCGGAATGGCGGGAGTCACAATTGGCCGAGAAGCGTCGCGAGATTCTGGAATCCTGATTGGCCAGGAGCCCGAATGGGCCGGCTACTGCCTCGCGGATCTGTCCATGGAGCAGTTTAACCGGGAACGGCAGGAGCACTGCGCGCGGAGTGAACTCGTGCCCTCGGCCCCATCCGCATCACCGCCATCATCGTCGTCGCCATCATCGTCGCCATCATCGTCGTCGCCATCATCGTCGTCGTCCCTCTGCCTCAAGATGCTGATTGGTCGAGAGCCGTCGCGCGACTCGGGAATTCTTATTGGCGACGGCGACGTGGACGAGAGCGAGGGGCGGTCGCAAGGTGTGGCGGCTGCGATGACGTCTTCGTCCTCGTCGTCGTCTTCGTCGTCGTCGTCGCTGCAGTCCCGCTACCGGTCAAACGCCGGCACGCAAACGGATAAGGGGGCGGTGCAGGACAGGCCTCAGGCTCGTGCGTCGGACACCGTGGAAATCCTCATCTGAGGCACCCGGCGGCTTCGCCCCACCTTAGGGGGCCCTGGGAAAGGCGAAGGCCAAAGGTCAAAATAAACACGGAGGGGAGGGCGGCAGGCATCGCCGTCGACAGCACTCGGCCAGCAGCGGAAGTTCCTCATTCCTGCGGGCGGGCGGGGCCCGCCGGGCTTTCCAAAGGAACGACCGCTGCTGGCTGCTCACTCTAAGCAGTACTTAATTTTAGATGATGGACCGAGTCGACCTCCTGGCGGGGATTTGAACTCGTCAAAGCCCGAACGAAGAAGCGACTGTTAATTTTTGCTACCTACGGCTGCGGTGTGAGCGGGGCCCCTCTCCCGCCTGAGTGTGAACAGTGGAAGGCGAAGGGGCAGCCCTGGAGTCGCTTGAGCCACGCCACTGCTGGCGGAAAAGGGGCCCCCGCCGCGGAGAGTTCACTCCTGTTCTGCCTTCCAGCTTGTTACTTCGCTCGCCGTTTCATCAAACAAAAAGAGGACAAAGATCACCCGTGCCACTGTTGCTGTCGGCGAGCAGCTAGGAAGGGCCGGCACGGCGCACGTACGGGGTGGGTGGCCGGCTCCACGCTCCGAGTGGGACCGGTTCAGATAATCGTCGCTGGGCGACAGCGGCCATGGGCGGGAGTCGAACTCGGGCGGCCGGGTTCGGAGCGCAGCGTAGCGCTAACCGCCACGCCACCTCTCACCACCGCTCACCACCACCACCGCCATGCCACCGCTCACCACCAACACCACCACCAACCAAAAGCGCCAACGCAATGGTCACCGAACGAGTTTGCCTCTCCGGCGTGTCATCCGGCCGTGCCACATGGAAATGGCGTCCGACGTTTCGCCTCCCCCCCCCACGTGCTTTGGGGGGGTGGGGATAAGCATCGCCAGTGCCTGAACTGGGAGACCGAACCGAAATTCGGTTTCCTGAAGAAGGCTCCCAGCACTTGGGAGCGAAACGTCGGACGCCGCGGCAGAGCCCCAAAACCGTGAAGCGCGTCGGGAGGTTGCAGAACGGCGAGAGGACTCCACGCTGACCACAAAGTCCGGGTCATGAAACCGCGCGGTCGGCAATAACAACAACAACAAGACGAATACTTCCAGCAATTTCTGTGTTGCAGTTGTCCTCGATGCCGCAGTTCTTTGCGTCGTATTTAACTATTTATGTTCAATCTGTCCGCCGGTGACTCGTGGTCAGAATGTATTATGATGTATTATGATGAAACGTCGTGAGAATTGTTTTATTATGTTTTATTTTTATTATTTTTATTATTTTATTACTTCCCTTCTACGTGACTTTACCGAAAGAACCAAGAAGATGATGATTATTATTATTTTGGGAGGAAGAAAATGTTGCGAGACAATAACTGAAGAGGCGGTGGTGGCTGATGAACGATTATGGAGATTATTTGGGTCTGTTTGTGTTTATATATTGACGCCACAGCCGATATGAACTTTAGCGTGCATTTAAATTCTCGTAATGTTTTTAGCCTCGCGTGAGGGTGTGTTTTATGTCAGGATTATGGCCCAATTCGCAATTCGGGCTCCAGTTCGGGCTCCAGTGATGGGTTCGCAACCTATCTTAGGTTGTTAACATCATCATCTTCAGCAGCAGTAGCCACACAATGAGTTTCATCTGCTGTGCTTTGTCAACAGTATTTGTTCAGAGGATCAACTGGGTCTCACCATAGGAATGTGGAATTTCGCACCAATGGAGAAGGACACTTGCCTGCGCTCGTGTAAACAGGGAGACACCATGGACTGAACTCATTTGGAGTTCCTGATTTACATCGCAAAAAAACACGCACAAAGGGAGTTTAAAAGAGATTCATAACATTGTAGAAATATCTTCGCCAGTGGCTCACATTTGCGAACAACCCTGATTCCTCAGCTGGCCTGATGAAAAAAGGATCGCATTCGTCCGTGTGCTTGGGGCGCATGGACCGCGCGATCAAAAATCAAAGCGTCCTCGCGCACGTGTCGATATGTGAATGCGCTGTCAAGATCGCCCTCCGCTGTGAAGGAGGCCGATCTTGAAGGACGCTGCTGCCGCTGGGCGGTTGGAGGCAGTCGCCCTCCAGCAGCAACGGAGGCCGGAGGAGCGCCGCTCGCAACAACGAGCGGAGCACCGGGTGGCTCAAACACAGCAAGTAGGCACAGTCAGGGGGTACAGCTGGTGTGCATCTGCCAGTCGTCTCAGTCGGTTAACCCACGGCACCTGGGTCTGTTCCGAGACCTGTCAGCGAGCCTTCGACGCTTCACGTGGCCCCAAAGTACACCTGGCCTGGCCCAAGCGCCATGGTGACGTCGTCGCCGCTTGGTGTTGAACGCCTCGATATCCGATTTATATCAGCAATCGATCACGCTTCACGATTATCGGCTCGGATTTACTGACATGAAGATGGTGAGAGGGGAGCGGTCGAGTCTCGGACCTCCATCCCCAGTTGTGTGCTGCTGGACGGGGAGCTGATGGCGACGTCGGCAGTGGGTAACGTACCGTTGGTTGACGATGGTAGTTGGATGAGTTACTCAGCCTCAGCGTCTCGGCCCGGAACTCGAAAATGGGAATTGTGGACCGGACGATTTGCGCCACCTTTTGTTGTTTCGGCCAAGAAGAAAAAAACTAAACATTTAGATTTCAGCACGGTTATTTATATTTTGTAATGTACGCATTTGTCGCTTCATCAATGTCGGTTTAACGCATCGGCTTGTTGCACGGGACTGCGGGTGCGGTGTCTGGTGCGAGCCCTGCGAGGCGTCACGCCTGCTGCGCGCGGGAGCCGCGTGCCTTGTCGACGACACTTTCGATGGGGTTGTGTTGGAGGCGACGCTTCCAATCGGCGGCATATTAATGAGAACCAAAGAGACAGCGCGTTTGGGGCGGCGCTATCCCAACTTGTGTTTTGAAGGCTTTAAGTAGACTAGGAATTATTGTTGTTGGCTCACTTGTCACATGTAAAAGTGTTTGTGATTTCGTAATTGATGTTGGGGCTAATCCATCGCGTGGCCGATAGATTATCGTAACGCTTGTACAGCCGAAGGCGGCCGTGTCGGCAATATTTACAGCGGCGTCGCATTCTCTCTATATATTTTGTATTCGTATTCAATTTTTCTTGCATATTTATGTACACGTGCCGTATTTGTATTCCAAGTGATTATTTCTCCACCACCGCCACCCACCACCCATCACCACCACCCACCACCACCACGACCCACCACCACCACGACCCACCACCATCACCCACCCACCGCCGGCCCGATAATCACGACCGCTTTCGCTTGTTCCGAGCTTGACAATGCGAGCCGAGGCACGGCCGGGTTGGCCCTGCGATGTCTTTACCACCACCGTGGTCGTGTGCCGACCGCGTGGCTCGTAGCACGTGACGGCCGGGGGCGACGCGCGGTGCAAATGGCTCGCGAGTGCGGCCCGCGCGGTCCACGCCACAGGGTGGCGAGGAGATGTTGACTACCTCGCCTGGTGTGCAGGAGGTCGCGGGTTCGATCCCGACCCTGACGCCTGCTGCTGTATTTTTGGAGTTTGCGTTTCTCTCTCCCCATAGTCGCGTGGATTTTCCTCCGGGTACTCCGGTTTTTCCCTCACATTTAGAATCAACATCACGCGTTTAGAGTATTTGGCTGCTATAAATTTCCACACAGCGATAAGCTGCTTCGTGGTAGCCAAGTCGCTCCTGCTATAGAGCTACACAGCTCAGTGTACCTTGGCTGGTAAAATAAAAAATAGTTGAGTAGTTTCGGTTTTGTCGCTAGCAGACGTGGGGCTCCAGTGAGAGAAGGCGGCCCTCTGGAAACGGCTCCGTCCCGTGGGTGTTGTCCTTGGCCTACTCTTCCGCGCCGGTCGGGTCGCGTCTTGGGAGATGAGGTGGGAGCAACCAACAACTTCGAATTACTCTTCTTTGCCTCTCGGCGGTCAACGAAATCTGGAATACGAGAGGCGAGGCTCACGTCGTCGTACATTTAAACGTTCCAAATGTTTTAAAACCTCGCGCACTGTCGTTATTTGTACCTCCTCGGTGTTTTAAACAATGATAACGCAAGGGTGGTGGTGGTGATGATAGGGAGGGGGGTGGTGATTGAAATAGTCCATGGCCCACGTTCCAAAGCATCGTCGGTCAAACCTCCGCTGTGCAGAAGCCACGAGCGCATCTGTTGTCGCTCCAAGGTCAGCTCGAGAGAGGAAAACGATCAAACGGTTGCCGTGTTTCATCAGCACTTCACTTCATAATGTTTTACTTCAAAGAAAGCCATCGCAGTAAACTTTGATGTTCGTGTTGTACGTGCGAGCTTGTTGGTTTTACCGTGTAATCATGTTTAACATATTTATCCATTTCTCCTTGTTGTGATTTGAACGCCATGTTATAGTCCGAAGTTTTAGTCTAAGAACAAAAAGCATTTAAATGTGTTTTATTGTTTTCCGGCTGGCCATGCAGTCACATCAAGTTGACCTTTCGTATTTAAAACCAAACTTAGACGATGCTCGCGTGTATTTCGCTTTGCGACGTCGCCTCTGCGCTCGCAGTGCGGACGATGAACTTCGTTCGCACCGCCGCACGGAGCCACCTGTGCCCACTCGGAGGTGCGGGGGGGGGGGGTGCGTCACAGGGCCGAGTCGATGGACTTCGCCGGTCACTGCGCCGGTCCTCACGCTCCGCTGCGGCGACAGGCCGGCTTCGCCGTGGCAGCAGCGGGAAACGAACGCTCAGGGCCAATTCGTCGCAAGTGTCGCAGCCATCGCCGCCGCCGTGCGCGAGAGTGACGGCTCCCTGTCCGTGGCGCTCGCTTGCCCCGCGAGCGGCGTGCGAGGGCTTCGTGCGTGAAAGTCGCGTCGTGAAACGCGGCGTCGAAGCCGCCGGCTTCTGCGAGTGCAGCAGCAGCAGCAGCAGTATTATTATTATTATTTAATTCGCTGTCCGCCTGCTTCGTGGCCTCGTGCCCCAACCGCGTGGCCACGCTCTGGCCCGGCTGTACGGGGGAGAGGCGTCCGTGCGTTTGTCCGTTACGGCTATCAATAAATTATTTATTATTGAAGAAACAAAAAGATGAAGTGTGATTGGTGCACCCTTGTAGCGCGTGTGTGTGTGTGCGTGCGACGACGATGACGATTATGACAACAACAATATCATCGTCGACGACAATGACGATATGGTTCTCGTCGCTGACGACGACGATGATGATCACGACGATGATGATCACGACGATGGTCTCCACGAGGCCACCCCAGCAGCTGCTGTCCCGCCAGGGAGGACGACGAGTCGTCGGGGTGGACGAGCGAGTCGCTGTCGGGAGTGCAGGCGGTGCAGCTTTGCTGGTTAGGGGGTTAATTCCCCGTGGACTCCTCTATAGGATGTAAAGCACCGTGATGTTTCGTTACACTTGTGTGGTGTCACTGAGAGCTTCGCCGAGTCTCAAGGCTCCCCGCCTCCTGGAGGGTCCAGCTCCACGTGTTGGCAGAAGGGGGTGGGTGACGAGCCTCGATGCCTTTCCAAGTCGCGTCGCTTGCAGGGAAATTGTTCACATTCTTGGCAAATTTGATCCATGACACCGGCACACGATGGCCTACTCTTCTTCAAAATGATGTTATTGATAACGTCCACTCGTTATCCACCCGCGGCATTCATACATCCGCACCTCCGATGAGCACAGTTGGCTACGTACGGTGCGAAAGAAGTGCAACCTACGTACGTGCAGACACATAACGACACGTTTGTATATTTACGCAATCTAACCCAAAGAACATCTATTATGGATACATACGATACACACACGCGTACATACGGTACATACAGTACACACATTAACCAGGGCAGGCGACCGGATTCGAACCGCGAACCTCTGCAACAAGCAGCCAACACGTTACCAGTGAGCCATTTCACCGCTCCGAGATATCGTGGCAAGAATAAGAAGGAGGAGGAGGACGTCTTGAGATGGGCACCATTGTTACAGTCGTCCATTGACGCAACCAGGGGACTTGAGAGACTTCCCAGGATGGCGGTGGCCACGGCCTCGACCAGGGGACGCTACTGGGAAAACTGGGACAGGTGGCAACCCGCACCAGAAGGCCCAGGTGCTGGGTTACACGGGGGGGGGGGGGGGCACCATTCCTCGCACCAGTGCCGAGGCCCACCATGGCAACCTTCACGGCAGGAGAGGGCCGAGGTTTTACAAATATACTCGTACAGGGATAACCTTTGGGCCACTTTGTTCTGGAGGTGCCACGGTGGCTAGGAGACGTTGACTACCTCGCCTGGTATACAGGAGGTCGTGGGTTCGATCCCGACTCTGCAGACGCCTGCTGCTGCTGTGTATTTTGAGTTTGCGTGTCTCTCTCCCCGTGGTCGCGTGGATATTTCTCTCCACATTAAGAATCAACATCACGCGTTTAGAGTATTTGGCTGCTATACATTCCCACCGTGATGATGAGACGACACTTCGTTGGGCCATCATTTGTGATAGCCACGTCGCTTCTGACAAATAGCTCTGTAGCTCAGTGGGCATTAATTGGTGAAATGAAAAATAGTTTATAGTTTAGTTTAACTACCCCACATGGGAAGAGTCTAGACCAGGGCTCGGCAAGCTAAATAACAAGAAGAGACATTTTTTTTATTCTGTAAAAACCCCTTCAATATTTCAAGGCAATGTCATGAATACGAGGCGGTGGTGGTCCATGATAGAGAACGCGTCTCACGAGGCAGCATTTCCTTGAGAAAGCCGCAGGTCACCGAGCCCCTGCTCGAGATCCCGCATCTGATGACAGCCCATGAGACTCGCAGGGCAATCGGGTTCACATCTTGGGGAAAATAGTAAAAAATAAAAAAATGTCAAGAGTTAAAACGCGGACCGCGCCATGGATATCCACCGTGCCGGGGTCGTGGTGATTCGTCGTCCCCGCCCCGTGACAGCGGCACGCATCTTAATGCCCTCCGCCTCAATTCCCCGCGCGCTGCTCGCTGACCTCCTGTCTGTCCACGTCCATGCCGCGCATTCCTAGCGGCTGCTTTGCTTTCAGAGAGTCTCCCGGGCAACCGAGTCGTCTTCAAAACACCACGTCACTCTCTCTCTCTCCATCCCTCTGTCCCTCCCCGTGTGACCTCGTGTGGCGTGTGTGTGTCTGTGTGTGCGTGTCTCCGTGTGTGTGTGCCTGTCTGTGTGTTTCTCCGTGTGTGTGCGTGTCTGTGCGTGTCTCTTTGTGTGTGAGTGTCTCTTCTTCTTTGTTGGAGTGGTTAGTATAGCGGTTAGCGCGCTGTGCGACGAGTTCGATTCCCGATCACGGCCAACACCAGTGACGATTAGTTGAACCGGTCCTGGGCCTCCCCTAAGTCGACTCAGCCTCAAATGAGTACCTGGTGCGGTGTGTAAAGGCGGCCGGGCGTGGTGCTGGCCACCGACTCCATCGTGTGTGCCGTGCTGGCCTTCATAGGTGCTCGCTAACAGCATTTGCCCCAACGGTCTGTCGCGTCTATAGGGGGGATCTTTGTAATCGTTAGTTGGAGAGACAGTCGCCCTCCAACGACAGCAGCGACGGACAGTGGAGCGACGCTCACAACAACGAGCGGAGCGCCTGGCAGATAAAACTCGGTGAACCCATAAAACGTGGGTCTGTCCCGTGGCCTCCAGCAGCGCGCCCTCGACACTTTTACGCGATGGCCTCAACAGTGCACAGAGTGCTCGTGGCGAGCACTCCGCAATCGTCTCGACGTCGGTTCGATTTTCTGGCGCGCCAGTTGATCCAATGGGGCAAGTTTCTTTTGAATCCACTGCTCTGTGTGGTGGGGTAGCGTGTGGGTGCGATGGAGTCGTGTGGCCATTATGGGCGCCGCGGTGGCTAGGAGATGTTAACTACCCAGTCTCGTTTACAGAAGGCCCTGGATTCGATCCCAACCCTGACGCCTGCTGATGTGTATTTGGAGTCTGCGCGTCTCTCTCTCTCTCATCATCATCACCACGGTGGCTAGGAGATGTTAACTACCTCGTCTGATTTACAGAAGGCCCTGGGTTCGATCCCAACCCTGACGCCTGCTGCTGTGTATTTGGAGTCTGCGTGTCTCTCCCCACGTGGTCGCGTGAATTTCTCTCCGGGTCCTTCGGGTTTCCCCTCCACATTTAGAGTCAACATCGCGACGCGTTTCGAGTATTTGGATGCTGCTATAATTGTCTACGTGGCGATGATAAGCCGCCACTTGGTTGAGCTGTCATTTATGTCGGCCAAGTCGCTTCTGAAAGCGAGATACAGAGCTCAGTGGACCTCACCTTGTCAAATAAACAATAGTTTGTCGGAGAGTAAACCTGGAGACCTCGTGTAGGGGCCCTCTAGCTGGAGCGCATCTGCCGTGAGTGGCGTGAGGAAGCAATTGCTGCACTGCGCCTTTGCCCTTGACGTGTGCACAGGTGGAGGGGTGGTGCAGCGGTTAGCGCACTGCGCTACGAGCCTCCCGCTCAGGGCCCAACATCAGTGGTGAACACCTGAACCGGTCCCGGGATTCCTTCTCGGTCGACTCACTCTTAGGATGTGTACCCGGTGCGATGTGCACGTATCATCACTCACTCGGGGAGACAAAGGTGGCCGGGCGTGGTGTCTGACCACACCACCCCGCTCCAAAGGCGCCACCGCGCCCGGCATTCAAAGGCGCTACTCGCTAACAGCACTTGCCCCAAGAGCCCGTGCAGGCTCTACGGGGATCTTTGGCTTTGTGCTCAGCACGTGTGTCCGTGTGCCGCTTTTCCCCCCATTTGCAGCCGCAAGGTATTCCAAACAGCGCATTTTTTTCTCGTTCATAGAACATCACCAAAAATAGAACAAACTATGCGTTCCAGTGTTTTTGTGTGTTACTTTAATCATTTGTTCGGGCCCTACCCGGGGTAGAGGGGAGGGTGAGATGGGGATATTTCCGTCTATAATAATACTTCTTTTTACGAGGAAAACAGCAAAATTCCGATTCAATTATGCGATTGAAATCTCCGGATTATCGGTGTGGTTTAAACAAAAACACTCGAATAGGATACGAAGGGAAACATTGTAGCGAAGCCTATATTAGTGCCACTGGTCACTGTGGTGGGCTCACAGTTGTGAGCAAGGAGTGGGAGTCCATATCCTGGTCCGTGAGTTCAACTCAGGGCACCGTCCTCAATCATCCTCAACAACAACATCATCATCATAAAGATATCAACATCACCACCACCAACCAGCGTTAGTGTCATCATCGTCTTCTTCTTCATCATCCACCCAGCCCCGTCTCTCATCTCATCACGGGCATCATCCCTGCCGCGCTGTATGCAAGTGGCTGAGCTGTCGAGTGTGCAGGACGTGCAGTTGCACCCAGATCCATGAGCCAAAGGGGCCCAGGCTCCGGGATTTGAAGAGGTGGGGGGGAGGCGGGGCGTGGGGGGGGGGGCGGTAGTGTAGTAGTTAGTGCCCTGCACTATGAACCCGGCGATCCGAGTTCGATTCCTGCTCACAGCCAAAACCACTGACGATTATTTTAAACGGTCCTGGGCCTCTCCTAGATCGACTCAGCCTCAAATGAGTACCTAGACACCCATCCCCTCGTGTACCCTTCCGGCCTTCATAGGTGCTCGCTAACAGCACTTGCCACAACAGTTTGTTAAGGCTATACTGATGATCTTTGTCTTTGGGTGGGTAGGTGTCGGGCTGGATGGGGGAGAAATGGAACTGCGCCCTCCCCTTGCGCCGGGGTCCATGCCAACCGTTGGTGGCGGTCGCTAAGAAGCAGGAGGCCACTTTCACGAGCAGCAGCAGCAGCAGCAGTCAGCTGTGCTGCTGCTGAGAAACGAATCGTCAGATGGGGGGGGGGGGGCGGCAAGATTCCCCGTGTGCGTTCATCGTGAACCAACTGCTGGGGTGGCTGAAAAAAAAGAATTTCGAGAGAGAGGACAATCCTCCATGCATGCGCAGAGAAATGTGGTAAAGCAAATGCCAGAGAGAGAGTGCACAGCGATGATACACGGCCCTCCGATCAATCATCCGGCGCATTCCGTAGCATTCATCACGAGAACCGCAGCGGAGAAGTCGCGTGTCGTCATTCCAAATGTTGTTTTCGTTGTGCGGGCGGCTGCGAACCTCTTCCCTGTTTGGAAAGGAACATTCCTGACGGTGATTTGAGAAAGTCTGCGTCCCACGGGAGTCCCGAAGGCGTTTTTGAAAATTCAGATTTTGTTCGTGTGTCCCCGCTATTGTATGTGCGTATGTAAGCGGAACTTCTTTTTTGCACCGTACGAAGCCAACCGTACTAATCGTAGGTGCGGGGGAAGGACACCAAACTAAACACGCACACACATTCATCTGGTCGGACGGTCGATTCATGGTGCGGGTAAAGAGTGGGGTGTCACTTCACGAAATGATCGATGAACGTGAAATAGTTCATCAGCTGGCGCCGCACCGAGCTCGCTCACTCGCTCGCAGGGTTCGCGAGTTGCCACCGGCACGAGGGGGGGGACGCAGCGGCAGCCCGGCCATGAGCCTGCGTCAATTCCCCCCCTCCCCCAAGCTCTGCGCTCCTCTATAGGTTAAGATGCTTTCGCCAATCATTGAGTCCGGTAACACCCGGACAAAAACAAACCTGACGCGTGCGAGGGGGAAACGCTCTATCCCACACAGATGGAGCGGGTGGGGTCCACACTTGCTGGCGAGCCAGGATACTGCACCTCCTCGACCCCCCCCCCCCCCAGTAGGGCAGTTTCACGGCATCTCTGTGTGATCCACCAACCCTCGTTGCTGCCTCCACAGTGCCGGGTTATATGCCACGTGCACAGCCACCACTACCCGGCCAGAAAATATAAAATATCAAACAAACTACGTCTCAAATTGTATTTGTATTCAAAATAAAAATGTCAATCATCTATCCAGGAAAGGCTCACCGAGTCTGCAGGAGGGCGCTGCTACACGGGGATACAGAACAGCAGTCGTCGTAATCATCACGATCCATGGGAAGGTAGCCCGTGGTCACCTCCTGCACATTCGTCATTTGTTTCCATCCTCCTCTGTCTTGTCGTGCCAACAAGCTCAAGAAGTGGCCACATCTCTCTGGCACCAATCTCTGACGATGTCGTCGTTGTCAAGCCATCCTCGGTTTGAGTCTGCCTCTCTTTCTGATTCCTTTCATTTTTACAACAACAACAACAACACACTTTAATGTTCCTGTTGTTGTCCATCCTTCTACACGTGATCGAAGAGGGACAGTATCCTTATCACGACTGCCTGCATCATCTTCATCAAGTTGTCTTCTTTTTTCTTAGGGTCTCTATGTAAGTCTCAGTCTATGGGTCTCTATGTAAGTCTATGGGTCTCTGTGTAAGTCTCTGTCTATGGGTCTCTATGTAAGTCTATGGGTCTCTATGTAAGTCTATGTCTATGGGTCTACATCTAAGTCTATGGGTTTCTATGTAAGTCTGTGTCTATGGGTCTCTGTGTAAGTCTCTGTTATGGGTGTTTATGTAAGATATGAGTCTCTGCTACGAAAGAAATCCAACACATTTGTCAATAACACTGCCTTAAAATAAATAAATCTAATAATCAACGATTCGGGCAATGGCCCTTCTTCTTGAGAGGGTCTCTGTGTGAGACCGTGGGTTCCGAGCGATGCAAGTCCATTCTCTCGCTGGGTCTCTGAGTATCTAGGCGACGTCTCTGTTCCTCTTCGCGAGCCATCTGGGTCGCGTGGTCTGTCACGGGAATTAGAAGCCGCCCCCCCCCCCCATTGTGGCCCATGGGTCCCCAGCGCAGTTGCACCGCCTGCACCCTCCCTCGAGAGCGACGCCGCAGCTCGAGGCCATTGTGCGCGCGCGCGCTGTAGTCCTGGCTGTGGCAGCCCCTCTCCCCCCTCTCAATGGGACAGGTGTTCCAACAAAGACGAATCTTCACAATAACTTACCGGGCTCTCGAGAGGAAGGCAGCTGCGCCACTGTCCCTCATTATTTATTTAACGGCGTTTCCCAGTCACCCGTAAGACACCACCAGATGTCTTCCCCCTAGCGCCTGGGCCATTATCTAAGCTGTCGTTCCCGAACGCAGCCAAAAGGCACGAGGAGGCGAGGCGGACTGGAATGTGGTGGAGTCTGCGGGCTGGCCAGATGGCCTCATTGTCATTGAGGAATTGTGGCCGCTGAGGTTTGGGTTACGGGGCAGTGTCAGGGAGTCATCAAATTACCAACGTCAGATCACTTGGAATCAAATATGATTGCTCTGTTTGAAGTGTGTCGTGAAGATGCATCTCTTTGTGTGTGATGTGTTGTGAGTTCAATTCCCGCTCACGGCCAATACCAGTGACGATTATCTGAATCGGTCGTGGGCCTCCCCTAGGTCGACTCAGCCTCAAATGAGAGCCTGGTGCGGTGTGTAAACGTCGCCACTGGGGAGACAAAGGCGATCGGGCGTGGTGCTGGCAACCCCCCCCCCCCCCACCGTGTGCCGTGCCGGCCCTGAAAGGTGCTCGCTAACAGCACTTGCCCCAACAGTCTGTTAAGGCTATACGAAGGATCTTTGTCTTTGTGATTGTTTGGGAACTGGGCCACCCACCCCCTCTTAAATGCGTACCTGGTGCGGTATGGACGTGTCATCACTCACTAGGGGAGACAAAGGCGGCCGGGCGTGGTGCTTTGCCACTCCACCCCGCTCATAGCTGCACCATTCCTGGCCTCCAAAGACGTTACTCGCTAACGGCACTTGCCCCAACAGCCCGTGCAGGCTATACGGGGGGTCTTTGCCATTGCTTCGCGTGTCGTGATGAATTCGCTTTAATCCAAACCCCATGGAGAAGAAAACTAAAAACAAAACAACAACAACGACAAACGGTTGTTTATTGTTTATCTTACCAGGTGAGGCCCACTGAGCTACGTAGCTCTTTTTCAGAAGCGACCTGGCAATCACAAATGACAGCTCAGCGAAGCGGCTCATCATCACGTGGAAATGTATAGCAGCCAAATGCTCTAAACGCGTGGCGATGTTGAGTCTTAATGTGGTGGGGAAACTCGGAGCACCGGAGAAAAATCCACGCGACCACGGGGTGAGAGAGACACGCAAACTCAAATTATACAGCAGCAGCAGCAGGCGTCAGGGTCGGGATCGAACCCACGGCCTCCTGTATACCAGGCGAGGTAGTTAACATCTCATAGCCACCGTGATGATGATGAGAGAGAGACACGCAAACTCAAATTATACAGCAGCAGGCGTCAGGGTCGGGATCGAACCTACGTCCTCCTGTATACCAGGCGAAGGAGTTAACATCTCATAGCCACCGTGGTGCCCATTCAGCCTGCAAGCAAACCACAGTGCCGACCAGAGTGGTGAAGTATGGTCAACGTTACCCTCCCACGACGCTCACGGCGTGTGAGGCCTCACCTCACCCAAGCAACAGCGCATTGACAAATGCGGACGATCACGGAGTTTGATGTCCCGCGAAGCGGCTCATGGTCCACCCTCAACCGCATCCACTGCACAACCCATGGCAGTAGATGGTGCGGAGAGCTGATGATGATGATGCACCAATGGAAATGTTTAAATACACTCTCCAGTAGTCGTGTGCGACTGTGGTCATCCAGAACAGACACCGTGCAACGTTTCACGGTGCAATGCCCCCCTCCACAAATACGAAGAAGAAGAAGACATCACGGAAACACGACTCCGATTGCGCCTCCCGCAGCTGTCTGGCTGACCGCCTGAACGTGACGTTGTAGCTGCTGCTCTGCCCTCCACAGCAGCAGCAGCAGCCATACGACAAGAAGGAGGAGACGACGAAGGAAGGGTGGCCCCTCACGTACATGACACAAACGTGCGAGGCTCACAATGGCCAGGACGCGCATTGTGAGCGAGGTCGTCTAATCAGCAGCCGCGGCACGCCAAGTGCCCTTTTGATGGTGAGTGGACTGAGAGGAGGGCATTGACTGCTTCGCAGGAAGTTGATAAGAGTGGTAATTCAGTGCGCAATGCCCAAGCAGCCACTGCCTCTTGTTTCTCGTCACACCCAGGATGAGGTCATTAGTAATGCGCGGTAATTACTCAACACACACCACCGTGTGTGTGAGAGAGTGTGTGAGTGTGTGTGTGTGCTTGGGGAGCGGTGGCGCAGCGGTTAGCACACTGCGTCACGAACCCGACGACCCCACTTCGATTCCCGCTCACGGCCGCCAATATCCGAACCGATTCCCCCCGGGGCCTCCCCTGGCTGAAAACGTATCAACATCACAACACCCATTCTTAATTTTAGAACTTTCGTGACTGCAGGAATTATTATTTGGTTCTTTCGGTTAAGTCACGTCTAAAGATAAAATAATAAATTAAATTAAATAATAGAATACGACGTTTCGATTGCAACACAAGCAATCATCATCAGGTATAATGAAATAGCGACATAATATCTAACCAGAAAACTATAGACAGACATATTAGCAGACAGATATCACAAGATACATACATAGCGAGAGCAACACAGGTGACAGAGAGGGGTGATCGTCTCTGTGGGGTGGCCTTAAATAGACAGAGGGGGGGCGGAAGCAGAGAGAGGGAGGGGGGTTAGAAAAAATTAGCATATCAATGAGTGGTCCAAAAGAAAACGTGGTGCTGCGAGTACGATGGCACAGCAAGCAAGCCTGAAAATCACAACACCCCAAAGTAGCGATGGGACTCGTCGTCACGGTGGCTAGGAGATGTTGACTACCTCGCCCGGTATACAGGAGGTCGTGGGTTCGACTCCGACCCTGACGCCTGCTGCTGTATATTTGGAGTTTGCGTGTTTCTCTCCCCTGGATCGCGTGCATTTTTCTCCGGAATCATCATCACGCGTTTAGAGTATTTGGCTGCTATAAATCTCCACATGATAAGCCACTTCGTTGAGCTATCATTTGTGGCCAGGTCGCTTCTGGAAAAGAGCTACGTATCTCAGTGGGCCTCAGCTGGTGGAATAAGAACAGTGTTCTAGTTCTACATAAGTGATAAGTTATTGTGGGTTCATTTCTCAGCACGAGGAATAACGACGGTGCAGAGTGGTATCTGAACGTCTTCGCTCTCCTCGAGGTGGACTCAGCCTAAAAAACCCACTTCGAACACTGGCCACGGCTTGCCCTTAAATGAGTAGCCGTGGCAGTGGTGAGAGAGGCATCAGCGATGGGGAGAGAGTGAGTGTGAGTGTGTGCGTTCGCCGGTGCCCTTTGATCTCGCGATAAAGAATTGTTTTTCAAAAAGCCATTTCCTAGGGATGTCCCATGCATGCATTCATTCATTCTTTCCAGAATACAAAGCCACATGGAGTGAGCCTTCATCAAGATCAGGGGAGAGGAAGCTCAGGGCCCGTGGGCTGGACACGGCTCGTGACTTCATTTTAGCCGGGTGGGTGGTAGCGATGCGCGTGGCCTGTAATCCAGCCCCGTAAAGGCGGGGGGGGGGGGGTTGGTGGATCACCACACAGATGGTGTGAAACTCCCATCCCGTGGCCTCGCCAGGAGAATTTGGCACGGCGAATGGGGACTCCATCGATTCAGTTTGTGTGGGATCGATTGTTTCCCCCTGGCACACGTCGGTTTTCTGCGGTGGCTCCAGTTTCCTGCCGGAATTGTCATCGATCTCTCTCGTTACTACGCCACTGCTAATGTAGTCACTACGCCACTGATAATGTAGTTACTATCTATACCACTGATGATGTAGTTACTACACCACTGACAATTTAGTTACTATACCACTGATAATGTAGTTGCTACACCACTGATAATGTAGTTACTAAGCCACTGATAATGTAGTCACTACGCCGCTGCTAATGTAGTCACTACGCCACTGATAATGTAGTTACTATACCACTGATAATGTAGTCACTACACCACTGATAATGTAGTTACAACACCACTGATAATGTAGTCACTACGCCGCTGCTAATGTAGTCACTACGCCACTGATAATTTAGTTACTACGCCACTGCTAATGTGGTCACTACGCCACTGATAATGTAGTCACTACGCCACTGCTAATGTAGTCACTACACCACTGATAATGTAGTTACTACACCACTGATAATGTAGTTACTACACCACTGATAATGTAGTCACTACACCACTGATAATGTAGTGACTCCACCACTGATAATGCAGTCACTACGCCACTGATAATGTAGTTACTACACCACTGATAATGTAGTTACTACACCACTGACAATGTGGTTACTACGCCACTGATAATGTAGTTACTACACCACTGATAATGTGGTTACTACGCCACTGATAATGTAGTTACTACGCCACTGATAATGTAGTCACTATGCCACAGATCCTAAGCTAAACCTTGAATGCATTATTATTTGTTCATTCCCTGTACACGTAGTTCATATCCGTCGGTGTATATAGCGGACTTTATTATTAGGCAACTATGATGATGACTATTTGCTGAAACAAAAACCTCAAACCCCCACCAAAGGATCATAACCTTATCGTGGTGGTGGGGTTTGTGTGTTCCAATGACCCTCAGAGCTACGTCACCTAGAGTCTTGTACTCCTGGCAGGGTCTCCCTTGGCAAACAGGCTTGGGGGGAGGTTCCAGACAAATAACAGTCCCAACAAAAGCCCCTTTTGAATGGTTCAGAAAAAGTAAAATCAGAGAAGCTCGCCCGGACAAGGTATATCGGGACACCCTCCTGGAGCCAGGCCTGGGGTGGTGTGTCGCCGGCAAGCACCGGGTGGCCCGGGTGATCCCCACATTACCCGGTCGGGCACAACCCGAAAGGCTACGTGGCGCCATCCTTTGGGCCCACCTACCGCAGGTCAAAGGGCGCGGGGTGAGTGCGATGCCAATATGGCAGGGAGAGAGATGGTCTCGGACGGGCTGGACCTTGGCGATGGACACTCGCTAGTGGGATGTGGATACCACGTCACTGGGGGGGGGGGGGGGAAGAGCCGGAGTTGGTGGAGGAGTTGGAAGGTATCGACGAGACGTCGTCGCTCTCACCTCCACACGCAGCGTTGGCACTGGAACCACGCGTCTCGATCGCGGGTGGCTTCTCTCCTATTGCGGAGTAACCCCTGGTGAGAGGCCCCGGGCGGGTGTGGGAATACTTACAAGCCCCCGGCTGGGTGCTGTTTAGTTGGGGTTTCTCCCAGTGGATGAGAGGGTCGCCTCAATCATACTTCGGGTCTCAGAAAATAAAGACTCTGACTGTTGTCTGTGCCTATGCACCAAAAAGCAGTTCAGAGTATTCGGCCTTCTTGGAGACGGTGGGCGCAGTTCTCGACAGAGTGCCGCCTACCGACTCCACAGTTTGACTGGGCGACTTCAATACTCACGTGGGAAACGATGGAGATGCCCGGAGAGGCGTGATTGGGAGGAATGGTCCCCCTGATCTGAACCTGAATGGTGAGATTGTATTGTAATTCTGCACTAGTCACGGAATGTCAATAACAAACACCATGTTCGAACACAATGATGCCCATAAGCGTACTTGGTACCAGAGCACTTTGGGCCGAAGGTCAATGATTGACCTAATAGTTGTATCATCGGACCTAAGGCCATATGTTCTGGACACTCGGGTGAAGAGCGGGGCAGAGCTGTCAGCTGATCACCACCTGGTAATAAGTTGGATGCGACGCTTGGGGCACCGACCAGATAGACGTGGACGGCTGAAACGAATGCTGCGGGTTTTCTGGGAACGTCTGGTGAGAGACCCAGTGCAGAAAGATTGCAACTTCCACCTCCGGAAAAACGTCTCCTACACTCCAGGGGAGGTCGTGAACATTGAGTCCGAGGGGACGATGTCCAGGACCTCGACTGTCGATGCAGCTGCTAGAAGCTGTGGCCTGAAGACAGTTGGTGCCTGTCCCGGCAGCAGCGCTAGGACCCGCTCGTGGACTCTAGTGGTGAGGGAAGCTGTCCAGTTGGAGAAGGAGGCTTTCCGAGATATGCTCGGAAAGAGATCTCCCGACTCAATTGAGAGGTACCGGCTTGCCAAGAGGCCTGCAGCGGAGCAGTTGCTGAAGCGATTGCCCCGGGGCATGCGAGGGGTTTGGAGAGGCCATGGAGAGGGACTACCGGGCAGCCTTAAAGATGTTCTGGCAAACTATCCGACGCCTTAGGAGGGATCCACCGGACGTGGTCCCGGCTGTTCTCAGTACGGGCCGTGTAACATTGACCTCAACTAAGGAGATAGTCGAGGGGTGGAAGGAACACTTTGAGCAGCAGCTCAACCCGTGGGACATGCCCTCCTCTCAGGAGGCAGCCTTGGAAACAGCTGGGGGGGGGGGGGGGTCGGATCCATCAAGGCTGCTGAAGAGCGAGAGTCCGTCGACAGGGAAGGGAGGTCTGGAACGCCCGACTCAATATGCTGACGCCGCGACACTCGCCAGGACAAGCGGATTGAGAAACGAACGAGCAAAACTCAAGTTGGCACATGTGTCCCACGTGACAACTCTCGTTTTGTTTGGCCGTGTCGGGTCGTGGAGTTGTGCGTAGCCCGACTTGACAATACCGAACTGAACACCGACTCGATGATCGATCCCGTCAGCAACGTTGACCATTAAGATTAAGACTCTTCATGAATATTGACCATTAATGGCTCGCGTACGATGTGCCGGCTTCAGCACTCGGCCTCGTGTGCAGAGAAGGGCTGCCCCGGTGGCTATGAGATGTTGACTCCCTCGCCTGGTCTACAGGAGGTCGTGGGCTCGATCCCGACCCTGACGACGCCTGCTGTATATTTTAAGTGTGCATGTATCTCTTCCCTTTGCCCGCGTGGATTTTTCTCCGGGTCGTTCGGTTTTTCTCTCCACGTTTATAATCAACATCACGCGTTTCGAGTATTTGCCTGCTGCTTTAAATGTCCACGTGATAAGCCACTTCGTTGGGCTATCATTTGTGGCCAGGTCGCTTCTGAAAAAGAGCTACATAGGCCAGTGGGCCTTACCTGATAAAATAAAAATAGTAGTAAAATAGTAGTCAAATAGCAGTCAAATAGTAGTCAAATCGTAGTCAAATACCAGTAAAATTGTAGTAAAAAAATCGTAGTCAAATAGCAGTAAAATTGTAGTAAAAAAAATCGTAGTCAAATTGTAGTAAAACTGTAGTAAAATAGTAGTCAGATTATAGTAAAATAGTAGTCAAATAGTAGTCAAATAGCTTTGGTCGCTAACAGGGGGCGGCCATGCAGTCGTTTCCAGCACGTCATACTAAACACGGATGGAGAAATGGAGTCAAAACACTTTCAGCAGCATTCCTCGTCCCGCAGTCAGCGTCCGCGTCCGCAGAGCGAGCGACGGTCGTAATTTCGCAATCGAATGATGGGCCTTAAACTTGTGTAAGGAATGCGCGCTGCGTGGTGATGGTGGTGTGCGCGCCTCGCCTCGTGCCGGCTTTGCTCACACTCGCTCGCACACGCGCCTACAATGAGATCGTTACGCAGACGCGACGTGTACGCGTCATGCTGCGCACGCTACACACACGATGAAGACGCGTGAGTATAGGAACACGCGCACGCCACACACTCTGTCGCTACTACCCTGGTGACTGAACTTCACTCGTTCATCTCTCCATCCATGTCGATGACTCGGGTCGACCTGGCACCGTGTTCAATCACCAACTCTGCAGCTCACAACGGCACAAAGACAAAGATCCCTCCCCCTAGAGCTTGAACAGACTGTTGGGGCAAGTGCTGATAGCGAGCAGCACCTATGAAGGCCGTAACGGCACACGAGGGGGTGGGTGGCAAGCACCACGCCCGGCCGCCTTTGTCTCCCCAGTGGCGATGTTTACACACCGCACCATTTACTCAATTGAGGCTGAGTCGACCTAGGACAGCCTGAGGACCGGTTTAGATAATCGTCACTGGTGTTGGCCATGAGCGGGAATTAAACCCACGCATATACGTACACATACGCACAGTGCAATGACTCACACATACACAAACACAAGCTCTCCCTACAGAGTCATGTAGACGCAGTGCATGTGAACAATACGCAATGCACACGCGCGCTTCAACACGCAAATGTCAGCCAAACGGCGACCTGTGTGGAATGCATGGTTCATTGTCCTTTATTTAACCCGGTCATAATTCATTGTTTGGAGGCATTTTTTGAGAGTTGTATTTAATTTGTGACGTGGATGATGGTCCCGTGTGACTGCGGCTAGGAGATGTTAACTACCTCGCCTGGTGTACAGGAGGTCGTGGGTTCGATTCCGACACTGACGCCTGCTGCTGTATAATTTGAAGTCTCCTCTCTCATCAGCTGTGACCTCTGAGATACCCTGAGTTCGAATCCAGGCCTCAGTCGCCCGCGATTAAACCATCGGGTTCTCACACACACAGAGACAACATCATCTGAAGTTCTCTGAAGTGCCATTTGGCGAATTCTCCAACTCGTGAGAATTAAACGTCGTGTTTGACCGTCACGCGACGGGCATCGCTCTCGTACGCAGAGTGGACGGGAGAGTGGTTCCAGAGGTCACGTGCAGGAATCTCGGAGGCAGCTCAGTGGTGTCCGCTTCCGTGGGCCGTTCTCTCAGACTGGAGCCGCATTGAACTGCGGGGGATCCAGCAATGGATTCTTCGTCTCAGGATCGCCGGCGATCACGATCCGCATACAGCCGGAGAAAGTGACGAGAACAGTGTTGTGATAAGAACTTTTAAATTAACAACAGCAGGCGTTTCAATTTTGACGGAGGAGCGAGCGAGCGAGCTTATTTTAAAACTCCGCTTGGACTCAACGTCCCCTGGTGAACACAAAACGTGCGAGGAATGCGGCGCGGCTCGGAGGCCTGCAGGCTCGGCATGGCTCAGCTCGGCGTGGCTCAGGCTCGGCATGGCTCAGCTCGGCGTGGCTCGGCCGATCTCACGCGGGAACACTGGGCCGCACGCGCGCCGCCCTGCCAGCGTGTTTCCTGCCCGCTGCAAGTGCAGCACCAGAGCACGGCCGCCTGGAGTCGGGTTTTTTGTGTCACTTTCCGCCCGTACATGTTTTCAATCAGAGCGCGATTGTGTTCAATGTGGTTTCCCTGAAGCCAATTTGTTTACATTCCATCGCGGTGTTTGTGCCAACTTGTTTCATTTCCTCCTATCGGCCGAAATCGAGCCACCTTCCTTTCCAGTAATGGCATGAGGTGTTTTTTAAAGTTGAAGGTGCAATAGACAGTACCTCCCTTACTGAGCCGTAATCAAATGGTTTTATGAAGTTATTATGAGTAAGATTTACTCCAACTTCGTTCCTTTAACTTATATATAAAACTGTGTACTTAAAATGAATTGATTAACTATAACTATGGTTCATCAATTCATTTACCGACAGACCCAAGAATATGGGGTTCTACCTGTCCTGGTTTGACTCGGACATCCGGGGAATTGGCACCGGTGATCGCGTGACAGGAATTGATTTGTGCCGAGAACTGGTGCCGGCATTGCTGTGTTGAACTTTACTGCAGGAAACCGCAGCACACTTCTGATAATAGACCGAGGCTGACTCACTCATTTGCCAAGACACTCGCTCACTCACCCACTCACCCACTCACCCATTCACCCACTCACTCACTCCCCCACTCACTCACCCACTCACTCACTCACCCATTCACCCACTCACTCACTCACTCCCCCACTCACTCATCCACTCACTCACCCACTCACTCACCCACTCACTTATCCACTCACTCATCCGCTCACCCATTCACCCATTCACCCACTCACTCACTCACCCACTCACCCATTCACCCACTCACTCACCCACTCACCCACTCACCCACTCACTCACTCACTCACCCACTCACTCATCCACTCACTCACCCACTCACTCACCCACTCACTCACCCACTCACTTATCCACTCACTCATCCGCTCACCCATTCACCCATTCACCCACTCACTCACCCACTCACCCATTCACCCACTCACTCACTCACTCACCCACTCACCCATTCAGCCACTCACTCACTCCCCCACTCACTCATCCACTCACTCACCCACTCACTCACCCACTCACTCACCCACTCACTCATCCGCTCACCCATTCACCCATTCACCCACTCACTCACTGACCCACTCACCCATTCACCCACTCACTCACCCACTCACCCACTCACCCACTCACTCACTCACCCACTCACTCATCCACTCACTCACCCACTCACTCACCCACTCACCCACTCACTTATCCACTCACTCATCCGCTCACCCATTCACCCATTCACCCACTCACTCACCCATTGACCCATTCACCCACTCACTCACTCACCCACTCACTCACTCACCCACTCACTAACCCACCCACTCGCCACCTACTAGGGTTACCACCTGTCCAGATTTGACCAGTACACTCTGGGAATTGGCGCCGTGTTCGGGTGTTGAACTTTACTGCAGCAAACTGCAGCACAATTTTGAGAATAACCTCGACGCATTCAACAGGCGATGTTGCTGAACGCGTCTCAGGGGGTTCATCTCTTCTGGTGGAGAACTCAATAAGTAAAGGGAACCGGCCAACTTGCAGCCAGCAGCAATGAGCAGGGCTGGTTGGGAAGTGTTCACGTCGAGCGCCACGTGACAGTCAAACCAAATCCACTGGCATTCTCAAGAGCGGGAATTGTGCCCGAACCCGGGTGCCGAGGCGAGTGTTTGTCGCGACCGCGTTGCCGTGTGCGCCGCGGTCGTTGGGGAGCGCTCGGAAGCCCAACAAGTCGCGGGCACTCCTCGACCCGCGCGATTAAAGACAGCGGCCCATTTAAGGGGAGAGAAAACGAACCCGCCGGCATACCTTGTTGGTATATATCGAGTTACAAACACGAATTAATTACCACAGAATGATCGCGGTGGTTCAGTTCTTTATTAAAAGCGGGCATTGGATCTGACGCATACCTCGCCTATTTAAATTATTTCACAGTTTCAGTCGATCGCAGATCGCGTCGCCGATGAGCCCAATGGGCCGGAATGCGCCTGGAGCCGCCCGGACTCGTTGGGCTCAGCGGGGGCTGTGGGGGGGGCTGTGGGGGGGGCTGGAGGGGGGGGGGGGCTGGGGGGGGGGCTGTGTGGTGGGGGGGGGGCTGTGTGGGGCGGGGGGCTGTGGGAGGGCTTCCGTGTCCCTCGAACGCGCCGCCGGCGCACACAGCGCAGGTCGGCACGTGGCTACGCCAGCCAGTGACGTCCACAGTTGTGCTGCACTTCTATCCCCCCCCCCGCCCCCCGCGTCTCCGTTCGCTGGATTCCCCCCCCCCCCCAGGCTGTGGCCGCCGCGGTGACGTCGCCGTCACGGCCAGGAGCCCCGCGCGGCGTGGGGAGGCCTCGTCCAGCAGCGGAGCGACACGGGAGCTGAAGAGTGTGCACACACACAACACACACAACACACACACTACACACACACACCACACATACAACACACACACATACACTACACACACAACACATACACTACACACACCACACACACACATACACTACACACACATACACTACACACACACACTTACACACACAACACATACACACACAACACACACACAACACATACACACACATACACAACGCACACACCACACACACAACACACACACAACACATGAACACACACACACAACACATACACACACACACAACACACACAACACATACCACACACAACACACACAACACATACACACGACATAAAACACATACACACACTACACACATACACAACACATACAAACACATACACATCACACACAACACGCATAACACACACACATACACAACACACACACATAACACATACACACAACACACACCACACACACACAACACACACACATCAAAGGTGTTCACGTCTGGACACACACGCGCCTGAGGCCGCGGTGTTCCACTGCGGGCTGGAGCCGCGTCTCCCGTCCGCTTCGCCGGCTCCGTCTCCTTTGTTGGGAGTCGTGGCCATCTGCTGGGTTCGAGACGCGTGATGTCTGGACCCGTAACACGGTGAAAGGCCCCGATTCACACGCACACACGAGGGAGCCCAGCTGTGGCATGACAAGTGTTGCTATGTTTGCCCCTTAATGTTTAATTTACACAAATACTTGTACGTCGCAACTTAAAATATATTAAAATGTATGTTTAATTGTTGGTAATAGATGGCATGTGTAATGTCGTGCTAGCGCTCTCTGGAGCTCCCAATAGCAGAGGGCGCTGCCACCAGCAGTGGCGATTCCCAGGCAGGGGGTCTCAGCAATGTGCTGGTATAGCCCCCCACTACCCCCCCACTACCCCCCCACTACCCCCCACCGAGCCACCTGGCCACGCGTATATAAATAGTAATAGTAGCACACTGGAGAAAGTGGGGGGGGGGGGGGCAATTCTGATAACAAATTGGCAAACTTCCCTGTGCCGCGTGCGCATGTGGTGGTGGTGGGTGGTGGTGGTGGTGGATGGTGGTGGTGGTGGTGATGGTGGTGGTGGGTGGTGGTGGTGGGTGGTGGTGGTGATGGTGGTGATGGTGATGGTGGGTGGTGGTGGTGGTGGGTGGTGATGGTGATGGTGGTGCTGATGGTGGTGGTGATGGTGGTGGTGGTGGTGATGGTGGGTGGTGATGGTGGTGGTGGTGATGGTGGTGGTGATGGTGGTGGTGATGGTGGTGGTGGTGATGGTGATGGTGGTGGTGGTGGTGGGTGGTGGTGGTGGTGGGTGGTGATGGTGATGGTGGTGGTGATGGTGGTGGTGGATGGTGGTGGTGGTGGTGGTGGATGGTGGTGGTGGTGATGGTGGTGGTGGGTGGTGGTGATGGTGGTGGGTGATGGTGGTGGTGATGGTGGTGGTGGATGGTGGTGGTGGTGGTAGATGGTGGTGGTGGTGATGGTGGTGGTGGGTGGTGGTGGTGGTGGGTGGTGATGGTGGTGGTGATGGTGGTGGTGGATGGTGGTGGTGGTGATGGTGGTGGTGGGTGGTGGTGATGGTGGTGGGTGATGGTGGTGGGTGGTGATGGTGGTGGTGATGGTGGTGGTGGTGATGGTGGTGGTGGTGATGGTGGTGGGTGATGGTGGTGGGTGGTGATGGTGGTGGTGATGGTGGTGATGGTGGTGGGTGGTGGTGATGGTGGTGATGGTGGTGGTGATGGTGGTGATGGTGGTGGTGGTGGGTGGTGGTGGTGGGTGATGGTGGTGGTGATGGTGGTGGTGATGGGTGGTGGTGGTGGTGATGGTGGTGATGGTGGTGGTGGTGATGGTGATGGTAGTGAGGGTGGTGGTGGTGGTGGTGATGGTGGTGATGGTGGTGGTGATGGTGGTGGTGGTGGTGATGGTGGTGGTGATGGGTGGTGGTGGTGGTGATGGTGGTGATGGTGGTGGTGGTGATGGTGATGGTAGTGAGGGTGGTGGTGGTGGTGGTGGTGATGGTGGTGGTGATGGTGGTGGTGATGGTGGTGATGGTGGTGGTGGTGGGTGGTGGTGGTGGGTGATGGTGGTGGTGGTGATGGTGGTGGTGATGGGTGGTGGTGGTGGTGATGGTGGTGATGGTGGTGGTGATGGTGATGGTAGTGAGGGTGGTGGTGGTGGTGGTGATGGTGGTGGTGATGGTGGTGGTGATGGTGGTGGTGGTGATGGTGGTGGTGGTGATGGTGGTGGTGATGGTGGTGGTGGTGGTGATGGTGGTGGGTGATGGTGGTGGTGATGGTGGTGGTGGTGATGGTGGTGGTGGTGGTGATGGTGGTGGTGATGGTGGTGGTGATGGTGGTGGTGGTGATGGTGGTGGTGGTGGTGATGGTGGTGGTGATGGTGGTGGTGATGGTGGTGGTGGTGATGGTGGTGGTGATGGTGGTGGTGGTGGTGTGGGGCTAATGGCTCGCAAACACGCGAGCTGCTGCTTCTGCTGCGTGGGAGCAACGCGTCCCTGGTGCCGCGGCAGCGATCTGCGTCTGTTGATTTCGCTCGCAGGGATGCGAGGAATGCGCAGCGCACTGAAGCTCCACTGGAAGAGAATGTCCTCCTCATATTTCCGTCACTCTCTCTCTTTCTAAATATATATTTTTATTTAAAAGTATTTCTTACACAAGCCACGAAGCCCAAACGACCTTTTGGGAGCGCGTGATCTTAACGTGGACAAGACTGCTATGTGGAGAGGACATGGATCGTGCCATTATTCATTCTGTTATTTATAGCCTCCACGGCGCTGCGAATTATGACTTTGAGTTGCTCATTCTAGAATGTTGCGTAGAACTGCGACTGCGTGTGAGATCGGCAGTTCACCTGCATTGATTCCCGCGAGCCTGACTCTGCCGATGAGACACTCAATATCGAAACCGGTGCAGATTTTGCTTGTCTTGAACCAAATCCGGCTGAAATGATGCACTCCCAGCTGATGGGTTGTGTTCGCAATGCTGTAAAAAATACGTGGAAATACAGCTATGTGAAGGAGCCGTATTTACTGCTTATTTACCGCGTTGTGTTATTTATATTATTCACAAATTCACAAGAGTATTTTCACAAATGATTTTTTTTATTTGACTGGGCGAGAGGTCATCGGCTGGCGCACAGATGCCCTCTGGTGACCGCCTGCGGTACTGCAGAAGGCCGCCCTTGATAGTCACGAGAAACTTCACAACCATCATCATCACCACGATCCGTGGGGCAGCAGATAGCCCGGAGTCGGTGCCCACTACACTGTCGTCGTTTGTCTCCACTCTCCTCTCTGTCCTGTGGTGCCAAGATGCCCAAGAAGTGGCCCCTTCTCTCTGGCAACACAGTCTCTTACGATGTCGCCATTCTAGATTTGAAGCTTTCGTGACTGCAAGGATTCACACTCTTAGGTTTTTCGGTAAAGTCACGTAGGTAAAACAATTTAAGTTAATAAAAGTAAAATAAAACAAATTAAAAATTCACGACGTTTCGGAAGCAACACAAGCCTCCGTCTTCAGGTGGAACCGTCACATCCACGACAGCTGTATCAAGTAATACTACCCCGTATATAAAATGGTTGAGGGGGGTGGGGAAGGGCCAGGAACGGCACACTTTTTTATTAATATGGTAAGGTGAGGCGCAAGACCAAGAGTAGACTGCATAAGGTGAGGCTTAAGACCAAGAGTAGACTGCATAACAAAGGACTGAGCCTTTGTCACGACATTCTCTGCTTGAGTCTTCCTCTCCGGTTCCTTCGATTTTCCGAACAACAACAACACACTTTATAATGTCCTGTTGTTGTCCATCCTACTACATGTGTGTCCAAACAGTGGCAGGTTTATCCTCACCACTGCCTGCATCATCGTCGTCATCATCAGGTTGTCGTCTGCTTATCCGTGCAACATTTTTCTGACTTCTACGTCGGTGACTTTTTGAGTCCAAATTTCGATTTAAAGCTTTCGTGACTGCAGGGATTCATCTTCTTGGTTCTTTCAGTAAAGTCACGTTGAAGGTAGCAGCAGCAGTAACCACTCTGTAGCAATACATTTCTAGTGCCAATATCTTATCTCTGTCAGTCTTTGTGAACGTCCAGGCATACGCAGATGTTACTGAACACGCATGCCCTTAAGGTGTCCCGTTTGGTCTTGTGGCTGATCTGCTTGCTTCTCCAGATATTATTAAATCGTCGTCCCATGTCAGTCGACTTAAGTAATAATGTTGTCCTGAGTGGATATCTGGAACTTACTGGCTACTGCTGCTGCTGTTCGCGCCACTGAATCGCTGTTCGTGATGTTAACCGTGAAGATGAAAGGCGATGAAAGGACAAGATCACAATGACAGCACGCCTCCCCACCCGCCTCTCCCTCTCTAACGCAACGAGACGACCTCACAAAGCCTTTGATTTAACAGCTCCATGCTGCCTTCACAGAGGCTCCATCAAGCTGCCGCCAACGGCAAAAACTCAAATAACGCGCGAAATTTAACGCGCGAAATTTAACGCGCGCTTATTAGATGCCAAATCGTGGGCCGCTAAGAGCGGAGGCTGCCAGCATCAAACTGAATCTCGCGCGCCTCATCCCCGTGGCGTGCTGGGCAGCAGCCGGGCCCAGCCTCAGCTGCGAGCTGTCCTGCGGCCTGGGAACACGTTCAGGAGGCCGCTTGTGTTGCTATCGACACGTCGTGGGTTTTTTGCTTTTAATTTTAGTTTTAGTTTTCTATCTACGTGACTTTACCGAAAGAACCAAGAATATGAACAAGTTCACTTTCATGTTGCAGACCTTGTGCAGCGCGGCCATCCTGGGCATGCTCATGTGCTGCTGTGGAGGTGGCGGTGGTGGTGGTGGTGGTAACGGTGCAATGGGCCACCCCCTGTTGGCACTGCAATGGGTGTACATGGTTTACACTGCAGTGGCTATTCTCAACCTTGTTTGGCTGCTGTTACCCCCCTTGTTGAATTTAGTTTCAACCGAGTAGTAACTAACTCCCTTGCCTGACCCAACGCGGTTCTGAGAAATAAATGTATTAAGAATGAACATCGATATTTAACCAGTTGTCCACGTTGTGAGATATCCTAATTGGCCTAGGAACTGCAAGCGAATGAAGACAATTCAACAGAAGCTCTCCAAGCGTGACCTCATTTGTTCGCGTTCGCTCGCTACTCTTGGAAACCACTTTGTTTACGATCAATGAGTTTAGAAAGGTATCGTTCCAGGTTACCGTGTGCATTTAAATGCCATCGTTGTTATTTTCTATTGGCAGATGCATACATGATTATTCACCGATGACTCTCACGTCTGATATAATTTCACGCACGTTTATAAATCAGCTCACGTCCTCCTGGGACATTGCCACGTGGTGCCCGCAGCGGCCCAGCGAAATTGTCGCCACCCCACACCGCACACCGGTCAACTTGAACTTTCCTCATTCACGGCCTGCGGCGATGGTGACAACAAGTGTGGCGAAAATGTGAACTCCCTCGCCTGGTATACAGGAGGTTGTGGCTTCCATCCCGACCCTGATGCCTATTTGGAGTTTGCGTGGCAGTACGGTATTCCCTCCGATTTCCCCTCCACATTTAGACTCAACACCATGCGTTTGTAGTATTTGGCTGCTATAAATGTCCACGTGATGATGAGCCACTTTGTTGAGTTATCATCGCTTCACATAGCTCAGTGGGCCTTACCTGGTCAAATAATAATAGTTGAATATAAAAATGTTCACACAGATGGATTTAAGAATCCCCATCGATGCACTTGCTTCTCCTGGCGGTCTCAGTGCACGTATCCACCCCCGTGGGTCAGCAGTCAAAGTGAAGTTTTCTGGGTTCAGAGGGCATAGGCGTCGCCGCACCCCCACACGCACACGGCGATAATTGCAGGCCCGTAAAATTATATCCATCGCTCAAGAGATGAAGATTGGAGAAGATCGGACTGGGTGATACGGTTCAGGCTAAATCACAACGCCTGGATACCCGCAGCAACAGCGAACTCGTCCGTCAGGGCACAGCCAATTTGAAGGCTTCTCACACTGATGGCCACTTAAACGCATTACTGCGTCGTAAGACCGCGCGTTATCGATACACTCTCAAGGCCGCGCCGATTGCCACCTTGGCCACGAGAAGAATACACTTTGTAGAAGGATCGCGCACATTGCATTATTTGCTAAATACTCTTTTAAGAGTCATAATGACACAGAGACCAACACACCACTGTCTGTCCATACTTCACCACGCCGTCCAGTGAAGGGACAGTGTGGGAGGGGCGTTGATGTGCGAGCTTTGGGCCAGGGGTAGAGCTGCCTCGAGTCCAGCGTTCCCAAGCCACCGCCACCACCACCACCACGCTGCGTCTTCCCGCGTCCCCCAAGTTACTCGTCCCCACGCTGCTTGGTTGAGGCTGAGTCGACCTAGGAGAGGCCCAGGACCGGTTCAGATAATCGTCACTGGTGTTGGCCGTGAGCGGGAATCAAACTCGGGTCCCCAGGTTCGTAGCGCAGCGCGCTAGACGCTACACGACCCTTCCCTACAGGGCTGCTATCAACAACAACAACAACAGACTTACGTAGAGACCCATGGGCTTACAGAGATATATACCGACTCATATAGAGACCCACATACCCGCACAGAGACCCATACACTCGCATAGACAGCCATAGACTCGAACAGACACCCATGAACTCGCACAGAGACCCATACACTCGCAGAGACCCATACACTCGCAGAGACCCGTATAATCGCACAGACACCAATAAACTCGCACAGAGACCCATAGACTCGCACAGACACCAATAAACTCGCACAGAGACCCATAGACTCGCACAGAGACCCATAAACTCGCACAGAGACCCATAGATTCGCAGACCCTTATAATCGCACAGAGACCCATAGACTGGCACGGTGACCCATAGACCCGTGCTGAGACCCGTAGACTCGCACAGAGACCCGTAGACTCGCACAGAGACCCATAGACTCACACAGAGACCCGTAGACTCGCACAGAGACCCATAGACTCGCGCTGAGACCCATAGACTCACACAGAGACCCGTAGACTCGCACAGAGACTCTTAGTCTCACGCAGCTGAGAACGACGGCGCATTGCCTGTGTAGAGGATGTTCGGGGCACACACACACACCACGCAGCCACGGGTCAAGGGTCAGGGGAGCGCTGCCGCGTGCAACACGCAATCCGATTGTTGAGTGGGGGGCACTTTGCTCGGAGTGTCCCCAGGAGGATTAGCGGTGGGGAGAGAAGCCCGGGAGGGTTCACAAAGGCGGCGAGCCCCAGAAGGGAATGAGTGTTAAACAAGGGGGGGGGGGGGGCTATGTAAGGGAGAAGATTTGGAGGGTTCGCGGTTGGTTTTCGATGACGAGTGGAAGTACGGTGTTAAGTTGTCTTGGAAATAAAGATCCTGCTGAACCATCTCAAGTCTCCTCTTCACTTGCACGGAGTTGGCCTCGAGCGAAGAGCCGTGCTGCTGCCTTCACAGAGGCTCATCGGCACGCGAGAGTCGCTCAACGAATAA
The DNA here is from genome assembly GCF_965212315.1 of Lampetra planeri. Lineage (NCBI taxonomy): Eukaryota > Metazoa > Chordata > Hyperoartia > Petromyzontiformes > Petromyzontidae > Lampetra > Lampetra planeri. Next base: position 7,420,992 of record NC_136157.1, read on the forward strand.
TAATAATAATAATCATGATAAAATAATCATCATCATCATCATAACGACGAGCGCTGATTAGAAACTAGACCATCAGCCGCTGCATGTGGGCTGCCGCATTAAACGATGAATTCCCGGGCGTCTCGTTAACGTCTCGCCGTTGGGTGACGCCCTCTGACCCCACGCATGGCGCGGTCGTTTGTGGCGTGGGGCGCGCAGTTTGTTCAAAGATCTCAGCGGGTTACTGCACGCGGCCATCCACTGCGCGCGCTTCGCCCTGTGCACGAGCGCGGTCGTGATTTATGTCCCGAGGTTTGGTGGCTCGGAGATGTTCACCACCTCGCCTGCTGTGCAGGAGGGCGTGGGATCGATCCCCGACCCTGACAACGCTTATATATTTGGAGTTTATGGTGTCTCTCTCTCTCCCCGTGGTCGCGTGGATTTTTCTCCGGGTTCTCCGGTTTTTACCTCCACATTTAGAATCATGCGTTTAAGATTATTTGGCTTCTGCTTTACAATTGCACATGATAAGCCACTTCGTTGTGCTATCATCTGTGTTAGCCAGGTCGCATCTTAATGAAAGCTACATAGCTCAGTGGACCTTACCTGCTAACATAAAACTAGTTTAGTATTCGTTTGATTGCTTCTATTGAGTAGTGGGAATGATGCAAATGCATTATGAAAGCAAACTGCCACAGCAAAGGAAACACGCGTGCAGTGGCCAACAATGTTTGAAACAACATTTGGACGTGAGACAATAGTGCACGCAACGCCACCAAAGTGAGACCCGCACTCACATCCCAAGGGCAGCCAGACACAATGCACGGCGCTTTCAATGGAACGCCGGCAGTCGATCAGCCACTTCGGAGCCACGCATTTCGCTTGGTTGTGGAGAATGCAAGCAACGGCGTCAACAAGCGGACAACACGTCCCCTTGCGGGCTGTGTATTGTGCAGGACTAGGACCCATACATCATAGAGAGGGGTGCCTTGCCTATAAACAAACATCTGGCAGTTCACCAGCATCGGCTCAAGCGAAGCCGGTGGGCTCTGCTGCTGCTGATGATGATGACACTGAACGTGGAAACCGGTCCAGAGCTTTGTTTAAGCTGAGTCAATGCTGCTGAAAGTGCGCGCTCCCAGAAGGCCGCGTGTTGCTCACGTGAAGTGTAAATACGAAGTTGTTTACGTCGAGGGGCAGATGTGTGCCTTGTGTTACAGAACCATCACGGTCCTGCCATAGCGGCCAGGTGGCCGCGTGTAAAGTTGAGCGCGGAGTCATTGAGCTCGCGACTCCAGAGCTCCTGGGAGCAGTCGGCAGAGGCTCGCGAGCTGCGGTAGATGCTGCGATTCGTGTGGCCATCACTCCTCGGGCGAGTTCCTGATGGGGCGGAGTGTGTTGGCGCGTGCCGCACGTCACGTGTTGTGCTGGATGCACACAGTTACCACGGGGGGGGGGGGGGTCCACTCCTACACGCAAGTCACGCTCTGTACGGGAGGCTTGAGCTGATGCAGCTATGGATGTGTGGTGTGTACAGCCTGGTTTGTCAATCCACTGCTGGATGAGGGCCTCTCCACGACTCGTGGCCGCCACGAAGGATCGTCAAGCATTAAAAAAAAACGTGGAATATGAAAAAGTAAGAATAAGTTTTAACCTTTCTGACAATAAAACAGGAGGTGTTAAGATGTTCAAACACCAAATAGAAACATTTTGTAAGGAGTAATTTCTGCATTTACCACACATCACTTGTGGTGAACGTGCAAACAAGCACGTGGCTCTGATCATATTTGATGCATTGTCTATGAAACTGATTGGCCCACACAAGCGGCAGCAGCAGCAGCACTACCGGCGTGAGAGAACGACGCCAGACGGCGATCTGGACAACGACAGGGGAAGTCTCGGGGCATTCAGAGCTCGTCCCAAAACGCGCAATGTCCCGTGGTCTTGGCATACGACGAGCATCTCATGCCCCATCTTGCGTCATCGGACCCAGATGGGTTTCAACGCCGGGCATCCCCACGCGCTCCGGCAGGGAGACATTGCTGCTGTTTGTTGTTGTTGTTCTGGGGTCATTACTCCAATGTCCCTGTCTGGGACGCAAACTCACACGCGCAAGCAAAGAGGCCAAATCGCGTGCCGCTCACTCCAAGTCTACTACCGGCGACCCGGGGAAAGAAACCCCCGCCCAGCTCGTAGACGGCGTCCAGTCAACACCTCTCACGATGGCTGTGGTTAGTCGTCTGTGGTGGTGTGTGTGTGGTGGTGAGTGGTGGTGTGTGTGGTGGTGTCTGTGTGGTGGTGTGTGTGTGGTATATGTGGTGGTAATGTGTATGTGTGGTGTGTGTGTGGTGGTGTGTGTGTGGTATATGTGGTGGTAGTGTGTGTGGTGTGTGTGTGTGTGGTGTGTGTGTGGTGGTGTGTGTGTGGTAGTGTGTGTGTGGTTGTGTGTGTGTGTGGTGTATGTGTGTGTGGTGTGTGTGGTGGTGTGTGTGTGGTAGTGTGTGTTTGGTAGTGTGTGTGTGGTGTGTGTAGTGTGTGTGTGTAGTGTGTGGAGGTGTGTGTGGGGTGGTAGGTGGGGAGTGGTAGTGTAGCGGTTAGCACGCTGCGCGATGAACCCGCTCATGACCAACATCGGTGACGATTATCTGAACCGGTCATGGGCCTCCCCTTCGTGGACTATGGCTCAGATGAGTACCTGGTGCGGTGTGTAAACTTCACCGCTGGGGAGACAAAGGCGGCCGGGAATGGTGCTGGCCACCCACTCTCTCACGTGCCGTGCCGGCCTTCATAGGTGCTACTCGTTAAACAACACTTGCCCCAACAGTCTGTGAAGGCTACACGGGGTGTCTTTATCTTTTCGGTGGTGTACAAAATGGCGCTCATGGTTACCAGATGCCCTGCAGGACAGTGCCGAGGAAGCCAGGGTACAATGGACAACACATTGTGGTGTGGCGTGTTGCACACACATTCTTAACTCGCAGCAAATGTTGTACATTGAAGGCACTTCTGGTTCTATCATTTGATTCATTCCGCTCGTTTACCCAGAAAAGCCTCATCGAGTCTCAAGACTCTTTTTCAGGAGGGTCCTGCCAAGTGGGGGTGATGTAGCTGCTGTGTATAATCCCGAATGGACATCTGTGAAAACGAGCTTCATAGCCCATCGAATTTCTCCATGATAAATTTTAGATTTTGATTCTGATGTGAGTCATTTGCCATTTCATTTTTCAACATCGGGATGTGTTTGGGCCAATACCGGCTTGCATTGTACGTGGTTCTGTTTAGCTTTGGGAGGAGGTGACGAGTACGAGCCAGAATCAGAATCTTTATTTATCCTGGAGAAATTCGATGAGCTATAAAGCTATTTTTCACAGATGTCTAGTAGGGGCGGGTGAAGAAATGTACAACAACGAAGATTACAAACATGGATAGGAGTGCAAAGTGTAGGCGAGGTAAGTAAATCAGGAAAAATAAATAACCTAAAATGAAAGTTTTTAAATGTGTCCAGGTAAGGCCCGCTGATGTATATACTTGAGTTATTTTTGAGAAGCGGCCTGGGCCACAACTGATAGCTCAACGAAGCGGCTTATCACCATCATCATCATCACGTGGACATGTATAGCAGCGGCCAATTAGCCCGGGAGGAAATCCAAGCCAACCAGGGGGTGTGGGCACGAGCATTGTCCAAACCCCGCACGGGAAGGCGGGGAGGGGGGCTGGGTGGGCGATGCTTGGCTCAGAGTCATCCCGGCTGCAACATTTGAAGGGCGTTGGAGAGCGAGCGAGCGAGCCAGTGGGCGAGCTCACTCGCTCTGGTGCCACCCTGCAAGCCTCTCCTTCCCCCGGACTGGCCACAGGGGCAGCGGTCTGGAGGGCAAGTGCCCCGTGAGGCCGGTCCATTCCGAGGGCTGGTGGGGCCGGACCGCGCGGGGTAATTGAAAATGTGATCGGAGTGAAATAAAATTATTAAAATAACGAATTTGCGTCTAATGTGTAACGCTTCGTTGCTGATTCGCGTTCCCAGTTGGCACTTAGCCCCGTCCGTATACTCGGCAGCCCAAAGGATCCTTCGTGACCGGCCCACCCATCTGTGTTGTTGTACCCAGCCCACATGGTCCCAATGACATCGCCACGTCTCAACATCTAGCGACTGCTCCTACACAGATTGTCGCCGCAAAACAACCCCGGTGAAAAACACCACACTTGCCCAGAGCCCGAATTTACCTGCGCCGATGTTTTTGTTCCAGTCCGTCACTGGTTGTGGGAAGCAGAGAGAGGGAGAGAAAGTTCACTCGGAACAAAGTGACCCAGACGGCGATAATTACATCAACTTCAGAGAAGCAATACAAGAGGCGTTCCCTTGCAAATGATTAGCCTGTTAACACGCGTTAAGCTGTTAACCTGTGACACGTGAGCTGCGTGCTTTCATCAGCCCGTGTATGCTGACGCATCAGGCTCAGCAAGTGGAGGAGTTGGAGGTTCGCTCGTTCCTTGACACTCGCCGTGGCCTCAGCGTGGGTCGCAAGATACTCGCCGTGGCTCTCAGGATGTGTGTGCTGGAGCTTCATTCGCACCGTACGTGGCCCGCCGGCTGCGCTAATCGGACGTTTTGGCGCAGCAAGACAACTTGTTCTCGTTCCGGATGATGGCAAATACCTAAAAATCCCCGAGTGCGAGATCGTGCTGCATTAAAACACAATCACCTCGACCGATAGACGGCGCTCGTGATTGGTAAGTCGAAAGTATCTCACAGGGGTTCAATCCACGCCCTGGGGGCTTATCTGCTGCCCTCCGACGACGGGAGAAGCTTCCCAGCGGCACGTCTGGTTTGGCAGTCGCCTCGACAGTGGCGTCCAGAGACGCTGAGCGGGGGGAGATGGTGGCGAGGAGATGTTGACGACCTCGCCTGGAGGACGGGAGTCAGTGGCGGTGGGTGCGTCACTACATCGGCAGCGGCGTCGTCACGAGGCTATTCTGCATCGCAAGCGGCTCCTCTTGCACAAACCGCTGTGGAGGAGCTCTGTCTTCACACAATCAGTGCTGCTGCTGCTGCTGTTGTTGTTGTTGACACTGTTATTGTTGAAAACAAATCTCATGGTGGTTGCCAAGGGGGTCCCCAGCTTGTAGCTTTGGCCACCAAGGGTGGGGGTGGGGGCAAGGCGCCCCCCCACCTGCCCCCCACGCTTGCCACACCGCGACTGGCCTGTGGCGAGCGATGAAACCGGCGCGCGAGGGCGCAACGCTCAATCCCCCCCTCCTCCCCCGTGCAGATGAAAAGAGTGGCGGTGTGTCCACTTGCTCGACTGCCTCCTTCTGGAGAGCCAGGGTGCGGCACCTCCTCCGAGGCTTACGGGAAGGGAGCTTCCTCACATCAGTGTGAGGTGACCCACCAACCCTCACTGCCTCCACAGTGCTGGGGGGTTACAAACCACGTGCATAGCCACCATCATCCACAACTCATCTTACATCATCACCATCACCACCATCATCCACAACGCATCTTACATCATCACCACCATCATCCACAACTCATCTTACATCATCACCACCATCATCCACAACGCATCTTACATCATCATCACCACCATCATCCACAACTCATCTTACATCATCACCACCATCATCCACAACTCATCTTACATCATCACCATCATCATCCACAACTCATATTACATCATCACCATCACCACCACCATCCACAACTCATCTTACATCATCACCACCATCATCATCCACAACTCATCTTACATCACCACCATCACCACCATCATCCACAACTCATCTTACATCATCACCATCACCACCACCATCCACAACTCATCTTACATCATCACCACCATCATCCACAACTCATCTTACATCATCACCATCACCGCCACCATCCACAACTCACCTTACATCATCACCACCATCATCCACAACTCATCTTACATCACCACCATCACCACCATCATCCACAACTCATCTTACACCATCTCATCTAAAACCCGCGTACATCATGGACTCTAATCGTCATCTCCGCTACGATGATGATGATTATTTGACGAATCTGCTGCTGCTGCTGCGTTGTGAGCACAGAGGCCACCTGGTTCCCGTGGCCCATCCACGCTACGTCGCCTTCATCGCTGTGGGCGGAGAGACGGGGCGAGAGGGAGGTGCAGTCCAGAGACCGCACACACAGAGACACGCACAGAGACAGACACACAGAGAGAGATACACACACAGAGAGACACCACACACAGAGACACCACACACACAGAGACACACACAGAGACACACACAGAGAGAGACACCGCACACACAGAGACACACACAGAGACACGCACAGAGAGAGACACCGCACACACAGAGACACACACAGAGACACGCACAGAGAGAGACACACACAGAGACACACACAGAGACACACACAGAGACACGCACAGAGAGAGACACACACAGAGACACACGCAGAGACACGCACAGAGAGATAGACACCGCACACACAGAGACACACACAGAGACACGCACAGAGAGAGACACACACAGAGACACACACAGAGACACACACAGAGACACGCACAGAGAGCGACACCGCACACACAGAGACACACACAGAGACACGCACAGAGAGAGACACACACAGAGACACACACAGAGACACACGCAGAGACACGCACAGAGAGAGAGACACCGCACACACAGAGACACACACAGAGACACACACAGACACACACACGTACACACACACGTACACACACACGCACAGACACACATACACACACACGTACACACACACACACGTACGCACAGACACACAGACACACACACGCGCTACTGCACATACGTGTCACGTGCGCGCGCGTGCCTGCGCGTGCGTGCGAGGAGTGATGCAATCTGCGCTACGACAGCGCCCTGAATGCATGGGCAGGAATCCGCTACGGGTCTGCGACTTGTCACCGCTGGCCGCAGCCTTTCGTGTTATTGCGAAGCTACCAACTAAGCACAGCAATAAACGCAGCAACACACGACGACGACGACAACAACACACACCAGCGAATGCGCATTTGCTATTCTCAATGGGAAGGGCGTTCGCTTGGTTTCTCTTTAATATTCCGGGCACACGGTGGATGTGAACGCCGAGCAGACAGCAGGCGGCCCGCTCCTCGCCCCGTTACCCGCCATCAAGAATGCGCACGAAGCAGCAGCAACAGCAACATCAGCAACAACAACAGCAACATCAGCAACAACAACAGCAGCAACAACAGCAGCAGCAACAGTAGCAACAATAACAGCAGCAGCAACAGCAGCAGCAACAGCAGCAACAGCAACAGCAGCAACAGGAAAACAACCAACTCGTCTGTGGACCGCTGCGGAGGAGAGAAGAGCGGGCTATGGTGTCTGGCCTCGCTTCGGGAGTCGCGTCTCGTGATGGAGCACCGCCGTTTGGGATTTTATTGAGCGAGTGACGTTCGTGTCTGCCCCGGCCCGGGGAGCTAAACATTGTTTAAGAGCGCGAGAGAGATAGAGAGAGGGAGGGAGAGACACACAGAGAGAGGGAGAGACACACACAGAGAGGAAGAGAGAGATAGAGAAAGAGCGAGCTGCGTGTGGGGATCGTTGTTTTGGAAGAGAGCCAGAGTTGTAACAGCAGAGATAGCATCATCGTGAGCATCATCATCATCATCATCGCGAGCATCATCATCTATAACAGACCACCATCATCATTATCCATAACACATCATCATCACCATCATCTATAACAGACCATCATCATCTATAACACATCATCATCATCTATTCTCCACGCCACATCGTCGAGCCATCACCGTCAACTGTATACCCCCCTCCCCATGCGACGCCATCTCTCTCACGAGTGAATCAACATGAGGGTCCGACTCAAAACCCTAGCGCTGTGGACTGCGTACACGTGCGCCCTGTTGGTGGCAGTGGCCAACGTGCTGGACATCAGGCAAGCCATCGGCCTGGACTGTGCCAGCAGCAGCAGCAGCGGCAGCAGCAGTGGCGGCAAGAGAGTCCGAGGCATCGAGCCTTGGAAACCTTCAGCGGAGGCGCGACTCGCCGCGGACACCGACGAGATCGGCGGCGGCGCGGACGTCCCGGGCGGCGACGCGTCGGAGGGCGACGGGAAGCAGCAGGAGACGAGGAGGAGGAGCCCCGCGGCGGAGCGGAGCGAGCCGAGGACGCCGCGCGCCCAGCTGTTCATCCTCACCACGTGGCGGTCGGGCTCGTCGTTCGTCGGGGAGCTGTTTAATCAGCACCCGGGCGTCTTCTACCTCTTCGAGCCCCTGTGGCACGTGTGGCAGGCGCTCTACCCGGGCGACGCCAGGGTCCTGCAGGGGGCGTCGCGGGATATGCTCAACTCCCTCTTCAGGTGTGACATGCAGGTGAGCGGGCGGATGACCTCGGACATCGGTGATGCGACTCGCGAACTGCACTTGCCCGAGCAGTCTGTTCAGCCTATGCGGGGCGATCTTTTGTCTTTTTGGATAATTTGGGCACCACCACCACCATGATCATCAGCAGCAGCAGCAGTCGCATCAGATTCGACAGCGTCAACTGCATTGATGTCATCAGCATCATCAGCAGCGTTAGCTGTCATCATCAGCCAAGTATTGTCAGCGTTGATAACAGCAACAACAGCAGTCTGATCATCATCAACATCATCGACTAAAGCAGGCCTCATATTAGAGACGGCATTTATTGTGTCTGTGTATATTACAAATTACTATGTATAATTAGTGCTCACTAACAAGGAATGTCTATGACGCCAGACCTCGACAGCTAAGCAGCGTTGAGCCTGGATAGTGCTTGGATGGGCGACCGCCATGCATTGCGCCGCTGTCGGGGTCAGGTTAGAGGCCGTGCCGGGGGGGGGCACAACACCATTGTTGTACTGGGCTTCTATGCTCCAACGTCGGTGAACGTCCCTGGCTCTTTGCTAACCCTCGCTGAGCGTTGTGGTGAAGTATGGCCGAATGACCCCCACGACCCGCGCGCGGCGTGGGCGTGCCCTCATCCAGCAGTGGATTGATGAAAGGGCTGTACTTGTACAGTGCCCCAACAGTCTAAATAGTCTATACACGGCAGGTTTTGCTATTTCATTAGACTATGTATATATACCCTGGTGCATATATATATGACTCTGTGTCTATTCCTATTCTAATGCAGATCTCTGTCAGCAGCCAGTGTCTGGGGACACGTGCGCACCCACGCACACAACATCAATCACCAGTTGGTCACGCCAGCTAAGCCATTGCAAGAGACAAAGATTCCCCATGTAGATTTGTGTTAATAGACTGTTGGGGCAAGTGCTGTTAGACAGCACCGATGGAGACCGGTACGGCACACGAGGGGGTGGGGTGGTCAGCACCACGTCCGGCCGCCTTTACACATCGCATCAGGTACTCGTTTAAGGCTGAGTTTACCTAGAGGAGGCCCAGAACCGGTTCAGATATTCGTCACTGATTTTGACCGTGAGCGTGAATCGAACTTGGGTCGCCGGGTTCGTAATGCAGCGTAGCGCTAACCGCTACACCACCGCTCCCAACAAGCCATAGCGGGCACGCTCACAGGGTGAGCACCTCCTAGGGTGAGCAGCTCCTAGGGTGAGCACACTCCTAGGGTGAGCAGCTCCTAGGGCTGTGAGTGGTAGCGGCTGATTGGGGATGCATCCATCCAGCAGTTGATTGACCATGGCTGCTGATGACGATGTTCACGGTACATTTGATCCACTTGTCAATGCACAGAAAGCTGCGCTTGCTCGCGTTAGAATAACTCACAGCAGCTGCGGCTGTTTCCTTCACGCGTGGGGAATGAGTGAATGAAAGAGTCGCCCTGGCCATCGTGAATGTGTTCATCACATGACCGACCGCTGCCCCAATATCCATGGGGTGCCACGGTGGCAAGGAGACGTTAACTCCCTCGCCTGGTATGCAGGAGGTCGAGGGTTCGACCCTGACGATACCTGCTGCTGTCTATTTGGAGTTTGCGTGTCTCTCTCTCCCCATGCTCGCGTGGATTTCTCTCCGAGTCCTCCGGCTTTCCCCTCCACGTTGAGAACCGACGTCACGCGAGTATGTGGCTGCAATAAATGTGCACGCGATAAGCCACCTCGCTGAGCTGGCATTCGTGATAGCCAGGTCGCTTCTGAAACAAAAAGCTAATTAGCTCAATGGGCCTTACCTGGTAAAATAAAAAGTAGTTTACGTGTTTAGTTGAACCCGCTGTGCATCCAGAACCTCCCGATGGAATCGCGAGTGGAGAACCAGACTCGACATCCCAGCCAACGTCGGGCCAACGATTCCAACCACGTGCCACAAGTTGGGCCCCCACGTGCCATGCTTACTGGGCTTGGAACGAAAAATAACAATAATAATTATTATGACTAGAAACAATCACTTGCCGGTCGCGTTTCAAATGGCGAACGAAACAAGAAGAGGGCTCGAGAAGGCGCGGGGTATTTTCTGTGTCCGCAGTCCGCGCTATCGCGGAGCGAAAAATAGCAGCGGGTCGTGTGGGAGCGTGCGTCACGCGAGATAAGGCAGAGTCCGCCCCTCGCCACCATCATCATCATCAACATTCCACTGGACGGGTTCAGGCGGCGGTGGTGCGACCTCGGCGAAGGGACATGGACAGCAACATACTCACCCACACACTCAGCCACACACTCAGCCACACACTCACCCACACACTCACCCACTCAGCCACACACTCACCCACATACTCACCCACACACTCACCCACTCAGCCACCACACTCACCCACACACTCAGCCACCCACTCACCACACTGCAGGTCACACACTATCTTCTGGGGTGTCCTCTTTTCAAATGTATCAACTCCCCACGCGAAGACCGCGCGAGGAGGTTGTTGACGAGAGATAGCGGCGTCCTGGGGCTTGGCTGAGCGCAGCTCCATGGTGGGTGTAGCCGGGCGGTGGTGGTGACGATGGTGGTGGTGGTGACGGTGGTGGTGACGGCGGTGGTGGTGGCGGTGGTGGCGGTGGTGGCGGCGGTGGTGGTGGTGGCGGTGGTGGTGATGGTGGTGGTGGTGATGGCGGTGGTGGCGGCGGCGGTGGTGGTGGTGGCAGCGGTGGCGGTGGTGGCGGCGGTGGTGGTGATGGTGGTGGCGGTGGTGGTGATGGTGGTGGTGGTGATGGTGGTGGTGGTGGCCGCGGAGTTGTTGGTGGTGGCTACCCACGTGGCGCTCGCCACCCGGCGCTGTGTAGGCAGTGACAGGGGCTGGCGGATCGCGCGCCCCCGCGTGGAGTCAAACTCCCTTCTTGGTTGGGGTCGAGGAGGCGCCGTACCCTGGCTCGCCTGCAGCAGGAGGAGGAGGTAGAGAAGCCGTGGGCTCCATCTGCTCCATCTGCACGAGGATGCAGCGTCGCTGCTCTCGCACGCACGCGTTTCCTCTGGGTGCTCCAGTCCCCCCCCCCCCCAAGCTATTGGAGTTGACCAAATGTCCCAATGTAGGACCGCAGAGCTCGGGCAATTGTTGGTAGCTCCCGGTTCTGGCTGCCTGTGGTTTCGCCGCACCTCTGAAACTACGGAAACCGTGTTTGCTTACAAATGTGTAACGTTAACTTACTCCAGATCTCGGTACAAACCAATGCCTACCACCACGACACAGATGCCAGTTCCCGGACATGTGATTAGCCCAGTGGGTGAATAAGTGGGTGAATTACTGAGTGACTTGGAAAACAAATGAGGACATTAATGAGTTGGTGAGTGGGTAAGTGGGTGCCTGAATGAGTGAGTGGTTGACCTAATGAGTGTGTGACCTAATGAGTGAATGGGTGGGTGAGTGTGTGAGCGACAGAATGGGTGAGTGGGTAACTAAATGCGTAAGTGGGTGACTGAATGAGTGGGTGAATGAGTAGATGACTGAATGAATGGGTGGGTGAGTGTGTGGGTGACTGGATGAGTGGGTGAGTGAGCAGATGGCTGAATGAGCGAGTGGGTGAGCGAGTAGATGACTTAATGAGTGGGTGGGTGAGTGTGTGGGTGACTTAATGAGTGGGTGGGTGAGTGAGCGGCAGGGATGCCACCTTATCCACTGTAGTCCACATGTGGACGTACAGTATCTCTCAGTCGGCACGAAATCTGTGATGTTCAACTTAGCAGCAGCACCGGCACCACGAGATTTGGGTGCAAATCAATTCCTGCTGCCAACCCAAACACCGCCCTGCCAATTTCCGGGCTGACCTGGACTAAAAGCCGGGACTTGTGGCAGACCTATTGGCAACCACTGACCCAGAGAGGGAAGCCGCCCCTCAGGGAAAATGTTTCCGATGTATGTTTTCCCTTTCCTGCTTCCTGAGTAAAAGAAAGAGGCCCACAAGAGAGGTGTATGGAGCGAGCTCGTCGCGCGAGTCGTTGGGATTACAAATCGGCAAGAGCAGGCGTCGTCAGTCAAGGCCGTGGCTCGTCTCTCGCTCATCTCGGCTCTGTGAAGGCGACGTTTTGCCATGAGACGCGCCATTTAACTTTACCGCCGCAGCAACTTTGTTACGGCAGAAGCCACGTGAAGTATTTTCCAGTTGGTCAAACTTTTTTGAGAAAAAATAATAATCTTAAATTGCCTTTACACCCGATAAAAATTATATAAATTTTACTTCTTTGTTCAGAAAAGCCGAAGGACTGTTTTTTTCTCAAGCAGGCCCTGTTACATGCCGCTTCTATTTGAAGACTTTCAACCAGGTAACGATGCGTGCTTATGGATCATTTGGCGCCGCGGTGGCTATGAGATGTTAGCTACCTTGCCTGGTATGCAGGAGATCTCTTTTTTCGTGTGAATGGGCTGCGACAATGAAGGCATCGCCCTTGACAACCCGCTGCAATTGCAGGCGGACGAACCCCAGAATCGCATCCCAGAATTTTAGCAGTTGCCTGGCGAGCCAGCACCCTGCCTCCAGGACCCCATGGCCACTTGAACTATTTTATTAAAGATCCACTGTGGATTACTACACCGAACCGTGTCAGACCTTAGAAGCTAAGCAGGTCTTGAGTCTGGACAATTCTATAAAAAAAATTACCAGACAAGGCCCACTGAGCAACACAGCTCTTGTTTTAGAAGCGACCTGCCCATCACACATGATGTGGAATCGCGTGGACATTCATAGCAGACAAATAATCTGAACGCGTGACGTTGATTCTAAATGTGGAGGGGGGGAAACCGGAGGACCCAGAGAAAAATCCACGCCACCACGGGGAGAGAGACACCACAAATTCCAAATATATAGCAGCAGGCGTCAGGGTCGGGATCGAACCCACGACCTCCTGCATACCAGGCGAGGTAGTTAACATCTTCTAGCCACCGAGGGTAACAACGGCGGTCACAGGCTGCGGTGGGGGACCACAATCGCGGCGTCGCGGCCGCGTGCCAACATCGGCGGTCGTACCACCGAGCAATCCTTCAACCACTACGCTCCCCCCCCCCCCACACTGACCAGCGTGGTGAAGTATGGTCAAATAACGCCCCCCCCCACCCCTGCCCTCAATCCCCCCCACGACTCGCAGAGCCGCTTTCTCCTTATTCGTGGGCGTTTTTGAAGAATTCATTGCGCTCCAGAATCTTCCCACTCACCGCAGTGTGGTGAGTGGGAGGGTGAGTGGCAGGGTGAGCGGGAAAGTGAGTAGGTATATGGATGAGTGGGAAGGTGAGTGGGTGGGCGAATGGAGTGAGAGGGTGGGTGAGTAGGTGGGTGAGTGAGCGGGTGAGTGAGTGAGTGAGAGGGTGAGTGAGTGAGCGGGTCAGTGAGTGAGCGGGTGAGTGTGTTGCTGTGACCTGCTACACTACCACCCGCCCCAACTCACCCACTCCAACCCCCCCCCCCCCCAGGTGTTCAACCTGTACGGCAACGGGCAGAACATGACGAGTCGCGACATCTTCCGCTCGCCGCTCAACCGCGCGCTCTGCTCCCCGCCGCTGTGCCCGGCGCTGGCGCGGCCCCGCGGGGGGGTGGCGGCGCTGGTGGACGAGCGCGCGTGCTCGCGCCTCTGCCCCCCGCGGCCGCTCGCCCACGTGGAGGCGCGCTGCCGCCGCCTGCCGCTCGTCGTCGTCAAGGGGGTGCGCATCTTCGACCTCGAGCTGCTCGCGCCGCTCCTCCAGGACCCATCGCTCAACCTCAAGGTCGGGCCCTTGGGATGGGATGTGTGGGGTGGGGTGTGTGGGGTGGGATGTGTGTGATGAGTGTGATGTGTGGGATGGGATGAGTGGGATGTGTGTGATGTGATGTGTGTGGGATGAGTGGGATGTGTGTGATGTGATGTGTGTGGGATGTGTGGGATGAGTGGGATGTGATGTGTGGGATGTATGGGGTGGGATGTGTGGGATGGGATGAGTGCGAAGCGACGTGTTCGTGAGTGAATGCGTTGTCACGGTTACCAACTCCAGTGACAATCATCTGAACCGATCCTGAGCCTCCCTTAGATGGACTCAGGCTCAAATGAGTACCTCGTGCGGTGTGTAAACATCAATACTAAGAAGACAAAGGCGGCCGCGCGTGTGCCGTGCCGGCCTTCACAGGTGCTTCTCACTAGCAGCACTTGCCCCAACAGTCTGTTCAGGCTACGCGGGGTGAGTGGTGAGCTCAGAAGGTGAGTGCAGTGTCTCATCAAGGTGCAGCGCATAGCGTGGGAGCATAGGGGTACAGTACAAGAGTAGCTCTTGCTGCAACAGGCTGTAACTGCAGCCTGTAGCACCTGTTTGTATGGACGTGATCTTCCGTCAAGCACTCAATCCTGCTGAGTCATCTGTGATACGATCTGTTAAACTAAAATACATCGAAAACGGTGTTATTAAAACCTAATTCGCCATGTTCCAGCTTCGAGAGGGCATAGCTGCGGCGTTGAAGTGCAGTACAACAATGCATTTTGGTCACCGGTCTTTTTTATTGAGCCGTTAAGGCCGCATTGAGCCCTCAGCGCGAAGTGCGTTCAAAGTCTCCGCACGCGGTGTCCACGCACACGCCTCGGCTGCTGGCGCGGGCTAAGACTTTTCGTGCGACGGCGTGGAGGTGCGAACGTCGTAAACGATAAACGAGATGCCACCCCCGTGGGCGCCACGGTGCGTGTGAGATGTTAACTTTCTCGACTGGTACACAGGAGGTCGTGGGTTCGATCCCGATTCTGACGCCTGCTGTCAATTTGGAGTTTGCGGTGTCTCCCTCCACGTGGTCGCGTGGAGTTTTCTCCGGGTCCTCCGCTTTTCCCCTCCACATTTAGAATCAACATCACGCGTTCAGAGTATTTGGCTGCTGTAAATGTCCACGTGGTGGCGATGATAAGCCCCCTTCGTTGAGCGACCATTTGCGACAGCCAGGTCGCTTCTGCAAAAAGAGCTGTACAGCTCAGTGGGCCTTGCCTGGCAAAATAAATAAATAAAGTTTCTAGTTCAGTTTTTAGTGAAGCAAAAGTCGGTGCGACATTTGGCTTGGAGACGGCCACAGCCACTCGCGCTGCCCGTCTCAAGCAGCAGTCCGGTCGCAATGCGCCGGCCGGACGAGACGGCATGATCACTCTCACTGCCTCCCACCTGCCTGGCTGCTGGAGCGTCACCCCCCCCCACCACCCTCGATGCCACTCGCAGGAGGAGGCCGTTGTGTGCCGGCGTCAGGGGTCCGAAGTTTGGCAAGTTCGAAAATTGACACCGCAAACCACTCAATTGGGACGTTACACAGCAGCAGGAGCAGCAGCAGCAGGAGCAGCAGCAGCATCAGCAGGAGCAGCAGCAGCAGGAGCAGCAGCAGCATCAGCAGCAGCAGCAGGAGCACGATCAACCATTGCACCTTACTGGCAGCAGGCGAATGCGCCAGGTCACCGTTGCAAATCGGACTCGTCCCGGTCTCTTAAGCGAGTTCTCATCTGGTGTAAACTAATATAAACATGCAACTCGAACGTTAATTTGACTATTTACACTGCGTGTGTGTGTGTACGTATGTTGAATTTCTGTCGCACCGTACGTAGCGGACCGTGCTCAGGGGAGATGAGTGTGTTTGTCGGGAGTGGTGGGACAGAGTGGTTAGCGCAGTGCACTACATACTGCAGCCATCTGGCTTTGATTGCCAGTCACAGGAAAAAAGACGAAGATCGCCCTGTATAGCCTCAACAGTCTGTTGGGGCAAGTGCTGTTAGCGAGCACCTAATGAAGGCCGGCACGGCACACGAGGGGGTGTGTGACCAGCACCACGCCAGGCCGCCTTTTTCTCCCCAGTGGCGATGTTCACACACCGCACCATTTAATAATTTGAGCCTGTGTCGACCTATGGGAGGCCCCAGATCGTCACTGGAGATGGCCGTGGGCTGGAATTGAAACTCGGGTGGCTGGGTTCGTAGCGCATCGCGCTAACCACTGCACCACCGCTCCCCACAGCGAACACAGTGTGAGTGGCAGGTGATCCCCAACGGGTCGTGGGCTTCCCAAAGTCAGCTCAGTTTCGGGCGCAGCGCGTTCACACGTGGGGCTCTGGGGGAGACACGGGTGGCTGGCCAGTAGGTGTATCACCTGTCCAGGTTTCATCTGTTGGGGTTGCCACCTGTCCAGGTTTCATCAGGTGGGTTTGTCACCTGCGGGGATTGGCAGCCGTGTTCGGGTGACGGCAGGGAATCATTTGTAGCGAGATGCGGCAGCGGTGCCGTTGCTGCGTCGGACTTCACCGCAGGAGACGGCGGTGCACGGTGCCGATGATGGACCGAGCGCGCTGCCTGGGAAGGGCCCCCTGGGTGTGGTGGGCAAAGGCGGCGAGCCGGCCGGCCGTGGCGCTACCCCCTCCCCACCACCCCCGCCTTGTGCGCGTCGTTCCACACTTGCCCCGCCAGCCTGTCTCGGCTACACGGGCACATTTGTCTCCGCGCGGCCATGATGAATCGGCGTCGAGCGCCGTGCCGCCAGCCGCGCTGCCGCGCTCGTGGGCGGCCGCGCGGAGTTGATGGGCGGCGCTCCTCTGCGCAGGCGGTGGCGCGCGTGTCGAGGGTTTACTGCTGCGAGCGCCATCGCCGCGTGATGGTGGAGGGAGGAGGGAGGCTCGGCAGGGAGGCAGAGAGACACGGAGAGGTGTGACCGGCAGGCGGAGAGCAGGACACGCACCACGCAGGCTGGATGGCAGTGTTCATGCGCTGCGCGAGTGAGAGAGAGAGAGAGGCACATCTCAGATGTTATTGTGTTCATGCTCGCCGAGCTGCATTCTTGGCGTCGGGGTGCCGAGGTCGCACTCGTTACACACAAAGTGCGAGCCACAGATGGGCCGCAATACCTCGCTGATCTCGTCAAGGGGCGTAAACAATCATCAGGCGAAACTCCGGGCCATCCTCGCAGCACCGAACGAAGGTGGTCACGGCACCGCGCGCTTTCAGGTGCGCTTCTGCGGCCGTCTGGAACGCTCTTCCTTCCGATATTAGGACACCGCTGGAACTATGCACTTTTTAATCATCTAGATTGACAAACTCATTTCTCTAGAACTGATTTTTGTATTTAGATTGTTGTCTTTTCCCCGTACCTCCGATTAGCACTATTGGCTACGTACGGTGTGAAAGAAGTTCAACGTACATACACAGACGGCATTCTTGAGCTAGAAACTTCCCAAGGTGTGAAGGTTCCAGAATGTTTCGATTCCTGCTCACGGCCAACACCAGTGACGATTATCTGAACCGGTCCTGGGCCTCCCCTAGATCGACTTAGCCTCAAATGAGTACCTGGTGCGTTGTGTAGTAAACATCGCCACTGGGGAGACAAAGGCGGTCTATGGTGGTGCTGGCCACCCGACCCCTCGTGCGCCGTGCCGGCCTGTATAGGTGCTCGCAAACAGCACTTGCCCCAACAGTCTGTCAAGGCTACACGGGGACCTTTGTCTTTGCGTTATAACGTCTGTCGCACCCCCCTCTTCCAACACGTCCCCCCCCCCCCCCCCCGCGGGCCCCCCAGGTGATCCACCTGGTCCGAGACCCGCGCGCGGTGGCCAGCTCCCGTCTCAAGTCCAAGCACGGCCTCATCCGCGAAAGCCTCCAGGTGGTGCGCTCGCTGCGGCGTGACAAGTCCCAGCACCACCACCACCTCCTGCGGCGCTCCCACCACCCGCTCGGCGCGCCCGACGACGCCGACCCGGCGCCGCCGCCGCCGCCAGGGTCGTCGGGCCGCGAGCGCCGCGTGCCGGGCGGCCCCTCGCACCCCAGCGAGCTCAACGCCCTCTCCGCCATGGGGCCGATCTGCGCGTCGACGGAGCGCGCCGTGGGGGCGGCGCTGGCGTCTCCGCCGTGGCTGCGCGGCCGCTACATGCTGGTGCGCTACGAGGACGTGGTGCGCTCCCCGCTGCGCTCGCTGGGCGCCATGCACGCCTTCGCGGGCCTGCGCCCCGAGCCGGCGCTCGGCGACTTCGTGCTCCGGATGGTCGGCGGAGGAGGAGGAGGCAACCGCTCCTCGGCGGCGGGGGGCGGCGACCCGTTCCGCGTGGGCTCCATGGACGCGAGGGCGGCGCTGGGCGAGTGGAGGACGCGCCTGGCCGTGCAGCAGGTGCGCCACGTGGAGGAGAACTGCCGCGGGGCCATGGCGCTGCTGGGCTACGTCCCCGTGCCGGCCGGCGCGCGCTCGCTCGGCCAGCCGCTGCTCGCGCCGCTCGACTTCACGTACGCGTGAAGGCGTCGGGAGGCGACGTGGGGCCGTTTGTTGTTGTTGCTGCTGCTGCTGTTGTTGTGGTGCCCGTGCCGTCTGCCGAGTGTCGACGGGTAAGGGAGCGCGTTCGGCTCAGATGCCCCACGCCGGGAACTCGAAGCGCCTTGCCTCATCGCATCGTCTCATCATCCATCATCTCATCATCTCATCCATCATCTCATCATCGCATCATCGCGACCCGCTACACTGCCCTGCTGCAGTCTCGTCAAGGGAAGCCCCCAGCGGTAGCCATCCCTTCGCGGCATGTAGACGACTCGCGTAGAAACCCATGGGATTTTAGAGACCCGTAGACTCACAGAGATCCATAGACTCACACATAGACCCATAGACTCGCACTGACGCCCACAGACTCACACAGAGGCCCACAGACCCACACAGAGGCCCACAGACTCACACAGGACCCACAGACTCACACAGAGACCCACAGACTCACATGGGGGCCCGTAAACTCGCACATAGACCCACAGACTCACACAGAGACCCACAGACTCGTACAGATACCCAGACTCACACAGAGGCCCACAGACTCGCACTGAGGCTCACAGACTCGTACAGACACCCAGACTCACACAGAGGCCCACAGACTCGCACAGAGGCCCACATACTCGCACATAGGCCCACAGACTCGCACTGAGGCGACAGACTCCTACAGACACCCAGACTCACACAGAGGCCTACAGACTCGCACAGAGGCCCACATACTCGCACATAGGCCCACAGACTCGCACTGAGGCGACAGACTCCTACAGACACCCAGACTCACACAGAGGCCTACAGACTCGCACAGAGGCCCACATACTCGCACATAGGCCCACAGACTCGCACTGAGGCGACAGACTCCTACAGACACCCAGACTCACACAGAGGCCTACAGACTCGCACAGAGGCCCACATACTCGCACATAGGCCCACAGACTCGCACTGAGGCGACAGACTCCTACAGACACCCAGACTCACACAGAGGCCTATAGACTCGCACAGAGGCCCACAGACTCGTACTGAGGCGACAGACTCCTACAGACACCCAGACTCACACAGAGGCCTACAGACTCGCACAGAGGCCCACAGACTCGTACAGACACCCAGACTCACACAGATACCCACAAACTCGCACAGAGGCCCACAGACTCACACAACGACCCACAGACTCACACAGAGACCCATAGACTCACACAGAGACCCATAGACTCACACAGAGACCCACAGACTCACACAGAGACCCATAGACTCACACAGAGACCCATAGACTCGCACTGAGGCCCACAGACTCACACAGAGACCCGTAGACTCACAGAGATCCATAGACTCACACAGAGACCCATAGACTCGCAGAGAGACCCACAGACTCGCACAGAGACCCACAGACTCACACAGAGACCCACAGACTCACACAGAGACCCATAGACTCACACAGAGACCCATAGACTCGCACAGAGACCCACAGACTCGCACAGAGACCCACAGACTCGCACTGAGGCCTACAGACTCACACAGAGACCCACAAACCCACACAGAGACCCACAGACCCACACAGGACCCACAGACTCACACAGAGACCCACAAACTCACATGGGGGCCTGTAAACTTGCACAGAGACCCATAGACTCGCACAGAGACCCACAGACTCACACAGAGACCCATAGACTCACACAGAGACCCATAGACTCACACAGAGACCCACAGACTCACACAGAGACCCATAGACTCACACAGAGACCCATAGACTCGCACTGAGGCCCACAGACTCACACAGAGACCCGTAGACTCACAGAGATCCATAGACTCGCACAGAGACCCACAGACTCGCACAGAGACCCACAGACTCGCACTGAGGCCCACAGACTCACACAGAGACCCACAACCCCACACAGAGACCCACAGACCCACACAGGACCCACAGACTCACACAGAGACCCACAAACTCACATGGGGGCCTGTAAATTTGCACAGAGACCCACAGACTCACACAGAGACCCACAGACTCGCATTGAGGCCCACAGACTCGTGCCGAGTAACGACGAGACGGAGCGATAACAATATGGGATCACTACTGCCAAGCCATCCTGCCGTGGTGTAATCATCGTGAGCACACCGCAGTCGCGGTCCAGACGGCGCCGGTTCCGGCCTCCCGGCGCGGCAGTTCAGACCAAGTCCACCCAGCGGTCGACATTGCTGCATCGCAGTCAGGTTACGCGTGGGGGGTGGGGGTGAAGTGTGGGTACCCCGCCTCTTCTGCCAAGGTGTACCGCAGTGTTCTTGACTGATTTTCAGAGGGGGCGGTGGGGGGGGGGTCACTGTCGCCGACAAGACATCGTCAGTGCGAGGGGCCATTGCTGGGTTTGACAGCAGCACGGTGATGATGATGAAGGTGATGGGGTGGTGGTGTTCTCACTCCCCGTGTATTGTCGGGGGCCGCACTGAAGGCCACTCGGGGGCCGTCAGTTGCCCGCGGTTTGTGTGTAGTGGTCAGCGTGGGAGAGTAGGCCTCAGTGCCCTCCGAGGCCGTGTGTCTCCAGCAGTGCCGCCAGCAGGCATCTGCGGGGCTGCTCCTTTGCCGCTTCTAATTTGATTCGAGCAACGCGACCCTCGCAACGCGCTCAGCAGCCAGGGCGACGTGAGCGCCGTGAGCTGTCAGAGACTGTTGATGTTGCAGCTTCATCAGCAGGTCTTCGTGGTTGGGGTTAGATCGCGTAAGTATAAATGTGTCGTTAACCCACCACCACCCGACACAGCCAATGAGTGAGGTCTGTGATGTAAATAAAACGTGCCAATTTGTTCCGAGTTCAGCACACGGGCATGTTGGAGAGTAAACCCACGACGTGTGCAATGTGAGCAGTGCGACGTTTCGCTGGTAGCTACAACAACCAGCTGCATCAGGCGACAGCCAGAAATATGAAGAAGTCAAAACTAAGTGCCACCTTTTGTTTACGTGACGAACCTTACCAGTTGGCTGCGTCGGGTGGTGGCCTGTTCACGACACATTTATATATTTACGCGATCTAACCCCAAATAACCTTTATTATGGATAATGTTGGTCGCGATATCCGGCTACGTGTTAAAGATGTTGCTGGTTCATGTGCAATGTTCAGTGGCATTTTAAGATCTTACCACTTGTGTTCATACGTTGACTCTGTTGTGTTTGAGGAGGCCGTTAAGTTACATTGTATTTGTTTTAACTTGGCTGTTTAAGGACAAATGTGAAAAATTATGTAAACAAACATGAACACGTATAATAAAGAGTATATTAATTGAGAAAATGCCGCCAGGATCTTCACTGTGTGATTATCAACCTGATTTTATTTTCAATATGCAGTACCGGTCACAGTTCAAACAAACGTGTCCATGCTCTGTCAAGCTACCCGATTTCTGTGATCAAATATAATCGGCGACACTTCTGGCAATGCCACTTCTTTACGAGCTATGAAGAAGGGCCGTTGTCCGAAACGTCGTCTATTATATATTTATTGAATAGTTCCGTTAACGGAAGTGAATTGAAGGTGATTTCGTGATGACGTCACCATCCCGTGGCTAGCCAGGATATGGCGGTACACAAAGTGTAGTGACGAAACTCCACGCGCGTTTTAGTTTGCCAGGTACGGAGCTGCTGGGTGTGAACGTCGTGGGTTTACTCCCCAACACACAAGCGGCGTGCTGAGCTAATCACGAACTGGCACGTTCTGTTTACGTGGCACACCTGACTAATAGGCTGTGTCGGGTGGTGGTGGTGGGTTTAATGACACGTTCATATTTACGCGATCTAATCCCCCCAACAACCCCCTCTATTATGGATATTGGTCGTGAAAACCTCGTCGCGTGGAAAGCTGCGAGGAATGCGCCGCACTGCACGGGACGTGCAATGTTAGACCCCACCTGTGCACCTTTCCAGGATTAAACAAAGCGTGCTGCTGGACCCAATCTGTTAGCACGTGGATTGCATAACGAACCTGGCAGGCAATGCAGTAGGCCCTCAACGCACAGTTTTGTTCGCGAAACAATCGGGGATTGTTGTGTATCGAGTTTATATCGTCGTGTCGTTATTGTAACCCGCATCACACACACGCTGGGTAATCCGCAAACACGGAGGCGCGTAGATGAATATGTTCTGAGCCAATACGAGGTGTTGATACTTGTGGGAGGAAACCGGAGCATCCGCGTGCGAGGGGGCAACACTCGATCCAACCACACCGATTGTTGGGTGATGCTGCTGCGTTGGTAGCGGCGCACAAACACATTTAACTTAACAACAGTGGTCTTATAACACCTTTAGAATAGTTGACGCTTCGGGACGTATAGTCTTTCCACACGATGTATGTGTGTACGTATAACTTCTTTCGCACCGTACGTAGCCAACCGTGCTGATTGGAGGTGCGGGGGAAGGACAACAAACTAAACGCGAAAAGCAGCTCTAAATCAATACGTTTTAAATCGATTTAAAAGTGCATAGCTCCCAGTGGCCTCCTATTACCGGAATGAAGAACGTTCCAGACGGCCACAGAAGCGTATCTGAAAGCGTGCAATGCAGTGACCGTATTTGTGTGATGGTAAGCCAAAAGCCACCACTACGAGGGTATGTGCACGATGGTGAATGCCCCTTGACGGGAGTGTCTGCGTGATGGTGAATGCCCCGTGACGAGGGTGTGTGGGTGGTGGTGAATGCCCCGTGACGAGGGTGTGTGCGTGATGGTGAATGCCCCGTGACGAGGGTGTGTGCGTGATGGTGAATGTCCCTTGACGAGGGTGTGTGCGTGATGGTGAATGTCCCTTGACGAGGGTGTCTACGTGATGGTGAATGACCCGTGACGAGGTGCCAGCACCACATTCGTGGGCTTTCTCGGTGGTTCAACTTCGTCGCGGAGACGAAGCAAAACCTCGCAGCAAACCGCGTCGGGCACCCGCGACGCCACCACGGGGGCAGAGTCGCCGTTTTCTCTCCGGGCGCGCAGCCAGGACGACTACGGGGCAGCACCACGAGGCGTCTCCGCCGCGCTGGGACGAGCGACTGCTCACTGGGCCCTTCTCACCCTTGACCCTGGCTATGACCCTGGCTATGACCCTGGCTATGACCCTGGCTATGACCCTGGCTATGACCCTGGCTATGACCCTGGCTATGACCCTGGCTGTAACCCTGGCTGCATCAGCTGCAGGAGCCAGACCAACGGGGACATCATCCGCACAGTCCGTGCCCCTATAACGCGTGGATCTCATGACGCGAATTGGATATAACGCGAGGAACGCGTTGAGGAACGCAATGTTTTATAACAAATTGGATTGTAGCACGCTTGAATGGCTGGAGTATGTAGTGCACTGCGCTAACCACTGTCCCACCACTCCCGACAAACACACGCATCTCCGATGAGCACGGTCGGCTACGTACGGTGCGACAGAAGTTCAACATACGGTACACACACACGCAGTGTAAATAGTCAAATGAAAGTTCGAGTTGCATGTTTATATCAAGAGACCGGGACGAGTCCGATTTGCAACGGTGACCTGGCGCATTCGCCTGCTGCCAGTAGGGGGCAATGGTTGATCGTGCTGCTGATGCTGCTGCTGCTGATGCTGCTGCTGCTGATGATGCTGCTGCTGATGCTGCTGCTGCTGATGATGCTGCTGCTGCTGATGATGATGCTGCTGCTGCTGCTGATGATGCTGCTGCTGCTGATGATGCTGCTGATGATGCTGCTGATGGTGCTGCTGCTGATGATGCTGCTGCTGCTGATGATGCTGCTGCTGATGATGCTGCTGCTGATGATGCTGCTGCTGATGATGCTGCTGCTGATGATGCTGCTGCTGATGATGCTGCTGCTGATGATGCTGCTGCTGATGATGCTGCTGCTGATGATGCTGCTGCTGATGATGCTGCTGCTGATGATGCTGCTGCTGTGTGTATCGTCCCAATTGAGTGGTTTGCGGTGCCAACTTTAGAACTGGTCGTACGCTGCCTCGGAGTCGCATCATCGCACGCGGCGGCGGCGGCGGGATGCTGCTGGACACTTCTAGATGCTACCCACGCGCCCCGGTCTCTGTTCGGCCTGCGAACGCATCTGACGCGTTATCGCGGACTGCGATTTACCCCGATGTTATATATTATTCATTATAACGCGATGGTTTGTATTCATAACGCGGTGTTCTTCGGGAACGCAGCACCACGTTGCGCGTGTTGAATCTCTTTCACACAGCACTTCGCGTCCACCGTGCTCGCCGGAGGAGCGAGTTTCGCAACATCTGTGCGAATTCCTCAACCCTCGCCGCTTAACACGATGGATGAAGGAAGGTCCGGGATACGTGATAGCAGATGCATTCTTCCAAGTCAGACGTTTGGAAGGGTCCACCATGCAGAAGTAGCAGTTGCTTGAGTGGTCAGTGGGTTCCCGACAAATTATTGGGATAGCGAACTTCATAGCTCTCTTTTCCCCTCTGTACCATCTTACAAAAATACATTTATTTCATTTTTCGATTTAAAGCTTTCGTGACTGCAGGGATTCATCTTCTTGGTTTTTTCGGTAAAGTCACGTAGAAGGGAAGTAATAAAATAATAAAAATAAAACATGATTGATGTGTAAGATATTCTCGCAACATTTTTCACATATGATATATTTTTTCAATAACATTGAAAATTGCAAAACATAAAATAAATAAAAACTTTTATAATTAAAACTTTTTAAACAAATTTCATATAATTAAATTCCGAGCAACAATTGTCCATCTTGTGTTGCGCCTGAAACGTCGTGATTTATTTAATTTTATACCTACATGACTTTACCGAAAGAACCAAAGAGTATACAAATAGCCAGTTAAATCCTCGCAAAATATATGCTGGTGTCTGAACGAGAAAGGAACAATAATTGGAAACGTTGAGAGCAACTTGAATTGTTCATTTGGAAACACTTTGGTTTGGAAAAGCTAGAAAATCCAGTTGTGTGGGTGGGCTTGCTTTCTTTCTGTAAATGTTCGCGTGAATGAACTCAGCGTCAGAGATGAATAATGCAGCATTGTTCGAACGTCCGTGGCTTGCAAAACTATATATACGTCTTATTTCACCAGGTGTACGGCTCACTGAGCTATTAAGCTCTTTTTTTAAAATCTACAAACGACAGCTCAGTGAGCCTTACACCTGGTGAAATAAGACATATATATAGTTTTTCAAGCCACGTGACCAATTTTATGGACTTCCCGTAGGGACGATAAAGCCGAGTGAAGCGGACCCCCTCCCACCCCACCAGGATTTGCCCCTTGGCAGCCTTCATGATTGCGAGCTGCTCGCTCCACCGCCTCCCCACCTGCCCCCCCTCCTCCCCTCCTCCCCATCTGCCTCCCCTCCTCCCCACCTGTGGCGGCGAGGGCTCTGTGAGGCTCTGGAAGGAGACCAGGTGGAGGAGGCTGCTACGGCAACGCGTCCCGGCAGGGCCGGACCAAGGCACGTGGGGGCTTCAGGGGCTGCAGCCCAGGGGCCTCCGCCAGCTGGAGGGGGCCTCCAGAGATGAAGTGAAAACGTTAATTTCATTTTGTGAACGCTGAATTTTATTTGCTGTTAGCCTTGTAAAGATAAATTTTATTTTTATTTTACTTTCTTTTCCTTTTGAGAATATTACTGGGGGCCTCACAGCGCCTGTAGCCCAGGAGCCTGTAGCCCAGGAGCCTGTAGCCCAGGAGCCTGTAGCCCAGGAGCCTGTAGCCCAGGAGCCTGTAGCCCAGGAGCCTGTAGCCCAGGAGCCTGTAGCCCAGGAGCCTGTAGCCCAGGAGCCTGTAGCCCAGGAGCCTGTAGCCCAGGAGCCTGTAGCCCAGGAGCCTGTAGCCCAGGAGCCTGTAGCCCAGGAGCCTGTAGCCCAGGAGCCTGTAGCCCAGGAGCCTGTAGCCCAGGAGCCTGTAGCCCAGGAGCCTGTAGCCCAGGAGCCTGTAGCCCAGGAGCCTGTAGCCCAGGAGCCTGTAGCCCAGGAGCCTGTAGCCCAGGAGCCTGTAGCCCAGGAGCCTGTAGCCCAGGAGCCTGTAGCCCAGGAGCCTGTAGCCCAGGAGCCTGTAGCCCAGGAGCCTGTAGCCCAGGAGCCTGTAGCCCAGGAGCCTGTAGCCCAGGAGCCTGTAGCCCAGGAGCCTGTAGCCCAGGAGCCTGTAGCCCAGGAGCCTGTAGCCCAGGAGCCTGTAGCCCAGGAGCCTGTAGCCCAGGAGCCTGTAGCCCAGGAGCCTACACAGTCTCCATCTGGCCTGCGTCCCGCTGGTCTCATCTCTGCGGGGCCCAGACCCTTGCCAATATTTGGCCGTAACTAAAACATTTATTTTTTATTTTACAGTGCCAGGTAAGGCCCGCTGTGCTCTACAGTTCTTTCTTAGAAAGCGACCTGGCTATCACAAACGATGGTTCAACGAAGTCAGAATCAAAATATTTGGACCGCAGGAATCCGATGAGCCATGACGCTTTTTTTCTATTATGGGCCGTCAACAAGTTACAAAGCGACTTGTCGCGTGGAAATTTGTAGCAGCCGAATACTCTAAAAGCGTGATGTTTATTCTAAATGTGTAAGGGAAAACCAGGAGGACCCAGAGGAAAAAAACCCACGGGGAGAGAGAGACGCAGACTCCAAATATAACGCCGGCGTCGGGGTCGGGATCGCACCCACGACCTCCTGTTAACCAGGCGATTTACTTAACATCGCCTAGGCACTGTGACACCATACAGAACTCCTCTTATCCGCGGTGATACCGAGGTGGGTCCAATATCCCATTAAATGCAGGGTTATCTGCGACCTCACGCCTCTTAACCGCGAGGTGACGAACCAGACGGGATATGGGTTCTCCCTGCAACTCCCTCTTCACCCGGCGGGTGTCCCGACGGGAACAGAAGTGCGGATACCCGCGGGTGATGATGCAAGACTTTGTGAGTAATGGAGCCGTGGATAAGAGGCGTTTATAGTAAGAAATAGATTAGCCTGTCTGACAATAAAACAGCTGTTAAGATGTACAATCTTCAAATAGAAACATTTTACAAGGAATCATGTCTGCATTGGCCTCACGAACTTGTGGAGAACGCCGAAGGCTACTCTGGTCTGACACTGGCGGTGAGGCTAGGCCATGAAGCAGGCTGCTGTCACTGGTGTCGGCCAATCAGTTTCAACGCCAAAGCATCACACGTTATCAGAGCGTGTTTGTTTACAAGTTCAACACAAGTGCGTGTGATTACTGCAGTACTTGATTCCTTACAAAAGGTTTCTATTTGATGTTTGAATATCTTAGCACCTGTTTTATTGCCAGAAAGGGTAAACCCTTTTTTTTATTATTTCATACTTTGATACTGGCAAAAAAGGTCCCATCTTGAAGAGGCGTTTATCCTGTACTTCATCAGTACGGGTTAGCGAGAAGGATGGTGGTGAAGGTGGAGTGGGAGTGTATTGTAGGATTTTGCTCGACATTGTCCACAGAATCCACAACGCCCACCCAGCTCTGCGTGCTGCGCTGTGGCCACCAATCGTATCGAGTTGTTTTGTTAATTGCACATTCAGCTCACCTTTACCTGGATAAATCATCTTGATTCAACGTCTAGAGTTGTTTTGTTAATTGCACATTCAGCTCACCTTTACCTGCATAAATCATCTTGATTTAACGACTAGAGTTGTTTTGTTAATTGCACATTCAGCTCACCTTTACCTGGATAAATCATCTTGATTCAACGTCTAGAGTTGTTCTGTTAATTGCACATTCAGCTCACCTTTACCTGCATAAATCATCTTGATTCAACGTCTAGAGTTGTTTTGTTAATTGCACATTCAGCTCACCTTTATCTGGATAAATCATCTTGATTCAACGTCTAGAGTTGTTTTGTTAATTGCACATTCAGCTCACCTTTACCTGCATAAATCATCTTGATTCAACGACTAGAGTTGTTTTGTTAATTGTACATTCAGCTCACCTTTACCTGGATAAATCATCTTGATTCAACGTCTAGAGTTGTTTTGTTAATTGCACATTAAGCTCACCTTTATCTGGATAAATCATCTTGATTCAACGTCTAGAGTTGTTTTGTTAATTGTACATTCAGCTCACCTTTACCTGGATAAATCATCTTGATTCAACGACTAGAGTTGTTTTGTTAATTGCACATTCAGCTCACCTTGACCTGCATAAATCATCTTGATTCAACGTCTAGAGTTGTTTTGTTAATTGCACATTCAGCTCACCTTTACCTGTATAAATCATCTTGATTCAACGACTAGAGTTGTTTTGTTAATTGTACATTCAGCTCACCTTTACCTGGATAAATCATCTTGATTCAACGACTAGAGTTGTTTTGTTAATTGTACATTCAGCTCACCTTTATCTGGATAAATCATCTTGATTCAACGTCTAGAGTTGTTTTGTTAATTGTACATTCAGCTCACCTTTACCTGCATAAATCATCTTGATTCAACGTCTAGAGTTGTTTTGTTAATTGTACATTCAGCTCACCTTTACCTGGATAAATCATCTTGATTCAACGTCTAGAGTTGTTTTGTTAATTGCACATTCAGCTCATCTTTACCTGGATAAATCATCTTGATTCAACGTCTAGAGTTGTTTTGTTAATTGCACATTCAGCTCACCTTACCTGGATAAATCATCTTGATTCAACGTCTAGAGTTGTTTTGTTAATTGTACATTCAGCTCACCTTTACCTGGATAAATCATCTTGATTCAACGTCTAGAGTTGTTTTGTTAATTGTACATTCAGCTCACCTTACCTGGATACATCATCTTGATTCAACGTCTAGAGTTCCTTTGTTAATTGCACATTCAGCTCACCTTTACCTGGATACATCATCTTGATTCAACGTCTAGAGTTGTTTTGTTAATTGTACATTCAGCTCACCTTTACCTGCATAAATCATCTTGATTCAACCTCTAGAGTTGTTTTGTTAATTGCACATTTAGCTCACCTTTACCTGGATAAATCATCTTGATTCAACGTCTAGAGTTGTTTTGTTAATTGCACATTCAGCTCACCTTTACCTGGATAGATCATCTTGATTCAACGTCTATAGTTGTTTTGTTAATTGCACATTCAGCTCACCTTTACCTGGATACATCATCTTGATTCAACGTCTAGAGTTGTTTTGTTAATTGCACATTCAGCTCACCTTTACCTGGATAAATCATCTTGATTCAACGTCTAGAGTTGTTTTGTTAATTGCACATTCAGCTCACCTTTATCTGGATAAATCATCTTGATTCCACGTCTAGAGTTGTTTTGTTAATTGCACATTCAACTCACCTTTACCTGGATACATCATCTTGATTCAACGTCTAGAGTTGTTTTGTTAATTGTACATTCAGCTCACCTTTACCTGGATAAATCATCTTGATTCAACGTCTAGAGTTGTTTGTTTATTGTGCACCACTGCCAGCGCATCAGAAGCATCGCCAAATCACTTGTGTAGTAAAAACCATTTGCAGCAGCAAGAGCGATTCGCCTACACATTTCGTCATTGGCACATGGTTATATATATAAATATACACATGGTTTATAAGATGTGCGTTCTCTTGAGGCAAATGCCTGTATAGCTGTTGCTTACCACCGGAATCCTTTGAGGATTCCGATCAAGGAAGCCTCTTGCATGGAACTGTACGCTGGGTGCCAGGTGACCCTTACCTGGGCTACCATCAGTGCGCATGAGTGTTTCGTCTCGAGTTCCAAAGGTTGATATGGTAGTCGTATTAGCGGCAGCGTGTATGATGTAGTCCGTCGTCACGTACATGCTGTTGCATACACGCACACATGCAGTCACATCACGGTATGTTTATAAAAAACACACAAAGATCCCCAAATAGTCTCTGCCTTAGACAGGTGGTCGGGGCAAGTGCTGTTAGAAAATCAACCTTCAAAAAGGTAGGTACTGTGTATACTGCACATGTATACCACACGCAACAGACACACGTGCATACGTGGTTACAGAAACACGTGATTATTCACAAAATGTACTTCGGCAGGATTTATTCGCGTGTCATTGTAGTGAGGGATTATGACGGGGCAAGTCATTGTGGTGTGTTATAGGGAAGTAGGTGTACGCTTTGTGTTCATTGTATACTGTACAGTACTATGTGTGTGCGTGTTCAGGTGAAGTTAATTTGGGACATGGTGGCTGAAGGGTTTTAGAGGCGACTGACCACGTACAAGCTATGGGAATTTCTTCTGCTTTCGCAAGTTTATCACTTTTAAAATATATCTTCTTTGTAGCCTGTGACATGATTATCATCAGAAGCAAGCATCACTATCACAGCACCATCATCACAAAATTCTAATCACGTTCATCACTCGCAGCATAACTTCCCTCACAGAATAGTCATAATCAGCAATATCATCACAAAATCATCAACAGAATAATGACCACCATCATTTATTCTAGATTTGAAGTTTTCGTGACTGCAAGGATTCATACTCTTTGTTTTTTCTCGGTAAAGTCACGTAGGTAAAAAAGAAACACTTCAGCGGTTGTGCTTTCGCTACGTTGTCCCGACCTGAAGAAGGGCGCTTGTGTTGCGCCCGAAACGTCGTGATTTATTTTATTTTAGTGAGTCTGTGCTCTCCCCAACTTCATATACAGCAGCAGGCGTCAAGGTCGTGATCGAACCCATGACCTCCTGTATACCAGGAGAGAGGTAGTGGACATCTCCCAGCCACTGTGTTGCTGACTGATTGACGTTTTAGGCCTGTGCTCAGCAACTGGGTTAAAAACTGAAAGGAAAACTTAAACTAATTCTTATTTCCCAAGGTCTTGGCTCTCATCGACCTTGGTCAATCCACTGCTGTATCAAGGCCTCGCCAAGCCACGCGCCATCTCACTCCATTCATCGAAGACCTCATCAACAGCAGCGGCAACAGGTTAATTGCTATCCTCTCTGCGTGTCACTGTATAGTGAGTATGCAATGTGCAGTCAAGCTATTTTTATCCAGGCTAAACGGGGGTGGGGGGGGGGGATACCCGGTTCCAAATATCTGTCATCCCGACGAATGATTCACTCCTTTATCCTGGGAGTGACTTTGGATAACCCAAATTAATTGGAGGTATTTGCCGAATGACTCTATTTAGCCGTGTTCTGGACCCCAGATATTTGGGTGGCCAAGCCGCCCAGATATTTGAAAGAGAGAAACCGGGTTTTGCCAACCGCGGATAAACAAATTCATTGATAATTGTGTCAAGGATAAAGGGAGTTTGACTGTATATTACTTAATAATATGTAATACATTTACTTACACTGTCGTATCATTGACAGCCTGTTGTCAACCCACGACTGGATGAAGGTTTCTGCCTGCAGTGTGCTTGGATTGACAACCACTATGGGCGACACAAACTAGTCTTGAGCCACATTGCGGAGAATATTAATCACAAATATATGCACAGACTCCTCATTCATATGCCTCACCACTTAAAACTATACACGTTTTGTTTTGTACGCAACTTAATGGCCCCACAGCCTTATGGGAGTGCATAACATCAGCAATATTAATTCAGCACACAGCAAAACGTTGGACCGGGTTTTATTCAACATTCTCATCAGTAGTGTCAGGCGATTGACATTACCATTCTTCGCAGCCACTTTGGCTAACCATCGAACAAAGACGGTTGTTGTATCCCGCACTTTCAGAAGCACTTCTGCGGCCGCCTGGAATGCTCTTTCGTCCGATGTTAGGAAGCCACCAGAGCTTCCTAATACATACGGTGCGAATGAAGTTCAACATTCGTACATTCAGGCTTACTTGAATCATATGCTGGCGAACTGCTAGATGTTTGCTTATAGGCAAACACCCACTATTCCATAAAGATGGAACAGATGGAATGAGTCCACATTTTCTGCAACGCCTTCTCCTGGCAAGCCAGGGCACGGCCCCTTACCAACAAGCACGAGGAAGGGAGTTTCGCAAGATCTGTGCGTGATCCACCAACCCTCGCTGTCTCCACAGTGCTGGATTAGAGGCCACGTGTAGCCACAACTGACGGGTAACAGACTCTGACATTGCCAAACACAACGCCATCGTCCTATGCATTCGGTGTAGTTGGACAGATGTTCATCACGTGGAAGTCGAGCTGAAATGTATCATTCTAAAATCAGGGTTTTTCTATTTTGTTAAAATTAAGTAAAACACTTCATGTGGGTTTTATCTTTTTTACAAAGTTGTTCATTTGTGATCAGGCTGGGACAACTGCCCTACACTTGAGAAGTTGGTTTAATCAGTAAGTGGTGGCCACGTTTTTATGATTCCCAAACCACGTGACCTAACCTCGCATTTGACCTTTGATGTCCCGCATTATTTTAGTTTCATTCTGCTCGTCTGCCCAGGAGAGCCTAACTTGAGGTTTAAGTCTCTGAATCAGCAGGTTCCTGACAAGTTTTTCCGTCGCAATGGTCGTTAGTATATGTCGGCCAGTACCCATGACGTTGTATGTTTTATTTTAGCGATGGGAGGAAACCAGGGAACTCGAAGGAAGCGCAGAACCAGGGGAGGACATTCAAAGTCCACACAGAGAGGCGGCCGAGTTGGGATTCAAACTCGAGCCCTTCCTGCTGTCAGGCACCGGTGTTACCAAAGTGCCACCTGATTGATAACTTTTATTCCTACAGCTATTCTCAATTCACCACAACATTTCACAACAATAATTAATAGAGCTGAGACGACGGTTTCAAACTCAGCAATCATTGGAAAGGTGTCATCAACCACTCAGGGTCGTGACTTTGATTTGTGTTTTCTTGTCAACCTCCACCGTCAGCATTGTGGATGGGCGTAGCGAGGTGCAATTCCCCCCCCCCCCATCTCTCTCCCCCTTTCCCCCACCCACTCGCTCTGGGGCCTTTATAAGCAGCTACATTTGGAGGCTTGCCCCTCTTGTCTCTCCACCTGAAGAAGACCGCTTGTGTTGCGATCGAAACGTCGTGGGGTTTTTTTTGCTTTTAATTTAGATTTTTTTGTTTTCTATCTCCGTGACTTTACCGAAAGAACCAAGAATTGGAGCCACCCTGCTGTACAACTCTATCAGCGCTTTACACGCTATGAGCCACTTAAATAAAATACAATTACGTCTAAAACGTGTTGAAGGGGGACGTCCAGCAGCAGCTGTGTCCATGTGATGCGGCACACGGGGTCTTTGGCAATAGCCTGCCTGTAAGAGGATACGATTGCGAAATGTAATCCCAATTGAGTAATTCCTCAATTGGACTATTGTTCATGCATGAAGGCAAGGTGATTTTATAAGACGTAAACATTGATGCTTGCCCTTGGATACGGGTACAATTGACAGTGGAAAGTTGTTCAGGGACTGTCTATTGTACCCCTTGGAACTGTCTTGTCTTTCCATATGGCGGGGGAGTTAATCAGCAACGTTTATGTGTGTCGAGGTATATGAGTGAGCCACTGGACGGCTTCAGGAGTAGCCTCCTGGTGAATTCTGCACCCTGCCTGAAAGTGAACGAAGCAAGCAATGGCATTACTACCTGGCCCAGGGTTTGATACATAGACTCACATAGAGGCGCATGGACTCCACACAGAAACCCAAAGGTGAATGAGGAAAGTGAGCAGTGGCGTTATTACCCAGTCC
The DNA here is from genome assembly GCF_965212315.1 of Lampetra planeri. Taxonomy (NCBI): domain Eukaryota; kingdom Metazoa; phylum Chordata; class Hyperoartia; order Petromyzontiformes; family Petromyzontidae; genus Lampetra; species Lampetra planeri. The sequence goes on from NC_136157.1 coordinate 7,455,191, forward strand.
ATGGTGTGAGTTTTTTGCCCAAAGTTGCTCTGGGCATTTCTTGATTGTCTTAATTTGAGCAGGGACCATATATCACAACCCCCCGTCAGCCCCTCCCTTAGCATGCACCACTTGTGTGTGAAAGTGTAGTCTCCACGTACTGCTAATAGATGGGCATCACTCGCCACTAATGATTTGAGCAGTGGGACTTTTAAACGTGGTTCTATACGCTTATTTTGCAAGTGGGATATGTGGACTTTAAAATATGACTCCACTTATTTACCCAGCAAAGCCTGGCTGAGTCTAAAGACTCTTTTCAGAAGGGCCCTGCCAAGTTTTTGCAGGGTGCGGGGGTTGATGCTGCTTTGTGTTTTCCATTTCAGTTTTGTTGTGGTGTAATTTTTAAAATGTTACAAGTTTGGCCTGTTTCTCCAGTACACAGTGGCCAACTCTTCTTCGAACGACGTCACGGGATAATTAACGTCCACCGTGGAGCAGACGGTGCGTAGTATTGAACGGTTAATACATTCTGAAGCATTAACCAGGGCTGCCTGCCATATTTGAACCACGAACCTCTGCAACTAGTATCAGCAGGTAACGAGCCTGTATATCGCTTGGATGGGTGACCGCCACGCACAGACACGTCACCATGGGGCAGTGGTCTTCATTGCGAGGCCACGCGGGCCATTGGCGGCCCCTGGTGGCCTTGAGTGCGGCCCCTGGTGGCCTTGAGTGCGGCCCTGGCATGCGGCTGTCGACAATACACAACACGTGACAACGCCCCTTGCAAGCAGTGTTGTGGCCCCCTGTGCACATTTGTGAAGAGCACAGCCATAGTCAGGCCTTGCCGGGCTACGTCGTGGACAGCGCAGCACAGCATCGTTGTTCTGTACTTCTCTGCTCCTACTCAAATGCTGCCCGTCTTCACCAACCCCGCACTGACCTGCATGGCAACGTACGGTCAAATAACACCGACAACTCTGCCCTCATTCAGCAGTGGATTGACGAGGGCTGAACGTGTGTGCATCCGTAGTGTGCATGTGGGGAGCAGTTGTGAAGTCGTGTGCAGCGCTACGAAGCCGGCGACTTGAGTTTGATTGCCACCCATTACCAACATTGAACCGGTCCTGGGCCTCCTCCCCTTGGTCGACTCAGCCTGAAATAAGTACCTGGTGCGATGTGTAAACATCACTACTAGGGAGACAAAGGCGGTCAGGCGTGGTGCTGGCTGACCATGTACTGTAATAATATGGCATAGAATTACATTGCATGTGAAGCTAAAGTAATCTAATCAGTGATGACCTTTAAAAAGACATCCTTGCCTACCTCGTAGTTTCTGACGTCAGCGCAGAATTCAGTGTCTTGACCCGCATCAATTAAGAGAGAGAACATCTGTCGGCTGTGACGTTCTTAGCTTGTCACATCACAGAGTGAAGCTGAATGCCAGCACAGAGCAGTGACTCGCCACCCTTCTGCTTGCCGTCTACCCCCCTGAAGCAATACCTGCCCAGTGCCCTGGCGTAGCATAGACTGCTCATAATTAAGTAGTGGAAAATTGGATTTTTATAAACATCATGACATAACAAATTGTTTGACCCCACCCCCAATGTTCATTCCGATTGTGCTCTAGGCGCTACGGGATCACAAAACAAAGGGGTTCTTTATTAAGTTGTGACCCTTCCTGTTGGAGAACAGCCCACAGAAGTGGATACCACAGAAGTACTTCTGAAGCCATTCAATGGACTTCTGGTCCACATGCACAGTCGAGGATAGCACTTCCCACCCGCTCTACCGCATGAGAGCGCGGCTTTGTTTAGTTTGTTGTCCTTCCCCCGCACCTCCGATTCGCACGGTTGGCTACATGCGGTGCGAAAGAAGTTCAGCATACGTATATGTGACAGTCAAACAAATATTTCAAATCTCAGAGCAGCAATGTGGCAAAATGGAGAAAATAAACTGACTACGTTCGACGACCCGGTTTAGTCATTGGCGGCTCAAACCCGGGATCGAATCCAGGATTTCAGCGGCGCTTGCTCAACGCTCTGACCTCTGAGCCACCTCCACCGCAATTGGCATTGTTCAACAAAACCACGAACACGTGTGGATTATATAACGCTTTCCAACATCGGTTTGCCTTCACAAGTGTCTCATTAGCAGCACGGAAGCCGATGATGCGTGGCTGCCAGGGACATTGCGATCGCTCTGGCTCGTGTCTCCCGGCTTAGGGTGGCCGTTTTATCACGATTTTTCAAAGCGACCTGGCCACAAATGATAGCTCAACAAAGAGGCTTATCATCGCGTGGACATTTATAGCTGCCAAATACTCTAAAAACACGCTGATTCAACATGTGGAGAGAAATACCGGAGGACCCAAAGAAAAATCCACGCGACCACGGGGAGAGCATGGAAACTCCAAATATACAGCAGCAGGCGTCAGGGTCAGGATCGAACCCACAACCTCCTGTATACCTGGCGAGGTAGTGAGCATCTCCTAGCCACCGCAGCATCGCGTAGGGGCCCCAAGAGTGACGCAACTTCCCACTGCAGTCTTCCTCATACTGGATCATCTTTACGAGTCACAGTGACCCCGTCAATACAGAAGGACAGATGGACAGAGAGAGACAACACAAATACAATCACGACGGCTCACCATCGCAAGGGGAGAGAGGCGGATCATCACAGGCCTGAAAGCAGCGGTCTTCTTCACAAGGCCCGTGGGCCACTGGCGGCCCCGTGGTGGCCTTGAGTGCGGCCCTTGGCGTGCAGCCTCCGACAAGACACAGCACGTGACAACGCCCCTGGCAGGCGGAGTGGCGGCCCTCGCACTGTAACAGTGGCCCCCCTTCTGAAAATTGGTGAAGAACGCTGCTCCATAGCTAATCATCGTCATAATCACCTCCACTACCACCATCACCTCCATCACCACTACTTCTACGTGGGGGGGGGGGGGGGGGGGTCAACAATGGTTGTTCTATGGATAAACTCACACTCGTCATAGGAATGAGGAATTTCCACCACTTGCTCTGAAGGGCTGTAAACAGGAGATGAGCACCGCCTCAATGCTCATGTTAGCAGCAGCTCACTCGGACTTTTAGTTGAATGCTGTTGATAATTTAAAATAAATAAATAAAACACCAATGTTAAATGTTTCCATTTAAGGAGAAAATAATAAAATTATGAGGGTTTACTCCTCGGACAAAAAGCTGTGCTGAAGCATTTTAGTCAAACTCAGCAAATGCTGCCGGGGACCCACGCTCGCATATTTGCCACAAACCACCGACACGGCACTTTGTGAATGGCACCTTAAAGGTCTGCTGCTGCTGCAGTCCCCTGGAGGAAGATTTTTCCTTTTAAAAATGGCATTTAAAATGTACAACTTGAACTAACTCCACTCTCAGGTATGTGCCGGCGTGCGTGTGTGAATGTTTTCTGCGCGGGGGACGGAGGTGTAGTGGTTAGCGCTCTCCGCTAAGAACCCGGCGACCCGAATTTATAATCCCTGCTCACAACCAACTTCGGTGACGAACATCTCAACCGGTCTTGGGGCCTCCCCTAGGTCAACTCAGCCTCACATGAGTACCCGGCGCCTTGTGTAAACATCAGCACGAGGGAGACAAAGGCGGCCGGGTGTGGTGTTGGCCACACCACCCCTCGTGTCAACAGGTGCTTGGCCAACAGCACTTGCCCCAACAATGCGTTAGGGCATCAAGGGGGGTCTTTGTTTTATTCTGGCGAGCGGTTGGCGATGTCGTTAGCGTCGCACTGCGCTGGGAACCCTGCGACGTCGCTTTGATTCCCAGTCACGGCTGATATCGGTGGCTTAGTGTGGCGCTACAGTGATGGGGAGATGTTAACTACCTCGCCTGGTATACAGGAGGTCGTAGGTTCGACTCTGACCCTGACACCTGCTCTATATTTGGAGTTTGCGTGTCTCTCTCTCTCCGTGGTCACGTGGATTTTTCTCCGAGTCCTTCAGTTTTTCCCTCCACATTTAGAATCAAGATCACGCGTTTACAGTATTTGGTTGCAATACATGTCCACATGATAAGCCACTTCCTTGAGCTATCATTTGTGGCTCGGTCGCTTCTGAGAAAGAGCTTTTCAGCTCATAGGGCCTGACCTGGTAAATGTAAAATTAAAATCGTGATGATATCTTCTGAACTGGGCATCGCTGGGCCTCCGCAGTAGGTTGCCTTGAACGAGCAGCTGGTGCTGCGATGCAGTATCGACATCAGCGCCAGGGCGCGTTCATGCGGCCGGGCGTAGTGCTGTCCACACCATCCTTTCGTGCATTTGCTCTTGTGTATGTCTGCATGTCCGTGTGCATATATGTGCATGTGCAGGCCTGTGAACTTGTGCTACAGGATTTTATTCCTGGTCAAAGGCATCAGTGACAATTTCCGAACCAGTCATTTCTGCCGCTTTCATTCTCCCATTTTTATTTTCACAATGATTTCAACTTGCAATGCGTCGACGTACAGTACGTGTACTCATGTATGGTGAACTTCTTTCGCACCGTGCGTAGCCAACCATGCTCATCGGGGAAAGGACAACACACTAAACACAAAACGCAGTTCTAAAGAAATGAGTTTTCAATCTAGATAATCTAAAAATAAGGAAGAGCGTTCCAGACGGCCACAGAAGTAAAAGCGCACAATGCAGTGATCGTCTTTGTATCTCGTGTTATATATTTACTCAATCTCGAAGGGAGAGAGAGTACAACGTCGAGGTGCGAGGAGAACCCACAGACACGCAGGAAGGCAGCAGCGCGGTGGTGAGCTGGCGCAATAAACTGCCTAAGCTCTGCGGTCCTCTACCCATGACAGTGTTTTCAGTAAATTAACACGTTGGAGGACACCGGAGGCCTAGTGAAAACCCGCACGTGTGAGTGAGGAGGCAACGCTGTTTCCCATTCAGAGAGATTAGTCCGCAAGTTGCTCACCAGTGTAAACCTTGCTGCGATTATTTCTGCAGCTCTGAACATCATCATCACCACCAACATCATCATCACCACCACCATCATCACCACCATCAGCATCATCACCACCAGCACCACCATCATGACCTGCTGCTGCAGATGATAACAATAACCATCATCACCACCAACATCATCACCATCGTTCGATGCTAACATCATACTCATCATCGCAATCACCTCCTGCCGCTCCTACTGCAGCTGCAAACATCGCCATAACCACCACTACCACCTCCTGATGCTGCTATTGCTGCTAACATCATCATCATCATCATCATCGCCACAGGCATCACCTCCTGCCGCTCCTACTGCAGTTGCAAACATCGCCATCATCACCATCATCAACCAGGGCTCAACTGACAGCTGTTGATGTGTGCAGTGAGAGCCAGAGGGGGCACAGGAGTGTGAACGGGCGCGACCCCGGGCTGCAGTCCCCGTGCGTCACAGACGCGGCCACGTGCGTGCCCTCTCAGTACCGGGCGAGGGAGGAGCGGGCGCTGGAGGTGGTGGTGGTGCAGGTGCAGGAGGCGTCACTCCCCCCACCCCACAGTGGCCGCCGCTGCTGCTGCTGCGTCATACACGTTAACCATTGACGCATTTTTCCTCCACCCTCGTCCGCCCACCTCCAACAAAACCGCTCGTCTCTGTGCCACCGCTCGCAGAAAGCTGCGGCGTCCAGAGGGGGCATGGTGCAAAGAACCCACAAGGTAAGGAAGGGGCGACGGTCAGACACGCGTAATGACGCCAAGTAGCGACTGCCATTCACCTCCAAGTGGCGGTCACGCCACCACAGTGCTTGTGTCATGCTGGGTGCACCTTGAGGAAACACGTGTAAAGCACACACACACACACACCCCGTATCGGCCTTAAGACATTATCTGGTGCTGCTGCGTTCTCACTGGTGCATCAGCGCAAGTGACGACAGAACTCAAGGCTTTCGTCAATAACTCTGTAAGTTTAAAATTGAATATATATAATGATATAATTAGGTGATATTTTATAGCACATATGCTAGTAGGGAGGGAGAGTGGATTATAAGAGGTGGATACTGCATCTGCCGATGCCATGGAGCCTGATGAGAATTGATGGCACCTTCACAAACTGTTGGGGCAAGTGTTGTTTAGCGTGTTCCTGTGAAGTGTTGTTTAGCGTGTTCCTGTGAAGGCTGAAACGGCACACAAGTGGTCAGTGTGGCTAGCAACACGCTCGGCCACCTGTCTCCCCAGTGCGGATGTCTACTCACCGCACCAGGTACCCATTTAAGTTTGAGTCGTTCTAGGGGAGGCCCAGGACCTGTTCAGATATTTGTCACTGATATTGGCCGTGAGCGGGAATCGAACTCGGGCAGTCAGGTTAGTCGTGGAGTGCGCTAACCACTGCACCACCGATCCCCGAACAAAGACACGCACACGGACGCGATGTGGCTAACGACGAGTGGGCATTGCTTTAAACCACTTCGCTCACGTTGATGGGAACCCCGTGAGACGGGAGGGTTCGTGCGGGCTACAGACCAAGAGGAACAGTCGCCCGACTGCGTAGACGTCCGCGGTGGTGCTGTTGGGCGTCACGTGGCTAGGAGATGTTCACGACCTCACCTGGTATGCAGAAAGTCGTGGGTCCGATCCCGACCCTGACGCCTGCTGTATAGTTGGAGTTTGTGTGTTTCTCTCTCTCTCCTCGTGGTCTCGGATTTTTCTCCGGGTCCTCTGGTTTTCCTCTCCACATTTACAATCGACGTGTTCAGAGAATTTGGCGGCAACATATTTCCACGTGATGGGCCACTTCGTTGAGCCATCATTTGTGGACAGGTCGCTTGTGAAAAAGATCCACATAGCTCGGTGGGGCCTCACCTGGTAAAAATAAACGTTAAGTTTTTATAGTTCTGCACGATGTCTGACGTTTTGCCCCACATACCAGGGAGCTTCTTCAGGAACTGAATTGCTCCCCCAAACAACCCTGCAACCACAAGGCTGTAAACAGCGCGGCCACAAAGGCGACCCTTGCTTGGAAACAGATAACGTAACTCCATTCGAACAGCGCCTGTGTGTTGCCGTCCATTCTCAGCACACCGCTCGGTTCGTGGAACGGTGCTTGGCAGATCAGATCCTCTCCCGATCCATCGACCACTCAACAATATTTCATGCAAAGGGGCTTTGCGGCCACCACGTGCAGCACACTCGCGAACACCGACACGGGGCAGCATTGGTTCACAGCTGGCGTCAATGTTTCTTTCTGCCTGACGAATTTCTCTCTGCAGAAAGTTTTACAACCATGGCCTCAAAATTAAAAAATACATAATAGGTGATGTCTCGGGCAATAGTCCTGCATGTCACGTGCGACATCTGCGCTGCGGGATTACCGCACACTCTGGAGAAGGGCCGTTGCCCGAAACGTCGCTTATGTACTTGTTCCTTTTAAGGCCAATGTGTTGAGTTCCTTGTTGTTATTTGTGCTTTTACACCACTGCCTACACAGCAGCAGCAGCAGCGGCGGCATCACCGAGACAATTCGACTCATGTCGCCCACGGTGGAATCATCAAGCGCCAGGAAATCCCGTCTAGAGGCACCACCGTCTTGCGATGAGGCTACTTTATACATCGCGATTCGCACTGCGTGAGAAGCACAGTTTGCCTGGCAGGAGGGAGGGGCAGACGGTCGCGTACAAAGGGCGTGCGGACTGCTAGTTATGGTGAAGTGAAAAAACAGGTAATTCTAGAAATGTCCTCTATAAAGCAATATAAAAGCACAAGATGGACATGGCTAAATATGGGCTTCAGTAAAATAACGGGGTTTTGATAAGAAAACAGATGGTTGAGGGCATTCTGCCCCATGATTGATCCCCGTATTTCCCGGCTCTAAATGCTAAAGACTCCCATTCACCCACGTTTAGATTTTTCTGATTATTCCGTAATTGGGCTCTAAAGTAATCCTATTCGCATAGTTTTCAAGGATAAACGCAGTCGTGGGGAAGTGGTCGCCGAGTGAGTGGATGCGTGAACATGAGTCCTGCACCTCCATCCTCAGGAAGTCTAATACATTGCACTTGTGTTCCAATGTTTCAGCAAGAATGTCAAATGTAATTGTGCATTTGGGAAGAGCAATTCTATGCCTCTGGGCTATTGTGATGATTAGGGATGACCCGCTGCTGCTGCTGTGTATACCAATCATTCACTCTCACTGCTGACAACATAATCTCCCTCTTGCAAGTCCAATCATTATTGAAATGGGTTTTCAACTTTTCAAAGACGGGAAGCGCGTCTGACGACAAAACGAACGACGCCAGTTCGTTACATTTGTGTGAGCGACCGGGAGTAGTCCGATCGGTCACTCAAATGGCCACTTGCCTCTTGCCGTCAAATGAAAGTCTCGGACGTGTCGCTGGCCTCTGCAGGGAGAAGCGCCACTCTGTGTCAGCGTCGACTCGCGGCGAACAAACAGCGGGGACGCTCACCCGGCGGACTGCGCTCCCCGGCGGACTGCGCTCGTTAAACATTTCCAGGGGTTTACGGCATTCAGGAATTGGGTGTGGTGTGCGAACAGCATCACCATCCCCTGTTCTGTTGGGAAATATCTCAACTGAATCTGATACTCCTCAGGTCAGCTCGGTGCTCGGTCGTAAGTGACCACCCGGCGCGGTGTGTAAACATCAACAATGATGAGGCAAAGGGTGCTGGGCGTGGTGCTGGCCACCGATCCCCCCCCCCCTCGTGTGCCGTGTTGGCATTCAAAGGTGCTGCTACTCGCTAACAGCACTTGCCCTGGCAGTCTGTTGAAAGATATTTGTCTTTTATTTCGATTTAAAGCAGGACGGCTACTTGCGTTGTGGCCGAAACGTCGTGAGAATTGTATTTTATTATGTTTTATTTTTATAATTTTATTATTTCCCTTCTACGTGACTTTACTGAAAGAACCAAGAAGAGATATTTGTATCTTTGTGTTTTTATGCGAATCCTAAGGATGCAGACCTTGCAACAACTCTAAAACTCAACACGATCAGCAATAATCACACAAAGATTATGGCCCTTCGTAGCACAAGAGCCAATGCCCAAAATGTCACGTATTATGTATATAGAGTTTATCTATTGCGGCTGCAGTGTTATTGACAAATGTTTTTGTTGTTGTAGTGAGTGTTTGTGCACCGCTGCCAATGCGGTAGCAGCAGCACCCAACGAATGTGTAAACGGCTGCACTGCTACTACGGTGGTCTGGTTTTCTAGAGACATACGAGTCGGGCTGCTGCGATGTTAAATCGACGATCCGCTACCAGTATCCACAGCGGCAAGACGATCATCGCGATATCTCGCGTTTCCGTAAAGTTTAACGATGTTCCACGAGGTCATCGTATCGTGATTGTGCTTTGCCGTACTTCCACGACAGCTGAAGAGAAACCTGAAGATTCACCGACGCACGTGTCAATGTTAACAACTCTCAACACCGCGCTGGCAATCGATCTCTGACACGTGTCGCAAAAAAAGTTTTTGCCTTTAATCGAAAAAAGAGAGAACACGTGTTTTTACTTTAACCCCGTGGTAGGATTGACGTTTCAGAAATATCTTGTTGGGAAATATTTTTAAGAACAAAATTAAATGAGCAATGATAATTACGATAGGGCCATATTTAACAAAACGTAGTATATTATTGTTGTGGGTCTTTATACCGTACGATGTATCACAGTATCACCATATCACAAAGACAAAGATGACACAGATCCCCCGTATAGCCTTAACAGACTGTTGGAGCAAGTGCTGTTAGCGAGTACCACCTATGAAGACCGGAACGTTACGCGAGGGGGTGGGTGGCCAGCACCACGCCCGACCGCCTTTGTCTCCCTAGTGGCAATGTTTACACACCGCACCAGGTACTCATGTGAGACTGAGTCGACCTAGGGGAGGCCCAGGACCGGTTCAGATAATCATCACCGGTGTTGGCCGTGAGCAGGAATCGAACCCGGGTAGCCAGGATCATAGCGAAGCGCTCACCGCTTCGCCGCCGCTCCCCGCACACCATCACAGCAACTCCTTATCACAGCAACTTCACGCACAGGCACTTGAGGACATTCGCTCACAAAACATGACTAATCGACCCCTTTAAGCAATGGCAAGATTAATTAAGCAGACAATCCACGAAACACATAGCTCGTCGGCCGCATGGCCTTTTGGAAGTGCACGACTTTAGCACAATTGCTTTCGCACAAGCATACCACTGGACGGGTTTCAACATTCTGTGATTGACGGGGTTAAATGTCAAACATTCGTCACCTAGAACTAAGACTGTGGATCAAATAAAAAAACGCTGACTATGTGACGAAACGCGATCAAATCCGATGTGAAGTTGTAACATACTGTGCACCATTGTAAATTAAAATAAAAACTGCACTCCCATACGACCCACCAACCCCGCACCTTCGCACGACAACAGACAATCACGTACGCGGACTCCTGACGTGTGCAGAGGCATTTAGCGAAATTTCAAATTCCTGCACGGGTTACGCAGAATGTCACCCGAACCCAAAGTTGCCTTCGGCTGGGACGTGGAGGGCGCAGGAATGCAGTCCACTCTGGTTCTCAACTTGCACCGTCAGCACATTGCCACACGGCACCTCAGTTTGGATTCGTGCGTGCGTGCGTGAATGTCTTCATACGTTCTAAAACCTTTTACACGTCGCGTACCGGGGGAGGAGAGAGCAGAGTCGGCGATGTAATGCACGGAACAACGACAAAGGGATGGAACAGGGAGCAGAGAGAGAAGAGCAAAGAATGGGAATTGATGTAGAGGCCGGTGCAGTCACGGGCGGCTCTTGGTATCGGTGCTTAGAGGAGCATTGCGCAATAGGGTAGCTGACGGAGCAAGATGAACGAGATGTTGGGGATGAGAGGGTGATGATGATGTTGAGAGGGTGATGATGATGAGAGGGTGGTGATGATGATGATGATGAGAGGGTGATGATGATGATGAGAGGGTGATGATGATGAGAGGGTGGTGATGATGATGATGATGAGAGGGTGATGATGATGTTGAGAGGTTGATGATGATGAGAGGGTGATGATGATGAGAGGGTGACGATGATGAGAGGGTGACGATGATGAGAGGGTGACGATGATGAGAGGGTAATGATGATGATGATGAGAGAAGAGGGGAAGAAAGGGAGAGAGAAGGAGCAAGCAGAAGTGAGCGGCACAAAGGAGCAGTGTCCGTTCCTCAGGGCGCAGGGAGAGGGGAGGGGAGGGGAGGGATTCAGAGTGGCTGTGGCCACACTGAAGCCACGTGCTTTACCTGTTCTGGTTTCTCCAGGACCATCCTACGGTTGATGTGGTAGCTGCAGTCCTGGGGAACCTATAAGTTCTTCCGGGATGTTAAAAGTTCCAGTTTTTGTCAGTTGCTTAATAATAACAACAACTAATGTCACTGTCCATCTTATGACAGGTTCATGAAAACATATTTAATGAAAAAGACAACATATTTATGATTTATTTAATTTATTTAATTAAAAAAATTCTCCATATATAACATTTTATGTAAGTTAACATAATAGATTATTTATTATTATTCCGTAATGGTGTGCAAAACGAAAAGATGAAGACACAAACAGAGCGTGCGCTTGAATTTTATCAAAAGCGGCGCTGGAATTTTTTTGGAGAAAATTTATTATTCTTGTAACAACAAACTAATCAATTTGTTACAATTTTAATAATAAGCCTTGCATGAAAAAAATACAATTAAAAACTGCATGGAAATCCACGTAGCCGCCCCAGCTAGGCACAGATCACCAAAACACAATGTATAATAAACTACTCAAGACAACGAATGTGCACGTGCTATTGTGGGATATTCTTACATCGCAAGTGGCAACCTTGATTGCGTCTTCATCAGTGGCTATTATCCGAAATGGTCCCTGACCACCCGTTAGGTAAACTCAGCCTCAACTCAGTATTTGATGCGGTGTGTAAACGTAAACGCGGAAGTAATATGTTGTATGTTTATATTGCCCTGCACTTGCTTGCTCATACTACCACTAGCAAGAGAGGGAACTCTACACAGCTCCCCTGAAGGGTATTGCTCCTACACTTCCATGCTCGCCACACAAAGGGGGAGTCACCACAACTTTGCCTTGCCACATAAGACCCGCCGATCGACTTTGATGCTGCACTCATTATTATTATTATTAGCGTTGCCGCTGGGTGGACAGAAGTGTTGGGGTGGGGGGGTTTAAGACATTTGCCCCGTCGTTTCAACTGCCACACCAAAAGTTCAAATGGAACGTTGACCTCTGGATCAGAGAAGTAAAGTAATATCCGGGCGGTGCCGTGGTTAAAGTGCTCGACTTGCAATCGTAAAACCGCGAGTCCAAATCTCGGCTGAGATGCGGCTCATGGGCCCGCGATACCAGAGCCTATCCATCCATCGGGAGCCGGTTGATCAACAGTCATGAGTGGCCATTCTCAGCCTTGCCGTGAATTTGTGGAATTTCTGCCGGGAGAGTTGAGCACTACCGCGGGCTTTCGATCGGTGACACTTGGCTGCTTGCAGCTATTTTTACTTTTTACAAATTCTATTCCAGTTGCGCTATCGGCGTCGCGGCACGAGATCAAAGTGCCCATTCGGATCTCAGAACGGCCCACAGAAGGCGACATCATAGAACTGATCCGTAGATTCCATCGAGTGAACTTTTCTATCCACACGCTCGGGGGTGCACTTTCCCATGCACCACGCTGATTGAGCAGTGGTTGCCACGTGGGGTACCACGTGGCAATGTGCCAGGGGGTACGTGAGGTGATTTATGAAATTCTATCATACATAAGTCATTGGTGAATAATCATGTTGCATGAATCTGCCAAAGTAAAATAAACTACGCACAGCTCTCCTTCTTCCAACTCTCGTCCCCCGTCCACTCACAACTTTGGAAACCCTCAGAAGCAGCTGCATTTGGAGGCTTGCCCCATCTTTTCTCTCTGCCAGATGAAGACCGCTTGTGTTGCGATCGAAACGTCGTGGGTTTTTGCTTTTATTATTTTCAATTTTATTTTTATTTTATTTCTACGTGACTTTACCGAAGGAACGAATAATACGAATTCCTGCAGTCACGAAAGTTTTAAGTCAAATTTTTACGATAAAATTGTAATCCATATGGTAACCTACAACGATACTTTCTAAGCTGATTGATGTAAACAATGCGGGTGACAAGAGTAACGAGCGAACGCGAACAAATTACGTCACACACGCAGAGCGTCCGGTCACTTTTTCATTCGGTTGCAGTTACTAGCCAGTTAGGATACCTCACAAAGTAAACAACCAGTTAACATATTCATGTTCATTATTCATACATGTATTGCTTAGAACCACGTTAGGTCAGGAATGGGGGGGGGGGGGGTACTCGGCTGAAACAAACGTCAACAAGGGGGGTACAGCAGTAGCCAAACAAGGTTGAGAGCCACTGCTGTAGATAAACGTTTGTCACGTGCAAATCAAACCGACTGTTTCATTCACAGATGTGACGCAATTCAAACAAAATAAAAGCCACATTTGTGCTTCTATAGCTCTCCGACATGTGAACTAAATCCACCTCCTGAAGAAGGTCCGACCCAGCACGCGGTGCGAAACGTCGGACAGCTTTCCGAAGCGTTACACGCGGCACAACCCAACGCACGCGTCGGGAAGCTCGGCTCGCCGCGCTCGAGGACCCGGCTTGAGCCCGGAGTCAAACCCAGCGAGTCGGCAGCGCTCACTCGGTGTCTCTCAATGGTTTAGTACCTTTGGTATCTTTGCCATTCCTACAGAGCAAGGTGGTCACGACGGCGCTGCTGGGGGGTTGGGGGGGCGGCGATGGTGGCGATGCTGCCATGCCTATTCCCAATTGAGTCATTTGCAGTGTAATATTTAAAGTTCGTCAAAGTTGGACAGTGACGCTGGCACACAAATGGCTCTTTGCTAACGACGTCTCGGGGTCTTGACGGGATCTTTAACGTCCGCTGTAGAGCAGACGGCGCGTATTATTTTACGCTTAATACGCCTGCGGTAATAACCAGGGCGGCCTGCCACATTCGAACTGCGAACTTCTGCAACAAGCGGCGGAAGTGCTACCTGAACTAGCTCACCCTGAATCGCCTGGTCACCTCAACTATTTTGTCTCTTAAACACAACGGCTCATGCGTTTTTATTATTGTTTTTGTCCGTTGCAGATCTCTTCGCGGCTTCCCACGATGGTGTGCGGACGCAGAGGCATCAACATCCCCACGGTCATGGTGGTGCTGGGGGCGCTGACCTTCGCCTGGTTCATCTTCACCGACAACGCGCCCTTAAGCTTCTCCAACACCTCCAGCCTCAAGATCAAGCTCAAGCGGCTGCAGCAGCAGCCGGGCGACGGCACGCAGCCTTCGTCCGCCGACGGAGCCGCCGCCGAAGCCGCCGTGCCTCTGGAAAGCACGCCGGCCGAGATGGCCGCCGAGGGCCAGTTGCTCCGGGCTCGCACGCACACCCTCATCATGTCCACCTGGCGCTCCGGCTCCAGCTTCGTCGGCCAGATGTTCAGCCAACACCCCGACATTTTCTACCTCTTCGAGCCGGCGTGGCACGTCTGGTCGGGCCTCATGGCCGCCAACGCCAGGGTGCTGCAGCCGGCGTGCCGCGACATGCTCGCTCAGCTGTTCCGCTGCGACGCGTCGGTCTTCGACTACTACGTGCCGCGCGCGGGCAACCGCGACCTCTCGTCGCTGTTCATGCACGCGACGAGCCGGGCGCTGTGCACGCCGCCCGCGTGCGACGCGTACACGCCGGCGGAGATTAGCGAGGAGAAGGCCTGCGCCACGGCGTGCAAGCACGAGAGCTTCGACCGCATCGGGGAGACGTGCGCGCAGTACAAGCACGTGGTCATCAAGGAGGTGAGCGGGCGGCCCCGGGGGCGCGCGAGCGACCAACAAAACTAACACATCGTTACGCCAATCGACGAATCCGTTGTCGTCCTTCCCCCCCCCCGCACCTCCGATTAGCACGACTGGCTATGTACGGTGCAGAAGAAGTTCAACGTACGCACGTACAATCGCCGCCGTTGTGGAGGGAGAAATGCGGGACGAAATGAATACGTCAACGTGCACGCGTCTGTCCCTCCTCATTGTTTCTCTTTTACACAACCCACTGGCCACAACGGCCTTCTGGGAGTGCGTACTTCAGCAATGAACTCTGGGTCTGTTTCGACATTTGGGGTCTCATCAGGGGAAGGCAGGCTGGCCTGAACCAATGCTGCAATGGGTCAGGCCAGTCTTGACTCGACTGACCAACCACCGAATGTTGAAACCGATGCAAAGTGTTGATGTTGTTGAAACGGACGCTTCTGGAATTGTGCACTCCCAGAAATCCGCGAGGCTCATGTGCAGGGATAGACGTGTAAAGGTTTGGCGTGTTTATTTGTAGATTTAAATAGAAGTGATTCGTACGTCCGTGACGCGTTCATCAATTCGAGACTCACTGTAGCAGCGACGCAAATAACACGCTGACTAGTCCGACGATCGAGCGTACATCCCTACGACAGGTATTTAAAAGTCCTATTTGGCCCTTGGCAAGGAAAATCTTCCTCACCCCTGCGCGCGTGTTTGTGCTGCAATTGTTGGGCCTGATGCAGGCCAGCCTGGAGGCGCCCAGTGTTCCCGGCACGCGTCGTGAACGTCCTTTGCAGATGAGAGGACGCGGGGTTCATTGTGTGCAGCGGTTACGAACCCGGCGACCTCGAGTTCAATTCCCGCTTATGGCCAATGCCATTTACGATTATCTCAACCAGTCCTGGGCCTCCCCTAGGTCGACTCAGCCTCAAATTAGTACCTGGTGTGATGTGTAAGCAATGCCACTGCTTGGCCACCCACATCAAAGGTGACATTTCGGGCAATGGGAATTCTATATATATATCTTGAGATGTTAACTACCCCGCCTGGTATACAGCAGGTCGTGGGTTCGATCCTGACCCTGATGCCTGCTGCTGTATATTTAGAGTTTTAATGTCTCTCTCCTCGTGATCGCGTGGATTTTTCTCTGGGTCCTCCGGTTTATCTCTCCACTTTTAGATTCAACGTGCATTCAGAGTCTTTGGCTACTTTACATTTCCACTTCTTTGAGCTATCAGTTGTGGCCAGGTTGCTTCTGAAATAGAGCTGTACAGCTCAATGGGCCTGAGCTGGTACAATAAAAATTGTTGAATAATAAAAGTTGCTTGCTTAACAGCAGCACTTGCCTACAGGGAATATTTGTCTTTGTGTATGGCTCTTTGTAAGGGAAATCCTTTGACAAACGGTGCTTTTTTTTCGCACGCATTTCGAGGAAGCAAGCGAGACATTTTTATTCGCACAATAGCAGTGCTTTTGATTTTGTTGTCAAATATTTCACCCGGATAATCATTCCTTGAGATGAGATTCAACATCTTGTTTGCATGGTTGACCAGGCTGCCAAGTGACGCGTATGTATCATATTGACACATACACAAACATGAAAGAAATTTAAACGTACAGAGTATGCATTTGTACAAAGCCACAAAAAACATTTATTTACTTTTGCATAGCTGTCAACCCATACGGTTTACCCATATTCGTGTACAGGGAATTAGAGTTTTCAGGTCGATACGGCGTACAGCCGTTTCAATATGGGCAAAAAAAGTATTTTTGTTTGTGTTTCTCTCTTGTGATGGAACTTTGTAGGATGAGCGGGGTGACCAATAAGGTCTGAATTGGTCTGTGATAAGGTGGGCTCTGATAAGGGGTTGACAGGTTTGCGTTTGTTTGGGGCGGTGGCATTGCATAGCGGGAGCGCGTTCGCCACTTGCTGCAGAGGTTCACAGTTCGGATCCGACGGCCGCCCCCAGTCAATACTGCGGTAATGTAATAGTCTTCAAAATACCACGTGCATACCACGTGTGCCGTCTGCCTCAGCGTGGACGTAAAGAAAGCCGTGACGCCGTTCGCAGGAGTGAGCAAATCGTGGGCTGGGGTCACGGCTCGAATTGTACCAAGTTTGAAATAGTCCACCACAAATCACGCAATTGGGTTTATGCCCAGCAAATCACTGCCCTCCCCGCCACTCTCCCATCGCCTCCTGAAAGAAAAGTCTTGAGACTACGTGAGGCTTTCCTGGGTAAACAAACGTAGTCGTAGTAATAATAATAATCGAGTATCCATGGTGAGACTGTCGCCGTCTGCTGAGGTCTTCTCGTCTGGTTATAGAGTTCGACTTGAAACAGGATCGAAAGTGCGACCATAACATGCAGAAATACAACTTCTAAAATGTAGGGTTCAATGTTGAGGGAGAGAGCCACGCTCAGTGACGCGCACACACACAAATACGAACTCTCCTCCAATCACGCACACGCAGTTAAACTCCACAGGAGCAACATGCTGATACTGTTATGAAGCAAGCATTCGTTTTATGACTGCACAAAGTACTATGTGGGCAATCATTCCTTCTCCCTGTGATGCACTGTCAGTAAATCCTAATCAAGGTTTGGCGTCATATTATCTCAATTGAAGAACTTCTTGTTTTTCATTTTGTGTCGTGTCTCGTCCACGAGTGTGTAATCCACATGACCCTTGTCCTTCCATTCACATCCATCCATGGCATTGCCAGTCTCCTCCTCCCCCCCCTCCACCACCTCCACCACCTCCTGCTCCACTACCCGCTCCTCCATCTCCTCCATCTCCTCTGCAGTGATTCGTATTCTTGGTTCTTCCACGTGACTTTACCGAAAGAACCAAGAATATAATATACCTCGTCTAGTATACAGGAGGTCGTGGGTTCGATCTCAACCCTGGCGCCTGCTGTATATTTGGAGTTTCCGTGTTCTCCCCGTGGTCGCGTGGATTTTTCTCCAGGTCCTCCGGTTTTTCCCTCCACATTTAGAAGCATGCGTTTAGAGTGTTTGTCTGCTGTACATTTCCACGTGATGAGACGCCACTTCAATTGTGGCCACGTTGCTTCTGAAAAATATGATAATAACTCATTTGGCCTTACCTGGCATTTAAACACAAACAAATTCAGTTTATCTTCCTTCACCCACTCCTCCCCCATCCTCCTCCTCCTCCACCTCTACAACCAAATCCACCCCGACCCACGTGGACCCTGGCCTCCTCCTCGGGTCACTATGTCAGCCTATGGGTGTCTATGTCTAAATCTCTGGGTCTCTGTGTTAGTCTGTGGGTCTCTTTGTGAGAATGGGTGTCTGTGTGAGTTTGTGGGTCTCTATGTGAGTCTACGGGTCTCAATGCAAGTCTTTGGGTCTGTATGTTGGTGTCTGCTCTTTTAGTGAGTACACCCTCCCTCGCTCTGGAACTCACTCCGCAGGCATCTCTGCCTCCTGCTTCCACCCCCCCCCCCCCCCCACAGGAGGCTCGTGGCTGATGAGGATCGCCTTGTGGATTCCAATTGAGTTATTTTGCCGCTAGTCATTCAGATTTAGCAAAATTTGGACAACAACGCCGGCACACGATGGACTCCTTGCGGATGACATCAGGAGATCTTTAAACGAATCCCTTCCTTATTATCCGTGTGCCCAAATCAATCTGGCGAATATCCCCAATCCAAGCGTTCATGTGAACACGGCTCGCATCGACGACAGCGACAATCTTTGTGCCGTGTGTCTCAATGGAGTTCGGATCACCTCCTGGGTGAATCGAGGATGCCGCTCGCATTCGACGTATCTCCTTGTACTTTACACTGGAGTACGATCGTGACTCTATATCTGTCTCATGTTGACGCATCCTGCAGCTCAGCTTTTGTAATGTGTGCTCTGTTCAACAGCTGGAGGTCAGCTGCATGAGCCGATGTGCGCTGCGGGGAGTTATATTTGCGATATTTTCAATTCCTCCTCGTGTGACACAGTTTTGTTTAGTTTTACGTTCTGATTTTCAAGCGTTTCGCTTTGGTCACATTGGTGACCCGGGTCACCGCTCTGGCAAGATGGGGCTCATCCTGCATCATTTGTGTACGCGATTTGCTTCCCTTTCCTATACTTTGCACTCCTATCGTTGCTTTCGTACTGTTCGTCGTCGTCACGCGACTGACCCCGACCGACCGTCTGCCGCAGGTGCGCTTCTTCGACCTCAACGTCCTCAAGCCACTCCTGGTCGACCCGTCGCTCAACCTCAAGATCATCAACCTGATCCGCGACCCGCGCGCCGTCGCGCTGTCCAGGGACAACGCGCCGCGCGGCCTCAAGCGGGACAACGGCATCGTGCTGGAGCGCGGCGGGCAGCTCGTGCTCGACGCCAACTACACGGCGCTCAAGACCATCTGCGACAGCCAGGCGGACATGGGCGAGGCGGCGCTCGTGGGCAAGCAGCCGTACTGGCTGCGAGGGCGCTACCGCCTGGTGCGCTTCGAGGACCTGGTGAAGGAGCCACGGCAGACGGTGCTGGACCTGCAGGCGTTTGCCGGCGTGCCGCGCGACGACCGCATCGCCTCCTGGGTGCACAACCTGACGCACGGCTCCAAGTCGTCGGGCGACGTCTTCTACGTGGTGCCCAAGGACGCCGTGAAGGTGGCGCAGAAGTGGCGGCTGGAGCTCACCTTCGCCAAGGTCCTGCAGGTGCAGAAGGCGTGCGAAAGGATGATGAAGATCTTCGGCTACAGGTTCATACGGACGCTGGGTGAGCTCAAGAGCATGGACGTGAACCTCATCGACGACCTGAAGTTCAGCGTCTTCGGACACTGAGCGAGCGCGCTGCGTGCGTGTCGCCCGGGCCCCGGGGTGGGGGGGGGGGGTCACCACTTTGGCCGGCGCAGAGAGCGGCGAACATTTTGCCGATTTCGCGTGTTTTTGTCGCGTCGCGGTTGGATCGTGCAATGCGCTGCTTCGCGGCGGTTTTGGCGAAGGGAGGGTTCTTTCGGCTCGGAGTGGGGGAGGATTGTACTGTGATTATATCTGTACATTGTTCTGTTGAACCTTGGGGATGCTGGCAAGATGTAATGGTTAGCACACTTTACTTACCACGCAGAGGTCGCCTTACACGGCGCGGCAGCTGAAACAATGGGGGAAGTTACAGAAATGCCAACACCGCCTCTGTCCACCGAGCAGCCTAAAACGGGTAACACGCAACAATCGGTGGTTGGGCAAGTGGCGTGTGGTGGGGTAAAGTGTGGGTACCTCCCATCTCGTCCCAACATGTCTGGCCAGCGGGGGAATGAAAGGCAAACTACCCTCTAGAGTTTGCTCAAGTGGAGGCCCTTCTTCTGCTAGCGGTGGCATGCGTAAGACATTTTCAAGGCTGCACCTTTACGTTTATTGGTTAAATTCTAGTCATCGTCGCCGTCAAAGTGTTGCTGTGTGGTGACGTCCGGATCACAGCAGGGGGAACACTGTCATTCGAGTTACTGCGATGTATTGTTGTTGTTGACGATACGGCACAATATCAAACTTCACAAGATGACGATTGTCACGATATCAGCTTCCACCTTAACCCCGCAGCTGGGACTCCCCCTACGCCGTGGTGCGCGTTGGGCAACACGCGGCGGTCACACGCCGCCCCGCCACGAGACTTCAGATCGTGGCTGCTTCACGACATCTCCCGGCTCATTGCGCAAACGCAGCCAGCTGCACAACGCGTGCACGTACGTGCTGCGTGCACGTACGTGCTGCGTGCACGTACGTGCTGCGTGCACGTACGTGCTGTGTGTACGTACGTGCTGCGTGCACGCACGTGCTGCGTGCACGTACGTACTGCGTGCACGTACGTACTGCGTGCACGCACGTGCTGCGTGCACGCACGTGCTGCGTGCACGCACGTGCTGCGTGCACGTACGTACTGCGTGCACGCACGTGCTGCGTGCACGCTGAACTTCTCTTTTGCACCGTGCGTAGCCGACCGTACTAATCGGAGATGCGAGTGACTCAATCGGACAGAACAACGGAGAGGGAGACGTCGCAAACCCATCGGGAATACTTTTTCATTTAAGAGAAACGTTTTTAAAGGGGAGTAGCTCTCTCATATTTTTTACTACAATGTTGTGAAGTTTACCTTCTTGTTTGAAATGCTTTGCTCGAAAAGCTGAACGAGATTTTTTTTTTTTTTTTACAAGCAACGACGTCGACACGATACTTGGAAAATAACGGACGATGCTGTGATTTTCGTGGACCTTGAATCGTACAATATGCGTCGCAGTATTGCCGTATTGTGTCGGCAATACTGGTTGATGGCAATCAGATTATTTTGGGTGGGTTCTAGGGAACAACTCTGGAAGCCCAGGAAAATTATCCAGAGTTGTGAAAGAATACCGAATTAAAATGCATGTTGTTTAATGTTGGTAAGAAATAATTGTACATTCTGCACACTTGCCTGTACAAACCTCCGCATCGGAGGTTTGTCCATAATGGAGGTTTTTTTGGGTTAAATCGCTCTATTTTCGGGTTAGATCCCTCTAAAAAAGAAAACCTCTGATGGATATTGGTCGCGACAGTGTGTAAGCTACGCTGAAGCTCATTGGTGTTGCAGACCAACAGGGTTCATTGGCAACGTTCCTTTGGCTGTTGCCAGAGCATTTGGCTGTTGTCATAGATCCCCACGTGATAAGCCGCTTGGTGAAGCTATCAATTTTGGCCAGAGAAAATGCATTGAATGTGTTTTCTTATGATTATTATTCTGAGGCCCTGTTATAAAAAGATTGCAATGTCTAGACCGTGCTCCCCTCCCTCCCCCTTGTATCAGCAATGATCTCCCAATAGCGGCGCAGGACTTTGGATGTGTCGCTCGCTGAGTTAATGCCACCTTTGTGAGGTCCATGCCTCCCAAACAACACAGTTGCGTGTGAATGGGCGAAACTGCATGCTCGATGTAGTTCGTTGTGGATTTTGTGGTTAATATGCAATGGTCTCTTGTCGAATAGACACTCTTACACTTTTCTCAGGGTGCATGCCATATTGTAATGGTTGGCACGCTGAGCTTGCAATTTTCTGAGATCCCCTCTTCCCCCCAGTTAGTCGACCGGCGGGTCGCGTGAGGTGGATGTGGTAAGTTGTGGATACTCACACCTCTTCCAGCGCAAGCTGGCCAGCGTGGGAGTGTAGGCCAACATGGCCTCCAGTGGAGGCCCTGCCGCCAGCAACGAAGCAAGCAATTGCAGGGCCGCACCTTTACCGCATTTTACAAGGGTTATATCGATACTAAAATCTCTTTAAAATTACTCTCGCTCGGTTAGTACTCGTAAATTAAGTGAAATATGTCCTTTGTGTTTTAGATGGAGAAGTGTGTTTAGGTAGGTTATTTAAAACTAGTGGGAATCCGTTGGTTTGTATGTGAATGCATGCCCGTGTGTGCGCGCGCGAATGTGATGGTGTGGGGAGTGGTGGTGCAATGATCGGTGCGCCGGGCTATTGATGTTAGAGCCGGGTTCAGTCGAGCAGCAAGGCGGTGCAGTGGTAGGATTATGTCTCGGAGCAACTCCAGCCTGGTGGGGACTTTCTCCGTGGAGTTTGTCTCGCCCCCCCCCCCCCCCTGTGCCACCACGGGTTTCCTCCCATGGCTAAGTGCCCTCCCACAATGCAATCCGGTATTGGCACAAACCCATTGCTGAAAAAAATGTCCTGTAAATGAACTCAGTTAGGATGACACCACGTGGCAACATCGCCCCCCCCCCCCCCCACTTCTCAAAAAGAGTCTTGAGACCCAGTGAGGCTTTCCTGGGTAAGCAAGCGGAGTGATAATAATACATCATACAAATTAAAATCGTCCAAGCTGTACAAAACAGTACCAGGCGCTCCTCTGAAAATACCGCAAGCTTCTTTGCCCTCAGGAGGTCTCGCCACGGCGGCTAGGAGATGTTAACTTCCTCGCCTGGTCTACAGGAGTTCGTGGGTTCAAACTTGACGCCTGCTGCTGTATATTTGTAGTTTGCGTGTCTCTCTCCTCGTGGTCGTGTGGATTCTTCTCCGGTTCCTCCGGTTTTTCCCGCCACATTTAGAACCATGCGTTTAGAATAGTTGGCTGCTCTACATTTCCACAAAATGAGCCACTTTGTTGAGCTGTTTGGCCGCGCAGCTTCTGAAAAATAACTACACCGCTCAGTGGGCCTTAACTTGAAAACAGCTAAATAAATAGTCGGCATACTTCGTGCAGCGGTGACATCATTGGCATCCCGCTGCGGTTGGAGACTCAGGTGCCGGGGTGTGTGCATCGGTGACCCCCCGACATCCACCGCCCACGCGGGGCAAGGTGGCCGTGGAATTCGGAGGTCAGAACGATGGAGCTGGCGCCAGTGATACCCCGGGACTTGAATCCCGGTTTCAGACACCGGTGATGAAAACATGCTTCTCAGGGTGTAGCGAGTTCATGGCCTGTCTCAGCCTGGTCACTAATAGCTGCACGCACACACAAACCCCATCGCATTAAGGTCGATTGTGTGCCTTGCATGGCTAAATGACATCTGTGATGATAATTTTTTTTAAACGCATCGGTTTGACCGTCATGCTACGAAACTTGCTCGCCCGTTGAAGGGCGGGTAGTGAAAACTCTGCCCTCCGCCGTGTAGAGGGGGTTTATAAGATGGGTGGCCTCACTGCTCTGTGAGATTGCCCAGTGGATTGCTCGTCTCATGCCCGTGATGCTGTTACAGTGATACCCCAGCGTACGACGCTTCCCGCTTTTACGGCGTTTCGCTAATAACGTCGTCACGTGACTGTTCAAGGCCTGACGGTTTTGGTCGACTCGAGCCCCAGACGCTTGCGTCGCTGACAGCGCCGTCCGGCCTGTCTCGTTCTCCGTCACCGCTCAGAATTCGCCTCCACCACCACCACCACCTACAACTACGACGACGACGACTATCCTGTACGTCGCTTTCATTCACGTCGTTTCTATTCTCGTCGTCGCACCTTTCAGAAACGCATCCGCGATGTGAGTCGCCGGGGTATCGCTGCAGCGCAGTCCGCGGTGTAAATACAAAGTTACTGACACGGGGTAGGTGATTAGAGGATACGGGGCGGTGTTTTTTCAGTTTTTTTTAATAAGAATTTAGCATCACGAACGTGAAACTGTCGTTTATTTAATGTGACTGTATATGGTTTAGTGTGTGTGAGTGTCCGCTTCAACAGTTGCTAAAACTCAAGGTAGAAAAATTACTAAACATTTAAACGATGGGTTAATATTCAGTGGACACGATTCTAACTTTCGGGCTCATGTTGACGATAAAATGCCGTGTCGAGCCTAACATTTCTTTCAGCCAGAAGGAATTCCATTCATACCGACTTGTGGCTACCCTACAATGTTCGTGACTTTTCTTTTGAGTTGTTTTTTTAAATAAAAAGAGCCTGCAACGTTCTTGTCATGTTGGTTACTTGAATGGTGTCGTCTCGGTGTTCAGTACATCAGCGAGCGTACGTACACACACGGAATAATATAATTCGTAACGAGTTCAACTTGTGTAAGGGGCGGGCCACACAGTATTCGCTCGCTCTCGGAAGGCGGAGAGGATGAATCGTGCGCGCAAAGCCACACACAGGAGAAGCAGCAATCAAGCCGTGAGTGGGTGCCAAACTGCCCCTCCAAGCTCTGCGGTCCTTTATACGAAGTTGTTATCGGCCAATTAATGAGCGTTTACACGTGGAAGTAGACCGGAGAAAGCCGCCACGCGTTCGAGGGGGGTGCAACACTGAGACCCACACAGGTGAACAGGTGGAGTCCACGATTCCCTGTACAGCCTCCTGGCAAGCCAGCGCATGGCTCCTCAGTCAGAATTTTTGTTTCGACTGCACGAGCAGGAATCCGATGAGCTATGAAGCTCTTTCTCGCAGATGTCCAGTAGTAGTGGGTCAGAAAGTTACAAAAACAAACGACAAAAACACGACACGAGTGAAAAATATAGACAAATTTTTGCAAGTCACGAAATATAAATTGTATGTAAGTCTCAGAGTGACCAGCTGCTCGACACTGCGTGTGAGAGTGATGGGTAAGTCACACGTCATGTGAGCACACGTGGCTGTATCTGCTGCTTCAGGACATTTCTTGAAGGAAGATTTTTACGATCTCAAGGGAGGAAATACAATTGTTCAGAAACGTTGGTGCTGGGACGGCAAAGGCTGTGTCGCCTCTTCCAGTTCCTGATCGAATGCGGTGGTTCTCGCCTTCACTGCAGCCGTGCACCCCTTTGGCTCTGAATCGTCAACACATTACAATGTTAACAACTACGTCGGGGTGTGATGACACAAAGTCGTTGACGACAATAAATAACAACAACATGAAGCGTCTCAGGCAACCGCAATGCTTCTGCAATGTGTAAAAACAAAGACAAAGATCCCCTGTGTAGCCTGCACCGACTTGGATCAAGTGCTGTTAGCGAGCAGCACCTGTGAAGGCCGGCACGGTACGCGAGGGGGTGGGTGGCCAGCACCACGCCCGGCCGCCTTCGTCTCCCCAATGGGGATGTTTACACATTGCATCAGGTCGTAATTTGTGGCTCAGTCGACCTAGGGGAGACCCAGTACCGGTTCAAATATTCGTCACTGGTGTTGGCCGTGAGTGGGACTCGAACTCGGGTCTCGCGATGTGTGGTCCTCTACGTCCAACGATCCGTATCGGCCCCTGGTCCCAGACCGGGTGACCTCACGTCCTCACGCGTGTCGGGACCCACTGAGGTGGCGTCACTTCAAAGTGAGTCACGTGACGACCATTTGAAACGGGCGGCAGTTGTGGAGTCATGGACGCGTTATACTGGTAGGAACCTCCTGGTTACACCAGCCCACAGGGGATTATTGTGTCCGTCCGTCCGTCGTACCGGGAGGGGCTGGGTGGGGAGGGAGGGGCTGGGTGGGGAGGGTGGGGAGCGGCTGGGTGGGGAGGGTGGGGCTGGGTGGGGGGTGGGAGAGGTGGGGCTGGGTGGGGAGGGCTGCTCACCCGTGGTGCCCTTAAAAACTCAACGTTTAACCTACTCACGCCGGCTTGTGCCCGCCCTTCACAGTCGGGCATATCTGCGGAATACACCACGCCGCCGTTGACCCTGGCCATTGACCGAGCAACCCAACGTTCTTACCAGCTCCTTCCGCAGGAATGTGATTAGCCGTGTGGATTCATCGGTTTCACTACCTCAGGTGGCAGCAGTGCTGGATGAGCTAGTGCGGGGCCTGTAGTATTTTTATTTGCTATACAACCAGATAATACGACAAATCGCTAACCTTAAACACCGAGTCGATCATAAAAGCTGAAGGCAGTATAGTACTATAGTAATAATCTTGGCAGCGATGTCTGCTGTAGCCCACGTGTGTGGAGCGTCTCCTGTTTGGCCTTTGTGTCTGCGCGTCGACTCGAATCAAATGGGGTGGGGGTTCTTTTAAAGTCTAATTTACGGTTGTTTAGATTCAGCCCAAACGCGTCTACCTCCTGAAATGGAGGTTTGATATTCAGAGGCCAAGGCCAGGATTTCCTGCTCAATTGAACAGCGGAGGCATCGGTGTTGATCTCCTGTTTATATTGCCCAAGCCAGTGCTCTAATACAACCACGCGGTTGACTTCCCGACAAAGTGACACCCATCTCATCTCACGCCCCAAACCGATGATTTGCTGAGTCAACCCCCAACCAGGATTTAAAACCCGCGACCATTATTACATCATCATCATCAGCAGCACCAGAGCCACTACCACCACCCACCTCGTCGTAATAATTGTCATCACTACCTTGATCGTCGGCATTCCAGTGTGGGTGAAGCGGTTTCCGCCTCGGGAAGCTGTGGCACTCAGGGTGATTGATGATCCAGCACTCGATCACTGGCTCAGGTAAGGCCCACTGAGCTGTATCGCTCTTTTTCAGAAGCGACATGGCTATCACAAATGATAGCCCAACGAAGTGGCTTATCACGTGGACACGTATCGCAGACAAACACTATAAACGCGTGGTGATGTTTATTTAAATGTGGAGAGAAAAACCGGAGGACCCGGAAAAAAATCCACACGACCACGGGGAGAGAGACACACGCAAACTCCAAATATACAGCAGCAGGCATCAGGGTAGGGATCGAACCGACGACCTCCTGCATACCAAGCGAGGTAGTTAACATCTCATAGCCACCGTGGCATCCTATTGGCTGGTGAGGAGGGTGAGTGAGTGGAGTGGAGTGAGTGGAATGGAGTGAGTGAATGGAGTGGAGTGAGTGAGTGGGTGAGCGGGTGAAGTGAGTGAGTGAGTGAAGTGAGTGAGTGGAGTGAGTGAGTGAGTGGGTGAGTGAGTAAGTGGGTGAATGGGTAAATGAGTGGGTGAATGGGTGAGTGAGTGGAGTGAGTGGAGTGAGTGAATGGAGTGGAGTGAGTGAGAGTGAGTGAGAGTGAGTGAGGGGGTGAGCGGGTGAGTTGGTGAGTGAAGTGAGTGAGTGAAGTGGAGTGAGTGAGTGGATGGGTGGGTGAGTGAGTGGGTGGGTGAGTGAGTGAGTGAGTCACTCACACACGCAGTGTGCAGCAGGTCACTCACACACGCAGTGTATAGAAGGTGACACACACACAGTGTGTAGCAGGTGACACACACACAGTGTGTAACAGGTGACACACACACAGTGTGTAGCAGGTCACACACACACACAGTGTGTAGCAGGTGACACACACACACAGTGTGTAGCAGGACACACACACACACAGTGTGTAGCAGGTGACACACACACAGTGTGTAGCAGGTGACACACACACAGTGTGTAGCAGGTCACACACACACACAGTGTGTAGCAGGTGACACACACACACAGTGTGTAGCAGGTGACACACACACACAGTGTGTAGCAGGACACACACACACACAGTGTGTAGCAGGTGACACACACACAGTGTGTAGCAGGTGACACACACACAGTGTGTAGCAGGTCACACACACACACAGTGTGTAGCAGGTGACACACACACACACAGTGTGTAGCAGGTGACACACACGCAGTGTGTAGCAGGTCACACACACACGCAGTGTGTAGCAGGTCACTGTTGCACGCACTGCGCGTGCCGTGTCAGCACTTTTAGGCGTTCAATGCAGTCCAGCCCCGAAGGAATGAAAGTGACCTAAAGTACACTTTACACAAGAAGAAGTCTGCTTCAAGCCAAGTGACACTATCAGGCGGAGCACAGCACAGGAGAGTCCCTTCAGGATCCGAGCCCATAATGAGACCCCGGGGACAGTTTTACGGTCGCCACCTTTTCCAATGTAGACCAAACTTTGACATATTTCCATGGGAAGCAGAATGTGCAGTAAACTGTAATAAACGAGACCTCGGGACAAATCAATTCCTGCTGGCAGGTGAATCCTGGACAGAGGTGAGCAACCATCGTCGACATCCGCCGTGTCGATCGCCCGCTCCCACGTGGGTGGTCTCGCGGCCACCCACGTGGGTGGTCTCGCGGCCACCCACGTGGGTGGTCTCGCGGCCACCCACGTGGGTGGTCTCGCGGCCACCCACGTGGGTGGTCTCGCGGCCACCCACGTGGGTGGTCTCGCGGCCACCCACGTGGGTGGTCTCGCGGCCACCCACGTGGGTGGTCTCGCGGCCACCCACGTGGGTGGTCTCGCGGCCACCCACGTGGGTGGTCTCGCGGCCACCCACGTGGGTGGTCTCGCGGCCACCCACGGCCACCTGCCGCTCGTCGTGCGTATCGCGGTTGCAACCCAGCGGCCGCCCTGGTTATTTGCGTGGGCGCCTCGGTCGCGAGATGTTAACTACCTCGCCTGGTTTGCGGGAGGTCGTGGGTTCGATCCCGACCCTGACGCCTGCTGCTGTATATTTGGAGTTTGCGGTGTCTCTCACCCCGTGGTCGCATGGATTATTTATCCAGGTCCTCTGGTTTTTCCCTCCAATACGTTCAGAGTATTTGGATGCAGTACATTTACACGTGATCGGCCACTTCGTTGAGCTGTCATTTGTGGCCGGGTCGCTTCTTAAAAAGAGATATTTAGCTCGCTGGGCCCTACTTGGCAATAGTGTTGCTGCAGATGTATTCACCATACAGATACTACGCGCAGTCTGCTTCACTGTGGACGTTTAAAGTGTCGTGGGATAATTCACAAGAGCAGGCCATTGAGTGCTCGCGTCGTGGTATTCAATTTGGCAAATTAGAAAACATCGCTAAATTGTTCGGATGGGATAATATGGTTGTCATGTCCTCGTTTGAACGGTTCGTATTGTTCTCCTACAAGTGTTATTTTCACATTTGCACGTGCAATGTCCAAACCAATAAACCAATAAACTCGGCTGTCCCAACCCCCACTCCTTGCGATCCCTCAACACGCTCCGCATCTCTGCTTTCACCAATTGACTCATCCCCATTCAAGTACAAATTAGTCGCTGCTGCACGCGCCCGATGATGATTGTCGTCCACACGTCGTCCCACGTGACTTGCTGCGTCACGTGACAGCCACTGGAGCGATGCGCTTCTTTTCTTTACAACTGCGTTTCGTGTTTAGTTGTTTGTCCTGCCTCCGCACCTCCGATTAGCGTGGTTGGATACGTACGGTGCGAAAGAAGTTCAACATACAGTACGTACATCCATTGCGATCTCAAATGCATTTGACTGCTAATTGGAACGCGTTTAAGATCGGGCGCGTGCAGAGTGGAAGAACTGAATTTGTATTTGAGCGCCGAGTAAATTGTTAAACGCGTAAAGAACGGAGCGAGGTGGAGTGGGGAGGGGTGGAGTGGGGAGGGGTGGCGTCGCAAGGTCTGGCTGGAGTTTGAGAGATCCCGAGACTAAACTCTTCAAAATACACAACACCTTCCCCCGCTGCCACGAACTCTTCCGAGCGGCTTGGAGCGGACGTTTGCGCTCTTGGGAGAAGCGCCTCTCTCTCGCGTCATCCCTCAACAACAACAAACCGCGAAAGGGTCGTGATTCGTATTCATAAGTTCACCGCACATTTGACCGTTCGTGGCAGCGGGGGGGGGAAGGTTTCGTGAACGGCCCTCGACAAGAGCCGGGGGATTCATTCCTCCTCGCGCCACCCACTCGAGTCGTGTGCACATTTTTCTTACTCCCGAGCCACATTCTTGCCGCAAACCTGCACGCAAGGCGAGGCGTGGTGCTGGCCACCCACCCACCCACCCCCTCGTGTGCCACAGCGCCGGCATTCTTCACAGGTGCTCCCTTACAGCGCTTACCCCACAGGCAATCCGCTTGGGCTACACGGGGGATATATGCCTTTGTAGTTATGCTTTAAACGAATACCCGGCGCGGTGTGAAAATCAGCACTCGTTGGAAGACAAACGCGTTGGGGGGGGGGGGAGGTCTTGGCCACCCACTCTATCGTGTGTTGTGGCCGGCGTTCATCGGTGTTCGATAAAATAACTTGCCCCCTCATTCTGTGCAAGGCTATAGGGGGAATCTTTGTCTTTATGGTTGTGTGTGGGAGTGGCGTTCGTGCGCAGTGGCCGAGCGGTTGGCGCGCTGCGCTACGAACCCAACGACCCAAGTTCGATTCCCGCTCGCAGCTCTTTAATTCATTCTCGATTTGAAGCTTTCGTGACTGCAAGGATTCATACTCTTAGGATTTTTCGGTAAAGTCACGTAGGTAAAAAACAATAATAAATAAATAATAAAAATAGTAGAAATAAAATAAAAAATCACGACGTTTCGGGCGCAACACAAGCTTCCGTCATCAGGTGGGACAACCACAGCAAGAAACAATTGCTGAAGTGGGCAAAAGAGCTGCTGTAACAAGGCGCTATATAGGTGAGAGACGGGGGAGGAGCCAGGGAGGAGAGATAGAGGAGGGGGGGGGGGGAGATGCGGATATGAAGGGGGGTTTTGGGTGAGTTTAGGGGGTTTTGGGTGAGTTTAGGGGGTTTTGGATGAGTTTAGGGGGGGGGGGAGGGGGGGGGGCTTATGAATCTTTAATTCATCGCGCGCGGTTCTATCGGAGCGGCAGAACGCAGCGCGATCACAGCCGGTGGCAAAGGCTCACGAATGTCTCCCGTGCCGAAAGCTGTCTACACACACACACAGACAAAGGTCCCCCGTATAGCCTTGAACAGACTGGAAGACAAAATTGAGTCGCATCGAGTTTGGTTACCAATCGTGGGGGCGGGTGAACGACTCCACGAGGCCCTCTCGCCGTGAAACTGGAACCACGAGTTGAGTCGCCTCGCGTGACACCGTCGGGGTCACGGGCAGCCTCGGATGATGATAACTCGGAGTGCACAGACCCCCTGATAATGGTAATCACCCCACCGCGCCAAACCCCAGTGAGATTGGAGGGGAGAGGCAGGAGAGTACGTGGAGGGGAGTGGAGTGGGATGAGAGGTAGGAGAGTGCGTGGAGGGGAGTAGAGTGAGATGAGAGGGCAGGGGTCGGAGAGTGCGTGGAGGGGAGTAGAGTGAGATGAGAGGGAGGGGAGTTGAGTAAGAGGCGTTACTCTGCTCGTTCAGTGTCCACGGCGCCCCACTGTGGGGACAACGCCGTATTGCATCACAACAACAAAACACTTGGAGACACGACTGCATCATTAAATTATAAGCAGGGGGTGCGAGTTGAAGCGCGTGATTTCCCGCTGTAAACACGGCCAATGTTGCCTCCTTTAACGGGGTCGGCACATTCATAGACACGACAGGGTCACGAGTTTCAGACGAGACGTGACAAAGAGCGCGCGTGGAACAAGAGCACGTGTGGAACAAGGGACACGGCCACGTGCACATTCTGCAAAGAGGACATCATGAGCATCACGTCGTGAGGAAGTGCATTGTGGGCCTCTCTTGTCTGAGGTCACCATCAATGTTGAGCAAATGTGACTGAGTGGCAGCAGCAGCGATGGGCGCCACGGTGGCTAGGAGATGTTAACTACCTCGCCTGGTATGCAGGAGGTTATTCACTTCACATTTACAGATTTGACGAGAGCCGTGATGTAACTTTCTAAACTCCACTTTATGATGAGGTTTAAACTGCTCTGAAGTGCAAAACCGTGGGTCTCATGTAGGGTTTGACAACTCTGACCGAAGCTATTTCGGGATATTTTTGTAAATTATTATTCATTATTATTAATAATTTATGTTTCTTAAAATATCCGCTCATTAAAACCTCCCGGCCTTGCTTCCAGTCGTGAGCGGGAGATCGACGCCAGGAGACTCGCGGCCACGACCCGGGAGGGTTGCCCAACCCCTGCCGGCATCACCGCCGATGCACTCCGCGCGTCCCATCAACCCCCTCGCCGCCTCGTCGCGTTGTGACGTGAAGGTGGCCGGGTGATGCTGCTGATGCTGCTGATGCTGCTGCTGCTGATGCTGCTGATGCTGCTGCTGATGCTGATGATGATGCTGATGATGATGATGCTGCTGATGATGATGATGATGCTGCTGATGATGATGATGATGCTGCTGCTGATGATGATGATGCTGCTGCTGCTGATGATGATGATGATGCTGCTGCTGCTGCTGATGATGCTGCTGCTGCTGCTGATGATGATGCTGCTGCTGCTGATGATGCTGCTGCTGCTGCTGCTGCTGATGATGATGATGATGATGCTGATGATGATGATGCTGATGATGATGCTGCTGCTGCTGCTGCTGCTGCTGCTGATGATGATGATGATGATGCTGCTGCTGCTGATGATGATGATGCTGTGGTGGAGTGGGCGGCCAGATCCTAGAGAGTAACTGGTCGTCGTGGTGGCTGGGAGATGTTAAGCACCTCGCCTGGTGTACAGGAAGTCGTGGGTCGATCCCGACCCTGACGTCTGCTGCTGCTGTATTTGGCGTTTGCACCTCTCTCTCTCTCTACTCCTGGTCACGTGGATGTTTCTCCGGGTCCACCGGTGTTTCCGTCCACATTTAGAATCAACATCACGCGTTTAGAGTATTTGACTGCTGCTATACATTTCCACGTGATAAGCCACTAAGCTGAGCTATCATTTGTGGCCAGGTCGCTTCTGAAAAATAACTATACAGCTCAGTTGGCCTTGCCTGCTAATATACAAATAGTTTAACTGTTTAACCACTCGCAAACATCCTCACCACTCACCAGCCTCACCATTGTCCTCACCAACCTCACCACTCACACACCTTACCACTCACAGACGACCTCTTTAATGCTGCTGCGTCGGTTTCATGTGAAGCTCTCCCACGCGTTTTCGGGTCGTGGCGCGTGTTTGTTTGACACGAGTGTCCGACGTTTCGC
Source organism: Lampetra planeri (assembly GCF_965212315.1). Taxonomy (NCBI): domain Eukaryota; kingdom Metazoa; phylum Chordata; class Hyperoartia; order Petromyzontiformes; family Petromyzontidae; genus Lampetra; species Lampetra planeri. The sequence goes on from NC_136157.1 coordinate 7,488,221, forward strand.
TCCACCACTCGGCACGTGCCGCCAAATGTCGGACGTCTGGCCAAACAACGCGCGGCGCAGGCTGAACACAGCTGGGAGAGCTATCCCAGTAGACATGGGACGTTGACGCAAACGTTGAACCAACGTTTGTTCAACGGTTTCACCCACTTTGTGTCAACGTTGCATCAACGCTGCCTCAACGTTGGCGTGTTTACCGGGGGGGGGGGGTATTGCTGCATGCGAGTGACGAGACCCCCCCCCCCCCCCGAGTGTCTGTAATCAGAGGCAGGGGTGGCAGGGAGCGCAGTGGTTGGTGGGGGGGGGCATTCGACGATTCGGAGCGGATGCCCGCCACGGCGTTTAATGATTGAACCGCTAACTGGACGCTGCGTGTGGCAATGTTGACTTGAACTGCGGTGGGAGGGTTCGGCAGCGTTGCTTGGGATTCCGGGAAGGCCCCTTGATTCGGGAAGGATATGCAGGAGGGGCCATGAAGAGGATTATTATTATAATATTGTTTAAACATGTGCACATATAAAGGGCGAGCTGTGGTAGATGTCGGCAGAGAGCTGCGCGGTGCATCTGGGACCGAAGCTTCGCTGGAGGTGGCCCCGGCACGAGAGTGGGAGACACCTGGGACCAAAGTTAGTTCCGCCGCACCTCCGATTATCACGGTTGGCTACGTACGGTGCCGAAGAAGTTCAAGGTGCGTACATGTTGAGAGAGACGTCTGCTGTGTGCATGCTTGTTGAACTTTGTTCACACCGTACGTAGGAGGTGCTGTGCGTGTCTGCTTCGTGTGGACTGGAAGGATTATTGAATGTAGGATGAGAAAATAGACAAGCAGGCAATTCAGTACGCGTGGAACGTCGGGCCAATGTTGACTCAACGTTGGTTCCATGGACATGCCATTAGCCAAAAGTTTATTGCTTAGATATCCTTCATATATCATTAAACAAGTCTTACACAATCCATCAGCCGCATGTCCTTCTGGGAGTGCCTATGTTGAGCAGCATTGATTCAAGACGAGCAAACTCTGGGCCGGTTTTGACACACATCGTCTCATCAACAGTCGGGTTTTCTTGCTGGTTACCTGCCGATCTTGCAGGCAAGGGCCTTGTCTTTAATTGGGGCGCCACGGTGGTGAGATGTTAACTACCTCGCCTTGTATACAGGAGGTCGTGGGTTCAATCCCGACCAAGACGCCTGCTGCTGTACATTTGGAGTCTGCGTCTCTCTCCCAGTGGTCGCGTGGATTTCTCTCCGGGTCCTCCGGGATTTTTTTTCTCCGCATTTAGTATCGCGCGTTTCGAGTGTTTGACTGCTACACAGTTCCACGTGAACATCAGCCACTTCGCTGAGCTGTCATTGGTGATGTAGCCATGATGTAGCCATCACAAATGGTCGGTGTTTTAAAAGAGCTATACAGCTCAGTGGGCCTTTACCTGGTCAAATAAAAAAAATAGTTCGGTAAATTAGTTTCAGTATTCACTAGGCCCCTCAAATGATACCGGTAGGATGATTGATAACAGCAAGGTAACGAGGAGCCTCAAGAACAACGTTTTAAATCGACGCGTTTGGCTCAGAACTCCGGTCGTTAACAAATACAACATGAAACAACGACTTCAAGGTGCGCAGCCTGAAGAGACGCGTCCTGTGGAGTTGGCGACAAGAGGATCGCGCGGATTTGAGACCTGTACATGAATTGGCCGAGAAATACCTTAATACATAGAGGACCGCAGAACTTGGGGAGTGGCTGTTACTGTCGCGCCAGCTCTCTGCCTTGCTGCTGTTACCATCCGGGTCAAGTCTGTGGTGCCTTCAGCCATTGTGAGATGCAATCTGCATGATCGGTGACGCTGTTAGTGAAACTAAAACACTATTTTAGAGACCCATAAGAGACTCGTAGACATCCATATACATCAACTGGAGACCCACAGAGACTCGCAGAGACCCAGAGACGCATAGAGACTTGTAGATATCAATAGAAATCCATTAGGGACCCATAGAGCCATGGAGACCCAGATATGTGCTCACAGAGATGTATAGATATATACAGAGTGTCATACCAAACTAAACTAATTTGTTTTGCCAGGTGTAAGGCTCACTGAGCTGTGTAGCTCTTTTTCAGAAGCGACCTGGCCACAAATGATAGCTCAACGAAGTGGCTTATCACGTGGAAACTTATAGCAGCCAAATACTCTAAATGCGTGTTTATAAATGTGGAGGGAAAAAAATCCACGCGACCACAGGGAGAGTGAGAACACAGGCGAGGTAGTAAACATCTAACCACCGTGGCACCCCAAACACGTATCGAACCCCAGGCACTGATAGAGAGGAGCCATGGTTTCAACACTCACTACTTGGCCGATGACACCTTCATAAACAGAGGAATGCAGAGCTTGGAGGGGGGATTTGCAGCCGGATGATCGCGTGGCTACTGCTGCTGCCTTCTGTGCAAGTGAACATTCTCTGTAGGAGCTCCTCGCTCCTGTGATTCGCTCCCCTCTTTCTCTCGCTCTATACGAGGGTGATTCCGTGCTGCGAGGTGAAGCGTTGTGTGTGTGGAAGTGCAGCGGTTAGCGCTACGCTGCGCTTCGAACCTTGCGACCCGAGTAACGATTTCCGCTCACGGCCAACACCAGTGATGATTGTCTGAACCGGTCTTGAGCCTCTCCTAGGTCGACTCGGCCTCAAATGAGTACCTGGTGCGGTGTGTAGTAAACATTGCTAATGGGGAGACAAAGGCGGTCGGGCGTGGTGCTGGCCACCTCCTCGTGTGGCGTCCCGACCTTCATAGGTGCACTCTAACAGCTCTTGTACACGTGTGTATGTTCAACTTCTTTCGCACCGTACGTAGCTAACTGTGCTCATCGGAGGTGCAGGGGAAAGACCACAAACTAAACACAAAAAGCAGTTCTAGAGAAATGACTCGCCCCACCAACTTGCCCCAACAGTCTGCTAAGGCTGTGTGGTGGCTGTGTGTTGATAGTGGTGTCTGTGTGTGTAGTGGTGGTTGTGTGTGTGTGGTGGTGTCTGTGTGTTGTGGTTGTGGAGCCGTGTCGCCCTCTCAGACCTCGGTTTGCCCACATAGACAGATAACGGATAACGGCGACTCCGATAACAGAGAGGTCAGCCCTCGCTTACACAGCAGAATGGTCACCCGCCCGTGTGTGTTTGTCTTTGTGTGTCTGTGTGTGTGTCTGTCTGTGTGTGTGTGTGGGTGTGTGGGTGTCTGTGTGTGTGTGGGTGTGTGGGTGTCTGTGTGGGTGTCTGTGTGTGTGTGTGGGTGTCTGTGTGTGGGTGTGTGGGTGTGTGGGTGTCTGTGTGTGTGTGTCTGTGTGTGTGTGGGTGCCTGTGTGTGTGTCTGTGTGTGTGTGTCTGTGTGTGGGTGTCTGTGTGTGGGTGTCTGTGTGTCTGTGTGTGTGTCTGTGTTGAATCCCGTCTCTCATCCCCTCTTATCTCTCTGGTCCCGTATTTAATGTTTTAGAATAAGCACCACTACTCAACACGTGACCGATTATAAACTTTACCCGAGGCCACACACACTGTGTGTTATTGACGAAAGTGTTGAGTTTGTGGTGTGTTGTTTCTGTTGTTTGTGTTTTGTTTGTAGGGTGTTGTTTGTGCGTTTGTGTTTTCTAGATGACATCTCTGGATTGTTAAGAGAGGGGAAGAGTGGGCACAGAATCTGAATCTTTATTTATCCTGGAGGTTGTCCAGTAAGGGACGGGTCGGCAAGTCACAACAACAACAACAAACAGGACAACAACAACAATTAACGATAGCAGTGCAAAATAGAGAAAAAATGGGAAGCAAGTCACTAAACACAAACACCTTCCCTTTGCTAGCTGCCCCCCCCCCCACCCGCACAGCCACTGAGCCGCCACCTGGGCCACATTGTAACGACTAGGTGGTTCCTCGACTCGTCGGACAACGAACGTGGGCGGGGCTTGCAAGGGGGTTTCCAGCATTCACGGCGTTGGATCACATGGGGGGGGGGGCTATGTTGGTGGTGGCTGTGTGGTGGTTGTGGAGCCGTGTGATACCACCGCAGGTTGCGTCTGTAAAACATAGCAGCGCCTCCCTTCGTCGTCACGGTCGCTCTGCACCATAAGAATGATAACGCCGATACTAGATGTATTAACTAATAATAAATAACAACTATTTAAACTAAACAATTATTTTTACCAGTTAAGGCCCACTGAGCTACATGGTGATTTATCAGAAGCGGCCTGGCCGCTAATGATAGCTCAATGAAGCGGCTTATCATGTGGACATTTATAGCAGCCAAATACTCCGACACGCATGTTTCTAACAGTGCAGGGAAAACCCAGAGGACCCGGAGAAAGATCCACGCGACCACGGGGCGATAGACACCGCAAGCTCCAAATACACAGCAGCAGGCGTCGGGGTCGGTATGGAACCCACGACCTCCTGTACACCAGGCGAGATCGTTAACATCTCCTAGCCACCGTGGTGCCCCCCCCCCCCCCTCAATTATGTTTTGTAACGCCGCGACGTCTCTCTGTCCGCACGCGCCCCCAGCTGCGCCGGTGAGGATGCGTCCTCTCGCCTGGCTCGCGGTCGCCTGCTGCTGCTGCTCCACGTGGGTGCCGGCCGCCCCCGCCGTCGTCAGGACTCACTTCATCGCGATCCGCGAGGTCGACTGGGACTACGCGCCCGCGCGGCGCAACCTCATCGCCGACGTGAGCGTGGACGACGACGAGTGAGTGCCGGAGCCGGCGGCGTCCCAAACCGCGGCGCGTCGGCCCACGTTCCGCCGACTCGCTCCATGGGCCGTTCTGCACCGCACGCGCCTGATGATTAATAAACACGTCCCAACGCGACGCGCTCGGCGATTTAACAACCCCCCACCTCACTCACCCACCCACTCAGCTCACCCACTTACTCACCCACTTACTCACCCACCCACTCAGCTCACCCACTCACTCAACCACCTCTCAACTCACTCACCCACTCACTCGCCCGCTCACCCACTTACTCACCCACTTACTCAGCCACTTACTCACCCACTTACCCACTCAACTCACCCACTCAACTCACCCACTCAACTCACCCACTCAATTCACTCACCCACTCACTCAACCACCTCTCAACTCACTCACCCACCCGGTCACTCACGTACTCGCCCACAAACTAACTCGCTCAAACACTCGCCCAACTTTCCGCTCGCTCGCCCGCTCACCCACTTACTCACCTACTTACTCCTTCACTCACCCGCCCACTAACTCGCCCGTCTCTCTCCTCCTCCCGGCGCCGCGTGCGCGCCAAGGCACGCCGGCACGTTCATGCGACGGGGCCCGCGTCGCGTGGGCACCGTGTACACCAAGGCTGTGTACGAGGAGTACGCGGACGCCGCCTTCTCGCTGGCGCTGCCCAAGGAGCCGTGGCTCGGCTTCCTGGGGCCCGTGCTGCGCGCCGAGGTGGGCGACACCGTCGTCGTCCACCTCAGGAACTTGGCGTCGCGCCCCTACACCATCCACTCGCACGGCCTGCACTACGACAAGAGCAGCGAGGGTGAGCGGGGGCAGTTGGGGCGGGGGGGGGTTGGGGGGGCACTGCGAGAGAGAGGAGCACACCTCGAGAGTCCTGCAGCATCGGGTTGGAGTTCCTGTGGGTGACTTGTGGGTGACCTGTGGGTGGCCTGTGGGTGACCTGTGGGTGACCTGTAAAGCGGGTCGGTTGCTCGCCGAATCGTCTGGACGCCTCCCTTGCTCCTCCCGCTCCCCCCCCCACCCCCCGCCAGGAGCCCCCTACCCCGACCACACGGAGCGCCATCAGCAGGCGGACGACGCGGTGGCTCCGGGCGAGAGCCGCGAGTACACGTGGAGCCTGAAGCCCGAGTACGGCCCCACGGAGGCCGACCCGGCCTGCATCACGTGGACGTACCACTCGCACGTCGATGCGCCCAGGGACATCGCCGCGGGGCTCATCGGCCCGCTGCTCGCTTGCAAGAAAGGTGCGCCCCCCCCCCCCCGGCTGCCCGGGACCCCCCCACAACCCACCCCTCACGCGGGACGGCGGGGGGGGGGGGGGTCGAGGACGCCGTGACGTTGACAAAATAAAAAATCCGAGTTGGAACTCGTTGTAGCGCCGGTGGCGTCGTCCACCGTGGGGCGATATTTATTTTCAACGGTCTCTAAGCCACAGTGCGCTAAGCAGTGCACCACCACTCGGAGAAAGAAACCAACGAGGGTGGTAGGAGTGCGTGGAGGGGAAAGTAGAGCGAGATGGAGAGGCGAGTGTGGCGGGGCGAGTAGAGGTGAGATGGAGAGGTAGGAGAGTGCGTGGGAGGAGAGTGAGATGAGATGAGAGAGGAGGAGTCCATGGAGGATGTTGAAGACGGAGAGTGCGATCCTGAAATGGATCTGGGATTGGCCGAGGTTCTGTCTCCCTCGGGGTGTGGTGGGGGGGATGGTCTGGCCCCCCAGCGAGCGGATGGCCTCGCGTGCACCCCGCAGGCTCTCTGGACGAGCACGGGAACCCCCAAGACCCGGACCGAGCGTTCTTCCTCCTCTTCTCCGTCATGGACGAGAACCTGAGCTGGTACCTGCAGAGGAACGTGGAGCGCTTCTGCGAGCAACCGGCCACCGTGGACGTCAACGACGAGGACTTTGTGGAGAGCAACAAGATGCATGGTGCGACGTCGCGCGGGGGACAAGGGGCACAACCGTGGCGAGATGTTAACTACCTCGCCTGGTATACAGGAGGTCGTGGGTTCGATCCCGACTTTTACCCCGGGTCCTCCGGTTTTTCCGTTCTATATTTGGAATCGATGTGCATTCGGAGTATCTGGAATCGACGTGCGCTCAGAGTATCTGGCTGCTGCTATAAATGTCCATGCGATGATCAGCCACTCGGTTGAGCCATCATTTGTGATAGCCACAAAAACACCTCTTAACTATCATAGGGATGTATTTTGAACTTCTTTCGCACTGTACGTGGGCCACCCGTGGCTAGGGGGAAGGACTACCAGCTAAGCACGAAAAGCTTTTTTTTTGGGCTCGTCGATCGTGACCCGAGGGGGGCCTCCCCCCCCCCCCCCCCCGCCCGGCAGCCATCAACGGCTACGTGTACGGCAACGCGCCGCGGCTGGAGCTGTGCGCCGGCGAGCGCGTCTGGTGGCACCTCGTGGCGATGGGCAACGAGGCGGACGTCCATGCCGCCCACTTCCTGGGCCACACGCTGGAGGAGCGCGGACGCCGCGTCGACACCGTCGCCCTCTTCCCGGCCACGTTCCGATCGGCGCGCATGGCCCCGGCGCGCGTGGGCACCTGGCTCATCAGCTGCCAGGTCAACGACCACGTGCAAGGTGACCGAGGGGTTTTCCCTCCGTGGCGTCGACAACCGCGCTACTCGGAGGTTGCTGGGAAAGGATAAAAACAAACTAAACGCAACGGCAAGCGGTTCTAAGGAAATTTGTTTACAATTCACCTGCGGCGGCGGCTTGTTTGCGACGTCGACTAAGGCGACGCTGCCGCTGGGGGTCCCCTCGCCGGCCAGCTGCGAGCGCGAGAATTTCAAACCACGGCCCCCCTCCCCCTTCCCACCCCCGCGTCCCCCCCCCCCCCCCCCCCCAGCCGGCATGATGATGCTGTACACGGTGCGCGACTGCGGCTTGAAGCCTCCCGGCCCCGCGCAGGCGCCCGTGAGCGGCGGCGTGACGCGCACGTTCTTCGTGGCGGCGCAGGAGGAGGTGTGGGACTACGCGCCGGGCGGGCGCGACCGCATCTCGGGCACGAAGCTCGACGAGCCGGGGAGGTGAGGGGCCTGGAGCGCCGTACGTCCCCGTGTGTGTCACCGTGTGTCTAACTAATCGCTGTGTATCTCCATTCTCCCCGTGTCTCTTCGTATCCCCGTGCGTGTCTCCGCGTGTCCGTGTGTGTTTGTCCCTGCGTGTCTGTGTGTCTCTGCGTGTCCCCGCGTGTCTCCGCGTGTCCCTGTGTATGTGTCCCTGCGTGTCCATGTGTGTCTGTGCGTGTTCCCGTGTGTCTTAGCGTGACACCGTGTGTGTGTGTCCATGTGTCACCGTGTGTGTGTCTCTGTGTGTCCCCACGTGTCTCTGCGTGTCCCCTAGCCCCTCGGCCGTGTTCCTCGAGCGGGGGCCGCACCGCGTGGGGAGCCGCTACTGGAAGGCCCGCTACGTGGCCTACGAGGACGACTTGTTCAGTGCCGTGCGCCAGCGCGGCAAGAACGACGAGCACCTCGCCCTGCTCGGTAATGCCGCTCGTAGGGCCCTCACCTTGCCTCTTTATCTTCCTGGGACGCACAAACCATTTGCGTCGGTGATCTCTATCCTTTGTATAATTGTGTATGTATATATGTGCACGTGTGTAATGTTGCTGTACTGTACATGTGTGTTTTTGTGAGTGTGTGGGGCAGTGGTAGCGCACTGCACTACGAACCCGGTGACCCGAGTTCGATTCCCGTTCACGGCCAACACCGGTGACGATTATCTGAACCGGTCCTGGGCCTTCCCTAGGTCGACTCCGCCTCAAATAAGTACCCGGTGCGGTGTGTATACTTCGCCACCGGGAAGACAAACGCGGCCGGGCGCGGTGCTGGCCACCCACCCCCCTCACGGGTGCTCGCGATCAGCGCTTGCCCCAACGTTCTGTTAATGCTCCACGGCGGTGGTGGTGGTGGTGGGGATCTTTGTCTGTGCGCGTGCAGGTCCCGTGCTGCGCGTGGAGGTGGGGGACGTGCTGCAGGTCGTGTTCTGGAACAACGCGAGCCGCCCGTACAGCATCCAGCCGCACGGCGTCTCCTACCTCAAGCAACATGAGGGCGCCGCGTACAGCGACGGCGTGGCCGGTGAGCCGGGGGTCACGGGTCACAGGGCGAGCCAGGGGTCACGGGGCGAGCCAGGGGTCACAGGGTGAGCCAGGGGTCACAGGGCGAGCCAGGGGTCACAGGGTGAGCCGGGGGTCAAGGGGTGAGCCGGGGGTCACAGGGTGAACCAGGGGTCACGGGGTGAGCCAGGGGTCACGGGGTGAGCCGCTCACGAGCTGGGTTTGAGCCTTAATCTGGGGTGAGCATTCCTAGTGTCAGAATCACCATGAACACCGGATCCTAACCCCCAGTCGTGAACCCACATTGCGAACCCCGACACCCAATTGACAGACCCCACATCGTCAACCTCGAACCGTGACCCAAAATCAAGAACTCCAAATCGCGACCCCTCACGCGACCCCGGCAGCGTGACCCCCGCAGCGCGACCCGGTACCGTGCTGCCCCCCCTAACCCCGAGCGCTCGTGCAGGCGGGGAGTCAGTGGCGCCAGGCCGCCGCTTCCTGTACCGCTGGGTGGTGGGCGAGGAGTCTGGCCCGGCGGGGAACGACCCGGACTGCGTCACGTGGCTCTACTACTCGGCGGCGGACAGCGTGCGGGACACCAACTCGGGACTCGTGGGGCCCCTCGTCGTGTGCCGCCCCGGCAAGCTGGGCGCAGACGGCGCGCAGGTCGGCTCCCTGGCGTGGTGGCCCCCCACAATTGGGAGAGGGGTGGTGGGCACGACGCGGGCAATGCCGGACGAAGTGTGACGACGCTAGACGCAACGAGCAGCGACGCCATCTGCTTGCGTTCCGCTCTCCGCGTTGCCGCTCCGCGTGCCCGGCCGGGGCAGCGGTTGCGAAGCGCGTCCAAGCGTCGTCACGGGACGCCTGAAAATTTGAGCGGCGATGCCGCAGCAGATCGGTCGGTGATTGACAATATTAGTTTATTTTGGGTGAGATCGTCGTGTAGCGGATAATGCCACGTTCGACAATTGCCCTCCACCACCCGACACGGCCAGTTAAATCAAGCTGTCATGTCACGTGGGCAAATGCACCAATTGATTTGGTTTAAGCAAACCGGAATGTTGAAAGGCGAATCATTGGTTTGCCACAGATTTATACAGGCTCCCTTGAGCTTACTAGGGACCCATACACTTGTGCTTTGTTTGCTTATGCCCCCCCCAACCTCCCCCCCCCCAATTGTATTCTACATTATTGTTAATTATGATTATATTCTTTGATTCTTTCGGTAAAGTCACGTAGATAGAAAATAAAATAAAAAATAAAAAAACTCACGTCACGCAACACAAGCGGTAGGCATCATGACAACCGCTTGTGTTTTGCGATTTAAAAGTCGCGAGTTTTTTAAATTTTATTTTATATCTACGTGACTTTACCGAAAGACCTAAAGAATATGAATTCCTGCAGTCACGAAAGTTTTAAGTCAGAATTATGATGAGTCTGCTGCTTAGAGTTGTGGTCTAATGTGTGTTTACCTCCTGACCTGGACGTTTGATGCACGTGGATTCTGTCAGAAATTCGGCCATGTCCCGTGGTCTGGCATCCATCCCAGAGGGCAGTGCGGCAGCAAAATGCAAAGTTGTCCTGCCCCCCCCACCCCTCCCGTGCAGCGTGGCATCGACCACGAGTTCTCGCTGCTCTTCTCCGTGTTCGACGAGAACCTGAGCTGGTACCTGGAGCGGAACATCGCCGCTTTCGCGAGCGACCCGGCCGGCGTGAACCGGGACGACGACGACTTCCAGGAGAGCAACAAGATGCACGGTGCGGCCGCTGGACACGCACGCGATCCTCCCCCTCGGTGGCGGTGCACAACCACGTTTAACCGGTCGGTGCCACGGTGGTGAGAAGTTAACTATCTCGCCGGGTATACAGGAGGTCGTGGGTTCGATCCCGACCCTGACGCCTGCTGTGTATGTGGAGTTTGCGGTGTCTCTCTCCCCGTGGTCACGTGGCTTTTTCCCCCGGGTCCTCCGGTTTTTCTCTCCACGTGTATAATCAACATCACGCGTTCAGAGCATTTGGCTGCGATACCTTTCCACGCGATAAGCCGCTTCGTTGAGCTCTCATTTATGGCCAAGACACTTCTAACAAACATCTGCGTAGGGGAGCGGCCCTTACCTGGTGAAAATACAAATAGAACATTCGAGGAGGCAAAAACGTCCGCGCTGGGTGGGACGTGTGGCGCGGGATGGAGTGAGGACCGATTGGCGAGATGGCCGTTGGAACAGTCTCCACAAGCCCGGCCACCAAAGGGGGGAGGCCTTAAGGCCAGATGGTGGGATGCTGAATCTCTGGGTCTCTGGGTGAGTCTATCTAAGAGCAAGTGGTGGGATCTTGGGGGTCGAGTGTTGACCGTGCAGCAGCTGCGGGATCTAGCGGAGCGTGGAAACCATTGGCGGGGTCACGTTGTGCAGTCTGACGTTGCTCAGTGGCCCTCACAATTTGAGTGATTGTTATTTTGCATTGCTTAATAGCTGCCTCCACCAGTCTTTCGCTCGCTCTGTCCCATCCACAGAGGCCGTGTCTCTCTCCCTTCTCCCGTCCCACTGCCCCGTAAGTTATCTCTCATCCTCTCTTGATCTTCCTCTCCCAATGGGCCCTTTAACTCTCTCCATGCGCCCTTTGCTCTCTGTGTCTTCCTCACCCTCTCCTCTCTCTCTCTCCCTATCTCTCCTCCCCACCTGCCTCCACAGCCATCAACGGGCGCATGTACAACACCCTTCAGGGCCTCCGCATGTGCAAGGCCCAGCAGGTGTCGTGGCACCTGCTGGGCCTGGGCTCCGAGGTCGACGTCCACGCCGTCTACCTGGCGGGGAACACGATGCGCGCGTCGGGGCGCCGGCGTGACACCATCAACCTCTTCCCGCACAGCTCGCTCACGGCCACGATGAGCGCCGACAAGGCCGGTGAGCCCTCCCGGTGACCCACGCACCGGCGGCCGGTGCGTCAACTGCGCTCGGGCACAGAGCCAGATCCACGGTGGCTAGGAGATGTTAACTACCTCGCCTGGTATACAGGAGGTCGTGGGTTCAATCCCGACCCTGACGCCTGCTTGTTTATTTGGAGTTTACGGTCTCTCTCTCTCTCATCGTGGTCACGCGGATTTTTCTCCGGGTCTTCCGGTTTTCCCCTTCACATTTAGAATCAACATCACACGCTTAGTGTATTTGGCTGCTGCTATAAATTTCCACGTGGTGATGATAAGCCACTTGGTTTCTGACAGAGATGTAGCTCGGTGCCCCTTCCCTGGTGAGATAGAATAAAAATTAGTTTTATGGAGAATACCAAAGGAAATGAAGTGAATGTTGATTTTCTTTTTTGCTAGCAAAGCTTTGATGTCTCAGGACCGCCCCACACCTCTCAATGGGCTAGTTTCTCGTTCTGCCTCCGCTTGGGCCACGTCAGGGCGCATTGTTGCTGGGACCCCGAGAGCCCTGGCGGCCCACCTACGGCCCACGTGACAGGCCTCCAGCATCGCCCTGGCAGCCGCCCCCCGTCCGCTTCGGTGCCCGCCACTCGAATGCTTCCGCGCGCCGCGCAGCGTCGTACGATCCACGCGGACGCGCGAGGCGTTTCTTGCCTTGTTGCGATAGAATGGCAACGATGACCACATAGCCCTGTCCTTCATCTGCTCGCATCAACAACAACAGCAACCGCCGTTCGCCACTAAGTGGTGGTGACTTCACCACGGAGCTTGTGCCAGGCTAGTTGCACTTGAAGGCCACGTGTCGAACGCCCAGTGGCAGGAGGTCACGGGACAGACCCAGGTGGCATGGGTTGACTGAGATGACCGGCCGATGCACCACCTGTGCCCCCTACCGTGCTCGCATCTCCCCACGACTTCCCATCGTCCCCCCCCCCCCCCCCGCGTCTCTCCCCCTCTCTTCCCCCCACCCCCAGGTGACTTTGGGGTGGTGTGCAAGACGGCGGACCACCTGTCGGCGGGCATGAAGCAGCACTACCACGTGTCGCTGTGCGATGCGCGCGTGCTGCGCCCGCCGCGCCCCACGGCGACGCGCACGCACTTCGTGGCGGCCGTGGAGCTCAGCTGGGACTACTCCCCCACGCGCCACTGGGAGCTCGCGCGGCACAACACCACGCGGCAGCACAGGTGCGGCGCCACGCGCGCGGGTCTGTCGCCGCAGGTGTGTCACGGTGCCACACGCGCGGGTCTGTCGCGGCAGGTGTGTCGCGACACCGCGCAGGTGTGTAGGCAGAGGGCTGTTTGCTGTGGCAATCTTGGCAGAGAGACGGTAAGCATTGTTATCGTTATCAAGTGGGAATTCCATTTTTTTCACGAGTGGGGCCACTGGCACGTGATGAATGAGCTATCACATCATCCTGTGTCCGTGTATGTTGGCGTGCGTGCATGTGTACTTGAGTGATGTGTTCGAATGCATGCACCATCTGCTCATGTCGGTGTGTATGTACGTGCGTGTGTCCACGTGTTTGAGTACCTGGTGCGATGTGTAAACATCGCCACTGGGGAGACAAAGGCGGCGGGGCGTGGTGCCGGCCACCCACCCCCTCGTGTGCCGACCTTCATAGTCGCTGCTACTCGCTAACAGCACTTGTGTAGTGAGTCCAACTGAGTCGCAGACGTTATGTTGGGAGCAACACTATTTATTCCACGTTAACTCGTAACACAACACGAACTACACTCGGGTCTCCAATGCCCATCTCTAACCACGCTACGGCACAGCTGGACACGGTTCGCTATCCCGGCCCGGACCACGAGCTCCTTCTGGAAGGTTCCAGAGAGCTCCTTTGGACCAGTGACCGCCCCACGGCCCCCATGCACCGGTGGCCCCTCTCCAGTATCGTCCGGTCACGTGACAACAGGTCAGCTAGCGTATCACGCCCCAGAGTAACCCTGGCTGGCTGACGCTCCCTCACCGGGAGCCGGCACCGCACACTGCTCGCGGTGCCTCCGCGCTCACCAGCGCTCACCCAAGCCCCACTAGGGCCGGTGGTACTACATCCCGTAACCCGGGCTGCCCGCAATGACAACACATTACCGGCCGTGGCTTCGCAAGCCCCGGCACCAAACAGTGACAAGCACAGTCACTGCACTTGTACCAAAAGTCTCTCGAGGCTGTACGTGGGATCGTCGTCGTCGTCGTTGTCGTTGTTTGTGTGTCCCAGCCACGGAGAGACATTCCTGAGGGGCGGCACGGACCGCATTGGCTCTGCCTACAAGAAGGTGGTGTACCGCGAGTTCACGGACGACACGTTCACGCGCGAGAAGCCCCGCGGGGAACGGGAGAAGCACCTCGGCATTATGGGTAAGGCTGCCACCTTGCTGTGGCCAGGAAAGTAGCCCGAGCAGTGGGCGGGGCCACCCGAGCAGTGGGCGGGGCTAGTGACCGAGCGGGCGGGGCTAGTGACCGAGCGGGCGGGGCTAGTGACCGAGCGGGCGGGGCTAGTGACCGAGCGGGCGGGGCTAGTGACCGAGCGGGCGGGGCTAGTGACCGAGCGGGCGGGGCTAGTGACCGAGCGGGCGGGGCTAGTGACCGAGTGGGCGGGGCTAGTGACCGAGTGGGCGGGGCTAGTGACCGAGTGGGCGGGGCTAGTGACCGAGTGGGCGGGGCTAGTGACCGAGTGGGCGGGGCTAGTGACCGAGTGGGCGTAGTTGACGGATGGTGGGAGGAGCCGCCAGCTCGCGGTGTGCCCCCGTTGAGCCTCCCAGAAAGGTCATCGGCAGCGTCACGAGCGAGCACCCGCGTGGTGCCGTGGCCCCAGCCGCGCGCAGTGACGCAGCCCGCCCTGTTCCAGGCCCCATGCTGCGCGCGGAGGTGGGCGAGGCGCTGGTGGTCGTCTTCAAGAACATGGCGAGCCGTCCGTACAACATGCACGCTCACGGCGTGGACGAGGGCCTGGACAGCTGCAACATCCCCCCTGTGGCTCCCGGCGAGTGCCTCTCCTCCTCCGCACAGCGCCTCTCCTCCACGCAGCGCCTCTCATCCTCCGCACAGCGCCTCACCTCCACACAGCGCCTCTCTCTCGTCGCGATCATTTGCGTCGCGCCGCCACGCGTTGCCTTGCAGCGACCGGCTCCCGATTCTCAGTCGTCTCCGCATCGGCGCTCCGGATTTGCTACGCCTGCCGGCCAACACCAGTGACGATTTTCTGAACCGGTCCTGCGCCTCCTCTAGGTTAACCCCCCAAATGAGCCCCAACTGAGTACCTGGTGTGGTGTGTAAACTTCGCCACTGGGGGAGACAAAGGCGGTCCGGCACGGTGCTGGCCACCTACCCCCTTGTGTTCCGTGTTGGCATTCATAGGTGCTCACTAACATATCTATACAGGGATCTTTGTCTTTGTATCAGTGTGTATGTGCGTGTTTTGTCCCGTGTGTGTGTATCCGCCCATGCGTGTGTGTATGACGGCCCGTGTGTGCGTGTGGGTCCGTGTGCAGGGCGTGTGGAGAAGTACAAGTGGATGGTTCCCGAGCGATCGGGCCCAGGAAAGGGAGACCCTGACTGCCTCCTCTGGGCCTACTACTCCAACGTCAACCCCAACAAGGTCGCGTTCTGTTTGCCGCCTCCTGTCTCCCATGTTCCAGCTCGTATCCACATCATCCGTTTGTCCTTTAACCACGAGATGAAAGTTAGCCACGGAGAAACATTAAGCAGCCGAAGGTCACATCAACATTATACAAATGATCTGGTGGTGTATGTACGTCGAACTTCTTTCGCACCGTACGTAGCCGACAACGCTAAACTAACACCAAAAAGCAGTTCTGAAGAAATTAGTTTTCAATCGAGATGATTTAAAAGTGCACAGCTCCGGTGGATTCCTAATACTCTCAAAGTGGCTTCCTCGGATGATGCTGCTGCTGCATTGGCGGTGGTGCTCAAGGACAATTCGCAACAACAGCGACACGCGGCAAGTTTGTAAGGAACACTTTGAAGAAAAAATATAGCAGGCAACATTTTGGGAAATGGCCCTGTGCTATGAATAAGGGGCATCCGCCCACACCGTCGCCTGCTACGTATTTTTATTCCTTTTAGGGTGACACACAGTGTGATTGAACTTTTGTTGGGTAACGTCAAAGTCATTGTAGCTCTTAAAACATTTTCAATACGGTAAACAAATAATGTGAAGGAAGGTGACGAGATTAATCCTAGCAGCGGCTTTTGGTGAGCCGTGGAACAAAGACGGTCACCGCATCGTGCGCTTTCGGACACGCTTCTGTGGCCGTCTGGAACGCTCTTCCTTCCGATATTAGGAATCCACTGGAGCTATGCACTTTTAAGTCATCTCGATTTAAAACTAATTTCTTTGAAATTGCTTTGTGTGTTTAGTTTGTTATCCCCCGCACCTCAGATTAGCACGGTTGGCTACGTACGGTGCGAAAGAAGTTCAGCAAAGATCTCTCGCTAGCCTAAACAGATTGTTGGGGCAAGTGCATTTAGCAAGCACCTAATGAAGGCCGGAACGGCGCACGAGGAGGTGGGTGTCCAGAACCACGCGCGACCACCTTTGTCTCCCCAGTGGCGATGTTTACACACCGCACCAGGTACCCATTTGATTTGGAGTCGACCTAGGGGAGGCCCAGGGACCGATTCATGGTGTTGGCCGTGAGCGGGAATCGAACTGGGGTCGCCGGGTTCGTAGCGCAGCGCGCTGACCGCTACACCACCGCTCCCCGCAACATACGAAAGTACGCCTGGCGCGTGCCGAGCGAACGGCCGTGTTGCCATTGCACCGCGTGAATTGCGTGTGTGCGCGTGTGCGTGTGGTGGTGCAGGACCTGTACAGCGGCCTCTTCGGAAGCCTGCTCACGTGCCGGCCCGGCGTGCTGTCGGGTGGCGGCGGCGGCGGCGGCGGCAGTGACGGCGCCGCGCGGCCCCGCGGGGTGGAGCGAGAGTTTGCGCTGCTCTGGATGGTGTTCGACGAGAACGAGTCGTGGTACCTGGAGGAGAACGTGCAGCGCTGCTGCGGCGGGGCGGGCGTCATCACCTCCGACGAGGACTTCAAGGAGAGCAACAAGATGCACTGTGAGACCCGTCGCTCGCCGCGGGGGTGGGGGGCACGGGGGGGGGGGGGTGTAAAGAGGCGCCAGGTGCGAAAGAAGTTCCACATGCACACAGACAGGAGGCTGAGCCGGCAGGGAGGGTCATTGAGAAACAAGAGCCTTCATACACACCTGTACATATGTACACATACGTGCACACACCTGTACATACGTGCACACACCTGTACCTGTACATACGTGCACACACGAGCATCGGGGTGCACGTTTGTGGTCGTGGTCAGCACCGTACCATGCTCCAGTGATGTCCGTCGGTCCGAGGGTACGGTCACAGTATAGGTAGCGGTTGGCGCTACGTTGCGCTACGAACCCGGCGACACGAGTTAAATTCCCGCTCAAGGTCACCACCAGGTGATGATTATCGGAACCGGTACTTGGCCTCCCCTTAGGTCGATTCGGCCTCAAAATGAGTACCTGGCGCGGTGTGTAAACATCGCCACTGGGAAGACAAAGGTGGCCGGGCGTGGTGCTGGCCACCCACCCCCTCGTGTGCCGTGCCAGCCTTAATAGGCGCTACTCGCTAACAGCACTTGCCTCAACAGGCTGTGAAGGCTACACGGGGGACCTTTGTTGTTTGTTGTGCGCGCGTCTGTGGCTCGCCCCCACGCAGCCATCAACGGCTACGTGTACGGCAACCTGCCGGGGCTGACGATGCGCGAGGGCGAGCACGTGGCCTGGTACCTCCTGGGCATGGGCAACGAGGTGGACATCCACACGGTGCACTTCCACGGCCACCCCTTCACCGTGCAGGTAGCGGCACCGCTCGCTCGCTCGCTCCCCCACACCACGCACGCCACTAACCACAGCCGCCTCCACGCAACCGCCCGCTTCTCCCGTAGAAGACCTGCCAAGGGAGTCGTGGAACGCCCGGCCCACCCGTGGCTGGGCATCGAGGAGGCTTCCGTGCAGGGACCCTGGGCTCGCACAGCGGAAATGTGGACTCCGTCTCTCTGGGATCAGAATCGAAATCTTTATCCTGGAGAAATACGATGAGCTCTATTGAAGCTGTTTTTCTCGGATGTCCAGAAGGGGCTCATTTCTTTAGAACTGCTTTGTATTGAGGTGTTGTTGTCCTTCCCTCGCACCTTCGATTAGTGCGGTTGGCTATGTACGGTGCAAAAGAAGTTCACCGTATATACATACGAGTGAAGATAGGGTATCCCCCCCCCACCCTTGCACGATCGGGTTTTCTCCGGATGTTTCGGGAAAGTCACGTAGGTAGAAAATAAGAGATCACGACGTTTCAATCGCAACGCAAGCGAACGTCATCAGGTGACACAATCACAGCAGAGCTGCCAGGTAAACACCGCCGGGCTCGCTGACGAACACTCACATTGACATTATCATTGGCTGCTGACATTTGGGCTACGCCCATTTAAAACCGTTTCCCTTGGAAGCTAAACCCCCTTTTCCTGAAGACGACCGCTTACGTTGCGATCAAAACGTCGTATTTTTTTGTTATTTTATTTGAACCTATCTCCGTGACTTTACCGAAAGACCCAAGAATATGAATTCCTGCAGTCACGAAAGCTTCAAGTCAAGGAATTGAAATTATTAATGTAGGGCCCTGTTTGGAAGGAAAAAGTATCATGCAATTTTAAGATCACCCCCTCCAGCCACCCCGTGTGAAATGTTCTAGATCTGCCTCTGGCCAGAGACATTCGGACGATGAGATGCAATGCGAGGGGGCCACGGGACGGAAGCGGAGGGTCGATTTGGCCCACGTGTGTTCGCTAGCGGGCTCACGAGCCGCGCGCGTACTGATGCGCGCGTACTGACCCGCGGCTGTGGCGCGTCTCGAGCAGGTGGGGGGCGGAACCCACCGAGCCGACGTCATGGACCTGTTCCCGGCCACGTTCGAGACGGCGCACATGAGGCCCGGCAACCCGGGCACGTGGCTCATGCACTGCCACGTGACGGACCACATCCAGGCCGGCATGGAGGCCACCTACACCGTCCTGCCACGCGGCACCGCCCACAAGTCCAAGGCGGGGATCAAGCAGCGCCGCTGAGAGGTGGCGGTGGTTTCCAGATTTCCCCCCCCCCCCCATCCACCGCTGGTAGAATTGTGATGATTTGGAGTCACGGTTTGAATCGTGGATCGCCACCACCGGTGCCTCGCAGGGCCACTGGGAGCTGGCGGGTGCAGCAGCAGCAGCGGAAGTCTCTCCGAACTCCACCACCCCCAGCAGTAGAATTGTGATGCTTTACTTCAAGGGGTAGCGATTTAAACCAGGACCAGAATGGCCTTACGTGTTGGCAAACTTATATTTTACATTTTCATAAAAATCATACAAAATTTAAGAAAAATTACAAATGACAGACATTATGGTACCCTCAACTGGTCAAACCAACGAAAGAAATCGGTCATCTTTGTTGGCTTTGGCTCGACGCACTCTCGAGCGACAGTGTGCCGCGAGGTTGTAACGTTATCGCTCGGACACGCGGTGCTGTCCGCAGCACACCGTGCTCTGCCGTCGTACAAATACCCATACTGCCTTGCCCACCTGTGATGTCGCATCACACTTGCGTTGCCAGACATTGCCTCTACTACCACTACGCAAACCTGGACTGATCTACCATTAATTTTAAATTTTCCGTCTAACAACAACAGTGCCTTTTGTTAACGTAACGTGCACAACTCAAATACAGTACATGAGACTGAAACAAGCCCAAAGGTTATTTTGTCTAATCTCAAACTTTATTTTTCAAAAACTGTAAAACGAGAAACACACTACAGTACATCATTATTTTGAAAGATTAAAACATTGCAAACTCCAGTGCGCATACACTACCGTCACAACGTGCTGCATTACACAGTCCTCTCTGGGCACGTCCAAGGACTGCGGTTGTAAAGCCATTTGAGGCAGCGCACACTCTCCAAATGAACGGCTGCACAGTCGTGCCCTCGGTACTGGGTGCAGCTAACACCGTGTCCCGCTTAAGGCAGCGGCGCTTTCGTGGGGACAACCAAATTTCAAGGAGAATTTTTTTTGTTAAGTTGCACTTGCCAAGCTCAAACGCCGAACAGCACGCAAAGCGACGCTGTCTCTCTCTCTCGCTGTTAGTGACGCTGCCTTTGGCAACTGGTGCACAAGCACGGATAACGAAAACAAAAGCTCAACATTCGTCGATAGCACTGTGGCCTTCATTTAGACTGCTGGAAGAATCTGATGAGCTGTGAAGCTCTTTCACAGACGTCCATTAATGGCCCTTTGCAGCGCATAGGCCAGAGAGTGGAGTTGGAGACAACGCGACATGGACGTGCGCTGTCAAAGGGACCCATTGCACAACACGTCGCCTGTTGTCTACGTTGTCTATTTAGGGCCACCACCGTCACTGACGAACGGACCGAGTTTGCTTCGTCGCCCACGCTGCACGGGAAGGGGGGGGGCAGTGCAGTCCCAGCGGCGTCGGGTTGTGTGCATTCCAGAATTGTCTCGTAGCTTTCCCCCTGTGGTTTCCAATGCCGTTTTTGTCTGCCTCCCTTTTGTCTTGCTTCTATTGTGTTGCATGTAATGTAAGCAATAGAAATATAGAAGTCGTCATGGTAATGAAGGGGTTTTGTTAAAAACGAATGGACAAAATTAATTAGCCTGGTATTCCGAGGACGCGCGCTGTACTCAATTACTAATGCTTTACAACCATCGGCGAGAAAACAAACACCCATGAAATGTATGGGGGTAAAGAGGTGAATTACAAGGCTTGTAGTCGCACCGATTAGTGTTGTCATGCCGTGTCTATAAAGGTGTCCCACCCTTGCAGTGTTCGCTCCATGGCAATAAAAAACAGAGGCGTGCAACAATTCACTGCGCCCAGCCATGCGTTGAATCGTGGATTTGGGGGCGACGTTTCAAAATGTATAGAATATTCAACGTTATTATTTTCGTCTTGGCTTGCATCTTTTAACTTACACATTTTTCGTTCTCTGGTTCTGTAGAGATGTTTCAGACCCCTTGTGTAAATAAGATTAGCAAATAATTTTTTAACATCAAACAGTTATTTTAACGATGGCCACCCCACTTCTGCGCTGCTCATGGGTGTTGTTTACCATGCCTGGTGAAGTGGGGGAGCATGGACGTTGGAGCATAGTACAGTACAACGGTTTTGGCGGCAGGGACCCCTCTGCTGCCCACAACATAGCCCCCCCCCCAGCAGGCTGCAGCAGCTGTTGTAAAGATGAGTGGTTGTATAGAGGAGTGGTGGTCACCCATTCAAATGCTCTCCAGGCTCGGCTGTGCTTCGTAGGCCGAATATGCTGCTTATGTTTAGGGTAAATGGGGAAACCCAATTCACACTATGCACGAGGAATCACATTTAAAATTGTCGATTTAAATAATGCATTGTTGCATACCCAACAGCACCTATAGTGGTCGTGAGAGTTCAGAGACGGACTGACATTTTTAAATACTTTGGTGAAAAGGCCAGTGTAGGCAGCACCACAGTCGACAAAATGGCAGTTGATTGACTACGAGTGTCTACTCACAAGTGATTGAGTCAAACAAGTCTAAAGCTTAGCTTATGTACTTAAAAACTCATGACAAAGTAAACTATGCCAACGCAGCAGAAATACTTAACACACAGGCTTTCGCGACCAATATTATTATGGCTTGGAACAGCACACTGGTGTGCTGGAGAGTAAATCCACAACATTTTTTATTTTCTCTCCAACACACCCAGTGTGCTGTAGTGGTAGTAAATTGGCTGTGTGGCGTGGTGGCCGGTTTAACGTGATTTATATTTACGCGATCTAACCCAAATAAAACAACAACCCTCTTATGGACAGAAATACTTGTGTTCATTGCACTCCAGCAACAAAGAATATAATCTTTGTTGGCAACCGTGTTTGTCGTGTTGCACCAACGTTTGTAAACACACACGTCACCACACTGCAATTGCATTGAGAGACATTCAAAGCATTTAGTACTCCACTCCACGGCGGAGTAAACCTTAACTCTTCTCGATTGTCCCGTAGGCAGATTAGCAGATTATCTGGGAGTGGGGATTAACCACGCACTGTGTGGGCGCGCACTGTGTGGGCGCGCACTGTGTGGGCGCGCACTGTGTGGGCGCGCCCACAAGGTGGGCAAATTCCATGCCAACACCTCAAACATGTCGGTATATTCGCAATTAATTTAATAAGCAGCAAAAACAAAAGATATGCCAAATTGTGACCCCCCATTTCCACGTCAATTGCTTTTTTTTTTACCACTTATGTTTTGCATCCCCCGTTTTGTTTTGTTCAAGCCGTCCCTTGCCCCACCCCCATGACCCCAGAATAATCGAGAGCCGACGACAACCCCACACCCTGTGTCCATCTGATTTGCACAGCTTAACAGACCACAACTGTAAACAATTCACAAGGAAATTCAAGCTCTGAGGTGCAGTAGAATCTGGACAGAAGCACACTTCTGATACGAGCCACACTGCATGCCTCCCGTGACACTCGTGAGGGTGAAAGGTCAACGGCGATGTCCGATACAAGTTCGCTACTTCAGATATAAGCAACACCTCTCCTTGCTCCCAAGGAATTGTGCTGGTATCCAGGTTCTACTTTCACCGAAAAATGGTTACGACATTGACACGGCTGCTCCATGGTTCATGGTGAAGGTGCCACTTGAGTGCAGTGCCCGTGCATTGACCGTTGCTTTGGCGGATGGCAAGACCTGGCTGCTTGTCCCGACAGCAAGGCAGCTCCTTACTTCACCACGCTCCGACAAGCCAGGGAAGACAACTGCAGGCTGTAGTGAGCTGGAAGCTGCACGGCACACACGCGCACACAAATACAAAGATTCCCCGTATAGCCTTAACAGACTGTTGGGGCAAGTGCTGTTGGCGAGCACCTATGAAGGCCGGCACGGCACACGAGGGGGTGGGTGTCCAGCATCATGCCCGACCGCCTTTGTCTCCCCAATGTCAATGTTTACACATCACACCAGGTACTCATTTGAGGCTGAGTCGACCTAGGTGAGGCACAGGATCAGTTCGGATAATCGCCACTGGTGTTGGCCTTAGCTGGTTAAATAAAAAAGTTACGTTTTCTTTTCAGTAATTGGCGAGAAACGTTTCATTACGGGACCATGATGCCGACAAACAAGGGCTTGCTCTCCTTCAAATGGCATCACGGGATCTGTAACGTCAACTGTGATGCACCCGCAGTATTAACCGGGGCGGCCTGCCAGATTCGAATGGCGAAACTCTGAAGCGCCTTCCCGCCGGCCCATCTCATCGACCCAGACGGACGAACGCAAGGCGCCCGATGCCGTCGTCGCTCACCTGGGCACCCAGCCTGCACAGGTAACGGTTGCGCAGCGCAAATGCCGAGCGAGGACCCAGGCGTGTCAGATCCCTCTGGCTCTCACGCCGTCGGAGCTCTGCCCTCCTCGCCCTCCAGGATTGATGGGTGGGTGGGGGGATGGAAGGATAGAACACACGAGGCACATGAGTAGGGAAAGGGGTTTGAAGATTGAGGGAGGTGAAGTTAAATGTGCATCGGTAAAGCAACAGGCTTGCAAGACTAGGCAATTTGAAAAGTAATTTCTTTAGAACTGCTTTGTGGTTAGTTGTCCTTCACCCATCCCTCCGATTAGCACGGTTGGCTACGTACGGTGCGAAAGAAGTTCAACATACACATACAGACTGTTTATAAAAAAAACTAAACTTATTTTACTTTTAATTTACCAGGTAAGGCCCACTGAGCTATGTAGCTCTTTTTCAGAAGCGACGGGCCACAAATGATCGCTCAACGAAGTGGCTTATCATGTGGAAATTTATAGCAGTCAAATACTCAATAAACGTCAGGGTCGGGAATGAACCCACGCATTCCTACACACCAGGCGAGGTAGTCCACATCACAAACGCTCGACGCCGCCGCATGCTGGCGAGGGTTTTTAAGTGCGGGAGGATGTGGTTGGGGAAGTGCGTGTTGTTACCTTGGCATGTGGAGCCGGACTACGTTAGGACAAACACAGTCAACGCGATCATAGCATTCTTTTTGCCATTTATATTTCAAGTGCACGACACCCGATACAAATTCTCCCCCATCCTGAATTTCGAACGCGTTAAACGGAGCAGCACCATCCCCATTCACAATCATACGATTTAATTGTGGTACTTTTGAAATGACTAAACCTTATAAAAGTATGACAATGAAATACTTTGTATAATCTCTGACATTAAACATGGTAATTGGGTTAGTATTAAAATGTTCAAGTGACCCAAAACCCGTTCAGCTGTTAATTTTAAAATATAACAACCATGAACTCTTGCTTTCTTTTACATAATTGCACATGCAGAATAATGCCTTGTAAAGCTATTGTAAGAATCATATACATTAAAAGATAACATTTAAAACAGCAAAATGAAACAATCTTACGAGTTATGGAAATAGAAATATAAGTAACAAATCTTTATTTCTATATGTGCTTTGAACTTCTTTTTAACATTTAAAAATATTTGTCAACAAATGTAACTCCAAATTATGCTGTTGGCATCATGCTGCGTTCATGAATAATGTATTGATATTCAACGCAGAGCATTGAGTGCAACACCCCATGTCAGACAACGGCCTATGGAAGCAGACGTCACAGAACTACTTCCCAAGTGCCTTCTAGTGACCTCCGTTCCACACGAGGTGAAAGCATTTTTCCTCCCCCACATTCTGCTATGAAGTGATGTTCGCGTCACAGGACAGCCAAATTAAATGTTTTTAATTCTCACCAAACTAGAATAAAGTACGGGCGCAGATTTAATGCCATGATTTCTTTGTCAAGTCGCCGGTGCGTGAGCAGGCTGAGACCACCGTCGCTTCGCTACACAAGAGGGCCCCCCGGTTTAAATCGCCGGCGGGCAGCGACCCGCAATTTTGACAACCTGGATCTCAGTGGTGCCAGCTCAGTGGTCTGACCTCTAAACCACCTGGCGACCTTTCGTTAATGAGCAACGCGTACAACTTTGGGTGACATGTAAAACCGAAGCATGCCAACATCGAGCATTCATCGAGCGTGCGCATAATCGCCGAGCCACTGGTGTTGGCCATTAACAAATAGATTTAAGTGCAGCATTTAAAACCTATAAAGAGACCAGGCATATCGTAAATTACAATGGTAACAACGTTAAGCATCAATTTCAATTACAACAGAGCTCCCAGGATGCCCACAATTAAATGTTTAGATGCTTTATGAGTACAAATTCAATTGTAAACAGAGCAATCCAAAAATGAGACTGAATCAAGTGGCCATTCCCTTGTAATACCAATTGCGAGGTATTGCAGTTGATTCATTTGACCCAGGTTTTACAAAGTGCATCAATGCAGCATGGAAAGTGCTTGCATTTCCCTAAGTTTTCATCAGACCTGGAATCAATTACAAACGTAACGGTGAAACTTAATGAATCGCAATGACAATATCATTGTAAGGTCTGATAACAGGTGTACACGTTCAGCCCCTTTGTCAATCCACTGCCAGATGAGGGCTTCCCCACACCATGTAGGTTGTGGGGGTTATTCGACCATACTTCACCAAGCTGGTCAGTGCGGGTTGGCCATTAAGGGAAGCAGACATTGGGAGCGTACGTAGTACAGTACAATGGATTTTTACTGCACTGCCCTCTGCTGCCAACACAGCCCTGTAGCAACCTACAACACCGGTTGTATGCATGGTGGTCACTCATCGAAGCACTATCAAGGCTAAATCACGTTTAGTTTTCACGATCTGATGAGATCGGGCGCATTCCGAGCGAATCGATAAGAGATTTCTATCAACGATAGTGATGTAAATTGCAATCATAAACGCGTCCCTAAACCTGGTTTCTAAAACTTTCAAATCCCATTTTCCGCACCCAACTTCCCATCGTCTCTATCCTGGAGTGCATTCCCAGATCTCATTCCCACTTATTATGTGACAAGGAGAGGATCCTGGTTCCTCTGATTGCTGTAACGCTGAACCCACTGTGATGTCCAGCCCAAGAGAACTGCTGGATGCAGATACTTACAGAAATTGAGTTGTTCTAACACTGTGTGCCAGCGGTGTAAATAAATTCAGCAAGAGCATTAAAAGCAAGCAAAGCGCCCGACAGAACCTGCATACCCCACTACCTTTGCCGCACGAAAGCCACACAGGCATGAAAGCAAATCGATAAAAAAATTTAAGTAATGTAAATATTATATTTTTCCACGCCGATAGATTTAGTGCAATTATAAAATAAGAGCGAGCCAAGCATTGCTTTTGCTTAAATTATAAGCGCTTAGAAAAAAAGTGTTTTTGTATCTCAGTAGGATTATCTGTACAAGTAAAATAAACAAACAAAATCACAAATTTTACATCTTAAAATTGCACAAGCGGGGACCACCCCCGATCTGTCGCTACCGAAAGTAAAACGGCAGCCATGCTGATTCTACTGCAAGCGGGGGAGAAGCGCGCATCTGCCAAGCAAGATTTCTTTTTACAGAGCGTGCCAAGCCTAAAGCTGCGAAAGCCAGATTCGAGAGCGGCAGAAGTTAAAGAAGTCGTCCCAGATGCCTCTCACATATAGACGGGGCATCGCCGGATATTCCGCTCAGCTGCAAAACAGCCAGCAAGGAGATAAACGGTGTCATTTACTGCCAGGACGCATGCCGTACACAAATAGGGCATCGCACTGCATTAGTCAGCCTTCAAAAGTGGGGCTGCCACGATAAATTAAAGTCGGCATGCAATATGCGTTAGTAGACGCTCCAATATTGGAACTCGTGAGATTGAACACATTTTTTAATGGTACGTATAAGGATGCAAAAGCACCTACGTCAATATACTAGGTGCTTTAATGGTAACTCAAGTGTACCCATTTTTCTTTATTTCTAACTTAACATGGTTTGCAGACCAGTTCAGATATCACTGGTCACCGATGTTAGCCATGGGCTGGGCACCCAACTCGAGTTGCCATGTTCATAGCGCAGCGCAAGAACCAAACGCTTAATCACTTCCCATAAACTACTACATAGTTAAAACGAACTAACATTTGGTATTGAGCTCATAAGAGAGCAGCAATGACTATTTCATTAAAACACAATGTATTTTTTTTCACGTCAAAAAGCACATCACGGAGTCTATACAAAGTGCTGTTCTGTGCTGGGGGATGCTGTGCATGGCAACTGGTGGCACCGCGTGCAGAGACGTTGTACTCACTCAGCCGCATCGAGCTCCCGTTTCTTGTCTCTTTCCCTGGAGGAGAGGTTGAGGCCGCCGTCTGCACACGGCACACGGCACACGGCGGCGCAGCGCGCGGCGCGCGGCAACCCACCCGGTGAACAGAGACGCATGGAATCTCGTAGCCAGCACACGCATGGAATCTCGTAGTTGCAGGAGCCGGTGTTATTGTGAAGTATGTTCTCGCCACCGTGGCGAGATGTTAACTACATTGCCTGATATACAGGAGGCTTTGGGTTCGATCCTGACCCTTGACGCATGTATATTTGGGGTTTGCGTGTTCTCACTCTTCCTGTGGTTGCGTGGATATTACTCTCGGTCCACCGGTTTTTTTCCTCCATGCGTTTTAGAGTATATGGCTGCTATAAATTTCCACATGATAAGCCACTTCATTGAGCTATTATTTGCAGCCAAGTCGCTTCTGAAAAAGAGCTACACAGCTCAGTGGGCCTTAGCTGGTAAAAATTGGAAAAACATGTTGAACGTCTTTCTCACCGTACGTAGCCAACCGTGCTAATCGGAGGTGCACAATTAAAGTAAACGGTGGACGACTGAGTGCATCAACTATGAATGGTGGCACGGAAGAACGCAACATTTAAACCCCGTTTCCCCTTTTTTTTAAACCCCGTATCCTGACCCTTGTTGTGTAAGGAAATATTTGTTTGCATTTTTAACCCCAAGCACATGTGGTTAATGCAGACTTGATGCCTTGTTGGTGTTGGAACATCTTACCAGCTGTATTTATGTATTTTCCTTTAACATTCAATAGCTTGATGCTGGCAAAAGCGTCCCATCGATATGCACGCACCTTAGTTGCCCTCATCGGTGTGCAAGAGGAGAATTTCACCTGGCAACACGTGGCTGCTAATTTTAATACACTCAAGTCACTACTGTCACTGCAAGGTTGACACGCACGTTAATGTTGAACTTCTTTCGGACGGTATATCGCCAACCGTGCAGATCGGAGGTGTGGGGGAAGGACAACAAACTAAACACAAAGCACAGTTAAGGTGTTTTTTTTTTATGTGTAGCTCCTCAAAAGGAACTTTAAAGTCCTATTGGGTGCTCTGAAAAGGAGAAAGTTTGCCACCCCGGTCGTTAGGTGTGTGCACAGGTGCTCACCTCTGATCAGGTCGATCAAGTAGAGTAGAACAGTGGCGATCAAGGCAACTGGAAGACAAAGGGAAAGGCATTACAACACGAGAGAGAAGGAAAACGTTGGCCTGACCGCATCCACTCGGGAATTAAAAATCCAAGCCAAGAGCAGTTTATTAATTAGCAGACCCTCGGCCAATCCTCTGCGAGATGAAGGCCGCTCCCATGCGGTGTTAGTCACGAAGGCTGTTTGACCATACTTCACCACGCACGGTCATTGCGGTTTGGGGTTTGGATGTCACTCGCCACTGTCGTTTAGTAGTGGCCGGGAACTGAACTTAGATCGGCGGGTTGATGGCGAGCTCGCATATGGATTCTTTGCAACACTATCCAACACGCATTGTGCCCCACACGCGTTGCACCCTGCACGCGTGCGACAGACGCGCTGGCCACCCACACGGCTCGACGGCGCGACTCACAGCACAAGCAGATGCAGAAGAAGAGCTCCAGGAAGAGGTATCCGCTCGAGTCCAGGATGGAGCCGGCAGCAATGGCAATCACCGCCAGCCCCAGGTTCTGTATGGACTGCATGCTGCAGCAGCAAGGCACGCGCGATTGTCAAAACAATCCCAACAGTTTACAGCGAGAAGACATTACTCGTGATACGACACACAACCCCCGTATAAAAGTTCCACAACATGACGAGTACTGCGATATCATTCACACATACTGCCCATTTTGTTTCAATCCAATGCTGGATGAGGGGCTTCCCCACGCCTTGCGGGCTGTCAGACATATTTGACCGTACTTTACCACGCTGGTCAGAGAGCTTAAGGTGGTGGTGGGGAATGTCGAACAATCGATTTTCCTGCAATGACCCCTCAACTTCCCCCAACGCCTACTAGGCCTGCCCCTTGCCCACGGTGCCCACCCATCCAAGCACTATCCAGGCTCACGTTCTGCTTAGCTTTACCGTTCGGTATTGTGCATTAAATTAACCAGAGTTACCGTTTATAGTGTTCAAATCGTACAAACTAGAGTATGACTTAAAAAAAACATCGACATCCCAACACCACACTCACAATCCATAGGCTGTCCCCAGCTGGTGCTCCGGCACAATAAACGACACCATTGGCCACAGCGCACACGCCAGTAGAGAATACGCCACTCCCATCAGGCTCTGCGTGGAAGACACACACCATGCATTAGGGCCATGGCATTTCACAGTGAACGTTAAAGATGCTCTGCTGTCGCCTTGAGTAAAAGTGCTGGCGTCAGGATCAAATTTCACAAAATTGAAAATTACTCAATTGGGAATGTACGTAGCAATCATTGCACCTTACTGGCAGACTAATCCCCCAGGTCACTCTTGCAAATGAGACATCCTGTTCTTATCCTAAGCACAACAATCGCTTTTACTCCAATGCGCTGGCCACCACGTGGCTCCGTAGCATTCTGTTTATGAATGGAGGTCACCCATCCATATTTTGCTAAACAGACGAAAAGATTACGACGGAATTTATAATCGTACAATAAATCGCAATATTGCCATATAGTGGCAGCTCTCCAGCTCGATGTGGAAAGCAATCCGTCACTGGTGTGTGTACGCTCCTGTGTGTGCCTGCGGCTACAAACACCACCCCCCAAGGACTGTACACAACTTCACGCCCTCCCAAATATAGATCCCAAAGTCATTGGGTGGGGGGGTGTTTGCAATTCACAAACTCTCAAGACAGCAATTGCACGGCTCAATCACGTGCATCTGGATATCTCACCGCTGCTCTTCATAGGCAATACGAAAGAATAAGAGTGCCATGCTTAAATTTCGATTTAAAGCTTTCGTGACTGCAGGGAATCATCTTCTTGGTTCTTTCGGTAAAGTCACGTAGAAGGGAAATAATAAAATAATAAAAATAAAACATAATAAAATAAATCTCATCTCATTATGTTTTATTTTTATTACTTCATTATTTCCCTTCTACGTGACTTTACGGAAAGAACCAAGAATAAGAGTGCCATGCTTGCGTGTGAGAACGAGTGTGGACGCGGTCTCACCATTGGGATCCAAGGATTCCAGAAGGTGAAGGCGAGCATGACGTGAGCTCCCAGCGTGGCCAACACGGCCACGAGCACCCACAGGATGTTCTTGCCCACGCGATCCACCATGAAGCCCAGCACGGGGGACGCGGGGGCCGAAATGACGTACACGATGCTGCACGGCAACGCAACACAAAGACGCACGCAACAAGGACCATAACTCAAAACACATACACAAGACAGATAGATAGCAAACAGATACAGAATCTGAATATGTATTATACTGGAGGAATCCGTTGAGCTATAAAGCTCTTTTTCACAGGTGTCCAGTAGGGGCAGGTCAGAACGTTACCAAAAGACGATAGGAGTGCACAGAATAGGAAAGGTAAACAAATACCATGTGCTTATGAAGATATGCAAGACACACAATACAGGCCACGTATAGAAAACGATATGCAAGTGCAATTGTTTGGAAAAAGCTATCGTAGAAAAGTAACGAATATTCATGCATTTACTTTCACCACTTTTTTTTACCCCCCAATGGTATCCCGATTGCGCTATCAGCATCGGTGTCACGGGACGAGATTCCATTTTCATCTCTCGCACAGCACTGCGACCCTTCTCGTCCGGAATGGCCCACAAAAGCAGACATCAAAGAGCCCCTCAAGAGCTATTCTGGTCCACAGAGGATGGGGCAACACTTTCCCACCCACTCCACCACATCAGTCATGTTCGTCGCATGACAGCCAAACAAATATTTTTTATTCCCAAAGCTGGAATTTTGCCAAAATGAAGTGCATAACCAGACTTTACGCGATGGACTGGTATATGTGTGTAGTTATTGGTGACTGGACTTAGACCATCAACTCACTGCACGCGAGAATCTGGTTTAACCCAAGGGGACCGTCTGGATTCGAACCCAGGATCTCAGCAGTGCTGGATTCAGTGCTATGAGCGGAGCCACCTGTCCAGTTCAAACATGTAACAACATTGTTAAAGTTGTCATGATACACGAGTGAAATTACAAATAAAAAATTACCTTCACCAGGGTCTTACCTGTTAACTGCTCCTGCGCTGGGGGCACTGAAGCCAAACTTCTCTTCAAAGAAAACTCTAAAAACGTTCAGCACAAGGTGGGTGGGGGGGGGAATCAGTAACGAGGGGAGTAATGCTCATGTTACTCTTGGAAACGAACTATCGTGGTCTCCTAAAGGTCTCACAGGGTGACGTAAAATAAATACCATCCCACACGTCACGTACAATATTTACAGCCCTTTGTCTCAATCCACTGTTGGGTGAAGGTCGCTCCATGTCGTGTTGGCCACGGGGGTCGTTTGGCCATACTTCACCACGTTGGTCACTGCTCATTGATCAAAGGGGTTGCCCAAAACTTGTTGACAAAATCCAATGGTTTGTTTTCGCTCTCAAACATGCAAATGTATTGCCCTACACAGCTTGCCCATCGGCTTTCATATCGATAATGAAATAGTTCCAAAGACACAGTTGGAGAGCATTACATCATCCAATGTGTCTATTTAATCATTAGGCTTTCACAACCAATATATTCTTTATTTGAGCTTGTACGCCACTGCCAACGAAGTCCTTTGCTTTCTTGACGATGAAAATGTTACGTGGCAGGCGGTGGCAGTGGGGGGTAAGGGGGGTGTGCTCTTGGAGTACGTACTTCCCCAGGCCGATGAATGGGAAAACTGCCACGTAATATCCGACGCACACCATGAAGACCATCCAGAGCGATGCTGGGAAGTCCTTGACGTCGGTCAGCCTCACCACCTCTCCTGCACGACACAGCGGGCGTTCAAGCGAGGCCAGCCACCACATAAGGCTGTGTTGGGGCTATGTGTGGGGTAATTGTCCCATCTGCATATTTGTGAAGGGCCATTGCCCAAAACGTAATCGATATATTTTTATTTTTAAGACATTGTTATTAACGAATGTGTTAAAAGTGTTTTCTGTAAATTAATGGGTTATCTAAACTATAAAAATAATATATTTTACCGTGTAAGGCCCACACTGAGCGATGTAGCTCTTTTTTAGAAGCGACCTAGCTATCACGAAGTGGCTTATCACGTGGAAATTTACAGCAGCAAAATACTCTAAATGCATGCCGATTCAAAATGTCGAGGAAAAACCAGAGGACCCAGAGAAAAATCCACGCAACCACAGGGAGAACATGCAAACTCCAAATATACAGGCATCAGGGTTGGAATTGAACCCAGGACCTCCTACATACCAGGCAAGGTGGTTAACATCTCACCACCGCGGCACCATCCTCATCTCCTACCATGATTTATATTTGACGCAATTACATTTAACCTCTGCTCAGTGCAGCCCACCTGTTTTGCCTTGCTCCTTGTGCAGGATTTTTTCAGCACGCTTGTCCAGGAAGCCCAGGATGAGCGCACACGCCAGCGAGAAGAGGCAGGTGACTGACGCTGGCGCAATATCACAAACACAAGGCAACACAAACGCGTTCTTTTTTGTAGGGTCTAAAATGGGACCGCATCACAACACGCCGTACGGAAAACAGTATTTATTTTATAGAAGCAGTTGGCTAGCGGAAAAGAAAGGAAGAGTCTGAGCCTCGATTTGAAAAACTCCTATAACCAACACGGGGAGGGGGTTAGGAAGTCTATGGGGGTCTCCATGTGAGTCTATCGGTCTCTGCGGGATTCTATTGCTTTCTGTGCAAAATTGTGGGTCTGTGTAAGTTCATGAGTTTGTCTGCATATATAGGCCTCCGTGTTTTTGTCTGTAGCTCTAATTCTGTGGCTCTCTGTGTCAGTCTATATAATACAATGTGCATTTATGTACCATCTCAAATGAGACCGTTGTACAGAAAACAATGGGCGTATTTATTTGATGTAATGAGGCAGTGAATCAGACTGAGGAAATAAAATTAAGGTTTTGAGCAAAGGCAGGAAGTCGATGGCATGGATCGCTGGGGGAAGGAAGGGAGATCCAAGCACAAACAACACCCCACACATCACATTCGGCAGCAGCAGTGCTGGGTGAAATGGTGCTTTACAATAGCAGCAGCACAAAGTCCAATAGAAAAATCCCAGCATTGCCCATCTCCAATTTATCACGAAATATTAAGACTGGTTAAACATTTGTGAAGTGCATTCTCTCTTTAATCCCCATGCTCAAACCTAGTTGCTTTTTCACATTGGAAAAATGATGGCATTCACTGTCATTCTGGGTCTTTGAAAACACACCCGAGTGCAACAGGAGCGTGCAATCAAACAGCAACGTCACTCGAAACGCGTGTTGTTGGTTCAATGTGGAGCCGCTATGAATGCGAGAAAGGTTGATTTGCCATTGGATGGTGCTGCTTGGAAGAAAACCGAGGGGTGGGATGCATGGCCTACCACCTACCGATCATGAGAGAGATGCCCAGGCAGGAGTGACCCGACCCATACGTCTGTGCCACTTTGTTGTACAGAATGCCCATCACATTCATGTTCACTGTACTTCCCTGGAGGCAGAAGCAAACACATAGAAGGTGTCCATTAAAGGTGTCACCATTTCATTAAAAAAATCCCGATTTAGATTAGACATCATTTGAATTCACAGCGCTCACTCAGCCCTGAATATATACATGGCGTGCAGAGGTATCATCCATAGACAGTACTTCATTGGATAAAACCAAAGAGCAACATCGCCCCCTGATGACGAAAAATAAGAAGAGGTTTTATACTTTCTGGTGTGAAGATGTTGAAACACCAAACAGAAACCTTTTGCAAGGCATCCAGTCTGCATTAACCACACGTACTTATGGTGAACATGCAAACAAACGTGCTCTGATAATATCTCAGCATTGTCTTGATTGGCCTACACCAGAGACAGCCTTCTGCATGGCCTTGTCTCACCAGTGTGAGATCAGAGAACAACGCCAAAAGGCCAACAGGACAAAGACAGTGCCAGTATCAATGCATCAAAAGCTTGGGGTGAGAAGTTGGTTTTTCACTTTGTAAAAAAGATGCCATTCACTGCCATTCTGGATCTTCGGATCCACACCAAAACCACCCCATCGCTCCCTGTTGGCAGGCTACCCATTGGTGTAACTGTAGCACATTCGTGGTAACGTCGCATTATAAGAATGGCACGGATGTCCTAAGCACGAATACATATTGTTGTTAGTTGTTAAAGATGTTATACAAAAACTATGTATATATACATTCACGCGTGGCACTACGAAGATTGTATCGTACCAGCCTCGTCCCCATAAAGGTCCACATGTCCACCACAGCATTGGCAACACATCACCACCTCCGATTAGCACTGTTGGCTATGTACGGTGCGAAAGTTCAACATACACACATACATCACGATTCTAACTTGCCATTCTGGATTTATTTTGGTGGTTCCGAGGCTGGCCAAATACGTTTTGAGTCTCACTGCTAACCGGCATACAAAGACCAGCTCGCACAAACATACCAATCGAGCCATGCTGAGCTGCAGACCAAACACCAGGTTCAGCTCCTTGCCTTTGAACCAGTTCACCGCGTACGTGTTTTGAGCCACAGCCAGAGACTCCCCGCCGATACTGTGAAATTCAGACACGTAACAGAGCACAGAGCACGAGTATATTATCAGAAAATGTTTGTTTGCGTTTCAGTTTCATTTATTAGGTATAACCCTGTGAGCCATGCGGCTCTTGACTCGGGTGCGACCGCAACAAAACAAAAACATGAACAAGAAACATCTTAAAATGACTAAGCGCAACAGAAAAATCCAGGAAAAAACAGCAAAGTCTTCCAGAAAAAGCACCGTATACCAACGTCGTGTGCAAAAATCACCAAAATGAAGCTATAAAAAACAATGTAACAGTGATCATGGAGACTTAATGCCTTGCAAAAGGTTTCTATTTGGCGTTTGAACATCTTAACACCTCCAGTTTTATTGCCAGAAAGGGTAAAGCCTCTTCTTATTTTTCATCATTTTGATACTGGCAAAAAGGTGTCAAAAGTCTAGAAAATATTTTTCCTTTTTGAGATGCTTCTGTCACCAGGACACCCTTCATGAGCACACTTACCCAAAGACAAATCTTCCCAGCTCCATGAGCCAGTACGCATCGGTTAACGCTCCGACAGCAACGATGATCTGCAGCGGTTGCAAAGACGTGACGAGATAAGATCAACACTGTTAATCTGCGGGAAATGCATTTTTGTTAATATAAAAGTTAAAGAAACGGTGTTTGAATATACAATGCGATCGCTGCCAGGGGCACTGAACTCACCTGGCCAATGAAGACAAAGAGGCCAAAGATAATTGTTCCAAGCCTGTGAGAGAACGACAATTGAATTTAGAAATTGTTTTACGTTGATGTTGGGAAAATAACTGAAATATATAAAATACAATTCATCTTAAGAAACAAGAATTAAAATACACTTGCATCAAGATTTGAAAATAGACTGCCATGAAAAGCAGTGAACCAATGCACTGAGAGAAGTGTTTAATCAGTGGACTTTGTCTGCTATGGCAGGTAGATTGGAAACAACGAAGCCGACGTGGAAACTGGAACAAAACTCAAGAGAGTATGCAAAGAAGCATGGAGACATGCATGCTTGGAATGACACTTGGTTATGTATTTATATGGGGAACCTCTTTCGCATCATACGTAGCCAACCGTGCTAATCGGAGAAAAAAAAACACACGTGCCTGTTATCCAATTGTAGTATGAAAATTAATGTGCAAGTTGACCGATCATAAATTGGCCTTTTCCATGACAGAAGGGACTGGGGCATGCTAGAATTATAAACGCAGTCCTGCACGGTCAAAACATATTCTGTTTTTGACCCAATCGTGCGGCAAAGATGCTTGCGGCGATGGATAAGTTACGTTTGCAAGCTATTTCTAAGTGGTAGATCTGATGTGGCCATGAGTCATAGGTTGCCCAGCCCTGCTTTAGACAAATGTACAAATTACATCACATGACAATGGTGGTGAAGGAGAAGTGGCGGAGTGGATGAAAAATAAAATGCTGAACGAGGCAGTCAACTGGGATGTTGACAGACTGTGGTCGTGATAAAGAAAACAGGCCGAGTAAAGGTAACATAAACATCAAGGTAAATCATATGCGACAAAGCTTATACAAACATATTCAAAGTACAGCTCAGGCCATTCATGACATTCTGTTGATCGTAATTGTGTATTCTGAAATAAACTACGTTGGGAAAAGAAGCAAACTCTTTCGATGTGGAAGAAGTAAGGGAAAGAGACGTGACGGCAAGCTGCGGGGGGACACGGGCAGCAGGGGATGTGGGTTCCTTTCATGGCGATTCTCACCTGACCCCAAAAACGCGGTCAATGAGGAAGCCTCCGAAGAAGCAGAGAATCACGTTGGGCCACGAATACCAGGCATAGAGCTGCATGAAGGAGGCGGTGTTCACTTTCATGTCCTAGCACGCACAAGCAAGCCAATGTGAGCACACATACAATATGCACACACAAAACAAAATCCCCCGTGTTGCCTTTCATATACTAACAGTGCAATGGGAATATGTAACTCCAACAAGCATTTGTATTTATTCTAGATTTGAAGTTTTCGTGACTGCAAGGATCCATACTCTTTGGTTCTTTCGGTAAAGTCACGTAGATGAAAAATAATAAAATGAAAATAACTAATTTAGATATTTTCATTTTATTATTTAATTAGCAAATGGTCCATTTTGCTCTAGTTTGTTTTAAAGTTTTGGTTATTGATTTTATCGATTTAACCAATTTATATTAAAACATTGTATGTATGTGAAGTATTGGAAAATGACGGCAGGAAACTCCTTGACGGGAACACACTTCTTTTATTAAATCTTGACTTGTAACAATACAACGCGTGGCCTCTCTTCTTCACAATGCGGTCACCATACAACGGTACAACTCGTGACCTCTTCTTCTTCACCCTACGCTTCTCTTGACTCTCTGGATTCTGTGCTGCTGGCTCTCTGTGCCTCGTGTAGACTCCGCGCCTCGGCTACACTCTTCTCTCGCCTCGTGTAGACTCTGCGCCTCTGCTACACTCTCCACTCGCCTCGTGTAGACTTTGCATCTCTCTCTCTGGCTACACCGTATGCATACTCGGCTCGTGTAGACCTTCCTCTCTCTCTGGCTACACCGTATGCATACTCGGCTCGTGTAGACCGTTCTCTCTCTCTGGCTACACACTATACATTACTCAGCTCGTGTAGACCGTTCTCTCTCGCTGGCTACACACTATACATTACTCAGCTCGTGTAGACCGTTCTCTCTCGCTGGCTACACACTATACATTACTCAGCTCGTGTAGACCGTTCTCTCTCGCTGGCTACACACTTATACCTTACTCTCCTCTATTCTCCATTACTCTCCTCTACTCTCCTCTCCGGGCTCTATCTCTGCACCTTCGTCTTCATTCTTAGATGGTTCCACTTCTGCCCCCTGCTTCCCGGGAGACGGAGCGGATGCGGACCTCAACGTCGGCACCGCTCCTCAGTTACCCAATCCCCACGCGCTATCCCTACGATCCGGTTCCGCTCAGCGCGTGTTTCCACTCCCCGACCAATCACACCGCGCTGCTACCCGATCACTCCCTCTGGGCGCGTCACCGGCACACAGCCAATCAGCAGCACTACCCCCACCCGCGCACTGATGCCTGCTCCTCCCCGTCAGCGCGCGTCACCACACACACACCCGTACATACGCGCTGGCACACGACATATACACCCAGCGCGTATCACCACTACATATGTATAATTTCTTTCGCACCGTACGTGGTGTATATTTTAAGGTTAGGAGTACAGTTGGAATGACTGCTCAAAACACATCCCTTATTTATAGTATTCAATTAATGGGAAAAGCCATTCCCATTCCAAAATGTCATTGTAATCGCGTGTGTTTTTTAAAAACGCATCACATCCGTAAACCAAGGGAACCCTGTAGCGCCAATGCCTAAACAATTTCAACCCCAGTTGGACATTGTAAAAAAAAAATGTACCTGC
Organism: Lampetra planeri; assembly: GCF_965212315.1. Classification (NCBI taxonomy): domain Eukaryota; kingdom Metazoa; phylum Chordata; class Hyperoartia; order Petromyzontiformes; family Petromyzontidae; genus Lampetra; species Lampetra planeri. Next base: position 7,526,367 of record NC_136157.1, read on the forward strand.
ATAACCTGCGTCTGGAGGGCTGCTGGGTTGTCATAACAGAAGTAGCTTCCTAAGAGGGGGAAAAAATCGCACATTTATAACAAGTTAATCGTGTTGTTGTTCATCTTGGGTAAGAAAAAGGCTTATATATATGTAGGGGTGATTGTCACTCACCATTCAACAGCCTTATTTACAACACGACATATATGTGAGGGAAAATGCCCCATCATGATATCACATCCATTAACTTATGTATCTGTGCAAACGGTATATGATTTGGAAACTTGTGGTTACTCATTAGCTCCCTGGTTTGCCTTAAGTGCAGAGATTATGCAAGACGCCACTCAAATTGTGTACGCTAAAGAATCACATGGTTACAGGCGTTATTTCGAAATATAGTGAACAAACAGCAAGAACACTTATGTCCTTGGGGTATCGTGTCACGAGTTCACCTCCAGTTCCTTAATTGTATTCAAGATCTGAAGCCTCACAGAGTAAAAATCAGCGGGAGAGCACTCATTTCTGTCCTGGCTTACTGTACACGTTTGTATGTACAGTATACTGAACTTCTTTCGTACCGTACCAATCGGAGGTGCGGGGGAAGGACAACAAACTAAACACAAAAGGCAGTTCTTAAGAAATTAGTTTTCAAAGTACGTAGCTCCAGTGGCTTCCAAATATCGTAAGGAAGAGCGTTCCAGACGGACGCAGAAGCGCATCTGAAAGCGCCGCGCGATGCGGTGACCACCGCCTTTGTTCGATGGCCCAGCAGCCAAAAGTACTGAGCTCACAGCAGCCACGAAGGAGACGTTCCCGGCTAGCCTAAAGCCAACATTCCTCGCCCACCCAACATCATCTTATACTTACGCTATTTGAACTTACATTCTTTACCTATGTTATGTATTTATCTTTTAATGATCTGCGCACCTTTCCTACACTTCGCACTCATATCATCTTTTGCGTTGTTTGTCGCCTGTAACTTTCTTCACCCGTCCCTCCTGGACATCTGTGAGAAAGAGCTTCACAGCTCATCGGATTTCTCCAGGATCAATATTCTGAAACTGCACAAGGACACCGGCAAAGCCATTCGCCATCCCACACGACCCCGCCGTGTCCTCTTGGACGTGTCCCCCCTCCTTGGGCTGCCACTCCATTACAAGTCTCGACGATCTGCAGCCATCGCAGCGACCTGACGGCCCTTCCCCCGCACCTCCGACGAGCACGGCTGGCAGAGTAGGGTGCGATAGACGTTGAACATACATGCACATGCTTATCTTCCAGTAACGTGTCCTGCCCAAGCCTTACACTCCTGTTAAGTCAAAATAGTGTCTGTTAGTGTATGTGGCCTGCGTGTGTTGCTTCATCCACGTCTTCCTCTTTCTGTCCCATCATGTATTACCCCGTTCCGTTTTCCAAAATCACTGGACACATTTTCTCTTTCTCATCCCGGGCCACCTTCGATACCCGCCCGAGGTATCGTACACCGATGTGCTCTCCAGTTGTACCCCTCCGGCAATTGTTGAGGAATCGATTAAAAAGGTAACATAATCAACGTAGCAAACAAAAAAACACCAAACATTGTTTTAAAATCAGTGACATGCTTTACCCGCTGCCACATATCAGCAACGTGGTCATTGACAACGATGGCGGGAACGCAGTGGACAAAGGTACAAGGAGAGGCAGTAGATGGGCAGACAGAGGCCCAGGGATTGGGAACACACGCGGGCTCACGACATCCATGGATCTTAGTGAGAAGTGTGAGAGAAGTGGGTGGCCGAGCAGGACGAGACGCGAGAAGTTCAGACTAATCACGGAGGGCCCAGCGAGGAACGGACCGCATCCAAGGGGCCTCTCGCCCGTCCGCCAAGACGACGGAATGGGCTCGTGTGTGTGCGGCCGCGGGGTGGACGGCGATGATGGCGAGGTGGCCTAGAGGCCTTCACGCAGCAGTGGAGTGGCCACATGCGACGATTAGCCCCAACGGGAACTCGCGACAACTACGGAAGTGTTGCGACCAGAACTTCTGCTTTTATGATTATCGCAGCGGCGCCACGTTAATTCGACTTGCGTTGGTCGAACGCTTGGCTTACAGTCGACAAACACGCGGCTCGGTGCAAGCGAGGTCGTTGCCTCAATTCCTTTAAGCAAAAAAAAATCATTGCAATTAGCCACGCACGGAAGGGGGGTTATATTTCATAGCACGCATAAACACGCGTCCCCACTCCCAGCCAATCAGGTTAACGCTCCGGCCTCCGCGTGACTGACGCCGACCTATGAGCGGGTTTGTTTTGAATCCCGCGAGCCAATCACGAGCGGCGGGAGCGCATGCGCGCTACCAATTGTAAACGCGACCAAACGCTCTTATACCGAAGCCCAGGAAGCACATGAAGACGAGGACCACGAAGCGATGGGGAGTGCGCCGCGGGTTGCACAGCGGCGAGGCGCCGCAGCCGGACAGCGCCGCCTCGTCGTCGCCGCCGTCGGGGCCGATTTCGTTGCCGCCATCGCCGGCGCTCAGAAGCGCCTCCGTCTCCTTCGCCATTGTCGCCAAACAATAAAAAAAACCCGGCGCACGTGACCACGAGGCGCGTGAGTGCGCGTGACGTCACCGCTCGGCAACCTACATTTGCATAACCACGCCCTGCGTCCAGAGGGTTTATTTTGCATAACCACGCCCCTTCATTATGCTAATTAGCATGACCACGCCCCTGTTTAATAATTAAATAAAGAGCTGCTGCGTTGGCGGTGAGCGCGCGTGACATCCCAAACTAAAGCCGCTCGCCCCCCCCTAGAGATTGGGGTCGCCACGGTGGCCGGGAGATGTTGACTACCTCGCCTGGTGCAGGAGGTCGTGGGTTCGATCCCGACCCTGACGATGCCTGCTGCTGCTGCTGTATATTTGGAGTTTGCGTGTCTCTCTCCCCTCCACATTTAGAATCAACATCACCACGCGTTTAGACTATTTGGCTGCTGCAGTGATAAGCCGGCTTGGTTGAGCTGTCAGCTGTGGCCAGGTCACTTCTGACAAAGGGCTACGTAGCTCCGTGAGCCTTACCTGGTAAAATAAAAACAGTTTCTAGTTTATAACTCATCATTGCCACATGTACATCAGAAGCGGCTCCTTAGTCCCGACAAACATTTAACTTCCTAAAACTTTGTTTGGTAAAAACACACAACAATCGCCATTCACCACTAAGTGGCGGTGACGTCACCACGACGCTTGTGCCAGGCCATGTGCACCTTGAGGCAACGTGAAGTGTCGAACGCCCGCTGGCAGGAGGTCACGGGGCAGACCCAGCAGGTGCCACGGGTCGACTGACTGAGATGACCGAGATGACTGGCTGATGCACCACCTGTGCCCCCTACTGTGCCAACTTGCTGTGCTTTAGCCACCCGGCGCTCCGCTCGTTGTTGTGAGCGTCGCTCCTCCACCCTCCGTTGTTGTTGGAGGGCGACTGCCTCCAACTGCCCAGTAGCGTCCTTCACAAGCCTCCTCTTGTGCGTCCTTCACGAGCCTCCTCTGTGGGTTGTTGTTGAAACAATATACTTTAGGCTCCTTGAGGCTGTCCTGGGTCCTATTATTAATATTATTTCAACTTGTTGGAAATTATAAACAAAAATGACAACCTCCCGTAATAGAGCATTGAATGCGCACATTAGAGAGGCAACAATTGGTTCTGTAATTAAAAACACCGCTGCTGCAAATCACAATTGGTTTTGAGACATCGCGCGGACTTGATAATGTCGACTTGCCGCGCAGTGTTGGCTCTCAGAGAGAGAGAGAGAGGGAATGACTCGGAGGGCGTGCGGAGGAATCGCAAACAAGCGGAAAAAACAGCGGCCACGCGGTGAGACGGTGACGTTTCTCCCCGCCCCCCTCCAAGCTCTGCAATCCTCTATGCATGAAGGTGTTATTGGCCAATTCATGAGAATATACACGTGGGAGGAAACCGGAGCACCCGGAGAAAATCCACGTGTGCGAAGGGGTAACACTCGATCCCATAAGGATGGGCCAGAAATGAGTCCACACTTGCTGTAATGCCTTCCAGCAAGGCAGGGTACCACGGCACCTAGACACACGAGAAGGGAGTTTCAACATCATTTGTGCGTGACCAACCAACCCCCACCTCCAGTGCTGGATTACAGGCCCCGTCGATGGCCACCACCGCACAGCGACAGTAACGTTGAGGACACATCATGGCGAGAAGGGACGGTGGCCGACGGACGACACTGGCGGTGGCAGCCACAAAGGCGAGGTCGAACACTGTGGAGACGGAGTGGAAGGATCAGCCCAGATGCCAGAGCGCCACGAATCGCAAGACCACGAGGTTTTGAGCGATGGCGGCAGCATCGGGATCATTTCATCGGGCACGTGTGGATAGACCATCGATATTTAAGATACTTTTTAGATTGTGGGTATGGCGCAACTCGCAAGAATTGCCCATGACAGAGGCCCTGCGGTGTAGGATAGTCCACCTCACAGGAAACCCTTGGGATTGAGGAGGGCTAGAAATGGATGGATAGGTCGGGCAAACGTTACAAGCAGAAACGATGGACAGCAAGAGACGCACACGGGGACGCACGCACGTGGACTACAGTGACATTTATTTTACTCTTGGGAACTCCTCGACGTACAAAGCTCGCGTCGTTTGCCAGAACAAAGGCTCAACCGTAACACGAGCGCATGCGTGTCACATCACGAGATAGTGGTCACGGAGATGAACAAATTTCACCGTTTCGTCAGGTTCTGGTTTTCCGTCCGCGCCTGCTGGGGCGGGCGTCAGCGATACCGCGGCGGCTCCGCTTCGTCCTGCGAGGAAGCCCGCTGCCGAGCCGCCTCGCCGGCCTCAAGGCACGCGGTGGCAGTGATGCATCCTCCAATAACGGAGCTGGCCAGAAAAACACCCCGATATGGGACCACAGAGTTTGGGCAATCGTGCCAGTTGTTCCGGCTGCCCTTCCTGCTTCGTCTGTGGTGTCTCACACCTCTCAATCATTTTCTCTCTCACTTCAAGAGCGATCGAAAACTAAATGATCATCACTATTATTATCATGACGCGACGCACGAGACCGTAACATGAAACGTCACGGGTAAAGGCAAATACAGTAGAAGCAGAACACCGTTTTGTTTGTGCTGATGAGACCCAGGAGACAGACACTGGCCCAGAGTTTGCTCTCCTCGACAAGAGCTGCTTTTGGTAATATTTGTCTGGAGAGCCAAACGTTCCCCCGATGCGCTAAACCACAGCATCTTATTCATAACGTGGAAACAGGACGGCGCTGCACTTCTCTTCGTCGGTGTAAATCACCGCTGATGACGTCAACGATCCAAAAACCGGCAGAGCTCTCCAAAACCCAGGAAGGCTTCGGATGATTGACACGTCCGTCGACTCCATGAATTGTCACAATTCAGGGTCGCGATGCGATGGACTAATATTTGTTTCCTTTCGGGGTTTTCTGGTCTCATTTGTATTGTTTCTCCGTTCTGTTTTGGACTCTCATGCTCATCCCATTAGCATACATGTAACAGCGTATCGTTCAAATGTAACTCGCTAAATTGAGAACATAACATTCTGACGCACGCAATTTGGTGTCGCTATTTCGTAGTATTTACCCAGCAAAGCTGGACCCAGTCTCTTGTTTCAGGAGGGTCCTGCTAAGTTTCCACAGTCGGGTGCGACGACGTCGCTAGATGTTGTCCCAAATCAGTAAGCGCGCGCGTAATCTTTCACCCCGCTGGGCCTTACACACGGAGTGCTGTGAGCGAGCATCTATTACATCGTCAAATCTTTTGTACGCTCCATGTTCGTTCCACTCTCATAGTGCGAGGCCATCACGGCGGTAGTTCGCAGTGTAATAATTATTACACGTGATTATAATCTCAACCGAGTCGTAACTTGCAGGGGTCACATTTTCTCTAATTCCGCAATTTGGGCCCGTGACTCCGGCACGCGATGACCTCGTCTTTTTAACCGGGGTGGCCGCGGGGTTCGAACCGCAGACCCCCTTGCAACAATCGGCGAATGCACCAGGGAGGTATCGGGAACGGCCCCAGGCGATGGTTTCCAGCTGCGGCTACCTAGGGAAGGACCCAAGGACAGCTTCAGATACAAATCGTGCATGGGGTTGGTGGGCTCACAGTGCTGTTACCGCCATAATCTGCCTATCCCCAGCGTATGCAGTGCATTGTACACAGTGGCAGCGCGAGGCATGAGCAAACCAAGCAAAAGCTGAGGGCCACAAGTAGCCCAAGGCAGCCCCCCTGAATTCGTGAAAAACGTGTGGAATATCAGCTGTAACTCAAATACTAATAAACATTACGAGATAATTACCGTTACAAAAAAAACCTGGAAATTCATCTCTCTGCTCATCTCACTACATCTCTGCATTGTCTACTTCCATCTAACTCCATCTCCAACTCTTGTTTAGATCTCTTCCGTCATCCCACTTGGATTTTATATTCATTGAAAGGGGGGGGGGATTATATCTGCTCAGGGCAAATGAAGCAGCACCACCACCTCGTGTACACATTGTAAATAAGTGCACACACAGAAACACAGATATACAGTGAAACCTCTCTTATCTGTCATATCACTCGCACTCTCAATTATCTGCCACCCAGGATCGATCCGTGGATCTTCCCGGTATCCGCGAGTTCTAAGGCTCGTGGGTTAAGGCGCTTCGTGTGACGATACTGACCATGTGACTCGAGTTGCCACCTTCATCCACTGTCGACCAAACTCGGTCGGCACGAGGTCTGCCGTTATCAAATCTGCGCTACAGCATCTTCGCAGTGAAGTTCAACGCGGCAAACACACCGGTACCAGATCTCGGTACAAATCAATTGGTGCAGTCCCCTGACGCACAGATGTTCCCCGGATTGCGTGGGTCAAACCCCGCCTGGGACAGGTGGCAACTCCTTAGATGTAACAGACGATGCTGACAATGATGATGATGATGTTAGATGACGGTGATGATGTTAAGAGACAAGGGTCGTACGGCCACGTGTACACAAGCCGACCTCTGCTGAGATTGGCGCGCCGCTGCGTACGAATGGAACGTGCACGGGGAGTTGCGTTTATTCATTTATTAATGTGCGGACCTCCACACTTGTGAAAGCAGTTTATATAAAATATAGAATTACGTACGGGTAAGATATGACTAGCTATAGAGTCGTGGTCAAAGCACACTAGCGACAGCAGGCAGCTCGCTCGCTCTATCTCTCTGCAAAGTAATAATCATGCGTCGCCAAAGCAAATTAATTCAACACTACGTCGTAACTTTATTTATTTAAAAGCACGCTTAGACCGTACTCTCTCTTACAAGTAAAGTACAAATCTACTAAACTCTTCATGGGTAACTCAGGGAATACAAATCATTCAAAAACTAACAAACTAAATACGCATCTTAATCATTTGTTCGTATGCTGCCGTATGAATGAACGAATATATATACGTAGAGAACCACCGGCATCCGTCCATGTCGGTGTTTTACAAACTGAGCATCGATGCGAAGGCGCGTGCGTGTGTGTCTGCGCGCGTGTGCGCTAGCAAACGAGAAGGCTTTGATTAAGACAAGTTCCAGGACTGGGTTTTAATGCGGCTACCGTCTGTCGGGTGAAGTTGAACCCCGCCGCTGCTGCCGCCGCCTTCACTGGGAGTGGTTGGGGGAGCGCCCACTCATCAACGAGGAAGTCGCTCGTCCATTGACATGGACAGCTTGCACGCTGGGGGCCCGCACTGGCCGGCAAGATGCTCTTTGCCGAGGTCAGCTGTCGGAAGGCAGCTCAGGCTAGCGCAACCCGGCTACCAGCTTTGCATTGGCATCAGAAATTTTCATTCTCATTTATTATCGTCTCCTGCAAAGTTGTCGGCAGAAGGTGGCAAGGATTTCTACGGAGATTCCAACCGAATTGATTTGCGGCGTCACTTTTCACACAAATTTCGACCGCCACACCGGTACCCCAATGGCTTACTCTTGCGATTTAAGTCACGTTAACCGTGAAGCGGACGTGGCGCGTCGCATTTCTACGGTGAACGCACACCGCAGTAACAACCAGGGCGGCCGCTGGCTTCGAACTGCGAATCTCCGCAACGAGCGGCGATGCGATGAGAGGCAAAGGTTCACCTTGACAACCTGACGGATGCAGAAACACCCGCATGCAAAGACCAGTCCTGAGAAAACTTTCAATCACAGCCCAGTGTCCTGTGTAGCGAGGACAGAGCGTGGAGGGCGCTCTCTTGAGACGCTCACGACGCGGTCCCGTGGCGAGGCAGCGGTGGCGCAGCGAGCCCCGTGCCGCACCACGCCGGCAGAATAAGCAATCCTCTGGAGAGCGGACGGCACGGACGGCACGGGCGGCACGACGGAGTCGGCCCGTGGCTCTCGCCGAAATATAAAAAAAAATCCCCCAAACAATGATAATGCGCGGCGCGAAAAACAACGGGGGTACGCGGTGAAAAGAGACGCGCGACGATTATCTCTGCGCTGGTAACATTAAGGCACCGTTTGCTTTGGGGAGTGAAGTTGTAAGAGGGCAGCCCAGCGGGGAGGTGAGGATAGTCGCTTGCCTGGCAACAAGCCTCTGCTTCTGTGGTTCGAGACTTCGGCTGTGTGTGTGTGTGTCTGCGAGTGCGTGCGTGCATGTGTGTGTGTAATCGTATGAACGTAGTTATACTTGTGTGCGCGTGCGTACAAACATACGCGTGCGTGCTTGTCGACAGACCAGTGTGACATGCAGAAGCCACGTCTGGCAGGAGTGTGCGGGCACGTGCGTGTGTAGCCATACGGATGTACACTTGTCTCTGCGTGCGTACACGCGTGCATGTGACGTATGTGTGTATGTTGAACTTCTTTCGCGCCGTACGTAGCCAACCGGGTGCGACACACCCATGTAAGGCGCACGCCGTGTACGTGCGAGTGTGTGTGTAGTCATACAAACAAAAGCGTTACACTCGTTTCTATGTGTGTGTGTGTCTGTGTGGACGCACACGTCCGTCACGCACGTACGTACGTACGCGGGTGTGTGCGTGCGTGCGTGCTGCATCACTTGCGCGCCAGATCCTCGGCCAGCTTCTTCAGACGTTTCTTCAGCTCCAGCGGGAACTTCTCGTAACATTTCTTGCAAACTGGCTTCATGTCAAACTCCACAAACTTGTTCCTGTTTGCCAGAGCCAATCAGGGAGAAACACAACCCATTCACGGTTAATGTCTTAACATAAAAAATATAATCGCACACTCGTAGCAATGATTGCGTAAATGCCTCAGTGACTCAAAGGCGCCATCGCATCTCAAACATTGAAAGGGCACCCCCGGTGGCAGCTGTCCCTGTACGGCGACTCGGCACCGGCCTCCAAGTGGGCGTTAGTCTACCAGAAAGGGTGGGGGGGGGGCGATGACCGTGAAGTGAAATCCCCGTCGAGTCATTTGCAGCGTCATTTGACAAAAACATTTTTTTTTTACAAATCTCGACCACGACGCCGGCACACGATGCCCGACTCATCGCAAATGACGTCAGCGTGGGGGTGGGGGGGGTGGAGGTCTTTGACGTCCACCGTGAGACGGAGAGCGCGGAGCGATTTTATGGTGAATGCACCAGGACGGCGTTTAATGAACCCGGGTAGCCGCTGGATTCTAAACTGTGAGGCCGGTGCAGCGAGTCGGGGACAGCGCTCCCCCTGGGGCCACGTCGTCAATTTGAGATGCCGTTTCTACGCCGACTCACAAACATGAAATCATTAAATAAACAACGTCCACTGGCTTTGCACAGGTTTTCAAAATCATGCGCGCAGTTGTGTTTAGAATAAACTCCAGTCAACGGAAAAATCATCGCAACCAATCACACGGCATTGTTATTGGGCATGCAAAATGGAAGCCCCGATCCTTTGATTCTCTCACGCACGATGCCGTCCAATTACGCGTGCAGGAATAAACATTTAGTAATTTGTGTATGTGGCAATTAATTTTTTTATTAGGAAGCCACTGGAGGTATGCACTTTTACATCTAGATTGCAAACTAATTTCTTTAGAACTGATTTTTGTGTTTAGTTTGTTGTTATTTCCCCGCACCTCCGATTTGCATGGTTGGCTACGTACGGTGTGAAAGAAGTTTAACATACATACCTTAAACTAAACTATAAACCATTTTATTTTACCAGGTAAGGCCCATTTCGCCAATGGCTCTATTTCAGGGAGAGGCGAGACCTGGCCACACGTGACAAGAGCTCATCGTGGAAGTGGCTTATCACACGTGAGAATTTGTAACAGCAGCCAAATCATCTAAACGCAGCACGTTGTTTCTAAATGTGGAGGGGGTCCAAAATCAGCGGAACCCAGAGAAAGATTCACGCGACCTCCACGGGGAGAGAGAACACGGGGACTACAACAGGCATCGTCAGGGTCTGGGGTCGAACCCACGCCCTCTTGCATAGCAGGCGAGGGAGGTAACATTTCCTCGCCACCGTACTGGGTTCGCGTGCGGCCTGCAAGCCACTAAGGCGGCGCTTACACGTACCACCCCTTTAAAGAAACGGAATCGAATCTCCCGATGCAAAAAATGTGACGTCACATCGGAGCGCAAGCAGGGAGCATCTGTTAGCGGCTACGTCAACAAGCACGCGTGCCGGCTCTCACGAACAACATTCACGGTCATTCGGGTCACGTTGTGCGAGCGAAACGTGCGTCGTACACCCTCCTTCACCCGACACGGCCAATTAGCCCTTTCGCGTCATTGGTTTTTCTTCCGATTCCGTTCCGACCATGCCGTACGTCATTAAAACGGAACCGGAAGAAAAAATAAATAAAATAACTTTGTTGGTACCGAGGCTCCCACAAGGCTATGCGGGAGGGCGTGTGGTGCAGTTTGGCGGCAGCTGTCATAGTGTGCGGTCGTGTCACTACGGTTCTCTGTGGTGAGCACAACGTCTTTAAAAACAACGGCGCTGTGCCTCTCTACGTAAAATTAACGCCAACCGCTGGCACGTTCCGAGATTCTGTGGTGAACGGGACACCCTGTAACTTGTGGATGTCTCTGATCGGGAAAGGGTTAAAAAAACAAACGTGCGTTGGCACGTTTGTGTTCACGTGATGACTGAATTCAATTGGCCGTGTCGGGTGGAAGAGATTGTACAACGTGCATTCTACTTACACAACCATCTGACCCAACAAACGTGCGCTTAGATCCTTTAAATCACTTTGGAAAACGTCTCAACGAATCTTTAACCTCGCTGGGATTGCGCGAGGTGACGTAGTGACGTTACATCTCATGGGGTTACTTCATCGTCCAGGTCAGACGACGACTCTCATCGTTTGTACGGAGAGAATGGTTCAGAACGCAGCTCAATGGAGCAGCAGACATCCCTGTAATCCGTACGCAAAGCGGAAAGGTGAGTGTAAGCCAGTGTTAGAAATTGAGAAATCACAGACATTCTAATAATGCGGCAAAAACACGTAAGGCCATGATGAAATGACCAAGCTGTCAGGCAACTATTACTGTTGTTTTGCTCGTTTAACCAGAACAGTCTCGCCGAGTCTCACGACTCCTTTTCAGGAGAGTCCTGCCAAGTTTTCGCAGGCGGGGGGAGCAGTGTTGCTGTGTGTGAAATCCCAACTGAGTAAACTGCAGATCATTTTTTTGAGTATTTGCGATGTTTTTTACCAATACCGGTTGGAGTGGATCTGTGTTTCTTTTATTAGCTATGGGAGGAAACCAGGCACCGTGGTGGCTACGAGATGTTAACTACCTCGCCTGGTATACAGGAGGTCATGGGTTCGGTCCCGACCCTGACGCCTGCTGCTGTATATTTGGAGTTTGCGTGTCTCTCTCGCTGTGGTCGTGTGGATTGTTCTCCGGGTCCTCCGGGTTTTCACTCCACATTTAGAAACGCGCATTTAAGAGTATTTGGCTGCTCTAAATTTCCACGTGATAAGCCACTTCTCGTTGGGCTGTCATTTGTGATAGCCGGGTCGCTTCTGAAAGAGAGCTACATAGCTCAGTGGGCCTGACCTGGTAAAAAAAACTAAGTTTAAATAGTTTTAGTTTAAACTGGAGAACTCGGAGAAAATCCGTGCGGAACAGGCGGAGAACATAAAAACTGCACACGGAATGACGCCCAAGGTCGGGAATATCAACAGAATTCCAAAATCCGCATTGTCCGCTGTGGACAATTGCCCGAGGTCCACGATCCTGCAACTGGGATGTGTGGCCAACCCCACCGGGGAACGTTCGGCACGGAGGAGAAGCCGGCGAGCACGGCGATCGCTTTGCGCGACGGGAAAGAGAGGGCCTGACAACTCGGTCGCCCATCGAGGTCGGCGCGGAGGAGCGAGCAAAGAGGTCACGCAAAGAGAGGTCACGCAAAGAGAGGTCACGCAAAGAGAGGTCACGCAAAGAGAGGTCACGCTAACAGATCGTGGCGGTGGCGGGGGAGGGGCCGGCAGGTCGGCGGAGGCCGAAGGTCGCAGAGCAGCCGGCCGCCGTCAGAGGCAGCCGTCGCGGCGGCCCTTCTTCTTGCGGCGCTCCTTGCGCTCGCGCCTCGCCAGGCGGCCGCGCAGCTCCGACGGGAAGCGCTCGTGGCAGCGGCGGCACACGGGCTTGAGGTCGACCTCCACAAACTTGGTGCTGGGGCCGTGGAGTCGGCGCGGCCAATGGGCGTGGGACGTGCATGTGTGCGTGTGTGCGTGCGTGCGTGCGCGTGCGTTGTGACCGTGTCGTGAGCGTGCATTATGTGCGTGTGCGCGCTCGTGATAAAGCGTGCGTATGCGAGTTCATAAGTGCGTGTGTGTGCAGAGTAGTGTCCGCATATGCGCGTTTAATAGTGTGTGTGTGTGTGCGTGTCAGCCAGCGAGTGAGCCGGCGATTAATTAAGTGAGCAAGGGAGCGAGCGAGCCAGCGTACGGGCGAAAGAGAGAGAGAGAGCGAGGGAGGGAGGGAGCGAGCTGATGCTCGTGAGCAGCGCGGGTAGAGCGACGCGGTGCGTGGGGGACGGGGGGGGGGGTCGGATTTGGGTGGGGAAACGAGAACGGAAGACACAGGTGAGAAACGTGGCCGCGAAAACCGAGACAAAACGGCAGAGAGGAAACCGCGCACGCGGGAAACGGGGCCGGAGGTGGCGGCAGTCGTAGAAACAGAACAGTGGGAGAGGTGCGAGGGGGGACGAGGCGCGGCGTGGCGAGCGCCGGCGGGCGAAGCTCACCTGAGGGTGAGCTTGGCGTTGCAGGTGGAGCAAGAGAAGCAGCCCACGCACCAGGCCTTGTTGAGGGCCGACACGACTGCGGGGAGACGACACGGCGGTTATCGCGCCCATCGACGAACCCGCCCTCGATCGCTCGCACGGACGAGCACGCGCGCAACCAGAGTTCGATCCCCGACATCAGCGGCGGAATATGTACAGGGACAGGACGCAGGAACTCTCCACGGGAGACGAGGGTGGGTGGCAGATGGGGGTGTGTGTGTGTGTGTGCGTGGAGCGGTGGTGCAGTGGTTAGCGTGCTGCGCTGTGAAGCCGGCGAGCCGAGTTTGATTCCGGCTCGCTGCCAACATCGGTGACGATTCGCCGAACCGGTTCTGGACCTCACTTAGGTCGACTCGGCCATAAATGAGTACCTGATGCAGGGTGTAAACATTAGCATTGGGGGAGACAAAGGCGGCCGGGCATGGTGCTGTCTACCCGCTCCCTTAAGTGTGCCGTGTCGGCCTTCGTTAGATATTAATCGCTAACAGCACTTGCCCCAACAGACCGTTAGAGGCTACGCGGGGGATCTTAGTCTTTGTGGTGACCTCAACATGCAAGAGGCCGGGGACGCGCCGCACAGGCCCCGAGTCGCCGTGCGGTCTCTGGGCGCTACGCAGCCGGAACGCACCTCCACTCAACATACACACAAGGCAAAGATCCCCCGTATAACCGGACTGTTGAGGCAAGTGCTATTAGCGAGTACCTATGAAGGCTGGAACGGTACACGAGGGGGTGGATGGCCAGCATCACGCCCGACCGCCTTTGTCTCCTCAGTGGCGATGTTTACATACCGCACCAGGTCCTAATTTGAGGCCGAGTCGACCTAGGGGAGGCCCAGGACCGGTTCAAATAATCGTCACCGGTGTTGGCCGTGACCGGGAATCGAACTCGGGTCGCCGGGTTCTTAGCAAAACGCGCTAACCGCAACACTACCGCTCTCCACATACACACACACACACGCCCACTCACCCCCGCACCTCCGATCAGCACGGCTGTCGACGTACAAAGGTGCGAAAAAAGCTCGACACACACGCAGTGATAAACGGAGAGGGCGCGACGGAGCCCGCTACTCACCATCTCCCTCGATCACCCGGTTGCACAGGTAGCAGACGTCGCCAAACAGCTGCGGAGAGACGGCGAGCATATCATCTATATGTAGAATAAACATGTAGAAGCCGCGCGCGTAAAAAGAGCATCGAACGTTGCTGCTGCTGCTGCGGTGCAACGAGGCCGAGTGGCAGCGCGCTCGCCGCTTGCTAACGAGGCTCGTGGTTGGAGGCACACGCCCGCCCTGGTTAATACTGCGGGGTTTTCAACCGTGAACGTACGACACGCCGTCCGCTTACCAGCGGATGTTGCAGAACCCCTGATGTTTATTCGGTAGACGGTAGAGCATTGTGCGCCCGTGTCGCAGTGGGAATTTGACCAAATTAAAAAAAATTCCGCAAATTACTCAACAGGGAACGAAACGGTCGGCAATGCGGCCTCTCTGTTGTCTGGAGTCTTAGAGACGCGGGGAGTCTTTTGTGTTCCCTAAATAATACTCATGTTAAATACATGATGCCATGAAATCACATGACGTTAAAATTGAATTTATTCACTCGCATGACATCAGGACGGCCCACGGTTAAATGCAGGCTCACGGCGGGCGAGCACAGCTGAGCAAACATTACAAATGAGAGGGAACAACAAAAAAACGAGTAAACCAAGTGACTGTCGTGGACCCTCGCGAGACTTGGCGAGGCCTCCCCCCGCCCCAGTAAACGCGCCAACGTTGTTAGCGCGTTGCTGGAACCGTTGGGCCAACGTCGGACGGACGTTCCATCTTTACTAGGTGGGCGAGTAAGCGCACGCAAAGGGAGAGCGGGCGGGCGGGCGGGCGGGCGAGCGAGCGGCAAGCGGGCAGGCAGCCTCACCTGGTTGTAGTGGGTCTCGCAGTACGCCAGGCCCTTGCGCTCGTAGTGGCGGTGTCCCAGGAACGGCTTCTCACACTTGGCGCACACAAAGTGCTGCGGACACACCGACACACCGGCACATCAGCATCACCGACACCACTGACACACCAGCACCACTGACACACCAGCATCACCGACACACCAGCATCACCGACACACCAGCACGCCGACACACCACCACGACACCGACACCACCACGACACAGAACAAACGATGGTGATCGCAGAAATCCAACAGCCGCACCCGGATGCGTCGCGACCTCGGGATCAACGCAGCGTGGACCGACAGTTTGGTGAAGGCAGGCAGCAGAGGCGTACGTGGGAGTCTAGAAATGCAGTACAACAATGGGTTTTTGCTATGCTATCCCCTCTGCTGCCCACCAGATATTCCCGCAGCAGCCCTTTGATAATGGCGTGTTCACACAACGCGTTTTCGCTGTAACACTCACACACTCATACTCACTCTCTCACTCATTACACTTACCCACTCACACTCAAACAAAGAGAAAGATCCCCCATATAGCCTTAACAGGCTGTAGGGGAAAGTGCTGTCAAGCGAGCACTTGTGAAGGCCGGAACGGCACATGGGGAGGTGGGTGGCCAGTACCACGCCCGGTCGCCCTTGTCACATCAGTGGCGATGTTTACACACCGTACCAGGTACTCATTTGAGTCCGAGTCGACCTAGGGCAGGCTCAGGACCGGTTCAGATAAATCGTCACCGGTGTTGGCCGTGAGCGTGAATCGAACTCGGGTCGCTGGGTCACCGCAGAAGCGCTTCTGCGGCTGTCTGGAACGCTCTTCCTTCCGATATTAGGAAGCCACTGGAGCTATGCACTTTTATATCATCTCGATTGAAAACTAATTTCTTTAGAACTGCTCGTTGTGTTTAGTTTATTGTCCTTCCCTCCTCAAATTAACGCGGTTGGCTACGTAAGGTGCGGAAGAAGTCCCAACACACACAAGGAGGTAGCGCAGTGGTGTGCTAACCGCTACCATGCCCCACACACGCACACACACACAGAGAACACCATACCTCCACGTGCCACTGCTTGCCCATGGCGTTGACGACGCGGCCTTCGATGGGGCGACGGCACGCGCCGCAGATGGGGATCCCCATCTTGTCATGGCAGGGCAGGCAGTAGAGCTCCCCCTTGAGCTCGCGTGCATCAGCCGTCAGCTCCTTACTGCACACACACACACGCACACACACACGCACGTGCTGTTGGCGAGCAACTACGAAGTCCGGCACGGCGCACGAGGGGGTGGGTGACCAGCACCACTCCCGGCCTTTTTGTCTCCCCAGTGGCGATGTTTACACTCCGCACCAAGTATTCATTTTAGGCTGAGTCGACCTAGGGGAGGCACATGACCGGTTCAGATAAATCATCACCGGTGTTGGCCGTGAGCGCAAATCGAACTCGGGTCGCCGGGTTCGTAGCGCAGAGCGCTTGACCGCCACACCACCGCTCCCCACACGCACACACACGCACACACACGCACACATGCGCACACACCTGTGAACACAACACAGACCCTACAGCGCGATGAAGCCACATACCCGCAGTTGGTGCAGTTGAAGTGGTCTGGGTGGTAGGGGTCGTTCTTGAAGAGCAGTGGCTGCTCGTCGATGATTGCGTGGCACTTCTGGCAGATGTACTTGCCCAGGCCCTTGGCTTTCTCTCGGTTGTGGCACGGGCGGCACAGGTGTCTGTGGTGGGATGGGTCGTGCACGCACGCACGGATAAACACGAGTCAGACGCACTGCTTGGGCAAGTGCTGTTAGCGAGTAGCGTCTATGACGGCCGGCACGGCACACGAAAGGGTGGCGGTCCAGCACCACACCCGTCCGCCTTTGTCTCCCCAATGCCGATGGTTACACACCGCACCGGGTGCTCATGTAAACCCGAGTTCACATAGGGGAGGCTAGGCCAGGGCCGGTTCAGATATTATTTGTGAACGGACATCAAACTCAGGTCGCCGGGTTCATAGCGCAGCGCGATAACCGCTGCACTACTGCTCCCGTATCAATAACAACCGCCATTCGCCACTAAGTGGCGGTGATGTCACCACGGTGCTTATGCCAGGCTATGTGCACTTTGATGCCACGTGAATTGCTGAAATATCACTGGCAGGAGGTCACAGGACCGACCCAGGTGCCATGGGTAGACTGACTGAGATGACTGGCATATACACGTGCGCACACACGCGTGCACACACAGGCACGCACACACGCGTGCACACACAGGCACGCACACACAGGCATGCACACACAGGCACGCACACACAGGCATGCGCACACGCACGCTGTGCGGTTCGGCGAGCATTGCCCCCTCACCTGCCGGCGTTCTTGACAAAGCCGACGTCCGCCAGCATCTCGCTGCAGATGTTGCAGCGGAAGCACTCGGGGTGCCAGCTGTTGTTCATCGCCTTGATGACCCGGCCGACGATGAACTCGCCTGATTTGGGCGCCCGGACGGACGGCGACACGCGCAGCGCCGCACGGTCACGGTCGACGGGAGGGGGAACGGGGGGTGGGGGAACGGGGGGCGGGGGAACGGAGGGCGGGGGAACGACGGTCGGGCCCCGAAACAAACAGAAAGCATTGCGCACGTGCAACGCTCTGGGCCCCATTTGAGCCGGCGTGGCGGTCACGTGACCGCCACACGTTCCCGTGGTTTGTGAGCACACCTCGCTCGGCGTGTCGTTATTCCCACATTAATCGTAGTGAGATTCTGAGTGGCCAAACAACCTCAAAATATCACATTTTGGATTTTATTATCGTTACTTGGAAAAAGTCTCAGCTCTGAGAATGTGAAATCGCCGCGCCCTAGCGTGGATAAGAGGTCACTTGAAGGAATCTCAAAACTAGATCTCTGATATCCGCTTCTGTGGGCCGTTCTCTCACGAGGGGGGGGTGCGCAGTTCCCTGCCGTACTTCCGGATGGAGACATCAGCTCACGGCACGACCACGCCACCGATGGAATCGGATTGGGGAAAAAACCGGCAAAACAACTTCTCGAAAGGTCATGTGGCACACACGTGCCCACGTGCGTGTATAGCGCGTGTGTGCGTGTGTTTGTGTGTGTGTTTGCGAGTGTACTATGAAGGAAGCTCGTGAAGGACGCTGCTACTGGTCAGTTGGAGGCAGTCGCCCTCCAACAACAACCGAGGGCAGAGAAGTGATGCTCACAACAATGAGCGGAGCGCCGGGCGGCTAAAACGCAACAAGTTGGCACAGGAGGGGGCACAGCTGGTGTGCATCTGCCAGTCATCTCACTCGGTCGACCCACGGCACCTGCTGGGTCTGTCCCGTGACCTCCTGCCAGCAGTTCACTTCGTGGCCTTAAAGCGCACCTGGCCTGACACAGGCGCCGTGGTGACGTCACCACAACTTCGTGTGTGTACGTGTGCGTATGTGTGCGCGCGTGCGCGCATGTGGGTGTGTGAGTACATGTTCGTGTGGGTATATGTGTGCTTACTCACCACACTGCCCGCAACACGGAGCAAAGAGCATCTGGAAGTCGTGCTCGCAGTATTTCCTGCCTTCAAACTGAAACACAGACACAGCGAGAATGACATGCTTCACATCAATCACTTGGTACTAGTGGTCATCACGGTCGCACGCTACGAGCGGTAGTCACGGTGACGTGGTACTAGCGGTAGTCACGTGGTACTAGCGGTAGTCACGGTGACGTGGTACTAGCGGTAGTCACGGTCGCGTGGAACTGGCGAGTCACAGTCACGTGGTACTGGTGAGCTGGTGAGCCAGTGATCTGGTATACGGACGAGTCTGTGAGCGTGTGAGCAGGTGAGAGGGTGAGCTAGTGAGCGTGCGAGCGAAGTGCCGAGTCGTCACCTCGTAGAAGAGTCCGTCGGGGAACTGCTGGAAGCACTGCGCGCACACGAAGCAGTTCTCGTGGAATAGCTCCCCGTTGCTGTTCACGATCCGCTCGGTGGCGGCGAACCCGGCCTTGCAGCGTTCGCACGCCGCGTTCGCCAACGCCGACGCCATGTTACTGTAACACAGAGACAGAGACGACGATCTACTGGGTGTCGTACAACGCCGACGCCATGTTACTGTAACAGAGACAATGCGTGCAGACCACGATTCTGTAGCCCTGAAAGCACCGTTGAGGCAAGTGCTGTTAGCAAGAGCACTTAATCAAGGCCAACACGGCACACGAGGTGCCCGGTATACGTGCCAACGTTGGGCAAACGTTGGCACGCGGTGGTGGACGTTTACCGAACCTTTGCTGGGTGGTGGTGGGTGTGGCTAACACCATGCCTGGTAGCCTTGATCACAGACACTAGAAGTATTAACTACTTTTTATTCAACCAGGTAAGGCCCACTGAGCTGTCTAGCTTTATTTCAAGAAGCGACCTGGCCACAAATCATGGCTCAAAGAAGTGGCCTATCATGTGGGCATTTATATCAGCCAAATACTCTAAACTCGTGACATTGAGTCTAAATGTGGAGGGAAAAACCAGACGACCAAGAGAAAACGCGACCACGGGAAGAACCCGCAAACTCCACATGTGCAGGCGTCAGGGTCGGGATCGAACCCACGACTACCTGCATACCAGGCGAGGTAGTGAACATCTCCTACCCACCGTCGCGCCCAGACAGAAGACAAAGATACAGACAACGATCCCCGCCCCCCCCCCCATACAGCGTCAACAGCCGTTATCGTGCACGAGGGGTTGGGTGGCCGTCGAGCAAACACGAACCTCGCCGGCTCCATAACCAATCGCCAAAAACAAGAGAGGCATTTTCCATTCACGTCAACATACCCACCCCTCGCTCACTCAGCTAAGGCTGCAGGGGCACGAGTGCTGTCAGCGAGAACCTATTTATGGTCACGGGCACCGCTGACCCGCTCGCTCGCACCACCACGGTCACCCAGGCAGGGCGACAATCAGCAGAGGCACAGCCTCGTCGTCCTCCGGTGTTCACAGCAGTCACTCGCAGTTGGGAATCGAACTTCTATGTTCAGTTGGGAATTGTCTGTGTATGTGTGTGTACACACACACTAGTGTCTGTGTGTACACACTAGTGTGTGTGTGTACCGTCTGTTAAGACTGTACGGGGGGGGGGGGGATCTTTGTCTTTGTCGTGTATTGTCCGGATTAGAAGACACTGCGGAAAGTAAGACGCACCCCATATTTGTACCCAGTGCCAATAAAGTTGTACATTTCTGGATATAAAGATCCCCCATGTTGCCTTAACAGACTGTGGGAGCAAGTGCTGTTAGCGAGCACCTATGAAGGCCGGCATGGCACACGAGGAGGTGGGTGGCCAGCAATGCGCCTTTGTCTCTCCAGTGGTGATGTTTACACACCTCACCAGGTACTCATTAGAGGCCGAGTCACTGGTGTTGGCCGCGAGCGGGAATCGAATTTGGGGTCTCCAGGTGCACAGCGCGCAAACCGCTATGCCACCCTTCCCACAATTCTTGTCACTCACACACAGACATACACACACACACACTCGCCTGCTGGATTATAAGCCACGCTCGCGATCTCTAGCTTTAAAACACGAGAGAAAGTGCGGAGACTGCGGTGATAGGCGGTGGTTGGGGCGATGGCCCTTCTTCACAGCAGAGAGAGGAGTATGGTAGCACAGTTGTTAATTATAGAAAGAAATCATCTCCTCTGGGTGTGTACACATTCACGTGAGATTGCTCATCGGCTGCACTCGTGGCCTCAGCCTGTGTGTGCTCCGAACTAAACTCCACAAACGCAAACTCCACAATCACAAAACTCCACAATCACCAACAACACAATCACCAACTCCACAATCACAAATCCTACAAATGCAAAGCAGACTTCTGCGCCTTCACAGCGACACACAACAGGAAGACGTCAGTACAGCCGTGGATTGTTGAGTCAATGTGTGCAGTTGAGGGTAAACCCTCCTTCATCTGTATGTATGTTGAACTTCTTTCACATCATACATAGCCAACCGCGATAATCGGAGGTGCGGGGGAAGGACATCAAACTAAACACAAAAATCACTTCTAAAGAAAATAGTTTTTAATCGAGATGATTTGAAAGTGCATCGCTCCCAGCGGCTTCCTAATATTGGAAGGAAAAACGTTCCAGATGGCCGCAGAAGCGCATCTGATAGCGTGTGATGCGGTGACCTAGGGGAGGCCCAGGACCGGTTCAGATAATTGTCACTCGCGTTGGCCGTGAGCAGGAATTGAACTCGGGTCGCCGGGTTAGCAGCGCGCTAACCACGACACCACATTCACCCACTCTCACCCCTGCACAAGAGGCAGAACATACAAACTCCACCAACGAAGATGCCCGAGTCAGGAATTCAACCCAGGGGGTTGCTTGCTGTGAGGCACAAGTGTTACCACCGTGCCAGGCCATTATCACTCCGTTATTTACAAACTCTTTTTATCTTACCAGCCATGGCCCACTGAGCTATGGAGCTCAGTGGGCCATAGCAGTGACCTGGCTATCACAAATGATAGCTCAACGAAGTGAATCGTCATCATCATCGCGTGGAAATGTACAGCAGCCGAATACTCGAACTGCGTGTCGATTTTAAACGTGGAGGGAAAAACCGGAGGACCCAAAGCAAAAGCCACATGACCACAGGGAGAGAGACACGCAAACTCCAAATAGACAGCAGCAGGCGTCGTCAGGGTAGGGATCGAACCCACGGCCTCCTGCAAACAGGGCACGGTAGTCAACATCTCGCCACGGTGGCGACATGTTGACTACCGTGGCCCGAAGTGCACAGCACCACGGCGGCCGTGCCAGGGTGGAGGCTGGGCGGGACTGCGGCGTTGGCGGCTCACAGTTTGGCGTAGAAGTCGCAGAACTCCTTGTAGACGCGCACGTCGCTCTTGCGGCGCTGCACGCGCGACCGGGCGACCTCCCTCGACTCGGGCGGCGTGGCCGGAGGCACCGCGCTCATCGGCGGGGCCGGGCCCTCGGTGAGCAGCACGGCCGTCTCCGGCACCACCCACGGCTCTTCCGCCTCGAACGCGGCCTCCTGGTGCTCTGGGATGGCCGGAGGCCGGCCCGACGACGACTGGGAGCCGACCATCTTGGCAGGAACCTCCCCGGAACGTCTCGACGCGCGCACTTAGATTTCACCGACGTGGGGAAGCGCTGCCGCGAGCGACACTATTATTATTATTTAAAAATGTAGCTTTTTTCCTCTTTGTCTTCTCGGGCCAGGAGAAATGGGCACGCAGAAGCTGTGCGGCGATGCCCAAGCGGAACCCCGGCGACGCTCGGGAGGAGAGACTTCACATCCGCTCGTGCAACGACGACTCAGCTGAGGCACCCGGAGGAGCGAGCGAGCGAATGACCGCAGCGTCCTCGCTCGAGCTCCCAGCACGCCTCTCACCGCCCCCCCCCCCCACCGGCCCCCACCGCGGTCCGCACGCCCTCCAACGGCCCCGGGAGCGCCGGTTCACGCGCTCCGCTATTCATAGCGGAGCGGTCACGACGACAGGTGTCTGGATCACCCCCTTGGGCTTGCGGCGACGACGATGACGAAAAGGGGGTGGGGGGGTGGGGGGTGGGGGGAGCCGTACCACTGCCCAAATTATTTTTTGGAGAACTCCCCACGGCAGATTTACGAGGCGACGCATTCCGAGATCGCCGGTGTCGCGTTTTCACGCGGGGACCCGGGGCCCCCCCTCGCCTGTCGGCAGCGTCGCCCGCGCCACTCGTCACGCCATCATTTCCACGCTCCTCCCCCGAGCACCGCGGCCCAGCGCCAGCGGCCGTAGACGGCGAGGTGGAGGGGCCGCCCGCAGTGTCGTCAGCGCAGGCTTGTGCGCCGAGAGCCGTACGCTCCACATTTTAACTTCCTATGCCCTGTCTATTTATAGGCGCGCGCGCGTTTGAAACTCCGGAAGGTGCATTAGGTGCGCGCGTGTGTGCGTGCGCGTGTTTGTAAGACCAGATTTTTATAACTTTACTGAGCAAGTTTGGGGTGCGTCGTACTTTCCAGGTCGTCTTATAATCCCGGAGAATACGGTCATTAGTTTGTTCCATGAAGAAAGGTTTCCGCCGTCAGTCCACTGACGACGGGGGGGGGGGGGGGGGGAATGAAACTCACGTAAATCGTATCACTCCAAAAGGGAGCGTTGAAACTCAAAATATGAGCAGGAAATGAAAGATGAGGTCCTGTTTACTGCCCTCACATCGTGGTGGAAAATCTGCATTCCCACTGGAGGCTTCCCCACAACTTGTTACAGATTTTCTCGACCCCAGAGGGACGATGGGCCGAGCCAGCAATTCATCTGCACCGAGATGTGTGGTGCCGGTGTTGCCGCACCGAGCCTGCAGCGCACGCACATTGTGATAGCAAGGGAGCGAGGGCTGGCTGAGAAATAGCCCCGGGGCTTCGGTCTACCGTGGAACCACTGCAGCACCGCCACCGCCACCCCATTTAACTCCCTGTGAGCGCAGCGACACCGCCGCCAATAATAACTCTGCCTCGCCTTGTAGGGGGGCGTCAGGGCCAGGGGGGCCGGGGCAGGGAGGCCAGGGGAGAGGAGAGGGCCAGAGCAGGGAAAGGCCGGACGATATTTAAGTCCCAGGCCGTTAAAACACGCGGTGGTTTGTTTTTTCTTCATGAGGAGTTCGAAAAAATCAGCGCGGCTTACGAAGAAGAAAACCACGACCCAAGTGGTTTCTTGGGCAAATGAGGCAGCGGTCGAAATTCCACATTCCCATGGCAGCAGCGAGCGTCTCCTTCGGATTACCACCACTCTTGACTTGCTCACAAAGCGGTACTGGTTTTATTGACCTCCCCCCCCCCCGAGGGCATGAGTTGAACTCGCAACCTTGCGACCGAGAGCCACTCGCTCTCCCGGCGAGCCGCCCGGCCAGGAAGAGACGTTTGTGACAATGGTTGACGTTTCCACGGCAACTTTTTGATCATCACCGTCCGTGACTGGATGGAATCAGTCACATGTCGACTATTTCGACCTAAAACTCATTCCTGCATTTAATTAAACAACACCTACACAGGCTGGTCTCATGTAAGGAGCGTTCTTTGTACGAAAATTCGCTATTTTAATTTAGACCCATTATATATATTTTTTACTCAAAACGATCGCTCAGCGAGCGCAGACCGATCGATCGACACGCGGCCCGTGGCGGCAGCGTCCCGCGGCTCTTTCGTTTACCGGCTGCCCTGCGTGGCCCTGCACGCGTCGTGGTGCGCGCTCCCCTGCTCCCCCGCTCCCCACCCCCCCGCCCCCCGCCAGGTGACGAACTTTTGTGAGCAGTTCCATCTGCTGCTCGTCGCTGCACCGCGTCCGCCGTGAGCTGCTGCGCGACGAGGCCGGCGAGTGGGCCGTGAGCGGAGAGGCCCCGTTCAGGCTCGAGACGAAGTGAGGGGAACGATGAAGGGGAGACGCCCACCCCAACTTTGACCCTGCCTGAACTTGGCCCAAGCAAACAGAAACAAAATCGAAGGAAGGGCGGACGGACCAGCCCATCTACGACTCGGCGTGATCGGAACCACGAACGTAGCGGGGAAGCGAATCGTGCGATGCACGAGGCGATGCCACGAGGTGATGTTGCGCTACACTGAGCTGTGTCTTGAGAAACAGAGGCGAGTTTCAGAGTCCAGCGTCAGGTCAATGCCACCTACAACCTCGACCTCCACCCGCTAACATCCTTCCCATCAACTCCTCTCACAGCACTACTATTCTGCTGTACAATTTGCAATTCTTTATTCAGCACCTTGGTTGAGGCGCTATGCAAATTAATATAAGAACATCTATCGTTCAAACAGAAATTCCAGGCCCCTGCAAGCACCGTGGTTCTTCATGTGTGGCAAGTGTTACATTTTATATTTTCTTACTTTATTGTAAAATTGTGTATTGTTCACGTTAGAACACGTTGTTCAAGAGTGAACATTTTGAGGCTGAAATTTGTCTTGGCTGTTCACGTGGGAGGGAGTCGATAGGAAAACGATGATCGCTTAACGAGTTTTCGATTACCAAACAATATATATTCTTGGGTCTTTCGGTAAAACCACGTAGATAGATCAAATTTTTTTTTTAAATAATAAAAATAATTCTTTTTTTTATTCATTATTCTTTTTATTATTTGATCCATCTACGTGGCTTTACCGAAAGACCCAAGAATATGGATGCCTGCAGTCACGAAAGCTTTAAGTCAAGATTTACCGAACAATGTTCGTGGAACGTATCTCACTCGTGAGCCGAGACAAGCCAGGCTGTGTGTGTATATATATACATGTATATACATGTATATACATGTATATACATGTGTATACATGTATATATATGTATATATACACACTGGACGTACTATACATGTGTTTACCTTGACCACAAGCGTGTGTACAATTTAGTCTGCATGGCTTTCCAAATTAAGTTTCATTCAAGTCAGCATCGGTTGCTCGAAACAACAGCTCACCAGAATCTCAGGTCAGAACATTCTAAAATCAACCAATCTTAACGTTCACGATGAAGACATATTTAAAGATGATATTATGATACTGTTGATGATGTTAACATAGATGACAACAATGATGATGTTGATGACTATGACAAGGATGGTGAATGCAATAATGAAGGTGGCAATGTCGACAACAAAAATGATGATAATGATGATGATGATGCTGACAAGATGAAGATGATGACGATGATGGTGATGATGACAATGGTGATGATGATGACAATGATGGTGATGATGATATCGACAAGTTGACGATGAAGATGAGCAGCAGCACCCACCTCTGGGGAGTCACCGTGGGTCCAGGCTCCTTGGGCCTCACCCAGCGACGTTGGAACAGAGCGGAGGACGCGAGGGGCTGGAGGTTCAGCCCTGCCATGTGGGTGAAGCCTCAACTCGCCTCACCCCAACACCTCACCCCAACCTCACCTCAACTCCCCCCTCCTTACAACACAACCTCGCCTCACCAGGCCCGTGGAGCGTGGGCTGGAAAAACGACGCCACCAAACCCAAGGTGTTCGCCCCCTTGCCACTCGGAGGGCCTCCGGCCCCCCCCCCCCCCCAGCCTGCGAGCTGCTCGCGTCCCCCCCCTCACCAGAGGCCCACGACTACAACCGCAAAAACCTCGAAAGGATCTTCCTGCTCGCGCGGTTCGTGTGACGCGCGCGTCGTTTCGGCTCGTGGGCCTGCGCAATGTCCGCGTCCGAACCTCGGGACGACGAAACCCCCCGGGGGTTTACCACCTCTTTTCGTTTATTTTTTTTAAATATTAAAAAAAAGAGAAAGCGCACGTGTGTGAGAGAGACTTAAGGGGAGAAACGGGGATGCAACACTTCGGCTAGAGATTCCTAGAAGCCGCTCTCACGCCCCACTCCACCCCCTTCAGCCAACACAGCCCTCGGACTCCCGGAGACCTGAGCAAAGTCGCCGAGAAATAATCCAAATTCCAGGCAACTCTCCTCGGACGGGACGGGCCGCGTCGGCGCGAGGGGGAGGCCGCGGCGCTCGCCGGCCCGGGGGGGAGCGGCGGAGGCCGGAGGACTGTGGCTGAGACGGCACCGCCGGTGCCGCACGCTCGTGAGTGGGGATCCTTGTCACTTTAATTGTCGGTCTTTAGCCTCCTCCTCCTCCGTGCTGGGGGCACGGGGGGGGGTCGTAATGGGCGACCCCATGGGCAAGTCTGACTGCAGCCACTGTCTGATTTTGTGATGTATATTTTTATTATTATTATTATCAAACATCAAATCGCGATTGTGCACAAATGTGGAATTGTCAGCGGACGAAATGCCCTCTCCCAGTCGCGGCACGAGTAGCGGCACGTCGGGGCGTGAGCCAGCCGGCGGGTTTGTTCAGAAGAGATTTCCACTCCGCGTGGGTGGAGTGGCCTCATCATCTGGTGAAATTGGCACGCACGTGCGCACCTCCAATTGTGTAGGTATGTACGTTGAACTTCTTTCGCACAGTACGTAGCCAACCGTGCTAATCGGAGGTGCGGAGGAAAGATAACAAACTAAACACAAAAAGCAGTTCTAAAGAAATTGTTTTCAATCCAGTGGCTTCCAAATATCAGAAGAGCGTTCCAGACGGCCGCAGAAGCGCATCTGAAAGCGCGCGATGCGGTGACCATCTTTTTTCGGTGGCCAGCCAAAATCCGCCACTGCGAGGATGTCTCGAGTTCGCGTGGTGATGGTTTATGCTCCCCGACGAGATCAGCGAGGTATCCTGGCAACGAGTGCGACCTTATCATGTACTCGTTCGGCAACCTACGATTAGCATGGTTTGCTACGTACGGTGCGTAAGAAGCTCAACGAACGTACACACACACACGCGCGCGCGCGCCGTTCAACCGCGGTGGGCTCGCCCGGCGGCGGTGGTGGCGGTCGCTGGGGCCCGCCGGCCGCGCGTTTCGCAGCCTCGTCTCAGAGGTTCGCGGTTGGAATCGGGACCCCGGTTGTTACCGCCCCGGTTAATACCGCCGCGGTGTGCGGTCACCACCGAAGACGACCGCGCGCCCGCCCCGTCTGCTGCACAGCGAACGTTAACGGTCCCGTGACGTCGGTCAGAAAGAGTCGGCCCCCCAAATGCCCTCCGACTGGCATGGTTGGCTACGTACGGTGCGAAAAAAGTTCAACGTACGGTACGTAAAAGAAGGCAACGTCTCAGGAAATAAACCTTCACCGTAGCACGTCACCGTGCAGCACAAGGGCCAATTGCATGTCTCTACTAAGAAGATGAAAATATACGTATGCAGACTGGAGGAATCCAGTATAAATACATATTCTGTGAAGCTCCTTTTCACAAGTGTCCCAGTAGGGGCAGGTCAGAACTTTACAACAACAAACAAAACCAAAAACACGATAGGAGTGCAAATTCAAGGCGAGGTCAACTAATCCCTTTCAGAATATATGCAATAAAGCTAAAGATTTTTTGTAATCTTACTAGGTAAGGCCCACTGAGCCATTAACTTCTTTTTCAGCGGCGAGAAACAGACACAGCCCCTACCTATCGCTTGCTACAGTCTTCCCTTTCACGTCCACAGGGTGACGGAACAATGCGCTAATTGTATCAGGTTAACCTTTTTGTCAAGGTTAATCCCCAGTTTCTGCATTCGATTCCTCATTAAGTTCCCTTATTTATTAACTCAGAGCCGACGGAGGGGATTCCGACTGCAAGGTAGACCCCGTTGTAATTTTCTTCCTGCAGTGGCAGGGATTCTCGTGTTTGTTTTTAGTTTGTTGTCTTCCCCCCCCGCCGCACCTCCGATTAGAGTGGGTGGCTACGTACGGGGCCAAGGAAGTCCCACGTATGTGCGCACGTGCGTTTATTAATTTTCTTACGACACCCAGAAAGTCAAAAACCGAAACCAGAGTTTGCGCATTTGCTCGCTTAAACAGTTGCTGCTGACAGACCGAGGCACGTACGATTTATTTATTTGTACGCGGAGATGCAGAACGGGAGCCCTGCTCACACCGTGGTTTCTTAAGTTGGAATGTTCCGAGAGTCAGCAGGGAGGGCGACGGTGAAGCGACAGCGCCGTGGAGTGGTGGGGCGCGAGCTCTCCACCCTCCACGCGTCTCTCTCCCTGGGCTCAGCAGCAACACGCTTTGGTCACATGACAGAGGAGGCGGAGACGTAGCGAGCTTACAGTCGAGACACTGGCAATTACACAGAGATGTAGCGATACGACTCAAGAGATATGACAATGGATAGAGATGTAGAGATCAGTCTAACACGTCGTGGGGCTTTCGCGATCAATATTATCCATAAGAGGTTTTTTGTGTTAGATCGCGTAAACATAAATGTGTCGTTAAACACCGGTGTGCTGAACCAGTAACCAATTGTCACGTTTTGTTTATGTAATATTGTAAATTACGGCGGGAGACCACTTGACGGGTAGCACACTTTATTAACACTTGTCTTTGCCACAATAACACGTGTGGTCACTACAGCTCACGCTACACGTTCCACCCGGCTACACACACACGGGCATTCCAGCCCCGTAGCATCCAGGGGAACCTACAGACCCACCCCAGCTTGGGTATGGGTCACGACCACTGGGTCCCGCGGCCCGGCCCTCACACGGACGTCCGGCCCCGGGTCCCAAGGTCCCGCCTCTGAGCCACACAGGGCCCCGGTCCTTACAAGGACAGCGGGACTAGGTGTCTCAGGGCCCTATCTCTTCCTCCTCCGTCTTCCGTCTTCACTGGTCACCAACTCCCCGAGCGCCCGCGCGCACCGCCTTTTATAGTCCTCCGCTCCCGAGGAGACTGAGCCTATTCGGACCGCGATGTGAGCACCCACCCTAGTTGACCAATCACCACGCGCTGCCACACGATCCATCACTGTCAGCGCGCGTCACCACTACACAGCCAATCACCACGCGCTGCCTCACGATCCCTACTGCCAGCGCGTATCACCCCTACATTTACGTGACAGACCTTAGTAATTGGCTGTCAGGGGATGCCGGGTTCAACAACACATTTATATTTACGCAATCTAATTTTAAAAAACTCTTAAAGATATAGAGATGAAAAGAGAGACATTGATAAGAGGGAGAGATGTCTGTATCTCCTCTGACAACTCACTACAAGAAGTTGACAAAAGAGACGTTGGCAATAGACTGAGATGTCGCGAGATGACAGACTGGATACAGCCGAGCTGGAAGGCAGCAGCCAGGCGGTGAGGCCGACGCCACCAACAATTGCCCAAGCTCTGCAGTCCTCTACATATGGAAGTAGATTTTTTTCCCCCTTGAGCCAATGAATGAGTGTTTGACATACTGGTAGCGTTTGTTAGCGCACCGCTCGCGAGCAGTGCACCCCCTCGTGTCAAACACGGCCGTCAAGGAGCCTCGCCCGGAGAGAACGAGCCCACAGGAAACGGATCGCCCACCGCCTCCAACCACCCCCCCCCGCTCCCCCCGTTCTGCCCGTGGAGGTACCGACTTCCTGTTTGCTCGGCAAGAGGAGATTTTCCGTGCGCCGTGGGGAGGAAGTGCGTGGAGGTCACCCCCCTGCTTCCGGTCAGCCTCCCCCCGTGGACGTCCCGCACCGATCTCGTCCTCGCGACGTCCACTCTGTACGAGGACTTCACTCGCAGCCACACCTCCCACGTGACACCCTCGTCTACCGAGCACAATGACCAGCCTATATCTCCGTTTCATGTGTCGCGTCACACAATTTGTAATAGTGCTACGATCGGATGTGCGCTACGGGTAATTTATTTTTATCATCGATATTTTCCATTTCTCACGTGACAGTTGATTTTGTTATGGTTTATATTTGCTACTTTGCTGTAATTTATTTTGTTTGTTTTCATCTTGTAATATTGGTGACCAGTTCACGCTTGCAAATGACACGATCTTGGTGCCTCACCTAGCTAAACAAACTCAGCTTGAATTGGAATTCACTCATGCAACTCAATTATTTGACCACTCACCCATCATCTCACTTGCTCATTCAATCACCCACTCGTTCGCTCAATCATTCACCCAGCCACCTCTCACTCATCCACTTCACTCATCTACTCACTCGAGATCTCAATCACCTCACTGGCCCACTCGCTCTTTTGCACATAAGGCCCATCCTGGTCTGGTGAGGTCTCGCCTGGTGACACAGAATCAACGAGACACTCACCATTGACGACGCGGTGAATGTCTCACCGCTCCCTCGCACGCCGCCGCTGTTTAAGCAGCCAACCATGTGGGCAGTGGCGATGTGCACGATGCCCCCACCTCTAGACCGCGAACAATGGCCTTTTTAAAATTAATATTTACCTACCAGAGCAAATACATTGAATGTTTTTCTCTTGCCATATTATTGTCGGGTCCCTATATAAAAGGCTTGGAATTTCAGGATCCCTCCCCATTGGAAAGTTTGTAGATCTGCCTCTGCGTGCGGGACTGAAAGGCACCACGGTGGCAAGGAGATGTTAACTACCTCGCCCGGTAAATGTCCACGTGACAAGCCACTTGGTCGAGCTGTCATTTGTGAGAGCCAGGTCGCTTCTGAAAAAGAGCTCCACAGCTCAGTGGGTCTTACCTGGTAAGAAAAAAAAAGTTTCGATAGTAAAAAAAGTACGTAGTTGTTTAGAATGTTCAAGAAGAAAAGTGTTTTCACCTGTCACGTGACTCGATCCGTTTTGCTTGCCAACATGACGATTCGTATTAGTGTTTTGGGTCAAAGATCACGTACTCTGCAAGCTACTAAAAGCTCTTGTGCGAGTTTAGCTAAACACTAGCCCAAAAATAATTCCTGGTCTTTCTGCAAAAATTAAGGAAACATCCGTAAAGGAAGTGCTCCTGAAAGTTTCCTTTGGCTCCGGTGATCAGTAAAGCAGAGAGCTCGGACAAAATAAACACAGGGTGACGCAAGCACACACACGGACACACACACACGGACACACACACGGACACACGGACACACACGGACACACACGGACACACACACACATGGCCACACACACACGGACACACACACACGGACACACACACACGGACACATACGGGCACGCACTGCATTTCGTTTAATTTCTCTCTGTCACATTGGTGACCCAGTGTCACTCTTGCAAATGAGAATATCACGGCTCTTTTGAGCCGCCACCTGGTTAAACAAAATACACTCAACTAAAACCCCCAGCAGCAGCAACGCGTGTAAACAACGGTCAACTTCACCACCCACCCACCCCTCCCGGGGCTATGAACAACTCCGACCTACATTTAACCCAATGGAAACACATCTGAAAAGCCTTAGGATCAGCGTTTCCCAAACGTGGCGCCACGCTGGCGAGATGTTAACAACCTCGCCTGGTGTGCAGGAGGTCGTGGGTTCGACCCTGACGCCTGCTGCTGCTGCATAATTGGAGTTTACCGCGTCTCTCTCCCCGTGGTCGCGTGGAGTTCTCTCCGGGTTTTCCCCTCCGCATTTAGAATCAACATCACTCCAGCGATACATCTCCACGTGATGAAAGCAACTTCGTTGAGTTATCAATTGTGGCCAGGTTGCTTCTGAAAAATAGAAACATGGCTCAGTGGGCCTCATCTGGTAAAACTAAAAAGTTTAGTTTATTAGCATGGGGTATGGGCCCCCTCCCCCCAGGTTACCGAGGTCAGAAAGCACGGGGAAGTCACGTGGCCACCGCACCTGGAGTCAATGTGCTGTTTGGCAAGGCATTCGTTTCATGTTTGGGGATCAGTGTGTTTTTTACGGATTCGAATTAACGACGTCCATATCGCCTAGGTGACGGCATGAGCCTTGTTCAAGGTGACATGAATCCAGGCAAGAGGTGGACAACCTACAGAAGGTGGCCGTCCATGGACCGTGCAAGTCAACCCACTGTGGTGGCCTGCGCTTCCTTCAACAGAGGAGGGGGAGGAGGAGGAGGAAGAGCAAAACGACGCAAACTCTCTCCGCTGAAGCCCTCTCGTCGGAGCCAGCAGCACCAAACCTCAACACCGCCATGTGGCTTGCGAACATACGGGCTGCTGCCATCGTGCGAAAGAATAAAATAACAATTACCGTTCCAGCTAGGGGCTAAGATATCTCACTTGGGGATATTTCACGCAAACGACCAACGGGACTTCCGCATCTCTCGGGATGATGTGACGGCAAAAACAGCCGCCCATTCCGACGCAAATTCATGCGGCGCAGACCCCGAGCAAAAACAAATCCTAGATTACATCGGAGCTCTTTCCTTCCTTCTATGGTCAGCGGACGAGTCGGCAAGGCCCCGTCGCAGCCGCTGCTGCAGGCGCGCGCTCGCCCACACGGCACCCCATGCCGCTCCATCCCCCCCCCCACGCACCTCCGCCAATGCACAAAGACCCCCCCCCCCACCTCGTGTAGCCGCAACAGACCCGTTGGTGCGAGTTGCTCAAAGTGATTCAGAAGAGGCTTTTTGGGGGGGTTCGATCGCATAAGTATAAATGTGTCGTGAAACCCGCCACCACCCGACACAGCCGATTAGTAAGATTGTGCCAGGTAAACAAAACGTGCCGATGAGTTGCTAGTTGAGCACATCGGCGCGTTGGAGAGTAAAACTCACGACATTTACAATTAGAGCACCGTGACGTTTCGCCGGTAATTACAACCAGCATCATCAGGCGACAAACATAGTTGTGCCGAACTAATAACTAATTGGCATGTTGACCGATTGGCTGTGGCGGGTTATTATTATTAGTATGGATATTGGTCCCAAAAGCCTCCGACTACTACCCAGCGTGACACTGCTCTCGGGGAGCCACCACGGCACAAGCGAGCCTCCTCCTCCTGTCACGCGTCTCTCTGTTCGCACCGATTTTTACTCGCTTCAACCTTTGTACTTGGACATTTACATCACTGCCTTCATCACATCGGTGACCCCGGCCAGTCACTCTTGCAAGCGAGGCTGGTCCCTGGTCTCTGGAGTTCCCGACTCGCTAAACAGATACACGCTTGAGACTTAAAACGAGGGTGTGGGTGGCTTGAACAAAACTCGGCTGCCTTTATCTCCCCGGTAACCGATTTAGTGCCGAGTCAGCCCATGGCTGCTTTCGGATATTTCTCCACCGATGTTGGCTGCGAGCCGAACCCATAGCGGTGCGCCAACCACGATACCGCCGCTCCCCACGCACGAATGCACGTCGCACCAATAACAACAACAATAGCCGCCATTCACTAGTAAGTGGCAGTGACATCACCACAGCGCGTGTGCCAGGCTAGGTACACTCCGAGGTCATGTGAAGCGTGCAAGGCTCGCTGCTGGCAGGGGGTCACAGTCCCAAGTGCGGTGGGTTCACCGACGTGCGACAAACGACAAACACGTCACCTGCGCTCCCCCACCGTGCCAACTCGACGCGTTTTAGTCGCCCGGAGCTCCGCTCGTTGTTGTGGCACGCACACACGCACACACGCGCACACGCGCACACACGCACAGCGATCTGTGTACAAACGGAACGGGCATTATGTTTCGGGCAGGCGTGATGGTCGACACGTAGGGGCGGTTATCGGGCCGCCTACCATCGCGTCTGCTCCACTGCGCCGTCTCACGGACACTGTGCGCGCGTTTCCTTTTATGGACAATTCCACATTTTTTTCCCATTCCACAAATGGCAACACGTGTGCACAAAGACAAAGATCCCCCGTGTAGCCTTAATGGACTGTTGGGGCAAGTGCTGTTAGCGAGTAGCACCTATGAAGACCGGCACGGCACAAGAGGGGGTGGGTGGTCAGCACCACGCCACACACACACACGCACACACGCACACACGCACACGCAAGTCAAAGATCCCATGAGGCCCACATGGGCTGCCAGGGGACGTGCTTTTAGCGAGCACATATTAAGGCTGAGATAGCGCACGAGTTGATTGGTGTGGCCGGCACCAAGCCGGGCCGCCTTTGTCTCCCCTGTGCGATCTCACACAAAAAACATCATCATGGAGATACATTCACTTATCCACTGCTGCACAATAAGCGCAGACAGAGTTTCTGTAAGGCGACAAGATGAGTATCGGTTGAGCTACTTGGACTGTTATGGCCACGTCCTGTAAGCGAGCCCCTATTACGGCTAACGCTCACGGAGGAAGAGTTGTGGCCAGCACCACACCTCGCCACTTTGGTCTCCCCAGTTAGACGGTGCACACTTAATGCCGAGCGGACCTAGAGGAGTCCCAGAACAAAGTCTGCCATGAATTGGCAATGTTGCGCCAGGCCAGGAAGTGAGCCTGCTTTTTCTGCGATTGTAAATTAAACTATTTTTTATTTTACCAGGTAAGGCCCACTTCGCTATATAAGCTTTTTCAGAAGCGAACTGGCCATCACAAATAATAGCTCAACGAAGTGGCTTATCACGTGGAAATTGAAATTAGCAGCTGAATACTTTAAACGCACTATGATTCTAAAATGTGGAGGGAAAAACTGGAGGACCCAGAGTAAATTCCACACGATCACGGGGGGATAGAGAGACACGTAAGCTTCACATGTACAGCAGCAGGCGTCAGCGTCAGGATTAAACCCACAACCTCCTGAATACCAGGCGAGGTATTTAACATCTCACCACTGTGGCGCCACTTCATAAACACATTGCACTCTATCCACTAATACCCCTTTTCCACTGGAACATCCGAGCCGAGCCAGCATGGGGCACTCATGGTTGTGGGTTTTCCACTGCCGTACAGAGCCGGAACCAAACCGTGCTACGCTGGCCTCACGAGACATCTCAAATCTCGCTCGGGACCAAGCAGGGCCAGGGGGCAAGGCTCAAATGGCATAGCAGCAGCAGCAGCAGCATGAGCATCGCCAGACAATTTCAATTTACATAAATAATTGACCCACGAAAATATTGATAATATTCGAATCGCCGCGCATCCAACCCACCGCACACAAGGCCGCTCAACTCACAAGGGCGTGTCAGGGCCACACCACCAGCCCGCAGCAGCAGCAACCGCAGATACGTTGCCCAAGGCCCCTCGCTTCCTTGCAACGGTCCCAAGCTCACGAGCCAAGCCACAAGCTGCCTTGTGAGGAAGGCCAAATTGAGTAAAGTGTACTTAAGCCACCGAATAAATTAATAAAACACACCAACGCACACACGCACGCACCGCTCGTGCAGAGACACACCCTCCCCAACGCTATCTAATTATTGCACGTGTTAACGCACACGTACACGCAAAGATCCCCGTACAGCCTTAGCAGACTGTAGGGGCAAGTGCTGTTAGCGCGCACACACGAAGGCCGGCACGGCACACGAGGGGGCGAGTGGTTAATACCACGCCTGGCCGCCACAGTACTGATGTTAACACACCACACCAGGTACTCATTTTAGGCTGAGTCGACCTAGGGAAAGTCCAGAATCAGTTCGAATATTCGGCAATTATTGGTCGTGGCGGAAAATCGAACGCGGGCCGCCGGGTTTGTAGCGCAGTGCGCTAACCACCGTGCCACCACTCCCCACGCACAAACGCATAGACACAAAGACAAAGATCCCCCTGTAGCCTTAACAGACTTTTGGGGAAACTACTGTTAGACGAGGACATAGACACACAGACACACCGCACCATTGGCACAAAGCCTCAAACTCACACCATCTTCCAGCAACGACGTCTGGAAATTACTCATCAAGCTTTGTTTTTCTGGGACCCGTTTCATGACCAAGCCCTCTCACATCCCACAGCAGAAACGTGGAAACACGTTTACATAATTCACATTCCGCAGCCATATAATGTTTTATAATATACACATGTTTATGTGCAGATATTTTGAAATGTACTGCATATGACTTGCACAACCCTCTGAACCCGGCGACCGGAGTTTGATTTTGTGCCACGGCTAACATCAGTGGCGAGTGATATCTGCACTGGTCTAGAGTTCTAATTTCCCCCCTCCCCCCCAACTCGCAATGACCAGCCTGGTGAAGTATGCTCGAAATACCTCTACTGACCAGACATGGAGTGATAGGCGTACACCCATCAGTGGACTGCCAAAGTATTATTATTCCTCTTTCTTACCACAGGTGGTGTAATGGTGAGCATGCCACTGGACATGACATCTAGGAGGTCGCTGGTTCAATTCCTGGCGCTGCAGTTGTATGTATGTTGAACTTCTGTCGCACCGTACATAGCCAACCGTGCTAACTGTACGTGCGGGGGAAGGACAACAAACCAAACACAGAAAGCGGTTCTAAAGAAATACGTTTTCTATCTCGATTTAAAAGTGCATAACTCCATTGACTTCCTAAATGACCCAATGGGTGCGAGTTTCTCGGATCCCCCATGCCCCACCTCTGCTGTCCAACCAGCGCTGTCAGTGACTGCACCGCAGTTGGTCGATCGGTGGGGTAAAGCATGGAACACATCCACTTCTTGCAACACGTCCACCTCTTGCAACACGTTTGCTCAACGTGAACGAGTAGACCAAATACCCTGCAGGGCAGGGGTCTGCAAACCTGCGTCTCCAGAGCCGCGTGCGGCACTTTAAAGGGCCGCTTCGTGTAGTTATTTATTAAGGAACCCACCGCCTCGTATTCGCGTGTGTTGTGGCTCTTGGAAATGTTTTATGTACGTACGGTTGAACTTCTTTCGCACCGTACGTAGGCGACCGTGCGTAGGCGACCGTGCTAATCGGAGGTCGCGAATTCGCGAAAGAAATTGTCTCTTCTTGTTATTTTGGCCGCCGACTGCCTGTTCTCGGGGTTCGCTGGGAGCGGGGGTCAGTCCGCCCAGCGGCGGTCCGTCTGGCCAGCGGCGATGATGCGGGCAAACAAAAGAGCAGGGGCTGCGCCTTTGCTCGTTTTGTGGGTCGACAAAGTTCTTAGGTCCCCCGGTTTTAGGCCGCGTGTGAGAAATACATTTCAGCACAATTTGCCCATCGCTTGAACCGGGGAGGGGGAGGCATGGGGGGGATCTACATGAAAGAATTCCAGGAATGTCCGACAGGAATCTTGCATTCCAACGGCTAGGAGGTCCAGCGAAGGCCGTTTCGGCTTCCTTAAGATTCGCTCCAGATTTTTATAGAACCCTGTGGGATACATTTTCTGAAATCAAAGAATGCCAAATCCAGGGCTTTTCTGAAGCATATCATCGTAATGTGTTATAAATAAAAAATAAAAGTAATAAACAATCCTTTCTCAGTCCACTGCCAGAATGAGGCTTCCCCTACACCGTGTCTTCATGGAGCAGATTTGACCATACTTCGCTACTCTGGTTCACGTGGTTGGGTTGTTGTTTTTGTATTAAGGGGGCAGCGATGCCAGGAGCGCTTCAGATATCACTTGAAAACACTGTTCATTGGTGGCCACGAATCTAACTTCGATTGCCAGGTTCGGAGAAAAGTGTCCGCAGACAGACACAATGGGCAGTTCAGAGCAGAGGATGAGGCCTAATAGCTATGGCCGTGGGGT
Organism: Lampetra planeri; assembly: GCF_965212315.1. NCBI lineage: Eukaryota > Metazoa > Chordata > Hyperoartia > Petromyzontiformes > Petromyzontidae > Lampetra > Lampetra planeri. The sequence goes on from NC_136157.1 coordinate 7,564,373, forward strand.
ACGGGCCAAGCTACACAAAACGATACCATATCCAGAATCAGAATCTGTATTCATACCGGAGGAATCTGATGAACAATGAAGCTCTTTTTCACAGATGTCCGGTATGGATGTTGAAAGGGAGAGGGTTGGGGAAACGCAGGGCCCAGGAAGGTTTTTGATGTTAAAAATCGCCACCGATGTCACCGGCTAACCACTTTCACCGTCGCCGCTTCACGGCGCAGCGGTGTTTATCCACGGCTCCTTGGGAGAGGTCCACCACCGCCTCGTCATCCTCGCTGTGCTCGATGCATCAACAACGGTCCACAGCCATTCTGTTCAATGCTGGACGAGGCCCTCGCTGCACGGTGGTCGTTGCTTGGCGTGGCCATACTTCACCACGCCGGTCAGTGCGGGTTTGTGGAAAAGGGCTGCACCCAGGATCGGTCGGGAACATCACCCCCCACTCGAACTCAGGTCGCCGGGTTTGGAGCGCGGTGTGCGCGAACCACTCCGCCACGAGCGTGATGGAAGTGCCATGAAACAATTCTTGTACACGCCAAGGCGTGGGAGAGGCCATCAACCGGCAGGGGTCTGTAAATAGGTTAATGGAAGGCCTAGTGACAGTAAGCCTTTAAACACAGTGGTTGTGAGATGTGCTGGACGTGTCTCTGCCTGTGATGAAGCTTCCTGGAGTGGTCAGACCGGGATTGTAACCGGTCGGCTTCTCAATGTTGTCGTAAATGTTTGCATCGATTACGATTGATGATCCCAATTGGCGATTCTCAGGTCACTTTTTCAGAATTTGTGATGTTTTTGGCCAATACCAGTTTACTAGGTGTGGTTTGTTTCAGCTATGGGAGAAAAATCCAGATAACCCCGGAGGAAACGCATGCAACAGAACAAGAGGGGAGATCGTACAACTCCACAAATCAATGACCTTGTTGAATAAGTACATAATCACAGAGTATCCATACACAGAAACTGGCATCGCTAAATATGATCACCGCTCTTTGTGCCGAATTCTGATCTGGCCCAAGGACTAAGACATTTTTGAGCCGAGGAATGATCGGCCAAGATATCGGGGATGAGAGGGGGATGAGGAGCGGGAAGGGAAGACAGGGAAAGAGAAGGAACAAGCAGGAAGAGCAACGTCTGTTTTCAGGGGGGGCGGTCGTGGGGAGAGAGAGGAGAGATTCAGAGTGGGCGTGACCTCACAGAAGTCACGTGATGTATGGAAATCTTGGGCTGGCTTACAGATAGAGATGAGAGGGGAGTGACTGATGCAAACCCTAAACATGTTCACGAAGGGCTTGGAACGTGAAATCTGACTCAAATAAAACTATTAAAATCAACTGAACTATTTTTATTTCCAGGTGAGGCCCACTGGAGCTACGTGGCTCTTTTTCAGAAGCGACCTGGCCATCACGTGGACATTTATAGCAGCCAAATACTCTAAACGCACGTTGGTTTTATCCCTCCACATTTAAAATCAGAGGACCCGAAGAAAAATTCACGCAACCACGGGGAGAGAGAGAGATAGACGCAAACTTCATGTATTTCAGGCGTCAGGGTTGTTCAGATAATCGTCACTGGTGTTGGCCCCGAGCGGGGATTAAACTCAGGTCGCTGCGTTGATAGCACAGAGCACTAACTGCTACGCTACCGGTCTCCACCACACAGCGAATTACACACACACACAGCGGCTTACTCACACACACAGACACACTACGGTTCATCATCTGTGGCCGGACCACACCCAGGAAGGACAGCGGCAACCCTGCTCCTGGGCTCGGGTGGGTTCAGGCAAAACTCGGCCTCCCCCCGCCCTCCTCGCCACGGAGGACAACGGGCGACACTGCGCCCGCTCTTACAGTGCTCGCTCAGTGTGCAGGAATTCCATAATTACTGCACCAGAGATCGCCCGCCCACCCAGGCACCCACGCTCTCCTCCTCTCCTCCAGCGAGCCCTCCGTCGGCGGCGCACGGATGCCCGGTTTTCACGATCGATGCGAGCCGAGGTCCGCTTTGCCCAGGGGCGACCCATTGACAGCACCGGTGTGTACGGGGGGTCTGCTGAATCCCCATGCTTCTGGAAAAGCCCATGGGTCAAAAACTTTGGGTCGGTAACCGGGGTTGTTCCAACCGTTCTTATTTTACATTTCAGAATCGGGAGCCATGTTATTATGACACCCGGCAAAAAAATGAAGTTGCCAGTTTTGCAACGTACAACAATCACCATCCACGTGCGCACAGCCCTGCGTGTGCGTCGTCCCGTACGTGAGCGCGACGATTGTACTGGCGGCATCGCGGCCTGCGACTTACGCGCAAGTCTTTTTTAGAGCAGCGTCCCGACTCGTAACCGTCTGGGGTTGCATGGAATGCATTTACGTGCAGCTTATTTTGACTCAAAAAACGCATTCACCGCGACCCCAAGGAGCATTCAGTCATTTATTTGACAAAACGACGTGGGTCGGTGACAACGCGTTTTGCCGCTGGTCGCGCAGAACCATGCGGTTCGGATTAAGCGGCCGCCCTGGTTATCACTACGAGTGTATCGATCTTCATCACGCCTAGGGGCGTCTGCTTCAACAATGGACGTCAGAAGATCCCGCGCAATGTAAATTGGCGAGAGTAGGCCCTTGTGTGCCGGCGTGATCGTCCTCATTTTTTTTTACAATTGTGAAAAATTACCTCTGCATAATTACCCAATCGGAATAGACACATCAGTTAGTGGCCCCTGCCGTGAAAACTTGGCAGGACCCTCTTAAAAGAGTCTCATTGATTCTGAGGCTTTCCTTTGTAAACAAGAATAACAATAATAAAAATAACATATAGAAAACATGGTTTTTTATCCTGTTAAAACAGAAAACACTTTTTTGAAGGACCTCTACATTAATATTTGGACTCATCGATTTCGTAAACAAATTTTATTTGACTAAATGGCACTCATGTTAATAAACAAGTCAACTGGTAAGAAGAGTCAGGGAGTGATCTGAAAAACTAAAAACTACTTTTTAAACAAAGCTGAACGTAGCCATGGGCTCGAGTTGAGTAGTTTTCCGAAACTTTTGTATTTTTTTACGCAATTGTAGATTTTTTTACATCACCACGGCGAGGAATTTGAGCACAAGCATCTCACTTCCTCGGTGACCCAATGCCACCGCAACCACTTCTGGGGTCAGTCGGGCTCCAAGTGAGCCGAGCTGTCAAGAAGAGAATGGGTGAAGCAGCAGCAGCGGACACCGGGGTCAAGGTCACGAGATTGGTTTTGGCCAGGGGGGTGGGGGGGGTGGGGATCACCGAACCGGCCACCCGGGCCACCGTTCCAGCACACTTCCCACTGGCCGTGGGAACGACGCTGCCAAACGCCCCAGGCCACGTGTACAGCTACGGGGGTGGGGGGGGCTGCTCCCCCCTCCCTTGCGGCTCCTTCAGCTTCCGGTGTCATTCCACGGACCGCTCACACAGGAAGGCGTCGGATGCTTTTTCACAAAGAGGCATCCCATTTCACAGCCACCACTATTGCCACCACCACCACTATCGCCACCACCGCCACCGCCGCCATGATGAAACGAAGCGGGTGGTGCTTGTGGAGCGGCGGCTGCTAAGCGCGACGCGAGATCCTTAACGGGGATTACAGATGACAAGAGGGCTGGAGCCTATTCCTTATAAGAAGAAACTGGCATTCTCTGGCCCGTCACGCTTGGACATTCCATTGCCCCTTTTTTCTGCTTTAAAAGGGCCCCACGCGGAACCGGGCAGACCTGGAGATAAATATTTAAAAATGTTGCTCGTGATCCCGGCTGGAAGGCAACCCATGTGTGCTGTCGTGTATAGAGTAGAAGGTAGGGGCGCAGCCGTGCAATCGATAGCTCACGCCACCGCTGGCAGAAAGGGGCCTCCACTAAAGCGTGTCTCTTAAGAGAAAACGCGTCTAGGTTAGATTTCTTTGGCCTACTTTTCCACAGACCGGACGTCCTGGAAGAAGTGGAAGTACCCACACTTTACCCCGCCACCACCACACGTGAGCTACCGATTGACCGACTGTGGAGCACTCATACGCACCGCTGGGTGGACACGGGCGGGGGAGGGAGATGGGATTTCGGGGAAAAACCTGCACCCTTGTTTCACCTGCAGTGCAGATAGAATTTGACCGGCGACCTCTGGATTCCAAGTCCAGTGTGCAAACCATTACACCTTGGCAGCATCCGAAGTTATATATAGTCACGTGTGTGTGGTGTGCATAGATATAGTTTCCAACACCAGGAACAATTATCTGAACCGGTCCAGGGCTTTCCCTAGGTCGACTCAACCTCAAATGAGTAAAACTATGAAACTAAATAATTTTTTATTTTACCAGGTAAGGCCCACTGAGCTGTAAAGTCTTTTTTTCAGAAGTGACCTGGCCACAAATGATAGCTCAACGAAGCGACTTATCACGTGGTAATGTATAGCAGTCAAACACTCTAAACGCATTATTCTAAATGTGGAGGTAAAAACAGGAGGGAAAATCCACTCGACCACGGGGGAGAGAGACACGCAAACTCCAAATAGACAGCAGCAGGCGTCAGCATGGATGGAACCCATGACCTCCTGCATACCAGGCGAGGTAGTCAACATCTCGCCTCGGCCCTGGAGCGGTGTGTCAACATCGCCACTGGGGAGACGATGGTGCCCGGGTGTCGTGCTGTCCAGTCATCCCCTCCTGTGACATGCCGGCCTTCACGGTGCTACTCGCTAACAGCACTTGGCTCCTACAATCTGTTAAGGCTACACGGGTGATCTTTGTCTCTTGATAAAAAGTTGGGTATATATAGTTTATATATAGCTGTGTGTGTATATATAGTTGTGTGTGTGTGTATAAAGTGTCTTGGAACCAGACGTGGGCGTCAACCGGTTTCATTTGGCTTTAGTGTCACGCTTTTTAGAGTAGCCAAAGATTGAGGTTAAAAAAAAACGACACCACATTTAGATTGAATCCTTCAAAAGCTGCAGACACAAATGTGTCTGGGCCTAGGTTCAACCGTTGCAAAGCTACAACAACAAAACTATGACACAGATTTTTATTGGGCAAATATTTTCGCCGTCACATTTCCTCCAGATGCAAACTTTCAAACCTCCTCTCCGCCACTGGAGGGGAGCCAAAGAAATCAACAATTTGGGTTTTTCAAAATGTTCTACGTACAATATAATCGTGGACTCAACTATGTACCGAAACATCATTAGAAATTGACACCCGTCAATTCCTCAAGACCAACCTGAATATACCGAATTATTTTGATTATAGGACACTCCCCCCCCTTCCCCCCTCTCTGTATTTAAAAGCAAAAGTTTGGGGTTCGTCTAATAATCTGGTAACTGCATAACTGTATTGACACCGGTCCACCGGGGTGTCTCTCTTAGTTTCCGGATCGTCTTATAATCCGGAGAAGGCTGCAGACGATATCAGAAGTTTGTACCTGTGGCACACCCCGGAAAGGGCAGTCGAGGCCATTGCCTAAAGAAGGGGCAGCAGACGGGGCAAGACCAGTGGGGCAGCGAAGGGATGGAAGTCCCCAAAAACAGGCACCTGGGGAACGGCTTGAGATGAGCAGCAGGAACAAAGAGCACTGGGCAGGAGGGGTCAAGGTGACGATGATGAGAGGGTTGATGACGATGATGAGAGGGTTGGTGATGATGATGAGAGGGTTGATGATGATGATGATGAGAGGGCTGATGACGATGAGAGGGTTGATGACGATGATGATGAGAGGGTTGATGATGATGATGATGAGAGGGTTGATGACGATGATGAGAGGGTTGGTGATGATGATGATGAGAGGGTTGATTATGATGATGATGAGAGGGTTGATGATGATGATGAGAGGGTTGATGATGATGATGAGAGGGTTGATGATGATGATGATGATGAGAGGGTTGATGACGATGATGAGAGGGTTGGTGATGATGATGATGAGAGGGTTGATCATGATGATGATGAGAGGGTTGATGATGATGATGATGAGAGGGTTGATGATGATGATGATGAGAGGGTTGATGATGATGAGAGGGTTGATGATGATGATGATGAGAGGGTTGATGATGATGATGAGAGAGGAGGGAAGAGAGAGAAGGAGCGAGCACAAGTGAGCTGCACGGAGCGGAGTCTGTTTCCACAGGGGGTGGGGATAGTGAAGGCGGATTCAGCGTGGGGGTGGCGACACGGAAGCCACGTGATTGACAGGAGGCTTGAGCTGATTGACACGTGGAGATTGGTTCCCAACCATATTGGACCCGCTGACGACTGTCAAACCATTCACATTTTCTCACCAATCACCATGAACCAAAAAGTATTTTCCTAAATTAAAACAACTCTAAATTGGAGTGCTCACTCCGCAGACAATTTCACATGGCCTTGTAAAACCACCAGCAGCCCATACACCACGGGATGGGAATCACTGCTGGAACATCGCTGAGGCTACGGGCCTCTTACCCAGGGTTGCCTTTCTCTAGAGATCAATTCGTTTTTAGTTTTCGGAGCAGCGTCTTATGGTTCTGGAGAACATCCAAATCCTCTTACATGCATTAACAAGGCCTACAGAGCTCGTCACACACACACCACGCATAAAACGACACACACACACAAAACCGCACACAAAACCGCACACACACCACAACAGTGGGCCATTGAGTGCCGCTGTAGTGGCCACGTCCACGGTTTGCGCTCCGCCCTGCCGGGCGGCTCAACAGGCCGCCCGTTCATCTGCAGCTGCAATTAGTGGGCGGTCGCATTCCCCCTGGCGGGGCGGCACGCGGTCCCCGCTCAAACACCACCGGCTTTGGGGATCCGTTTAGGATTAAAACTAATTTTAATGCGGATACGTTTGGATTTTTTATGACAATTTAAGGTGGGGTTTTTGTTATTGTTGGATAATTAACGTCGCTTTTTGTGTGTCAGTTTGTTGTACTTCACCCCCCCCGCACCTCCGATTAGCACGGTTGGCTACGTACGGTGTGAAAGAAGTTCAACACACATAGCACGTGAAGTGACACGAACGTCGTGCTAACAATAGTGACGTCACCCGGTGGTCACGTGACACCGCTTTTGGCGGGAAAAACACGGATTCCATAGAAGCGATGTCACGATAGTAGAAATTATACATAAACACTGGATTCTAAATAACTGTGCCACAATATAATGTTTTTACGATATGATAATTACAAGATAAAAATATGAAGATTATCACGATATCAGTTCCCTTCAACCTTGCAAATGTATTCAGCATTTTAATCTTCTGGTTGTTGTGCCTTGCTGTACTTCAAGTAAGAATAAAATATTTATTTAATTCTCCAAACGCTGTTCACTCAACATAAGCCTGTTTAGGGGTATTTTCTATTGCAGCACAACAAATTATAATGCTTATAAACGCACACACCGTCAGAAAATTACGTCATACAACCGGCATACTGTCAATTTATCCAAAAAACACTAAACAAAGAGCTAACGTAATGAATATTAGCATTTATTTAACTTTAACGGTATTTTTTTTTTGGTTTTTTGTTATTTCACTCTCCTTAATGAGACAGCATCACGTGCCTAAAAGGGATGTAACTGCAGGCTTAACCTGGACACGCCACGGTGGCTAGGAGATGTTAACTCCCTCGCCTGGTATACAGGAGGTCGTGGGTTCGATGCCGACCCTGACGCCTGCTGCTGTGTATTTGGAGTCTGTGTCTCTCTCTCTGTGGTTGTGTGGATTTTTCTCGGGGTCCTCCGGTTTTCCCCCTCCACATTTAGAAACGTGCGTTAAACAGTATTTGGCTGCTATACATTTCCACGTGCTAAGCCGCCACTTCGTTGAGCTTTCATTTGTGACAGCCAGGTGGCTTCTGAAAAAGAACTATACAGCTCAGTGGGCCTTACCTGGTAAAATAAAAAATAGTTTAGTAGTTTACATGGTGAGCTGATAGCTCCACGCACTGATCAGGACCCACGCCTACTGATCAGATACCCATGCCCACAAGTTTTGAGCACGAGGCAAGGAAGTTTATAACCGGCACGGAATCCACATTTTTGCCAATTCAAAATCACGACATTCCTCGCCAAGAGGTGACGTCTGGTAGCTTTTGACTCCAGGAGACGTTCACTGTGGCAGGTGCCACGAGCCGACCGAGAGGCAAGCACAGCGCTGTTGTGAAACGCATAGAGCCACGTTGATGGCATGGGAAGGCAGCCACGGGGCAGCGTTGTAAAACACAGACGCGATGTGCACGCTGCCGCCGATAACAGCTCGAGTCTCCCATTGTGATCAGCGGGTGCGTAACAAAAGCATCAATACGTCGATTCTTAGACTCGCGATGAGTCACATTCACGAAACGTGTCGTAACCCTCCACCACCCGACACGGCCAATCAGTAAAAAAAAAGTGTCACGTTGACAAAAGACAAATAGTTCACTGCTTTAGCCCACCGGTGTGTTGAAGCGTGAAACCACAACATTTACAATTTGAGTACGACGTTTCGCTGGTAATTGCATCCAGCATCATCGGGCAATTCGCCAGAATGGTGAGGCTCTGCTGTGTCTCCCGTTCTTATATAGAGCAGCAGCAGGGTGACGTCATCATTAACTCATTAACTCATCAGGTGCAAAGATTTGAGGGGGGGGGGTTATTGTAATTATATACTTGATTAGTAATAAGGCTATTGTTACGATGCGAGTTGTAGATTAGTAATCATTTGGAATGTGTTCTATTGTGATTATGCTACATTAATAATCAGTTAGTGCTTGTTTCCCTTATAAGGAATTGTAATGCATCTTATTTAATAATACGCTTCCAGGCCGCACTAAGCCTGTAGCTGTCTGAGCGATTAAAGTTATTTCTGTTTCTCTCAATCTCAATGGATTCTATAATTAGTCTTTGCCAGTAGTAACTAGTTTTACACAACACTTCAACGTTGTCAAAATCAATTGAGTGTCCCTGTTGACAAGCATGTTCTGCCACTGCCGACAGTTGTGTTTGCGATAGTTTAATATTTCTCTGGTGTTCTTTTAGTCTTACACTAACGTTACGCCCTGTCTGTCCAATATAGCATCTGCCACATACACAATTAATCCGATATACACCTTCTGTTGATAATTTAGGTAATTCGTCTTTAGTGCACGTTACTAATTGTTGAATTTTGTGTACTGTACCAAATCTTACTGTAATGTTTTGCTTTTGCAAAACACGGGCTAATTTGTCAGTTACTCCTGAGATAAATGGTATTTTTATTGTTTTAATAATCTGATCGCTTTCAGCAGTGTTGCTTTGCGATCGTGATTTGGCATTTAGTGCTCTGTTAATTTGAGCATTATTGTAGCCATTCTGTCTTAGTGCTTCTTTAACATGTTTAATCTCTCTCACTAGACTTTCATCATCTGACACTGTTTTATCCCGTGTCAGATGATGAAAGTCTAGTGAGAGAGATTAAACATGTTAAAGAAGCACTAAGACAGAATGGCTACAATAATGCTCAAATTAACAGAGCACTAAATGCCAAATCACGATCGCAAAGCAACACTGCTGAAAGCGATCAGATTATTAAAACAATAAAAATACCATTTATCTCAGGAGTAACTGACAAATTAGCCCGTGTTTTGCAAAAGCAAAACATTACAGTAAGATTTGGTACAGTACACAAAATTCAACAATTAGTAACGTGCACTAAAGACGAATTACCTAAATTATCAACAGAAGGTGTATATCGGATTAATTGTGTATGTGACAGATGCTATATTGGACAGACAGGGCGTAACGTTAGTGTAAGACTAAAAGAACACCAGAGAAATATTAAACTATCGCAAACACAACTGTCGGCAGTGGCAGAACATGCTTGTCAACAGGGACACTCAATTGATTTTGACAACGTTGAAGTGTTGTGTAAAACTAGTTACTACTGGCAAAGACTAATTATAGAATCCATTGAGATTGAGAGAAACAGAAATAACTTTAATCGCTCAGACAGCTACAGGCTTAGTGCGGCCTGGAAGCGTATTATTAAATAAGATGCATTACAATTCCTTATAAGGGAAACAAGCACTAACTGATTATTAATGTAGCATAATCACAATAGAACACATTCCAAATGATTACTAATCTACAACTCGCATCGTAACAATAGCCTTATTACTAATCAAGTATATAATTACAATAACCCCCCCCTCAAATCTTTGCACCTGATGAGTTAATGAGTTAATGATGACGTCACCCTGCTGCTGCTCTATATAAGAACGGGAGACACAGCAGAGCCTCACCATTCTGGCGAATTGCCCGATGATGCTGGATGCAATTACCAGCGAAACGTCGTACTCAAATTGTAAATGTTGTGGTTTCACGCTTCAACACACCGGTGGGCTAAAGCAGTGAACTATTTGTCTTTTGTCAACGTGACACTTTTTTTTTACTGATTGGCCGTGTCGGGTGGTGGAGGGTTACGACACATTTATAAATAACGCGATCTAAACCCAAAAATCGTTGATTATGAACAATATTGGTCGCGAAAGCCTACGTGTTAAACTCACGAAACGTCACCTGCAATCACCGACGTCGTTAATATTTGTATGCAGGGCTGGTCGTGCGAACAGCGGGGAGATTCAGCACGGCGGAATGTTACCGCTTTTAGTGGCCTATCTGTCTCTCACCCAGCTGTTCTCTATCCACGGGGCTGCACCTCCCACACGAATGTCAGGGCTGCGGGAGCGCAGTCTGCGGCACGGAGACCGTGCAGGAGAAATGTAGCGTGTGCGCAAGGAAAGGCGACAAAATACACCCTCGCACAACGCGAGACAAATGCCTTACTAGCACCGCACGGACTAGAAGCGTGGGCCTAACATCTGTGTGTGCAGTATTCCGGGGGGACTTTGTGAATGGCTTTGGGGGGGCAGGAGGGAGCGGCCACCCCATAGCACAAGGGTTGAGAAGAATCGCCGTTGTGATCGCCTTATCGTGCCGTGACCATGCAGGGCACGACGGAGTGCGTGCGGTGGGGCCGAGCCGCTGCCCGATGTGCCGAGAGTGCCGGGGTTGATTTATTAACGAGGGGGGCGGCTGCTGCGTGTCGCAGCGTTCCGCCCGCACCTAACCTAATTTAGCACTGCCCGCGGTTATTTCGGCAACAACATTTCCACGCATGAAGAAAAAAAAACGGCCCAGCGGACACACGACCTGAACGGCATCCGCAGCCCACGGGTGCTTGAATAAAAAAAAGTTGGTGATTATAAACATTCTTTAGATGTAAACGTGCAACGTTGGTTCAACATTGCGACGTGGTTGGAACAATTGGACCAACGTTGGCCCAACAACCCAACACTGACTCAACATTCTACGGTTACTGGGTTGTGTTTGACAGAGTGCACTCCTTTACACTGGGCCATCTCTCGCGAGAGAGATTTACACACAATAAGCAACTTGCATTACATGTCATCCCAAACATTTGAAAGGGCACCCCCAGTGCCAGCTGTCCCTGAAGTAAAAAACTAAACCATAGACTCTTTTTATTTTACCAGGTAAGGACCACTGAGCTATACATCTCTTTTTCAGAAGCGACCGAGCCACAAATGATAGCTCAAAGAAGTAGATTATCACATGGAAATTTATAGCAGCCAAATACTCTTTAACACATGTTTCTAAATGTGGAGGGAAAAACAGGAAAACCCGAAAAAAAATCCACAAGACCACGGGGAGAACATGCAAACTCCAAATATAGTCATTAGGTTCGGGATCGAACTCACAACCTCTGCATACCAGGCGAGGTAGTTAACATTTCGCCACCGTGGCGGTAGTTTCCCAGGAGGCGGGCGATGATTGCCACGTGTAATCCCAATTGAGAAACTTTTCAGGTAATTTTTCGAGTGTGGCCCAATTTGGACCGCGACACCTTCACACAATGGCCTCTCCGTCCACTGTGAAGAGGACGGCGTTATTTTACGGCTAACACATGGCCTGCCGGATTCGAATCGCGCGCCCACCCCCGCGACAAGCGGCAAAAGTGCTTTTTGCAGCCGGGGCCGCGTCGCCGTCGCCGCCACCGCCACCGCCACCTCCCCCCGCGGCGGACGAAACGCGACGGGCGACGGCCGCTCGAGACGATCCGCCGACACGCGCGCGAGCATTCCCACGGCCGGCAGCAACCAGACTCGAGCTTTACCAGGAAACTTTCGTTTTACGGCCTGGCAAGTCTCAATTCTTGGCTCGGCTCAGGGAAGACGAGCTGCTCAGCCCAAAGAACACGGGCTGCTTGGCCAAGGTGAATGTGACATGGAACGGTAAAGGCCGCCATGGGAAATCCGGGCTAAGCCCGCTTTGCCTTGGTATGTGAACCGAGCCAGCTCTGCGTTTAAGTGTCCATGGGAACGTGGCATCGAACCCGAAGCTTGGGCCTTGTTCATAAGCGAGGCCCAAGTTTAAAGTTTGCAGCCTCTGGCCAATCCAATGACTCGCCATGCCATGTGGAAGATCCTGGTTGATTCTGATTGGTGGAGGTGGTCAGGTAACTAAAAAAGAAACTGAACTATTTTTATTTTAACAGGTAGGGCCCACTGAGTTACATAGCTATTTTTTAGAAGCGACCTCGCCACAAATGATAGCTCAACGAAGTGGCTTATAGCACCAAAATACTCTCAACTGGAGGACCCGGAGAAAAATCCACTCGACCACGGGGAGAACATGTAGGTTTGCCACCCCTCCGAATAAGTGACACACTGTGTTCGGGCGGCAGAAATTGATTTGTGCCGATATCTGGTACCGGTGTTGCTCTGTTGAACAGTAAACTGCAGCACAGTTTTGATAATAGACCCAAGGTTTGTGTTCGATCTACAGTGGAAAAGGTGGTAACCCTACGGTGACAGCCGGTTCAAACGTCGACCGCCACCGATCTTAAGATTGACGACGCGTAAACCGCGACACGGACCGCTACACGGACCACGACACGAACCACGACACGCCACCGCCTCCACACTAAGCCCTCAACCGAATCTATGGGATGTGTCGTCCCGAGTCAGCTAGGTCACGTGTGCGTGAATCACCGCAGACATTCAAACAGGGGCCAGGCTAAACAAATTCGTAATACCCAGTTATTCGCCCACCAACTGGCACTCGTTCCAGACTAAACAATGACCGCCCACGCCTTATCCTGAGACTAAAATCACGTTCAATTACAAACATTACGAGTGTGTGGGTGTGCGTGCGTGGGGAGAGGACAAAAAAGAACACGTGTGTGTGTGTGCATATCCAGGTTGTGGGGAGCGGTGGTGTAGCGGTTAGCGCTACGCTGCACTACGAACCCGGCGACCCGAATTCGATTCCCGCTCACGGCCTACACCAGTGACGATTATGTGAACCGGTCATGGGCCTGCCCTCCCCTCTAGGTCGACTCCGCCTCAAATAAGTTCCTGGTGGGGTTGGCCACCCACCCCCTCGTGTGCCGTGCCGGCCTTCATAGATGCTCGCGAACAGCACTTGCCCCAACAGTCTGTTCAGGCTATAAGGGGGATCTTTGTCTTTGCAGATCCAGGTAAAGAGGGCCTTCAATGCACCCGGGTAGTGTTTGTGCACTTTACAGGGCATGAGGAGTGCGCGGAGAGCTACGAGTGTGATGCTGCTGGTGCACAGGGGGGCCACGTCCCACTGTGGCACAGCGAAACTGCAGAATGAGGAAGGGCTTGCGCCTGTGAAGAAGATAAACGCACGTGAGGCAGTAACCCCACACGGCACGTTGTACTGTACTGTACATGTGTCAAATTTCCAGTGGGGGGGGATAAAATACATAAAAAGGCATCCACCAACCCGCATTGGTGAAGTATGGTCAAACAATCCCCCGTGACTGACACAGCATTTGGAGGCCTTCATCCACTAATAGAATGGCAAATAACTGCAGATAATGATAACTGAACACGTAACGTGTGTTACTGCCTTAATGTTGTGTTACTGCCTTAATGTTGTGTTATGCACTTTGGTATAATGAGCATTCATTTCACTCGCCGAGCCTCAAGACTCATTTTTTTCAGGAGGGTCCTGCCACGTCGAGATGTTTGACAACCTCCAACACAGAAACGAGCTCTTTGGCTTACTGTGGAAGGAAACGGGAGGGCCAGGCGGAAACCCACAACATACACGGGAATAACGCTCGAAGCTCCGCACAGGTAAGGGTCAAGAATCTACCGCTGCTCTGCCATCTCCTAGGCTACATTAAAGTCCAAGTTACCAACGCCTGGCAAACTCGAGGCCTTCTCTGATACAAGAACATCATTAGCCATGTACTTCGCTTCTGAGATTTGGCCATAACGGGCACAACATTGAAGGGTGATTTTGGTCAGTAGGCAAAGTATGTCTGATACTGGATAGTAATTCATACGAGTCAGAACAGTCTGAAACAATGTTCCAGGAATTACTTTGGCGTCACAGTCACATCCTCCATCTCGCCATAGATTGTCCTCGTGGTGCTGCTGCTATGTGCAGGAATATAGGGTACAATAAAATAGGTTTTTTATATAGAGAGGTATACCTCTATATTGTAATCTAGTGGTAGTGCCGTACGCCGATGGTCACAGACTCAAAAACACAGCCTCAGAAGCGTTTGGCAAAACTCCGAGTTTGGAAGGCGTCAGCGCTGGATAGAGTGCAGTTACAGGACATGATGGTAACAGCCCAGAAAGCCAGCATTGCGAGAGACCCGTACATGTTTTCTGGCCGCTACAGCGTACAAAGGCTGCCGCTGTTGTTGTGCGTGTGTGTGTAACATAACAACAGGCCCCCTTTTGTGTGGGCTCAACGCAAGACATCTGCTTCAGGGGTTTGGGTGGCGAAAGCGAAACGGATTTCTGGCGTCTGGGGCACTCCGAGTGGAGCCAGACGGGGCCCACAAGTCCACAGCTCCCAAGTGCGCCATCCTCCTCACGTGTGGGTGGGTGGGTGGGTGTCCACGACTTTGAGTGAGTGCGTTGTGTTGGTGTGCGTTGTGTTGGGGTGCGTTGTGTTGGGGTGCACCAACGGGATGTGGTCAACACGGGTGTAGGGGAGACAAAGGCGGTCGGGCGTGGTGCTGGCCACCCACTCCACTTGCTCTTGCAGTCTGTCAGGGCTACGCGGGTAGTCTTTGTTTCTGTGTGTGTATCTGTGTGTACCCTTGTGTAGTACGAGTGTTGGGACGCATCAGTGTGTAGTCATATGGCAGTGCTTGTATAGCACAAGTGCATTTGTCTTTGATGTACCAGCATCTGTTTAGCAGTGTGTGTGTATCAGTGTGTGTGTGCACCAGTGTGTGTGTCAGTGTGTGTGTGCACCAGTGTGTGCACCAGTGTGTGCGTCAGTGTGTGTGTGCACCAGTGTGTGTCAGTGTGTGTGTCAGTGTGTGTGTGCACCAGTGTGTGCACCAGTGTGTGCGTCAGTGTGTGTGTGCACCAGTGTGTGTCAGTGTGTGTGTCAGTGTGTGTGTGCACCAGTGTGTGTATCAGTGTGTGTGTGCACCAGTGTGTGTGTCAGTGTGTGTGCACCAGTGTGTGTCAGTGTGTGTGTGCACCAGTGTGTGTATCAGTGTGTGTATCAGTGTGTGTGTGTGTCAGTGTGTGTGTATCAGTGTGTATCTGTGTGTGCACCACCAAGTATATATTAAGTATGCACCACAGAATGTGTACTACCGAGTGTGTACTACCGAGTGTGTACTACTACCGAGTGTGTCCCACAGAGTATACACCACAGAGTATCTACTACCGAGTGTGTACTACAGAGTATGCACCACAGTGTGTACTACCGAGTGTGTACTACTGAGTATGTACTACCGAGTATCTACTACCGAGTGTGTCCCGGCGCGCTGTGTACGAGGCCCGCAAGACGCGAGCAGCAGGAGACTCACAGCGACTCGGAGGTGAACTCGGGGAGCTGCACGCCGAGCTCCAGAGCGACGCTCATGACTGAGCAGCGCTGCCGGGTGGAGGGGTCGGTCTACTCCACCTCACACACTCCACCACCACCACCACCACGCGACTCCACCACCACCTCGCACACTCCACCTCGCACACTCCACCACCACGCACTCCACCACCACACACACTCCACCACGCGGACTCCACCACCACGCACACTCCACCACCTCGCACACTCCACCTCACACACTCCACCTCACACACTCCGCCACCACCACGCGGACTCCACCACCACCACGCGGCGTCTCTCGAGTGACCAAGGAGCGAGCCGAGTTGGTGGCGGCCGCGAGCGTGACCAGCAGCCTCGGGCTGAGCGCAGCTGGGGGGCAGTGGAGAGCGGCGGTGGGGCGCTGCGCTCGGCTCGCTCAGCAACCCAGCGAGAAGAGTACCTCCCCACCCCCCTCGATCCAAAACCCCGACCCCGCCCGCCCGCCCGCCACCAGCACCACCAACAGCCACCACCACCAACAACCACCCACACAACTTCTGCCGCTCCCCCCCCCACACTCTCAACAAACAGATTGTAACTCGGCTACACGAAGCGAGGATGTGGAAGTTGTAGGAGGAGGGGGGGAGGTTGGTGGTTTGAAACAAACGGAATGGAGTGAGGAGGCTGCAAGACGACGCGACTCACCCTCCCGTCATCCCTGCCAGTGGCACGCCCCGCGCCCCTCGAGGCCCGCCACTGGGGGGCGCCACCCGCACCACCCGGCGCGAGACGGAGGCGCCATGACGTCACTTCCGCGGTGGATCAGCGGTGGGCGTGGCAATGTGCCGGGCGACGCCTCCCCAGCACGCCCCACACGAACACATGGGGGCGTTGGGTCAACGTTGGTGAGACATCGGTTCCAACCACACGCCAACGTTGGGTCAACGTTGGTGACATCGGTTCCGACCACACGCCAACGTTGGGCCAACGTTGGTGACATCGGTTCCGACCACTCGCCAACGTTGGGCCAACGTCCTGCCAGGTTTTCGCAGCAGGGGACGCGATAATTGCTGATGAGTGGCGCGCCGCGCTCCGAACCCGGCAATCCGGGTTCGAGTCCAGCGCACGGCCAACAACACCGGTGACGATTATCTGAACCGATCCTGGGCTTCCCCTAGGTCGACTCAGCCTCAAATGAGTACCTGGTGCGGTGGTGTGTAGTAAACATCGCCACGAGGGAGACAAAGGCGGCCGGGCGTGGTGTTGGCCACCCACCCCCTCGTGTGCCGTGCCGTCCTTCATAGGTGCTCGCTAACAGCACTTGCCCCAACAATCTGTTAAGCCTATACGGGCGATCTTTGCCTTTTTTGCATGGGAGGTTGGTGGTGGTGTTCGTGGTGGCACGAAGCATGAACGAAGTAAAATATAAATACACAAATAATCAGACTATTTAGATTCCTTCCCATATCCGGTACATCCACATAAAAAATGCAAAAGTTATATTTTTACACATCCCACCAGCAGCACAAACTAATGTCTCGGAGTGCATCACTTTCAGCAGCATTGTTTACTACAACACAATTGCGGACCAGTTTCGACATTTGGGTTATCTCAGAACCACAATGCTTGAACTGCCAAGATGTCTCTTCGGCAAGGCCTCCATCAGTGTTAGATCGGGGTCCAAAAAGCTTCAGGTCCTTCAAATACGGTAGATCGAGGACTTCCTGTACTTCTGAAGAGGTCAATCAAATATCAGCTGGAATTCGGATTATTTTGTCAAAATAATAACTATTAAAATGAGTTTTAATTGTAATGTTATCCTAATTATTTGACAATTGTGGCATAATTGAGTTATGTAGCATGGCCTGTTTACGATGTTTGTAGCTACGTGAGCTCAACAACCCTCGCAGCAGCACCACCACTGCTCGTGTAATCGATTTGTGTTTACAAGCAGTCGTCTCAGATTCACTCTTTATTTCATTACTGCTCGTCTCGACATTGAGCCACCGTAATTATCATTATCCGATCACTCATCAGTCACAGCCTCAATCAATAACCACGTGGAAAGCCCATTTATGAGGGTAATCAAAGATCAGAGCAGAGTGCTAGAACCGCACCACTTTTATAGCGGCAGGTGATATCTATCTATATTTTTGATTATTTATTATTATTATTTATTATTTGATCTTTCTAAGTGGCTTTACCGAAAGACCCAAAGAATAGGTTATATCTGGTGGTGCCGCGGTGGCGAGATGCAGTCTACTTCGCCTGGCACACAGGAGGCCGTGGGTTCGATCCCGGACCCTGACGATGCATGTTGTACATTTGGAGAGGGCATGTTCTCTCTCTCCCTGCGGAGGTCGCGTTAATTTTTCTCCGGATTCCTCCGGCTTTGCCCTCCTCCACAATTAGAAACATTTGGCTGATACTATAAATTCCCACATGATAAGCCACGATGAGCTGCCATGTGTGGCCAGGTTGCCTCTGAATAATAGCTCAGGGGGGCTTTAGCTGGTAAATACAAGTTTAGTGCTTAGTTTCATATTAATTCATGATGGGCCCTCCCGGTTCACTAACCTGCACTCACCAGCGTGTGGCAAAATACATCCCACGAGGAACACGGCATAGTGGGGAGTGGATGATTGAGAAAGGACCGTACAAAGGTGGAATTGTCACACCCACACTCGTGAAATCATCGGGTCGGGCGGCGGTGACGTGGCCCAGCGGTAGAACGTTCGTCGCTTGTTGCTGAGGCTCACGGGTTGGAATCCAGCGGCCACCCTGGTTAATACTGGTGGGTGGATTCACCAAAACATACTACGCGCACTCTGCTGTACTCACAGCAGACGTTAATGATCCCGTGGTGTCATTCGCAAGAGGAGGGCATTGTGTGCCGACGTCATGGTCCAAATATTCACGGCTGAAAAATCACCTGCACATTACGCCATTGGGATGGCACACAGCAACATAGCACCCCACTGTAAAAGTACTTGGCAGAACCCCCCTGAGATAAGCCATGCAACTCAGTGATGCTTCCCTGGGTAACCAAACGTAGTAGTAATAATAATAAAACCCACGTGAACTATTGCCTACACTTTGGCTATGCAAACGCACGTGGACAATTAATCGTGTGAAAGTCACGAAAAAACAGGATGCAACATACACGAATGAACCTTTCTAAGCAAGAAAACTCGATATGGACCAGTTTCGACTTTCTGAGTGCCATGAGCAGCCGTCATTAAACGCATGTTGCTGGGTTTCTGGATGTTATTGGCAAGAGCACTCCGTATAAACTGAGGTGTAAAAGTACTTGCATTGTTACGTGTAGGGACAAATACATTATTACTGTACGTAGAGACGTATTGTCTACTTAATTTTGTACAAACACGCTAATGATGATTTCGTATATGATTATTTCGTGCTATGTTTTACAATATACCGTTTAGTTTTGAGTCGAATTAGTATGACCCATATATAACAGAGGGTCTTTGTCTATACACGTCTGGCAGTTTACCAGCTTTGATGCAAGCAAAGCCTGACTGGTGCTGATGAGACAGCGAATGTTGAAACCCATCCAGTTTTGCTGCTGCTGTTGTTGCCGCACAATGCTGCCTGGATTCTGCACTCGCAGGAAGCCGTGTGGCTGATGGGATTTGTAAAATATCTATATTTATAACAATTCCATACCTTTATACAATATCTTTTTTCACCATTGGAACCTCATTTGCCAGTAACAAAATATGATAATTGTTTTTTTACCCTTTTATCTGACAACAAAACTGACACCTGTGTGGACCAATCAATTTCAAGGACAGTGCATACATTATCAGAGTTATGTTTTTTGTTTGCATTCCGACCGCAGGTATTGTGGTCAATGCAAACATGACTCCTTGTAAAAAAAGGTGTCAGTTTTGTTGCCAGATAAAAGGGTAAAAACCCAATTATAATATCTTTTTTGTTGGAGGAGAGATATTTGGGATTTTTTTGTAGAGTGCACAAATTACGTTATATTTTTATGTGGAGGTACCGATATGGAAAGTCTGCCAATAAATGTTGTCACTTCTATTATTGCGTATGGCAGCAGCGTGTTCAGGAGCCCCCTGCCAATGTCTGCTGCTGGCCAAGAGAGGGCTTCAGGAGAGAGGTGGCGTGCTTGTTGCTGCTGCTCTTCCTCCTCCGTGGAACGCTCGCAGACGACCGCAGTGATGCCGCTTACTCCGTGGGTCCATGTTTAAACCGTGACAACAAAGACACAAACAAATCGTCTTCTTGGTTCTTTCGGTAAAGTCACGTAGAAGGGAAATAATAAAATAATAAGAATAAAACATTATAAAATACAATTCTCACGTTTCGGCCACAACGCAAGCAGCCGTCCTCAGGTGAAGAACAGGGCTAGTAGTAGCTACTACATATGTAGCTTCTACTGCTACATATGTAGTAGTAGTAGCTACTATATATAAAGTAGCTGCTACATATGTAGTAGTAGCTACTATACATAAAGTAGCTACTACTATATATGTAGCAGCTACTTTTAGCTACGGGCCCCGCACTTTCAAGGGCCCCGCGCTTAATGCTTTCAAGCCGTCAATTCCGGTTCAGTGATTCTGCACTTGCTCTATTACTGTAGTACTATACCGCCTTCAACTTTTGCGAACGACTGGGTGTTAAAGGCTAGCGATCTGTCATTATCTGGCTGTATAGCAAATGAAAAAATACAATTACTTGACTGCAAGTTAAAATTAGTGTTTTAATATATATATTTTTTTAATTTAGGGCCCCCTCATAACATTTGCTACAAGCCCCGCGCTAGCTTCATCCGGCACTGCTGGGGGGGGAGGGTAGTGGTGGCGGTGCTGCTGCTGCGCTAACCGCTGCGCCACCGCTCCCACCACCCCCACGCGGCGAACGGCGACAGCAGCCGCAGGCGCGGGGGGGGCACCCCCTGTACAGTGCGGGGGGGGCACACCCCTTGTACAGTGCGGGGGGCACCCCCTGTACAGTGCGGGGGGCACACCCCCTGTACAGTGCGGGGGGGCACACCCCCTGTACAGTGCGGGGGGGGCACACCCCCTGTACAGTGCGTGCTAACCGAGCGATCCCCAAATACACCAGCAGCACCACGGGAGGGCAGCAGCAGCACCACGGGAGGGCAGCAGCAGCAGTCAGCACGGGAGGGCACGAACACTTTGCGGCGGATCACTCGGCAGGTGAAGTTGAAGTTGTTGGTGGTGGTGATGGTGGTGGTTGTGATGGTGGTGGTTGTGTTAACGCGTGCGGGTCGCGGTTCTGTCCTTGCCGTGCTGCTTCTCGGCCATCGTCGGGGTAACGCTTCGTGAACGCCGCGTCTCCCCTCCCAGCAGCAGCAGCAGGCCGCGTGTCCCCAGCGATGCGCCTCTCTGCGCTGTGGAGTTTCTCTCTCTGCCGCCAACCTCGTTCCGCTCTCTTTGTCGACGCTTGCATCCCACGCGGCTGCGATCCAAATGGCCATAGAGGGGCAGGCGCTGTGATTCAGCGCTTCGTGCACCTAGCCTGGCACCGGCGCCTGGGTGACGTCGCCGCCACTTAGTGGTGAACGAAGGTTGTTACGTTATTGTATGTGGCAATGTGTGCCGTACATGCGTGTGTACCGTGTGTGTGTGTACATGCGTGTGTACCGTGTGTGTGTGTACATGCGTGTGCACCGTAGATGTGTCTATATAGTACATGCGTGTGTACCGTGTGTGTGTGTACATGCGTGTGTACCGTGTGTGTGTGTACATGCGTGTGTACCGTGTGTGTCTATATAGTACATGCGTGTGTACCGTAGATGTGTCTATATCGTACATGCGTGTGTACCGTAGATGTGTCTATATCGTACACTTACGTGTGTGTGTGTACATGCGTGTGTACCGTGTATGTCTATATAGTACATGCGTGTGTACCGTATGTGTATCTATATAGTACATGCGTGTGTACCGTGTGTGTGTGTGCCGTACATGCGTGTGTACCGTGTGTGTCTATATAGTACATGCGTGTGTACCGTATGTGCGTCTATATAGTACATATGTGTGTACCGTGTGTGTCTATATCGTACATGTGTGTGCACCGTGTGTGTCTATATAGTACATGCGTGTGTACCGTGTGTGTCTATATAGTACATATGTGTGTACCGTGTGTGTCTATATCGTACATGTGTGTGCACCGTACATGCGTGTTCAGTTCTGCGTGGCTCTAGCCTCTCTTTATTTGGCTTTAGCATCACTCTACAGGAGGCAAATTACTCCGTTCACTAACAATGACAGGCTCCTCCTATACAGTAACTTTAAGTGCCCAGCTGGAATCTCTAATTTAGGCTGAGCCTGCCATATCAGACATTCAATCGGTCTCGGAGCCATAATTCTTTCGGAGACCAACATTCGAAAATGTTAGGAATGTTAATGTTTTTATTCGCTGAATAAGCAAATGCTTGAGTGTGTGCCACATGGTCTTCGAAGGGTTGCGTGACAATTTATATCGGGGGTAGCCCAGAGGTTTGGCAAACAGCTGACCCATCACTGCTGAGACCCAGGGTTTGAATCTGAGTTTCCCAAGTGTATCGAGTTCTTCTTTGTCTAAGCTTGGTGTAAACAAAACCTCTTTTGTATTAAATTTGGCAAAATTAAAATGTTCAGTTCCATTGACATGGGACAAACGCTCTTTCCAGGGCATATAAGTGGTGTGACCCCGTGTGGATAGAGACTGGTTATCTTGACCTCAACTAGTTCCATGAAGTCTTCTGTCATGGCCATTCTCTGACACGAGGTGTTGCACTGCTCGCAGCAGACATCCTAATGTTGGTCGCTTTTGCGACCAAAATGATCCATAATAGACTTTTTTCGGGTTGATCGCGTAAATATAAATGTCTGTAAACCTGCCACCACCCAACAGACAATTGGTACCCAAACGGATAATTCTTCCTCTTGTGACCTGTTTCCGCAATCACATTTGGAATATAATTGGTAGAAGGATTTTATTTAGCAAAACTTACAAAACTTGCAGTACAGCAAATGGATTGAATCCATCTGTGTGGAGTTTTGAGTGTTATTCCCATGCATGCTTAATTGTTTTCTCCTGGGTTCTGCAGCTTCTTCCCACTCGTTAATGGGGTTGGTCATCTTCTTAGGTTTTTTCGGTAAAGTCACGTAGAAAGTAAAATAAAATAAAAACAAAAATCACGACGTTTCGGAGGCAACACAAGTCTCCGTCATCAGGTGGGACCGTCACAGCCAGATTAGCTGTATCAAGTGAGGCAATGATTCAAGATGTAATCCCTTAAAAGCGAGTTGAGGGGGGAGGGAGAGGGAGGGGGGGAGCTCATCAGACTATGGTAGCCATCCCAGTGTTGCAGGACCTTATCCGAAGAAGAGCCTTCAGATTGAGTGAGGGTTTCCGGGATAAATAATATTGTTGCTATCATTTCCAGAAGATGTGACACCGAAACGTAACATTGGCATCGACACCTTTCTCCCTAATGTCTTTTCACCTCCACAGGACCCAGCCATGGCTCTGGTGGAAATTTCCAGCAACCGGATTTTTGAAGGATATCAGAAGGTGTTTGAACATGAGAGGTACGTCCTGTCTTTTCTTTTGTACAGCATTTGCAAAGCGGCCGGCAAAACATGATCACCGCGTGTTTACTCTGGTGATCCATTTGTTGCTTGGTGGCTAGCGTTTGGACCTCCTGTGTAAGGGTATAATGGGTAGTGAGGTATTTACCATTTGCCAGACGGTTACAGGGAACGTATAGCTTTGTCCCCATGGCACACCACCAGAAGGGGGAGCAGTCATTTAATTTTAGTAAACTTTTATTTTACCAGGTAAGGCCCACTGAGTTACATGGCTCTTTTTCAGAAGTGACCTGGCCAAAAATGATAGCTCAACGAAGTGGCTTATCACGTGGAAATTTATAGCAGCCAAATACTCTGAACATACGTCGAGTCTCCGGAGGACCCAGAGAAAAATCCACGTGACCACGGGAAGAGAGACCGCCAAAACTCCAAATATACACATCAGGTCGGGATGGAACGCACAAACTCCTGCATACCAACCAAGGGAGTTAACATCTCACCACCATGGCAAGATGTCTGTACAAAAGGGCAGCAGACGGGGGCAAGGTGACAGGGAAGAGAAGGCATGCTATAACAGAAACTCGGGGTCATCGGTGAGAGTACAAGCACGAACCACTGGGAATTTTAAATTCCAAAGTTGATTAATCTCAATCTGAAGTAAAGGGGCAGTTAGAATATTAATAAAGTATAGATTGCTGCAATCATCCTCATCAGCAACATAATTATTGTAATCATCAGCAGCAACAACATTAGGCACAGCAACATCAACAGCAGCAAGAGCTTCATCAGCAGCAACAGCATGATCATCATCGGTAACAGCAGCAGCAGCACCGTGAATTTTCCATCCAACTGGAGGCCTCGCTAGAGCACTCAACCTCCCACCTGCATGAATATAAAACTCAATATTGAAATATGGTCACAACGGAGGGCGAATTTATTCAAACGGAGTTTAATTATGGGACTGGCCCCACCCTCCCTTGGAACGTTGCAAGGACTCGCATTTAGAACGACGCTCAACCAGGAAGGCTGTTGTACCATTGGGACTGACGAATCGTAGTCGACATCTGTTTCCATCTGTCCGGGTATAGAACGTTGCCCCCCCCACCCCACACACACACGTGGGTTTTCTCTGGTCACTCCGGTTTCCTCCCCCGTGTATAAACACTCATCATTAATTGGCTGAAAAAGCCTTAACCCTTTCCTGTTACGAGAGGTCGGCAAGTTGCAGGGTGGGTGTCCTGTTCAACGCCGAATCCCGGAACGCGCAAGAGACTCAACGTTACTTTTATTTAGAGAGGCATGGCGCCGTTGTTTTTAAAGACATTGTACTCACCGCAGAGAACCGTGGCGACACAACTACCGCGCTCTACGATAGCTGGTGCCAAAATGTGGCACGTGGCGACCTGAATACGTACCGATGAAGTTATTTTATTCTAGTTTTTCTTCTGATTCTGTTCCGATGACATACGTGCATATACGTCATCAGAAATGGGAAAGGGTTAAAACAAAAACCGAATGTAGCTGGACCCTCCTGCAAAAGAGTCTTCAGTCTCAGTGTGGCTCTGCTGGATATTATGGATGGATGAATAAATGAAGTTGTATTAATGCATCGTGCATCCCTCCCCTCCCCGAACTCCCCCGTCCACCGCGTGCCCCCTCGCCTACTCGCAGCTCGGAGCTCAAGTGCAAGATGCGCTTCGGCGTTTACCTGCCACCCAAAGCGGAGACGCACAAATGCCCAGTTCTCTACTGGCTATCAGGTGACCCGAGCATGGGCAGACTACCTCCACTCAGCCCCGTTAATAATAATAACAACGATGACGACAATTTAACACGTAGGCTTGCGCGACCATAATACAGATTTTTTGGGTTAGTTGGCTGTGTCGGGTGGTGGCGGGTTTTAACGACACATTTGTATTTTTACGCGATCTAACCCAAAAAACCTGTATTATGGATGATGACAGTTGTTGTGTGATTTTGTATTTGCGGCCGCTCTCATAGCGCAGGCCTCTCGCGAAGGAAAGCGCTGCGTTTCCCAGATGATTATAGTTTGCCAGTAGGGAGCGGCGATGTTGCTACGCGTAATCCTGATTATGATGATGATTTGCGGTATAATTTTTCAGACTGAGCATATTTTGGACCATGATGCTGGCACACAACGTCGCGTGAGCCGGTTGTGTGTCTGTACGTATGTTGATCTTTTTTCGCACCGTACGTAGCCAACTGTGCTATTCGGAGATGCGATTAGTTTGTGGGCCGGAGCAGAAATTGCCTAAGGTTGCATCACTTTCGTCATACCGATTTATTTATGCGGTGAATACAAGTGAACTACGTGGTAACCCAATCGCATCAAGTGGTTATCACTTAATTCACTCTAATTGGCCTCTAAAAGAAATTGGAACCATTGAAGCGTTGCCAGGCGGTACCGACGAGTGAAGTATGAACTGTGTGTGTCTCGGCCCATGTTTTCTCCCTAACGTTGTGCCCACATCGCCCCCCGCGCCACGCCTGCCAGGCCTCACGTGCACCGAGCAGAACTTTGTGACGAAGGCCGGGGTGCAGCGCCTGGCGTCGGAGCACGGCCTCATCGTGGTGGCGCCCGACACGAGCCCTCGTGAGCAGCAGCAGCAGCAGCGCGCCCGACATCCCGTCGCCATCATCACCAGCATCGACGTGAACGTCACTCGTCACCAACCGACGACATCATCCGTCGTCGGTTGTAGCATCACCAGCATCCATGCTCTCTTCGATTATCACCAGCGTCATTACGAGCATCATTACCACCAGTGTCAATTGTGACATTGTTACCAACATCATAATTCTAATCATAACATCATCATAACATTTTATCACCACCATCAACTGCAAGACGCCACTGCCGTGCGGTGTTCACTCACTTTTGAACAGTTTCTATTCCGGAATTCTCTACGTCACGAAGCTCAAAGCAGAACAAGCCAAATGTCGTCGTACCTTTAAACCTCCGGTGAGGAAGAGGCGGAGGAGCTTTAGCGGTAAAAATTTGATCAATACATCGGTACGTATAGATAATAATATCGTTGTAAACGTTGTAAACCTTGTCGGGTGTTAAGGGGTGATATAATGACCAGGATTTTTGCATAAAACTACTTCTACTGCAAGTACGTGGAATGACCCAAAAGAAAATATGGAACGCCAAACCCGTGTGTCGGCGCACTCAGGCGGCTGTAACGTGGAGGGGGAGGACGAGAGCTGGGATTTCGGTTCGGGCGCCGGCTTCTACGTGGACGCGACGCGCGACCCCTGGAGCCAGCACTACCGCATGTACTCCTACGTCACGCGCGAGGTGACGCGCTACGGGCGGAACGACGTGCCCAACTCGTCGCTTCTGCATCGATGCTTCTTTTTTTAGTCCTAAAAGATTTAGTTTTTTTTTACACCTCCACAATTTTATTCCAAGTGGCGCTATCGGCGTCGTGTCACTTGACGAAGTGCCCATTCGGAAATCTCTCAGTGCAGTGCGGCCCTCCCATGTTAGAGAATGGCCCGTGGAAGCGGATATCACAGACCTACCATTCGAGAGCCTTAAAGCGACCTCTGCTCCACTCTTCCACACGGTCCAGGGAAGCGCTTTTCCTACCGCCTCTGGCCAGACACTCTTGCTATTGAGACTACCCTTGTCTCTTGAGTTCGCACCTGGCTAAACATTACAAACTAATGTTCATTGCATGACAGTAAAACTGATCAAGTGCAGGGCATACATTTACATAATTTAAAGTATTTTTTCAGTGCTGTCATTCGTGACCGTGCTGACACCATCAACTCGCTATACTTGAGAACCCAACTTTAATCGCAGGCGGCTGAAACCTGGGTTCGAACTCTGGAATTCAGCGTTGCCAGCTCGGTCACTTCCATAAGATGATTTTGATTGCGATGCTTTACTATGGGGAGAGATGTCTTCTGGAAGATCATTGTTGTCAACTAGATTTTATTTTACCAGGTAAGGCCCACTGACCTCTTTTTCAGAAGCGACTTGGCCACAAATGATAGCTCAACGAAGTGGCTTATCACGTGGAAACTTATAATGGTAGCCCAATACTCTAAATGCACGTTAATTCTAAATCAAGAGGGGGAAACCGCAGTACCCGGAGAAAATTGCACACAATTAAAACATGTCTACCAGAAAACCCAATTTTATATTCCATATCATAAAGACGCAACCACAACATTTGCTTTAAGATACAGCGAAAATAATTTTATAATCCAGATGATGCGGTATACTGGATTTGGGGTGCCGGGTGCGGAAACATCGAAGTGCAATGCAGAACAGGTGAAGCGTTGAGTGTTGACGTGCGGACGTGGCCTCCACAGCTGCCCAAGCTGGTGAAGGAATCGTTCAGCGCGGACGCCGAGAAGCAGTCGATCTTCGGGCACTCGATGGGGGGACACGGCGCGCTGGTCTGCGCGCTGAGGAACCCCGGCATGTACAGGGTGAGGAGCCGCCGTGGAGTGAACGGGGAGTACGGGAGGGGAACAAAGCACCGAGCATTGTATGATCCGGAGAATATGGGCAGCGTAACCCGATTCTCAGGGCCATACTCCCAAGTTGCGGCTTGGCTCTGCCTCGGCCTCTACTAACGTAAACCCCGCTCTGACTTGAACCGCCTCGGTCGCTTTCAAAGATGCGTAGAGTGAACGGCTCCGCTATGGCTCACCTCAGGCTCAGCTCATGGAAATCCTGAGTGCATGGCTGGGAACATTGCTCAGAGTCAACTCGGGTTCAGCACGGATTTGAGCCGGATCACTGGAGCCAAGCCTGAGCCTTGACTAAGAGTACCGGCCTAAGCATCCGAATTGCTGTACTGCCGATCTCACCACTCCATCCCTGCCTCTCCCCCTCTTTCCGCACCCCCCCCCCATCACCCGCCCGCACCCAGTCCGTGTCGGCGTTCGCGCCGATTTGCAACCCAGTGGAGTGTCCGTGGGGCCAGAAGGCCTTCGCGGGCTACCTTGGCGAAGACCGCGAGGCCTGGAAGGTGCGTCATCGCGTCGTGGGTCACTGAAAGTAATTCTCCACCGACCGCGCCCGACCTCATTGTGCCTCGGAAGCAAAGCTGCCCGCGAATTCTTGACCTGGTTGCTGGTAGACTGAAATGGGTGGCACGTGGCCAGCAGTCGCCACAGCTATAGAAATAACAAAAGGTATCCTGGATGCGGTGTGTCGGGCGCAGAAATGTTTACCAGTTTGCCAATCGACTGAAGTAGGTGGGACGGGACTAGTGGTAGCCACAGGCGTCGCGAGAGGTGGTGGACTGGATGCGGTGTGTCCGGCGTGGACGTATTTTCCGGGTCGCCATCACGGGACATGGAATTAAATGAACCGCTCCGTCCTGTTCGCACAGGCGTACGATGCCACGTTGCTGGTGTCCACCTACTCGGGTCCACCGCTCGACATCCTCGTCGACCAGGGCAAGGACGACCAGTTCCTCTCGGCCGGGCAGCTCCTGCCTGACAACTTCCTGGCCGCGTGCACGCAGGCCAAGGTTCCGGCCGTCTTCAGGCTACAGGAGGTGCGGAGTCACCCGTGTGTGTATGCGTGTGTGCGTGTGTGTGTGTGTGCGCGTGTGTGCGTGCGCGTGTGTGCGTGTGTGTGCGCGCGTGTGTGTGCGTGTGTGTGTGCGTATGTGTGCGTGCCGCGAGGTAAACTACACCAAACTTTTTTATTTTACTGAGCTACATAGATTTTTTTCCAGAAGCGACCTGTCCACAATTGATTGACCTACGAAGTGGCTTGGCATCACGTGGAAATCTATAGCAGCCAAATACTCTTAAATGCGCATTTCAACATGGGCCTGGTTCTCTTGACACCGTTATGTGGACTCCTCCGGTGTGCACAGGGCTACGACCACAGCTACTACTTCATTGCCACCTTCATGGACGACCACGTGCTGCACCACGCCAAGTACCTCAACGCGTGAAGGCGACGCGGGGGGGAGCCCGCAGCCCGCCGCGAGGCCCGGTGTCGCTCACCACGGCCTGGCGACGCTCACCACGGCCCGGCGACGATCCTGGGTTCGAGTCCAGGCTCTCAGCCGCCGGTGATTTAAAATCGGTTCCCGAGTTGTGTCGCAACCCTGTTTGCCAAAGAAAAGGGGCGCCGCGATGGCCACGTGTTGTCTACGTACGTTGAACTTCTTTGGCACCGCATGTAGCCAACCACGCTAATCGGAGGTGCGGGGGAAATACAGATTTAAAAGTTAATTATAAATGTGGAGGGAAAAGCCAGAGGACCCAAATAAATATCCACGCGATCACGGGGAGAACATGCAAACTTCAAATATACAACAGGCATCAGGGTTGGGATCGAACCCACGACCTCTTGTACACCAGGAGAGGTAGTTAACATATTGCCACCATCGCTGCAGCAGCTGCAGCAGCTGCAGCAGCTGCAGCAGCTGCAGCAGCTTTGGTTTTGTGGAGCACTTTCACGTGGCCAGGTTGGATCTTGACCTGGCAACTTGGGTGTGGAGCCGGTTCAGAGTATTCCACGTGTACGTGCCATCATTGTCATCTGAAAGGAGGAGATCCGCTGCTCGAGGTGACACGGGTGGCTAAGCCACGCAGCCGATTCCACGACATTGTGTGTGACATAATTGGCGAGAGACAATTCGTGCCAGTAACGAGCACAGTCAGATTATTTCGCATTGAGGTTGGCAGAGCGAGCAGAACTATAAAAGTGGAACTAAAAAAAACAAAATTTTGGAATTGTACATCTTCCAGGATGTGTGGTCAGCGTGGAAGAGTAGGCCAAACATACCCTCCACAGGGGCTCTCTAGCGCTCCCTCGAGCGGAGGGCCTCCTGCCAACATTGCCGTTTGCAACGCAGTCGCAGGGCTGCACCTTTACCTTCAATTGAATCTCCAACCCCGTGACCGCAAACGGTGACCATTCATCAAACCGCTTGGGGGGGTGTGTCTGTGTGTGCGCGCCTATTTGTGTGTGCGACACATGCCCTATGCCCTCATGCCCCCCCCCCCCCCACTTGTGCTCATAATCTGCTTAAATAAACTTGTAATTGCAAACTCTGGAGACTCAAAGCTCAGCTGGGTAATGATTGACGCGCGGTTTAAACATTACGCCGATGCTGCACCGCTGTCTTTTGTGCCTTGCCCGTAAAGGTCCTCACACGGCCCCACGCACAGCGCCTCGTATTTCACGGCTTTAAAATCACTCGGACATCGCGCACTCCTGGCTCTCCGTGCGGTGGCGGCTGCGCGTGAAACCCACTCGCCCCGGCGATTGGTCGCTACGACCGGAGTGGGGCGACACGGGGGTCGTAGCCCGACAGCCTGCGTCCGTCCTCGCCGAGTCACCCAAAGGTTTGCAATGGCTCGGGTTCGTTGGACTTCCACGTCGTTCCTGGAATGAGGCGTTGTGCTCGTGACCGCAGAGCGGACTTTGCTCGTTTCCTATAGAGCGTGAGTGCCGCGTATTTACAAGAAGAGTAGAAAACAACTTTGTATTTTACCAGGTAAAGCCCACTGAGCTATGAATAGCTCCTTTTCAGAAGCGACCTGGCCACAAACAATAGCTTATGGAAATGTATAGAAGCCAAATACTACTAAACGCATGTTTCTAAATGTGGAGGGAAAACCGGAGGACCTGACGAAAAATCCACGCTACCACGGGGAGAACATGCAAGCTGCAAATATACAACAGGCGTCAGGGTTGGGTTCGAACACACGACCTCTTGTATACCAGGCGAAGTAGTTAACATGTCGCAACCTCCAAGAACTGTACTGACAGCAGCGTCCCACCATCTGTTTTTACACAGAGGCTCACTTCACCACAGACTCAGACACAGGCCCAGAGATATACTCACGTGGAGACCAACACAACAACTCCGATTGGCACGGTTGGCTACGTACGGTGCGAAATAAATTAAATATACAACACATAGGAAGCTATTGACCCATACAGTTTGTCATAGGCTCGGAGACATTCCCAAAGACCACAGATCTGCCTCAGTATCCCACCATCGGCTCCGATGTCTTCTCTCTCTCCCTTAGTCGCTGGACGTCATGGAGACCACCCCGGTGCCTGTGCACACGCAAGGACACGGCGTGTCCCACTCGTGCCTACGAAACATGGGCACGCCGCTGTGCGGGGTTTCGAAGGTTTCATTTTGCTAAACGATTCTGTGGACGGGCACGTGGTGGCTGCGTACGATGACATCGACTCCGTGTTCCACATTTCATTCATATCATTGTTTTTAAATGATTGCTGGATTGTGGTCAAAGATTGAACAGAGCTGTTGATGATAATTATTATTTTTACAAACTTTGCTTCCCGTCCGTTCCAAATGAGATGTTTTCTAGTCCACCAATGTAATGGATTCAGCAGAACCAATGTAAAAAAAATAACGTGCAGCCCTCGGTCAATCCTCTGCTAGATGAAGCCCCCCCCCCCCCACGCCGTGTTGGTAATGAGGGTTGTTTGACCATACTTCACCAAATCGGTCAGTGTTGGTTGGTGAACGCAGCGGTGGCAGGACCGGGTTCGGATACCGCTCACCACTGATGTTAGCCGTCGTGGTGGGGGCGCCACGGTGGCTAGGAGATGTTAACTCCCTCGCCTGGTATACAGCAGGTTGTGGGTTCGATGCCGACCCCTGACGCCTGCTGCTGTGTATTTGGAGTTTGCGGTGTCTCTCTCTCTCTCCCCCCGTGGTTGCGTGGATTTTTCTCCGGGTCCTCCGGTTTTTCCATCCACATTTAGAATCGACATCACGCGTTTAGAGTATTTGGCTGCGATACATTTCCACGTGATAAGCCACTTCATTACCTGGTAAAATAAAAGTGTTGTACAATATTGCATATCGCAGTATGCTAACCACTAGCCCACCACTCCCTCCAGACCAACGCTCACGAGCAGTGTTTGCTTAAACGAGCAAACTCTGGAATAGTTTCGACCTTCAGGATCTCATCAGCAGTCAGGATTTTTCAACAAAATGCCGCTTGGTTGCCAGATGTTATTGGCGAGAGGACCCCATCTCCAAATCTGAGTCTCCGTTGCAAAAACAGCATTCGTTTATTAAAACTCAAGTCATCCACAATATTCCACTTGTGTTCTATCAATCGGTTGGACATCCCAGAAGGCAGTGCGGCATTTACTTTGATATTTTGTATGGAGGGGGCACGTAATTATTTATTCTCCAGACAAATATCCAGCAGCATTTGTGCAAGAGTAGCGACTCTGACGACGACGACGACGTGGTAAGAGGCACTTTATGGGGACGCTGCCAACGATACGGGGCCCGAGGCGTCGCGCCGTCTCCAGCTTGTCACTTCCTGCCAACGTCCCCACTCCTCCTCGTGCTCTCTCCATTTTCAAATTTAGATTTTTTTTCTGGGGGGGGGGACCCCGAGACCCCCTGGAAGATTTGGTCCCCCCCAATGTTGACTCCATGGCTACGACCTTGCCGGACCCACAAGGCGGCACACGAGACGGCCACACGCCGATGTTGTCCCGCGTACGGCCGCATCGCCGCTTCCGACTGAATTGAAGGCACACACGGAGAGAGCAAACTTGTTGTTGTAGAAATGTTCGAGACCCCACACTGGGCCCTGTCCAGCCTCCCGTGCTGCCACACCGCACGGAGACCACTGCACTTTGGCCTAAGCATTGCTACACCACTGCCGTGGGCTGCAGTGTGTGTGTCTGTCTGTGTGTCTGTCTGTGTGTGTGTCTGTGTGTCTGCCTGTGTGTGTCTGCCTGTGTGTGTCTGTGTGTGTGTGTCTGTCTGTCCGGCAAAACAACCTCCTACCTCCTCGCGGTGCCGGACGGGCAACACTGTCGTGGGCAGTGCTGTGGGGGGAGGGCCAATGCCCATTGGCCTCTCCCCTCATGGCGTCTGTGACCACCACAGTGGCTAAACGGGGGCTCTGGACGGGTGCGAGGGGCTGGTAACCCCTCCACCTTCAATTAACCACCACTAAACTACGATTTAAACATAAACCTGTAATTAATAAGCTTGTGCCGGAGGCCCCGGGGGGTCAGGCTTTTATGACGTCTCCTGGCCAAACCCCATTTGGCGGAGCCAGGAGATTGAATTTTAACCCTCGGGGCTCCTCCAGTAACAACGAAAAACCATTGCGGATGGCCACGTGGAATGTTCGAACGCTCACTGCGGAGGAGAGGCTGCCACTCCTCTGTCGGGAGCTGGACCGGTACCGCCTGGATCTCTGTGGCATTCAGGAGGTCCGGTGGACCGGTTCTGGCTCCTGCCACCATGAGGGGTGGACAGTCCTCTACTCGGGGCAGGAGACTGCCAAACAACAGGGTGTGGCTCTTCTTCTGAACAAAAGAATGAAGGGGGCGTGGGAGCGTGGCGGTGAGGTGTGGGAAGCTGTAAGCCCCAGGATACTTTGGGCTCGCCTTCCCATCAACCAGAGGCGAGGAGTGGTGGTCGTGGTTACTTACGCCCCCACCGAAGACGAACATCCGTGGAGGGATGCAGGCAAAGCCGATGAGTCAGACGCTTTCTATGACCTACTGTCACAGGTGCTGGCTAAAGTGGCCACTCGGGACAGAGTCATCTTGTTGGGTGACTTCAATGCCCGAGTTGGTCATGATGCTGGCACCTGGTCTGGAGTGATTGGAAGGCATGGGCCAGATCAGCTCAATAACAACGGTAGGAGGCTGCTAGATTTCTGTGCAGCCCATGGGCTTGTAATTACCAACACGCTCTTCCGGCATCGGCGCATCCACACAACATCATGGATGCATGCCGGGTCCAAGCAAGAACATCTGCTGGACTACGTAGTGACGGACCAGCGGATGCGAGCCCATGTCCTTGACACCAGGACCTACCGTGGAGCTGATCTGCCCTCTGACCATCGACTAGTCATCTGTAAGATGCGCCTGCCATTCTTCCACTCCGGTGGTGGGTGTACACCCAGGATCCCATTCCAACCAAAAGTGGCCTGGTCTAAGTTAGCTGATGAAAGTTGCAAGCGAGAATTTCATCATCGCTTGCAGCTGGGGTTGGCATCGTCCCCCACTCCACCTGATGTCGAGGGTAAATGGGCGAGGTTTAAGACTGTGACTCATGCAGCTGCAATGGCTGCTTTGGGTACGCGGTCCAGACCTCCCCGGGAACCCTGGCTGACGGAGGAGGTGTTCAGGTTAATTGAGAAAAAGCGACAGGCCCACTCTCATCGCCTACAGCATCCCACGTCAGAGAATGAGGAGGTTTACCGCAGCCTTCGCTCGGAGGTTCGGAGAGCCGTAAGGCGCTGTAAGGATGGGTGGTGGTCGCGGGTTGCTGAGGAGATGGAGTCTGCCTCAGTGGCCCGCGATCACAAATCACTATTTAACTCCATCAAAAAAGTAACCTGCAGCGCCACACCTATTACCATCATTAGAGGAAAAAACGGTGATCCAATCTCCGACCCCCAGGAACAGGTTTGCAGATTTGCTGAGCATTTTTGTGAGGTCCTGGGGGAGGGAAAATCTCTCAGCCAGGAAAACATCATGGCACAAAGTGGGGATAACCCTGCTGAGGCTGCGGTGCCTCAAATATTGGAAGAGGTCACCCCCTGTGAGTGGCTGGCTGAGGTACCGGCTGTTGAGGAAGTACTGAGGGCGATCCGGAGTCTGAGACCAGGGAAGGCACCGGGCAGAGATGATCTCCCAGGCGAAATGCTGAGGGAGGGTGGCGTTTGTGCACAGACTGCCCTATATGACATCATAACAACAGTCTGGACCACTGGACGGGTTCCGCAGGACTGGAAGGATGCCCTGGTGGTCCCCCTCTTTAAGAAGGGGGACCGCACAGACTGTAACAACTACAGGGGCATCTCACTCCTCAGTGTGCCGGGTAAGGTCCTGGCAAGGATTATTCAACATCGCCTTGCTAGGCATGCTGAGGAGAGGCTTGCGGAGCCCCAATGTGGTTTCAGGAAAGGGCGGTCCTGCACAGATGCCATATTTTCTGTCCGTCTGCTACAGCAGAGGTGTAGGGAATTCCAAAAAGACCTACATCTCTGCTTTATTGACCTGGTCAAGGCCTATGATACCATCAGTAGGACTGGGCTCTGGGTTGTTCTTCGTGCTTTCGGAGTCCCTGACCCTCTGCTCACGATCATTAAGGACCTTCATGATGGTGAGCGGGCCCGGGTAAAACTACGTGGCCGGGAGTCGGAGCCTTTCCCTGTACACCTTGGGGTGCGACAGGGATGTCCTCTGGCTCCCACATTATTTAACATCTATTTCGACTGCGTAGTTCGTGAAGCCTTCAATAGCTGTACCGGGGGAATTACCATTTGGTACAGATATAATGGGAGGCTGATCGACGCCCGGGTGCGATCAAGGGATGGCTCCCTATTGGTCAACCACGTTATGTATGCCGATGATTTGGTAATAGCTGCTCATTCAGAAGAGGAGTTGGAGACGCTGCTGCTGAGGCTGGAGTGTGCCACTAAGAGGTGGGGCCTTACCATCAGCCCCACCAAAACTAAGCACCTGCCTGGGTATTTTGTACCATCGGGCACTCCGCCCCCACAACTCCCAATCGGTGATGGGGCAGTTGTGGAGAGAGTAGAGAGTTTCCCATACCTGGGCAGTGTGCTCATGACCAGCTCCAGTTTATCAGCAGAGGTCTCACTCCGAATCAGTCGAGCGGCAATATCTTTTCATCGGTTGCGTAACGCTGTGTGGAAGCTACCTGGTCTGTCGCTCCGCACGAAGCTTCAGGTCTTCTCGGCCACGGTCATTCCCTCCCTTCTCTACGCTTGCGAAACGTGGACCCCCCTAGTGGAGCATCTTCGCCGGTTGGAAACATTTAGGCTGGCCTGCCTACGATCCATCCTGGGTTTGACCAGGCTGGATTGTGTGAGGAGCTCACAAGTCCTTGAAAGATCTGGGCAAAGTCCCATCAGTGAGCTCCTCCGGCAGGCAAGGCTGCGTTGGCTGGGTCATGTAGCCCGCATGCCCAGCCACCGCATGCCTAAACAGCTTTTGTTCGGCCGGATCGAGGGGGCTAAACGGGCGCGGCACGGGCTAGAGAAGAGATGGAGTGATGTGGTACAGGAGGACGTGGAGCTGAGTGGACTTGCCGATGACTGGTACCAGCGGTGTCAGGATCGGCCTCAGTGGAGGAGGCTCGTGAAGGACGCTACTGGGCAGTTGGAGGCAGTCGCCCTCCAACAACAACGGAGGGCGGAGGAGCGACGCTCACAACAACGAGCGGAGCGCCGGGTGGCTAAAGCACAGCAAGTTGGCACAGTAGGGGGCACAGGTGGTGCATCAGCCAGTCATCTCGGTCATCTCGGTCAGTCGACCCGTGGCACCTGGGTCTGCCCCGTGACCTCCTGCCAGCGGGCGTTCGACACTTCACGTGGCCTCAAGGTGCACATGGCCTGGCACAAGCGTCGTGGTGACGTCACCGCCACTTAGTGGCGAATGGCGGTTGTTGTTGTCTGTCTGTGTGTGTCTGTGTGTGTGTCTGTGTGTGTGTTTGTGGGGAGTGGTAGTGGAGTGGTTAGCGCACTGCGCTACAAACCCGGCCACCCAAGTTCGATTCCCGCTCACGGCCAATACCGGTGACGATTATCTGAACCAGTTCTGGGCGTCCCCTAGGTCGACTCAGTCTAAAAAAAGTACCTGATGCGGTGTGTAAACATCGCCACGAGGGAGACAAAGGCGGCCGGGCGTGGTGTTGGCCACCCACCCCCTCGTGTGCCGTGCCGGCCTTCATAGGTGCTCGCTAACAGCACTTGCCCCAACAGTCTGTTTAGGCTACACGGGGGATATTTGTGTTTGTATAAAGAGGGGTGGAGGAAGGGCTTTGGATTCACGGTCTGCACCCCCCCCCCCCCGTTTTGTTTACACGGCGCACCCCAAATCAACATCGGACAGTTGACCACTGTTGGTATAAGCGCGCTCCCAGTTTGCTGATGAGACGCTGAAACGTCGGAATTGGCCCACAGTTTGCTTTTATTGAACCAATTCTGCTGATGGACGCACTCCCAGAAGGCCGTGTCGCTGACGGGATGTGTAAAACAAAACCCGAGTTTAGTTTGGTGCAGAAACACGTGGTAACGGGGCGCTGTGTGTTCGGTTATTTAGGGTTTCAACACGGCCACTGACTGACTATCCCCTGACTCAGACATTGCCAAGTAAATATTTATCACTGCATAAAAAATTATAGAAGTATCTTACACAACCGCAAATGCCACGCAGAGTTCTGGAGTACATTTTACGAGCAGCATTGGTTCAGTTTAACACGCAGTAGGCTTTCGCGACCAATATCATCCATAATGTAGTTGTTTTGAGTTAGATCGTGTAAATATGTGTCGTTAAACCCGCCACCACCCGACACAGCCAACTAGTAAGGGTTGTCACGTAAACAGAACGTGCCAATTCTTCACGAGTACAGCACCACCGGTTGTGTGTTGGAGAGACAAGCCACAACATTTACAATCTGAGTACGACGTTTCGCCAGTAATCACAACTAGCTTCATCAGGCAACAGCCAGATTTGTGGAGAAATCCTCCTGGTTAAATAAAAGCAAACTGTAGAACGGATTTGACACTCGTCAGCACAGTCAGACTTGCTTGAACCACCGCTGGTGACCCACCTGACCTCCAAGGCAAGAAGGACCTTGACGCTGTTCACTTTGGCAGGAGTGGGATACTGCGACGTTGGGAGGTTTCGGCCAGTTCCGATGAGGGTTTGGCTTTGCGTGGGCGCAAACCGGAGCACGTGGAGATAACCCAAACACCGTACACGAGTGACAGCCAAGGGTCTGCACGGATGGGTTGACGAACCCACTTGCCGTAGCTGCCCACCGGTGGCCACCTCACTGCCCTTGTGGGTCTGGGAGGGAAGCAGAGAACCCGGGGGGGGGGGGGGGGGGTCCAGCACCGCGCTGTATACGAGGGGGTGACACCCGGCACGGCCGTCAACTCGGAGCCCTGCGCCTACAACACCTGGCAAGCCCCGGTGGCCATGAATTCAATAACAATGTCGCCTTGTCATTCGCCGCCGCACAGGATTGGCTCTCAGCCTCGTCGAGGATCACTCGGGCACGAGGAGTGGGAAGGCAGCCACGCGGTGAGCCGGTGGAAACAATTTCCCAAGCTCTGCGGTCCTCTACACGTGAAGGTGTTTTAGGCCGCACCTCCGATTAGCTTTGTTGGCCACGTACGGCGCGAAAGAAATTGAACACACATACATACCGATGAGTGTTCACACGTGGCAGGAGCGCGTGCAGAAACCCAACGCGGTGAGGGGGAAACACTCGATCCCGTTCAGACGGGACGGGTGGAATTCACGTTCGCTGTCTGCTCGACGCCCACGGCGAGTGAGCGAGTCACAACGTGGCGTTTGTGCGCGCGCGATCCACCAGCCCTCGCTCCACACTGCTGGATGTACAGGCCGGGTGCGTCGATGGCGAAGCCACCGCCCTCCTAAAACGAGAAATGGCCGGGTCTCTCAGCGCTTGCCGAGGTAAGATTCCAAGATCCGTGGCGCAACGCGCGGGTGAGTTTGTCTCCGTGACCTCCGCGTTCACACCGCGCTTGCAGCTCCCTCGCCATAAGCACCACGTGTGGTTACTCCAGGACCCGATTCCTTGCAAAGGTGTGTCCACTTGGTGTTCGAACAAACAAACACCTCCTTCATAATCATAATCAACGATTTTGGGTTAGATCGCGTTATTTATAAATGTGTCGTAACCCTCCACCACCCGACACGGCCAATCAGCAAAAAGGTGTCACGTTGACAAAAGACAAATAGTTCACAGCTTTAGCCCACCGGTGTGTTGAAGCGTGAAACCACAACATTTACAATTTTTGAGTAGTACTGTGACGTTTCGCTGGTAATTGCATCCAGCATCATCGGGCAATTTTAGTACCAGAAAGGGTAAAACCTATTCTTGTTATTCATACTTTGAGACTGGCATAAAATATATCCCGTGATGTAGCTGCACACCCCGAGCTGCACGTGCTCTGCTGCGTGCGGCATTGCCCTTGCGCTGGTCGCCTTGGGGCGGCGTTCTCTGGTCTGACACTGGGGGTGAGACCAGGCCACGCAGAAGGCTGCTGCTGTGTCTGATGGAGGCCAATCAAAGACAATCCATGTATGATCAGGTCATGTGTTGTTTGCATGTTCACCACAACTACCATGCGTGGTTGGGGGGCATCCATAAATGACGTCACGCGATTTTGGAGGATTTTTTACCCCCCCACCCTCGTCACACGGCGTTACAAAAAGTCAGACCCCCTCTCAAATATGACGTCACAAAGCTCTGCCCCCCCCCCAAATAAAACACGTTTCAAATCGCTTTAAACTATTTTAATTGTAGTGCGTATTTAATGTGGCGCTGCACTGTGATGTTGTAGGAGAAAACATTTATTAAAACGTCTATTTAATGAAGTAGAACGTGTTGTCTATATTTATTTAAAGTTGCGCATTTTAATGTGACGTCACATTTATCAACCGTCCCCCCCCTCGTCACACATCGTCACAAATGTCTGACCCCCCCCCCCAGGTGCGTGACGTCATTTATGGACGGCCCCTTCATGCAGTACTTGATTCCTTGCCAAAGGTGTGTATCGATTTGGTGCTTGAGCACCGAAACACCTCCTGTTACCCCGTTCTGAGATTCCACACACGGAGGCTTCCTTGCTGGACAGACGTGGTAGCTTGTGAATGATGTTTTTATGCTAAAACATGTTCCCGTGTTCCAGCTTTACTGCTCCCAAGGTCGCAGTTTTGCAGCCCTTAGAAGCTGCTCAACAACGGCAGCTGTCATCTTCACCTGTGTCTGTGACAAGTGTCGTGCGTGTATTCGTGTATTGTTGTCGTCTCTGTCACGGGCTGAATGGCAGGGCTGCCAATCGGTGTGAGTGTGTGGCCAGGTGGAGGTGATAGGAACACAACACCACTCTCACGCACGCGCATACACAAACATACAC
The DNA here is from genome assembly GCF_965212315.1 of Lampetra planeri. Taxonomy (NCBI): domain Eukaryota; kingdom Metazoa; phylum Chordata; class Hyperoartia; order Petromyzontiformes; family Petromyzontidae; genus Lampetra; species Lampetra planeri. The sequence continues at coordinate 7,604,762 of NC_136157.1, forward strand.
ACACACACGCACACATACACACATAAACATACACACATAAACACACGCGCACACATACACACAAACATACACACACACGCAGACATACACACAAACATACACACACACACACGCAGACATACACACAAACACACACACGCAGACATACACACAAACACACACACACACACGCAGACATACACACAAACATACACACATACACACACGCGCACACATACACACAAACATACACACACACGCAGACATACACACAAACACACACACACACACGCAGACATACACACATAAACATACACACATAAACACACGCGCACACATACACACAAACATACACACACACGCAGACATACACACAAACATACACACACACACACACGCAGACATACACACAAACATACACACACACACACGCAGACATACACACAAACACACACACACACACAAACATACACACATACACACACGCACACACAGACACACACACACAGACACACACACACACAGACACACACAGACACACACACACAGACACACACAGACACACACACAGACACACAGACACACACACACAGACACACACACAGACACACACACACAGACACACACACACAGACACACACACCACGCTTCGAGCGCTGCTGTTCCCGCAGCGCTCGAAGCGGCTCCTCCCGCGGGGTGAAGGGGCAGTCCCCCCCCCCTCCTCCTCCTGGCGGGCAGCAGCAGCAGTAGCCTGGGGCTGGGGGCCACGCGGGGGAGCCGGGGGTGGGGGAGGCGGGGGGGGGGGGAGCCGTGGGGGGAGGGGGGGGGAGCCGGGGGGGGGCACACGGGCCGCGGGAGAGGTCGGCGGACTGCCCCGACTGCCACTCGTGCCCCTGTCTCCTCATCAGCATCGCCGCCGCCGTCATCGTCGACTGATCAGCAGCAGCAGCTGCATCACGGTCACTAACAGCAGCAGCAGCTGCTCCACCACCACCACCAGCAGCAGCAGCTCCACCACCACCAGCAGCAGCAGCAGCTCCACCACCACCAGCAGCAGCAGCAGCTGCATCGTCTCGTGCCGCGCAGTGGCCGCGTCGCCCCCATGGAGGAGGAGGAGGATCTCTCCGCGGCTGTGCGCGCGATGGGCGGCGCGCAGCGCCTGCTGCTCGTGGGCGGCGGCGGCGCGGGGAGCCGCCAGGTGCTCCACGTCGTCTCCAGGGCGCTGCTGCTTCTACGCGAGCAGCAGCAGCAGGAGCAGCAGCAGGAGAAGCAGCAGCAGGAGAAGGAGCAGGAGGAGCAGCCAGAGGAGCAGCAGCAGCAGGAGAAGCAGCAGCAGGAGAAGCAGCAGGAGGCGAACCCCGAGAGGCAACGCGCCCCGGGCGGCGTCTGCGCCCAGGGCGCGGCCAACGGCGCCCCGGGTACCGACAGAGACGCAGCCGCAGCCGCTGATGCTGCTGATGATGATGACCCCACTACGACTACGACCGCCGCTGATGCCGCTGATGAGGCCCCCGCTACCACTACGACCGCCGCTGCTGCTCCTGCCGCCGCAGTCCGCGAGTGTCGTCGGTTCTGCTCCGCGGGCGCCGCGTGTCGCCGCGTGTCGCCGTCGTGCTGCGTCGTCCTCGTGGTGCTGCCGCCCGCCGCGCTGCTCCGCGACGCGAGAGCCGCGCGGCTCGTGGCCGAGATCGTCAAGGTGACATTCATACCAGCCAAAAACTCTAAACGCGTGGTGTTCAATATAAATGTGACAAATCCCAAAAATCCACACGATCACGGGGAGAACACGCAAACTCCAAATATACAGCAGCAGGGTTTGCATCGAACCCACGACGACCTGTCTAACAGGCGAGGTAGTTAACATCTCCTAGCCACCGTGGCGTCCCTTACTCGATGGACCCCTAGACAATGGTCTTCTTTCAACCAATCCACACGTATGTATGTGTGTTGAATTTCTTTTGCACCGTACGTAGCCAACCGTGCTAATTGGATTTGCGGGGAAGGACAACAAACTAAAAACGATAAGGAGTTCAAAAGAAAGATGATGTAAAAGTGCACAGCTCAAGTGGCTTCCAAATATCGGAAGGAAGAGCGTTCCAGACGGCCACAGAAGCGCATATGAAAGCGTGCGATGCAGTAACTATTTATTCGATGGCTCGCCAAAAGCCGCCACTGCTGCTGCTGCTGCTGCGAGTCGGCGTAGTAATCGTTTATGCTCCTTGATGAGATCCGCGAGGTTTTGTGGTTCACTTGTGGCGAGTGCTTTGCATGGGCCAACCCAGCCGCAAGTCAGCTCGTGTGCCGGTGCCGGGTGCATTGTTCACACCGCGGGATCCCGAGAGGTGGCTGCGGTGGCAGCGGTGGCAGCGGTGGCTTGGGGGAGCCCTTCATCCAGCAGTGGATTGCCCATCGCTGATGACGAACGGAATTTAAATCGTTATTAAATTCATAGCGTACGCATATTCTACTTAAAAAGGGATATTCAGGTTACGTTTTGATTGGTAATGCTGAACATTTCTGTACGTCTGCAACAGCAGTATTGGTTTTCTGCCGAAAGCTCTCGGCCTCATCATGATCATCGTCGTGATCCCCGTCGTGTTTCCCGTGGCCACAGGACATCCGCAAGCGGTGCCGCCGGAGCCCACCGCTCGCAGTGATCGGGGTCCTCTACATCGAGCACCCAGCGCCGTCCTCCTCGTGCACATCCCCATCCTCTCCATCGCCTTCATCGTCGTCGACGACGAATTCATCGCCATCTGCAACGCCACCCGATCCGTCGCCCTCACCGTCGCCCTCACCGTCGCCGGCATCGTCGCCCGCGGCTCCGCCGTCCCTTCCATCGGAGGAGGAGATCGGCAGGGCCTCCGGGATCCTGGCCGCGCAAATCCGCGCCGGATTCCGCTTGCCCGAGGGCTCGGAGGTCCCCATCGAGGTGTTCCGCCCCGGAGGAGGAGGGCCAGACGGAACCGATCCGGCGCTGCCGCTCAAGAGATGCATCTGCCGGGCGGTGTACGGGAAGGAGAAGGACGGTGCGTGGAGACCCTGGGTGCCAGGGCACCGTGGGAATTTCGTGGGAATCTGATCTCATCTGGAAACTCCGGTGGGGTCCCTGGGAGGGTAGTGTCCCTCCCTCCCTCCCTTCGATGATTTTTCCATGGACTGGAATTCACACTAATGTGTGGAGTAGAACTTCCTCCCGCCCATGTTGCTGAGGTCCTGGGTTCGAATTTGAGTTTTGACCACCCGCATGGCTTCATTTGTCACTCGATGTTTTCTGGATGGCTGCTAGGCTGGCTCGGAGTAGGGGTTTGTTGGCCACTAGAGTACAAGTTCCATTCAAAACTAACAAAAATCCTAATTTCATGTAGCTTCTCTGCACACCACCGCACACGCCACCGCAGTCTCGCGAGGACAACACAAGGCGAGACATGGATGTGGCGTACCAACACAATTACCGCAACAGCGCCTGCACTCTTCCAGCTGATTCTAATCCCTGGCCACCCGTGATTCACACCGAAGACCCCAGTGAGCATTCGCTCGGCAGAAGGTTGCTCATTCTCCTCTGGTGCCCCCACGGTCTGGAGCGCCTTTTTATTTCTCTCTTTGCTCGGCAATGTCTGCATCTTGTGGTTTTCAAGGCTGCGGAATCCAATTAATGGCCTCAGATTTTAAAGTCCAAAAACCAACGTCTGTTTCTGGGCCCCAAGAATTTGGGTCGTAAATATATTAACCTTGCCCTTGGAAAGGTTTTGTCTAGAATTTGCGTAGAGTCCTGAATCCAAAAGTGACATCAAATGGTCGACGTTTTGAGGTCCTTTTAAACTAAAACTTCTAAGAATGTTTTTTTATTTTACCAGGTAAGGCCCACTGAGCTATATAGCTCTTTTTCAGAAGCGACCTGGCAATCACAAATGATAGCTCAATGAAGTGGCTTGTCATGTGGAAATTTATAGCAGCCAAATACTCTAAACCATTTTTATAAATGCGGAGGGAAAAACCGGAGGACTGGAGAAAAATCCACACGACCACAGGGAGAGAGGCACGCAGACTCCAAATATACAGCAGCAGGCGTCAGAGTCGGGATTGACCCCACAACAACATCCTGTGTACCGGGCGAGGCATTTTACATCTCGCCATACCTTTTTCGAGAATGCCAGTGACCAGGATGTTTCTAGACGCACGCGACAAAGATACGCAGCTCATGACCTGCTGATCAGCCGGAATGTGCCCGAGGTGGTCAGATCTCAGAAGCCAAGCAGGGCTGAGCCTGGACAGTGCTCGGATGTGCGGCCACCGCACATAAAACACCCAGCGAAGATGCCAATGTTGGGCCCACATTGGCATGTGGCTGGACCAGTGTTGAACCAACGTTGTTGGCCCGACGTTCTACGTTTACTGGGCAGGTGTCGTCGGCTGTTGATGGGCTTTGGCAGGGCAACGGAGGGTATTGTAGCAAGATCCCTTCTTGTACTGTACTTCTATGCCGCTTCCGGCCTCTGATTCGTTCACGACCTTTACCAACCTCCACTGGCGAGCGTTCGCCAACGTTCGGTCAGGTGCTGTCTGTACGTCTTGCCGTCAATTTATCACGGCGATGGTCTTGGCTGGAATCGGAGGCAACTTTTGATTTCATAATGAAGTTAAATTAAACACAAAGTTGACCGGAGGCTCGGTATGTGGGCTGTAAACGTGGATAGCAAGAAAAAGAAATATCGTTGGCAGTTCAACGGCGTTGGGTCTCGAGTTGGCCTGCCCAGTGATGATGGGACAGGGAATGGTTGAGACCGGTCCAGAGCACCCAATGCTGCTGAATACGGTGCACTACCAGAAGGGCTTTGTGTCCCGATGGGACGTGGAATGTGTTCTTCATGTGTACAGACAGATATGGGCGGGTTATGGGCGTTTTGTGTGCTTATTTATTTGAGATCGTATAGGGGGTGTCACACTGGCGAGATGTTAACTACCTCGCCTGGTATACAGGAAATCGTGGGTTCAATCCCGACCCTGACGCCTGCTGTATATTTGGAGTTTTCGTGTCTCTCTTGCCGTGGTCGCGTGGATATTTCTATGAGACCTTCGGGTTTTCCCTCCACATTTAGAATGAACATCACGCGTGTCGAGTATTTGGCTGCTGTAAATGTCCACGTGATGATAAGCCACTTCGTGGAGCTGTCAGTTGTGACCGCCAGCTGTAGAGCTCCGTGGGGCCTTACCTGGTGACATACACAGAAGATACAGACACACCGACAGCAGGACAGGGTGGCGAGTGTGTGCGTGCGTTCAGCTTTGGTGCTCGCTAACAGCACTTGCCCCTACAGTCTGTTAAGGCGATATGGGGGATCTTTGTTGAGCAGTGGCTATGGCTGTAGGGTGCGGATGTCGACGCCGCCTGTACACGCCCCGAACGCCAGAGCAGCACCCAGCTCGAGTCCAGGACGCATTCCACTCCACGGACGAGCGGAGCCGGAGCGCGCAAGAGGAGCCGGCCGTAGAGACGACGAAACGATCCGTTTCGTTGAGAGATAACGAGCCGAGGGGAGCCACTGCGTTGTCGTCGTCGTCACCGTTTAGAGAGGCAGGAGGGGAACACGAATAGACGGCAGCGACTCCCAGGGTGCCACGCTGCCGGGTTACCGCAGCAGAGGTGAGAATTGGCGCGTCGAGGGATACACTCCGTGCGCCTTTTTGTTACTTACAGCCTTGGGAGGGCGAGGGAGAAAGTGGAAAATCAGGTCTGCTGGCTTTGAGAGACCCGTCCCTGACGGCCACAGGGACGGTCTCTCCTCCCAACCAGTTTCAAAACGCACGCCTGAAGCCGGATTCGTCAAAAGGTAACGTTGGGCCGTTCGTAATTATTTGACGCAACCCAAACAGCGCTGCTTGTTGCTGCCCCCCTTGGCATTTGGGGGCCCTTTGGGCCAGCGCTCGGCAAATCTGCGATGCGTTCCACACACGCTCGCCCACTCTGCCAGCCGCGTGTGGCTACTGATGTGGCTACTGATGTGCGCGCGTTCTGCGGTGGTGACCCACAGAGGCTGATGCTCGTCCGTTCGTTTTGATCGTCCTCCTGTGCCCCCCCCCCCAACGCCAACCCTTTCATGCCCCCCCCCCCACCCGACCCCGCTCCTTAGCATACAGACAGCAGCGAGGAGGCCTGGAGCGCAGAGTCATGGAGTGTTTCTCGTGGCTCGGTCGGAGAAAGGCGTCCGGGCGGAGGACGAAGTCGGAGGGGAACACAGCAGGTACCCCTGAACCTCTCCCCGCAGCCCCCCTTCCCGCCACCCTCCCCGCCACCCTCCCCGCCACCCTCCATGGGTGTAGTTGTCGATGGCTGAGTGACTGGGTGGGCCAGCTGAATGGGTGTCTGGGTGGCAGAGTGGTCATGTGGCTGGGTGGCCAAGTCCTTTGAGAAGCTGGATGATAGAGTGGCTGGGTGGATGAATGGCTGAGTGACTGAGTGGCAGGGTGCCGAGGTGTCTGAGTCACAGGGGATGGCTGGGTCGCGGGCTGGTATGGTTGCTGGGTGGCTATGTGGATATGTTGCTGGCAAAGTTGCTACCAGTGTCAAGGACTTGTTGTACTGGACTGTTTCATTTCATCCACAAAGTTCAACCACCATATCGCTGGACAAAATATTTATTGTTCCACTCATTCTTTCCAAAGTTGCTTTAACCTTGCTGAGTTCAAGAAAAATGTAACTTATTTGCTGTTTGTATGTTGAACTTCTTTCGCACCGTACATAACCAACCGTGCTAATCGGAGGTGCTGTAGAGTACTTTTATTGGTGATCTCTTGTTTCTAGCTTCAGAACTCCCTCCTATCATCTCTTTTCACAAGTCACGATAACATCGCTCTATTCAAGAAATGTATGATTTATTTTATTGGTTCTTTCGGTAAAGTCACGTAGAATGGAAATAATAAAAATAAAACATAATAAAATTATATAATATAATAAAATAATATGCTTTAATAATTAAATTATAGAATATCATATTATAATATAATAATGTGTGATTTATTCTTTGCTGCAACACCATCAGTGCTCTTGGTTGCAAGCCACCTTTTTTTACAGAAGTTTGTGTGCCTGTGTTCAGCAAACAAAACATACAAATGTTTTTATGACGTGTGATGAAACCTGCTCCGAGACACCCCGGAGGATAGGCGGGCGGCTCTCATCAAAACCGCACCGCGATCATCGTCACCATGCTTGTGACTGCCCACACGTGTCCCGCTGACGCATCATCTCGCCCGCACAGCGGCCAGCGGCAAGGAGCCGGCGACCGCCGGACGGAGCCCTGAGCCCCGCGGGGAGCCTCCTCGCCCCTCCGTGACCTCCGCCACCTCCGCGACCGGCGGCGATGGGGCGGGCGGCGCCTCGGGCGGCCCGGTCTGCATGAGCGGCAAGGCCGGCATGAGTCTCCGCCACGACCTCGCCTGCTCGACGTCCGGGCTCAACTCCATCTGACCGGCCGACGAGAGGAGGGCCCCAACGTCCGTGCGGGGCGATGACGTTTTCCCAGCGACGACGACGTCGTGAGCAGGTCGAGAGGGACGCTTCGAGCAGAGTGCCGCGTGCATGGGGTCAGGATCGCCACACCGCCGGAGGGCCGCGGCGACGCAGGGTCACCCCAATCGCAAACGGAGAATGTTTTAAAATCGTCCCGGTTTTATTTGGTCGCGCTTATCGGCATCGCCTCACGAGAAGAAGAAGAAGCCATTTCTAGAGGGAACTCCCGAAGTGAGCTGTGCACCGCCTTGCAGCGGAGAAGGCCCCAGTTGATGACGTCACACGAATACTTCTGAAGACATTTCAATAGCGTATCATTATCCACACTGGGGGGACATTTCTATTTTAATGTGACGGTTGTTTGTTGCATGTCAATCCAACCAAAAAGCTAATGCTTCAACCTTAATATTAGCTGAATTAAGTGACAAAGCCCAACTTAACATGATGTTTTTGTTTTACAACCATTGGTCACCCCGCTGAGACCATCAACTCAATACAGTACACTCGGGTACCCGGTTTAATTGCGGCTGATTATCCAGATTCTGTCCCAGGGTCTCGGCCGACTGTACCACCAGGCCATCTCATCCTGAAGGGAGGTGGACGCTGGGCCGAGTATTACCCACGTGACCAATCGACGCAATTACGTAAGAACGTGATTTCGTTGACACCCACTGCCAGTCACACGACTTTATTATTGCAGTCTGCAAAGTTGGTCCTCAACTTCAAGAGCTCGGTGACTGTTTAGATTTTACGTTTTCGTGACTGCAATGTTCCATACTCTTTGGTTCTTTCAGTAAAGTCACGTAGGTAGAAAATAAAATAAAACTAATTTTAATAACTTTTTTTCAAAATTTTAAATTTTAAATAATAATAAAATAAATTAAATCACGACGTTTCGGAAGCAACACAAGATTCCGTCATCAGGTGGGAAACCCACAGCAACAAATAAAATTACTGTAGTGGACAAGAGCCGTTCGTAACACGATATTATATACGGCAAGAGGGGGGGAGGAGCCAGGGAGGAGAAGTAATGTATTTCTTGCTGTGGTTTTCCCACCTGATGACGGAAGCTTGTGTTGCTTCCGAAACGTCGTGATTTAATAGATTTTTAGATTATTTTAAATTTTTAAAAACGTTTTATAACAAAGTTTTTAATTTTATTTTATACCTACGTGACTTTACCAAAAGAACCAAAGAGCTCGGTGAGTCGCACAGGCGTCAGGTGAGATGTTGTTGAGAACAAGACGGCATTGCTGCGATATAGTTCGTTCAACTTCGACGTGACTGTCGCGTAAGCCCAAATGTTTGCCTTGTGACTTTGCGCTATTGTATACAAATTTAACCAACCGTGATTAAGCTAATAGTTCACAAATTGCAAATTAACGTCGTAAAAAAATGTAAATCTGCACACGTTTAATGTTCACTTCTGAAAGCTACGTGTAATGTAATGGTGCCTTTCCGTTGATCCAGATAAGCCTCAATTAATATGAAGATTCATGTTGAGGAGGGTTCTGCGCCGTTGGGATGTTTGGCCGCATCCAATTACCGAGCGTTTGGCTTTGCCTGGGAAGGACCGGGAGAGAAACCACCGCTCTGCCCTCTCCTGACTGCCTTGCGACCCAGTGGGTGGGGGGAGTTTCACAAATCTCTCCGTGATCCACCAACCCTCGCCTATAAACTAGCACATCCAACATCGCAATGGGATAATACAATTTTGATAAATTTTTATATGATAAATCAATAAAGCTTGTGCGATACACAGCGTGCACATCTTTTGTGATCTATTCTATGTTTATAACATGACCTCCTAATGTAGCACATACTTTCATGAGACGTCGTTTGTCAGCCGGTGTCAACACCGGAGTATTTCCATCGCATGGGAGACCGTGAGAAGTGACACCGATGGTGTAACCATCGAGCGAGTCAGAACATCAACAGCCCGATGGGCACATCTCCTTCGTGATCGGGGGATTTAAAGACGCGAGACACGGTGGTGCGATTGTGGCCATGCACCTCAAACTGTGGATCTCGGAGTAAACCCACTGGAGTCTGCGCTGCTTCAACGGAGGGGGAGGAAGAGCCACAACTACAACCAACTCTCTACGGGAGCCCTCTCGTCCTGGCTGGCAGGCAGTGGCACCCAGCATCTGGCGCTGGGATGTCCCTACACGCACCCAGAAACCCGTGCCTGGTGACGATGAAGCTTTACAAGTCTGGTAACAAACACACACACTGGATTAGAAGACGCACCCTCAACTCTTACTTTACACTACAGGGGGAAAAGTGCGTCTTATAATCTGGAGAATACAGTGACAGGGCAAGTGGTAAAAACTCTGCGCCTCACAGCAAGAAAGCACCTGGGTTCGGCCCGGGTCCGTCTCTGTGTGGAGTTTGTTCTTCGTCTGTTCTCCGTGGGTTGGTTTTCTGTGAGTTTTCCAGCTTCCCTCCCAGAGCCAGCCCCAACATGCAATGCAACTGCGATTGGACAACAACAAAACAACACCTCCCAATACTGAAAACTCACCGGCAAATGACTCAACTGGGATTACACTCGGCAGCAGCAGCAGCAGCAACATCGCTCCCTTGACTGTGAACTTGACATGAGCCTCTTGCAAAAAACAAGTCCTGGCACTTTCCGGGGGTAAACGAGCAGAGTAATACTAACAACAAATGGTGTGCTTGTCATTTATCTACAACTGACCTCGTTGTTTTATTTTAGCAGGTAAGGCCCACTGAGCTATGTAGCTCTCGTTGGAGAAGCGACCTGCCCACAATGATAGCCCAATCAAGTGGCTTTACATTTATAAATGTTTATCAGCCAAAGTCTCTAAACGTGGAGGGTAACACCGGAGGACTCGGAGAAAAATCCACGCGACCATGGGGAGAGAGAGACACGCAAACTCCAAATACACAGCGGCAGGCGTCAAGGTCGGGATTGAACCCCCCATGACGTCCTGCGTGCCAGGCGAGGGAGTTCACATCTTGCCACCGCAGCGCCCCACGACGAAGGGCCATTGGCCGAAACGTCGCCCAGTGTTGAAGTTGTTATTTGTGCTTGCCCAACACCCACTGACGACTGCCATCATCATTAGCAGCAGCTCATCGGTTGTTGTGTTTAGTTTGTCGTCCTTGCCCCGGCACCTCCGATTAGCACGATTGGCTACGTACGGTGCGAAAGAAGTTCACCGTTCACGCGCAGTCGTGTGGCACGCGGAGCGCGGGCGAAGCGAGTTGAGTCGAGAACGACGCGGAGCGCGGCGCCCCACGTGGTGCCCCACGTGGTGCCCCACGTGGCGCCCCCTCGTGGCGACAACGGCGACTACCACCACGACCACCACCACCACGAGCGCCACACGACAGCCCAGGCGGTTAGTGGTCGCCTGGGTAACGCCGTTGTTGCACACACACGCAGACACAGAGAGAGACAGAGAGAGAGACACACACAGAGAGAGACACACAGAGAGAGACACACACAGAGAGAGATACAGAGAGAGAGAGAGACACAGACACAGAGACACAGAGACACACACAGAGAGAGACACAGACAGAGACACACAGAGACAGACGAGAGGACGGACCCAAAGGTGAGTGGTGAGTGTGGGGTGAGGCGATGGTTGGTGAGAGGTGAGTGTGGTGAGAGGTGAGTGTGGTGAGAGGTGAGGGTGGTGAGAAGTGAGTTGGTGAGTGGTCAATGGCAGGCGAGTGGTGGTGGGGGTTGCGTGGGTGGTGAGTTTCAGTCGCCTGATCAAGACTCAGCTGCAGGCCAGGCTACTCACCCCTCTACTCTCCTGTAACAACAACAACAACTAGACACATCACGGCTGATGGCAAGCACATCAGCCGTGGTCACTCCGCTGCTGGATGAAGGCCTGCCCCGAGGTCCACCCCACAGGCGTCGCCAGTGAGTGGCGATCCCCCCGCCACGGACTCTGCCTCCATCCCTCTGATCCGCGTCCCTCTCGCTGATCTGGCTTCAAGCTCCCAGGATGTCACGCGTTGGGGGTGGGGAGTGTGAGTCTGTTTAACACGTAGCAGGCTTTCGCGACCAATATTATTCATAATCAACGTTTTTGGGTTTAGCTAGCGTTATTTATAAATGTGTCGTAACCCTCCACCACCCGACACGGCCAATCAGTAAAAAAGTGTCACGTTGACAAAAGACAAATAGTTCACTGCCTTAGCCCACCGGTGTGTTGAAGCGTGAAACCACAACATTTACAATTTGAGTAGTACGACGTTTCGCTGGTAATTGCATCCAGCATCATCGGGCAATTCGCCAGAATCTGATGCCCTTCACGGTGGGAAGAGATGGAGAGGAAAGCTCCTGGGCGGTCACGTAAATGTCACAGTGGCTAGGAGATGTTGACTACCTCGCCTGGTGTGCAGGAGGTCGTGGCTTCGATCCTGACCCTGACGCCTGCTGCTGCTGATGTATATTTGTAAATTGCGGTGTCTCTCTGTCTCTCTCTCCGTGGTCGCGTGGATTTCTCTACCGGGCCATCCGATGTTTCCCACCACATTTAGGATCAACATCACCACGCGTTTAGAGCATTTAGCTGGTTGCATTGCCACAAGAGGCACTTGGTTGAGCTATAATTTGTGATTGCCAGGTCGCTTCTGAAGAAGAGCTACATAGCTTAGTGGGCCTGACCTGGTCAAATAAAACCACTCGTAGTCTTTCGATTTAAATATTTCGTGACTGCAGGGATTCATCTTCTTGGTTCTTTCGGTAAAGTCACGTAGAAGGGAAGTAATAAAATAATACAAATAAAACATAATAAAATAATTATCACGACGTTTCGGCCACAACGCAAGCAGCCGTCCTCAGGTGACAGACCTGGTTTCACCTGAGGACGGCTGCTTGCGTTGTGGCCGAAACGTCGTGAGAATTATTTTATGTTTTATTTTTATTATTTTATTACTTCCCTTCTACGTGACTTTACCGAAAGAACCAAGAAGACCACTCGTAGTCGTCGTAGTATCGTGCTGCCGTGCAGAATGTGCATACCACCAAGCACCAAGGGCGAGCGAGTAATGGGTCACCACATTATTTGGTGATGCTGCTGCTGCATTGGCATTGGTGCTCAAGGGCAATTGACACAATGAAACATCGTCGATAAAACTGTGGCCTCAACAGTGAAAACACAACAGGTAACGTTTCGAGCAATGGCCCTTCTTCATGGCAGACCTGTTCTCTAAATGTTTGCACAGACGTGAAATACCTGATCGATAGAACGATGCCTCAATCAACCTTTCTTTCAAACAGAATGATAAATCCGACTCGGCGACCCATACAGGCCCCATGAGCTGGTCATCATCGATGTAAATGATACATTCTGACACACTAAATATATTTGGATCGGTAGACTTTGGTATCGTTCTAGTCCTAATCCTGGACCTAAACCTAAATCTAACCCTAGTCCTATAAACTCTGCCTATAGGGTGAACCCTAGCCCAGTTCTAACGTCGTCTTGAGCGTGAACTTTGTCTCTCTTCACGGCCATCCCATGGCCATCCTGTTTACCATCAGCCGTAGGGCCAGTGGGAGGGCTCCTACTCGTAGCTGGTCGGCTATTTGGTTCGGGTGAGGATGAGTCGGAGGGTCAGGACTCGTGGTCGGTCGGCGAGTTCGTGCTCGGGTCAGTGCGAGGAGTGGCTGGTTGGCTGGTTGGTGAGGTCGAGGGTCAGTGGATGATGTCTCGTTGGCTCGGGTTGGGGCAAGCCAGTATTTGGCTGGCTGGCTGCTGCTGCTGATTGTGCCACTGTCTCTTCCGTGCGTCCGCTCGCTACCAATTTGCGTGGACTTCTCAGCGTGGCCCGTCCACGTCTGATGCTCACGCAGCGCCCCACCATGGACGGAGCGGCGGTGGGTCGGGGGCCCGAAGGTCGCGTGGCTGCTGCACCCCCAGGGGGACACGCGCGTCTGTCCCCCGTGGACGCCCTGTGCGTCTCCCTCATTCTCGAGGACTGCCTCCACCAGCTGCAGATCCTCGGGTGCATCGCCCCGCGCGGCCCCCCCGTGAGTGTCGTCGGTGCCGCCGTCTCTCCAGCGCGTCGGTGGCGCGGCGAACCCGGCCCCCCGAGTTCCATTCCTGCACACGGCCAACACCCAGTGACGATTATCTGAACCGGTCCTGGGCCTCCCCGAGGTCAACTCGGCCTCAAATGAGTAGCCAGTGCGGTGCGTAAACAACGCCACTTGGGAGACGAAGGCATTCGAACGTGGTCCTGGCCACGCACCCGTGCCGTGCCAGCCTTGATAGGTGCTCGCTAACAGCACTTGCCCAAACAGTATGTTAAGGCTATATGGGGGATCTTTGTCTTTGTGGAGCGTTAGTGTGGTGGTTGGCGCACCGCACATTTTGAACCGGTTCTGGGCCTTCCCTAGGTTGACTCAGCCTGAATTGAGTGATTGTTTTATTGTGTAAATACCAGCACTGTGGAGATACAGGCGGCCAGGCGTGGTGTTGACCACACCACTTCCCTCGTGTGCCGTGCCGACTTTCGTTGGTGCTCGCTAACAGCACTTGCTCCAACTATCTATGTAGGCTACACGGGGGACCTTTATCTTATATGTGAGGGGTGCAGTCATTTGCACACCACCTCATCCTCGTCACCTGGGTTTGATCTCCGGCCATGGATATTACCAGTGGAGAGTCGGATATGAACCTGTGTCTGGGCCTCGGACTTAAATATAAGTGCCAGATGCACTTTGCAAATATCGGCACTGGGAACACGAAGGCGATTAGTCATTCTGCTGGCCACAAAACATTCTCTTGTACTCCCATATGCAGCAGAGCAGATGGGAAAGTGTTGCCCACTTGCTGTGTTGGCGAGAGGTCACTGGACGGGTCTCAGAGGTGTCTGCTCAGTGGTTACACTGGTGCCTCCACAGCAAGGAGCACCTGGGTTTGAGTCCCAACTCGGGCACCTTACTGCGTGGAGTTTGTCCTTTCCCCCTTTTCTCCGCGTTCTCCGGTTTCCTTCCATAGCTAATCACATATATATATAATTGGTGTTGGACAAAACAACCCAGTGCTGAAAGATTCCGCGCAGACTTCACACACTGCAGCACTGCCACCCACTTTTGCGAAAAACCTCGCAGGAGCCTCCTGGACAATTGTGTTGAGACTTGGTGATACCTTTCTGGGTAAACAAGCTTAATAATAATAATACTAAGCCCTGTAATATCCACTTATTTGGGCTGTTCTCTAATGCAGGATGATGCCTTGCTCATGGGGAGATGCCTTCATCAGGTTATAACTAAAATACCCTAATTGATGAAACCCTCTTCAAGGCAAACAGTGGCAGCTCGGTCACGACACACGGGGAGTGCCCCGGTGGCGAAATGTTAGCTGCCTCGCCCGGTATACAGGAGGTCGTGGGTTCCATCTCGACCCTGATGCCTGCTGCATATTTGGAGTTTGCGTGTCTCTCTCCCTCTGGTCGCGTGGATTTGTCTCCAGTTTTCCCCTCCACATTTAGAAACATGTGTTTGGAGTATTTGGCTGCTATGAATGTCCACATGATGATAATCCACTTTGCTGGGCTATAATTTGTGGCCAGCTTACTTCTGGAAAAGAGCTATAGAGCTCAGTGGGCCTTACCTGGTAAAATAAAACAAGTTTAGTTTACAAAGCACTTGCCTGTTGCTTGTGATTCTGAACAATGTATCCACCTCCCCCCCCACATTTTGTTGTGTGTTCGTGCCGAGGCGCAGGCCAGAGACAACGAGCTGGGAGATTCCTTCCGCACGTCGCAGAAGATTCCAGGGATCCGGCCAAGTACGGACCAGGAGTTCCGTGATGCCCTGGGACAAGATCCCATCCCGTCTGACACGATGTGCAAGGCGCAGGCCAACAGGTGCGTGCCTGCCTGCCTGCGCACACAGGCGTGCGTGCGTGTGTCTGCATGTGTATGCGTGCGTGTGTGTGCGTGCGTGTGTGTGTGCGTGCGTCTGGACCACTGGACGGGTTCCGCAGGACTGGAAGGATGCCCTGGTGGTCCCCCTCTTTAAGAAGGGGGACCGTACCGACTGTAACAACTACAGGGGCATCTCACTCCTCAGTGTGCCGGGTAAGGTCCTGGCAAGGATTATTCAACATCGCCTTGCTAGGCATGCTGAGGAGAGGCTTGCGGAGCCCCAATGCGGTTTCAGGAAAGGGCGGTCCTGCACAGATGCCATATTTTCTGTCCGTTTGCTACAGCAGAGGTGTAGGGAATTCCAAAAAGACCTACATCTCTGCTTTATTGACCTGGTCAAGGCCTATGATACCATCAGTAGGACTGGGCTCTGGGTTGTTCTTCGTGCTTTCGGAGTCCCTGACCCTCTGCTCACGATCATTAAGGACCTTCATGATGGTGAGCGGGCCCGGGTAAAACTACGTGGCCGGGAGTCGGAGCCTTTCCCTGTACACCTTGGGGTGCGACAGGGATGTCCTCTGGCTCCCACATTATTTAACATCTATTTCGACTGCGTAGTTCGTGAAGCCTTCAATAGCTGTACCGGGGGAATTACCATTTGGTACAGATATAATGGGAGGCTGATCGACGCCCGGGTGCGATCAAGGGATGGCTCCCTATTGGTCAACCACGTTATGTATGCCGATGATTTGGTAATAGCTGCTCATTCAGAAGAGGAGTTGGAGACGCTGCTGCTGAGACTGGAGTGTGCCACTAAGAGGTGGGGCCTTACCATCAGCCCCACCAAAACTAAGCACCTGCCTGGGTATTTTGTACCATCGGGCACTCCACCCCCACAACTCCCAATCGGTGATGGGGCAGTAGTGGAGAGAGTGGAGAGTTTCCCATACCTGGGCAGTGTGCTCATGACCGGCTCCAGTTTATCAGCAGAGGTCTCACTCCGAATCAGTCGAGCGGCAATATCTTTTCATCGGTTGCGTAACGCTGTGTGGAAGCTACCTGGTCTGTCGCTCTGCACGAAGCTTCAGGTCTTCTCGGCCACGGTCATTCCCTCCCTTCTCTACGCTTGCGAAACGTGGACCCCCCTAGTGGAGCATCTTCGCCGGTTGGAAACATTTAGGCTGGCCTGCCTACGATCCATCCTGGGTTTAACCAGGCTGGATTGTGTGAGGAGCTCACAAGTCCTTGAAAGATCTGGGCAAAGTCCCATCAGTGAGCTCCTCCAGCAGGCAAGGCTGCGTTGGCTGGGTCATGTAGCCCACATGCCCAGCCACCGCATGCCTAAACAGCTTTTGTTCGGCCGGATCCAGGGGGCTAAACGGGCGCGGCACGGGCTAGAGAAGAGATGGAGTGATGTGGTACAGGAGGACGTGGAGCTGAGTGGACTTGCCTATGACTGGTACCAGCGGTGTCAAGATCGGCCTCAGTGGAGGAGGCTCGTGAAGGACGCTACTGGGCAGTTGGAGGCAGTCGCCCTCCAACAACAACGGAGGGCGGAGGAGCGACGCTCACAACAACGAGCGGAGCGCCGGGTGGCTAAAGCACAGCAAGTTGGCACAGTAGGGGGCACAGGTGGTGCATCAGCCAGTCATCTCGGTCATCTCGGTCAGTCGACCCGTGGCACCTGGGTCTGCCCCGTGACCTCCTGCCAGCGGGCGTTCGACACTTCACGTGGCCTCAGGGTGCACATGGCCTGGCACAAGCGTCGTGGTGACGTCACCGCCACTTAGTGGCGAATGGCGGTTGTTGTGTGCGTGCGTGTGTGTGGGCGTGTGTACAAGCGTCTGTGCCTCCGTGGGGAGTGGTATTGCGGAGGTTATTGGGCTGCGTTACGAACCTGTGACAATGATCTAAACTGGTCCTGGGCCTCACCTAAGTCGACTCAGCCTCATACGAGTACGTAATGCGGTGTGTAAACATTGCTACTAGGGAGACAAAGGCGGCCGGGCATGGTGCTGGCCACCCACTCCCTCATGTACCGTGCCGGCTCATCAGTGCTCACTAACAGCACTTGCCCCAAAGTTGGTCAAGGCTATACGGGGGATATTTGTCTTGTCTACCTCTGCAGATACACGTGGGGAGTGGTATCGGTATTGGTAGTGGATAGTGGCCTGCTCAACGAACACAGTGACTCACGTTCGATTCCCGCTCACGGCCACACATCAGTGACGAATATCTAAACAGTTACTGGGCTTTTATAATTTTCCCAACTACATTTTATTCCAGATGTGCGACTGGTTTTGTGTCATGGGATGGGTCATGGGTGATGACACCAGTAGCAACATGGGGGGTGCCGCGGTGGCTAGGAGATGTTAACAACCTCGCCTGGTATACAGGAGGTCGTGGGTTCGATCTCGACCCTGAGGATGCCTGTATATTTGGAGTTTGGATGTTCTCCCTGTGGTCATGTGGATTGTTCTCCGGGTCCTCTGGTTATTCCCTCCACATTTAGAAGCAACACGAGTTTTGAGTATTCGGCTGCTATACATTTCCACGTGATGATAAGCCATTTCGTGGGGCTATCATTTGTGGCCAGGTCGCTTCTGAAAACGAGCTATGTCTCTCAGTGGGCCTTACCTGGTAAAGTAAAAATAGTTTAGTTTAAAATCGGGATATAAAATAAACCACCCGTTGGTGTTCCTGCGCGTCGCAGGCGGTTTGCGGAGGCGGTGATTGCGGAGACGCTGCAGGAGGTGCGCGCAGGCGGCACGTTCCAGAGCCTGCTGAGCGCCGTCGCGGCCGAGAAGGAGAAGAGGGACGCCTACGACGCTGCCATCGCACGGTTCGCCCAGGATCGCTAACTCGCTCGCTCGCTAACTCGCTCGCTCGCACGTTCGCTCATCGCGGGTACGCGCAACGACACCGCGGCTTAGATGATAATTCTCAAGCCGCCAGCAGATGAGGGGATTCCCCACACCGTGTCGGTCACATGGGTTTTCTTGCTACCATAATTCACAATGCCGATTGGTGATGGCTGGTGAGAGGTAGAGAGGGTTGGACCGGTTCTGACATCGCTTCCCGGCGACGTTGGCCGTCTCAACGCGAGACGTCGCTGGGTGAACGGCACGGCGTGCTCACCCCTGTACCGCCGGAAAATGCCATTCGACCCCGAGAGCGGTTTCTGTTTCCGCGCCGTCAGGGAGGAAGAGGCACGGAAGAGAGTGGCGGCCCTGCAGAAGGAAATCGAGGACCTCAAGAAGGAGAAGGAGAACGAGCTGCAGGTGGCCCCACGCACGCCGTGTCCCGTTGCTCAAAGCCGCGTGGCCTCGGGGGCTCACGGGTCACAGACGCTGGGCCGGCGCCGCTGAGATCCTGCGTTGGGAAGATCAGCCAAGCTGTTCGTGATTAAAGCGGGGTCTCAAGTGTGGCGAGTTCGTGGTTTCAGCACGGTCACCAAAAAACTCAATCTTTATAATAATAAAAAATAATAAGATAAAAATTCCAACTACTATAATAAAATAATATTAGAAAAGCCATCGCATGGCTCACACAAAACTTAAACCTGGATGTACAATTGAGGCGTAACTTGCCATACGCTAGAAGGAGATTGCGTGAGGCTGTGTACGATGGAAGGCGCTGCTACGTCTCACAGACACAACCTGCGGTGGCTTCACAGCGTGTAGGGCGAAGATGCCATGTGTGTTCCCCCTAGAGCAATCCCAATAGGTGCGATTGTCATGCAACAAACACTGGGTGGGAAAGTGCCGACCCTCTGCTCTGTGTGCCTGCGGCCACTTGAAGGGAACTCAGAGGTAGCTCTGTGAAATCCGCTTTCCCGTGAGCCGTTCTGTGACGTATTTCTGTACGTATGTTGAACTTGTTTCACACTGGATGTAGCTAATCTGCTAATCGCAGGTGCGGGGGAAGGACAACAAACAAGGACAACAAACTAAAGACAAAAAGCAGTTCTAAAGAAATTAGTTTTCAATCTAGATTGTTTAAAAGTGCATAGCTGCAGTGGCTTCCTAATATCGGATCCAGACGGCCGCAGAATCGCCCATGGCGTAAGGGCGAGGGCCTCTGCTCTGCGAGCGCTTCGAATCGCCGCTTTGTCTCGTTACCAGAAAATAAATATAATCGCTAACGTCGCTCACGGGGCACTCGCCCCCCCCCCCCCGCGTGTCCGTGGCAGCGCCTGGAAGAGGAGATCACGACGCTCAAGGACGAGCTGCAGGAGGCGAAGGCCCGCAGCGCCATGGAGGGGCGGTACGTGCGGCGCATGGCGCAGGCGCGACTCTCACAGGCGGCGCGGCGTGAAGAGCACGTGGAGCTCGCCCTGAGAGACGAGGTGCAGGTGAGAGACGAGGTGCAGGTGAGAGACGAGAGAGACGAGGTGCACGTGAGCCCGGGGCACACGGCCTGGTGGCGTACACGTGTAGTGTGCTGCGGAGGCACTTGTAGGGGCCACGTCTTTATTACACACACACACGCCCTGACTACTGTACATACACTTCTCGTACAGTCTATATCGTGTATTTCTTCCACCCAGCCTGTCATACGCCGCCTACGTAGCGTGCCTACCCCGGCTACGCTCCAGATCCTCCGGCTACGATATCCTATGGGAGGCTGTCTGACCTGACCCAGCCAAGGTACAGGTCCAGCCACTGACTCCTCAGACGTGGCCCTTATAAGGACGGCAGCTAAGGGAGTCCCAGGGTCCACCGCTGGCCTCACCGAGCTCCGGCCCTTGAAAGGACGGCGAAGCTCGGGGTCCAGGGTCCTACACTAGCAGGCCTTCTTGCTTCGGTCTTCAACTGCCTCGAACCTCTCCGGAGGTCCGCCTTATATACGTTTCTCAGCCGAGGGGCGGGGCTCTGAGGGATCACACAACCCCCCACAGCCCCCACCCGTGGGAGGGGATGCGGGGGATCCCAGAATCCCCCACAGCCCCCAACCGCCTCTGGGCTGCCTGTCGTTGCCTGCAAGTGGAGCCCATCCATGGCGCTGCACATGTCAATGAGAAGACGGGAAAGCGCCGTCGCCCGTTGTGCCTTTCAGACGCTGGGGAGCGAGCTGGAGAACGAGAGCCGGGTGCACACGGACATCGACACCTTCCTGAGGAGGCACTACGCGGTGAGACAGCCAGCGCCAGCACCCTTCACGCCCGCCAGCGCCTGCACCCTTCACGCCCGCAGCGCCTGCACCCTTCACGCCCGCCAGCGCCTGCACCCTTCACGCGCGCAGCGCCTGCACCCTTCACGCCCGCCAGCGCCTGCACCCTTCACGCGCGCAGCGCCTGTGCACGCGTGAACGAAGCCACCCCACCCGTTCGTGACAACTTGGATTTTAGTTTTCGTCCCCCACAGTTTTCAATCGTCTGGCTTCATGATGGGCACAGTGGGCGGAGCTACCCAACTAGTAGGTGGGGCTACTGGAGAGTGGGCGGGGCTACCTGGGCAATGTGCGGTGCGACCAGAGCAGTGGACGGGGCTACCAGAGTAGTGGGCGGAGCCACCAGAGTAGTGGGCGGGGCTACCAGAGTAGTGGGTGGAGCCACCAGAGTAGTGGGCAGAGCCACCAGAGTAGTGGGTGGGGCCACCAGTGTAGTGGGTGGGGTTACCTGATCCCTGTCTGACGGCATCGATGTGAGGCCGCTCACAGAGTGGGTGGGGCTAGCGGCCGAGTGGGTGTGGCTTTGTAGAAGTGGGCAGGGCTGAGAGAGGGAGGAGCTCCCAGCTCGCCATGTGTTCCCGGTTGAACCTCCGATGGAACGTAGCCAAGGCTGTTTAATTTTTCCCGCAGGACCTCTCGGAGCAGCTGGAGTTCTGGATGGAGAAGTACGACCACGACCTGGAGGCCAAGCAGCAGGAGCTCAACAACCTCAAGGCCACGCACGCCAGCGACCTGGCTCACCTGCAGGACCTCGCGCGACAGGTGAGGAGACCACCGAGTCGGCTACAAGTTGCAACGAGGAAGAGGAGTGAGCAGGTTGATGGTGGAGCACGCTCGCCAGCCAAACACGACACCCACCCAAACAAACCAGCCAACCAGTAACGAGACGAGACCTATCCCTCATCATATAGTCAAGCAAACTAAACTAAAATAAAACCAGCTAAACCGTGTAAGGCCCACTGAGATATGTAGCTGTTTTTCAGAAGCGACCAAATGATAGCTCAAGGAATTGGCTCATCATGGAGAAATGTATAGCAGCCAAATACTCGAAACGCATGTTTCATCATGTGGAGGGAAAAACCGGAGGACCCGGAGAAAATTCCATTCGACCACAGGGAGACAAACACGCAAACTCCAAATACACAGAAGGCGTCAGGGTCGGAATTGAACCCACAACCTCCTGTGTACCAGGTGAGATAGTTAACATCTCGTCACCCCGGCGCCCCTAAGCAGGCACTAACTACACTTGACCCTCATCAACCAGCCGACTGGCCGATAGAATTAACCCTCCCACGGATCCTAACACGAACTATCCAACCAGTCACGAGGACGATCCCTCTGAACGTAACCCAAACCCAACGAGCCACGAGCATCAGCCCTCCCACAAATCCAAAACAACGAGTCGAGCCAGCCTTTACAACGAGCCCTCCCATTCACCAACTCGCCAACCAGAGTCACGAGTACGAGCGTTCCCACCAAGCCTAACCCTAAACAGACAAGTGGCGGCAAATGAATCTGGTTGTAAATGAAACCTGAAAGTCTTTGCTGGAGCTCATTCATCCTCTCTCCAAACTCCTGCCCTGCTCTCATCCCACCCACCATTCCCAACCCCCCCCTGCACCCCCCCCGCACCGCTCCTCCTGCACCCCTTGCACCCCCCCTCCTCCCCTGCACCCACGTAGTACTCGGAGTTCGAGGCGGTGGTCATCGAGGACCGGCTGGAGAGGGAGGCGGAGCGCAAGCGTCTCGAGCAGGAGGAGTTGGAGCTGCGCTGCACCATCAGGGTGCTGCTCCTGCTGCTGCTCCTGCTGCTGCTGCTCCTGCTGCTGCTGCTGCTCCTCGCACCGCACATTTGGGGTGGCCGGCAGACTCCAGAGCGCAGAGCTCAGAGGTCCTGGGTTCGCGTCCAGGATTCAGCCGCCCGTGATAAAAGCGGGGGCTCAAGTGGAGCGAGCTGATGGCGACCAGACTTGATGTGGTCTCGACCAGGTCACCATTGACGACACAAAAATCCACCACGTCAAATTTCGTTCCGCACCGACTTTGGATCGATTCCAGCTCTGACGATAAAAGTATCGGTTTCACGGTTGCAGGACCACCGAATTGCCGTCGTGCAGAATGGGTAGGAAAGCGCTGTGGTCTCCCCTCTGGGCCAGAGGTAACTTGACGGGCTCTCAGCGAGTTTTGTGATACATCGACGTCCGTGGGCCGTTCTCTAAGACAGAAGGTGACATTGGCTGTGCAGCGAGAGATCTGATTGGGTGCGTGGTCTCATGGCACGATGCAGATACGTCGGGGTTCGGGATCGGAAAGTTGTTACTGATAACGAAACGATGTATAACTGGGGATTTTGCCCCATAAAAATGATGGGAAATGTGGTGGCGGACGAATAGGAACGGTAGAGTGTAAACATTGCTAATGCGTCGCCAAGCGTGGCAATTTATCTTCCATGAGAAACAATGGAATGTGGTAGGAATAGGGACTGTGGCATAGGGAAAATGTTGCGTTTTGTAGAGTAGTGGCTGCAGGAATCAAGCTCATGGAGATGCTAAATTCTCCAGCCCCCACCCGTCCCTGCACGCCACAAACCCTCCCCCCTCTCCCCGTGAACTCCTGCAGCCACGACTCTACAAACCTCTCCTTCCCCCCCTCCCGTGCCTATATAAAGCCACAACAGCAGATCATTCTTTCTCACCTGATGACGGACGCTTGTGTTGCGACCAAAACGTCGTGTTCTTTTATTATTTTTTTCTATCTACGTGACTTTACCGAAAGAACCAAAGTATGGATTCCTGCAGTCACGAAAGCTTCAAATCAATATTGAATCGGGATCGTGTTAAAGCATAACAAAACGTTTAAACGTAAATTCAAATGAAGGTGCTTGCAATGAAACACTGTACCACAAGCCTCACCGCAATCCACAGGCACGCACATCACAGGCGCATCACAGGTGCATCACAGGCGCGTTCGCTGCTGCCACTGCCATGTGACCGTAAAGTGTGCCGTGTGTGTGGTGCGTGTGTGCGGTGCGTGTGTGCGGTGCGTGTGTGTGGTGCGTGCGTGCGGTGCGTGTGTGTGTGTGTGGTGCGTGTGTGGGACAGATCCAGGCGTGGTGGCGCGGCGTGATGGTGCGCCGGGGTCTGGGCCAGTACAAGGCGCCCAAGAAGGGAAAGAAAGGCAAGAAAGGCAAGAAGGGAAAGAAGGCCAAGAAGGGTGGGAAGAAAAAGAAGTAATTGGTGTCACCACCCACAGCTCTCCTCCTTCGCATCGTCCTTCCCACCCTTGTTCACCACCGCGTTCTGTGCTTGGCCATGGGCAATGCAAACGAATGCCGTATTTCTCTGGAATCGAGACACTTCCTTTCCCACTTCATTTCAAAGCACAAGCCGAGGACGTGACCACAATCCGGTATTTGGCATGAAAACCTGGCACCCGGACATTGACGTTACCAACGTCCAATCCGTGTGCGTCACTCGGTCCGCGTGTCGCTCAGCCTATGTGCCACGGGTGCACGCTGTCCTCACTCATAAAACGCTAATTAATTGACCGTTAATACCTTGGTATATAGAAGGACCGCAGAGCTTGGCAGCTGCCTTCAAACTTGTCTGTGGTTCCTCACACCTGTGTGCGACGGCGTGTTACAAGTCTGAATAATAATTATTGCGATCAATATAATTGATGGCTTTACCCCCCCGCCCGTGGAGTGTGGTGCGGAGGAAGAAGGGGACCCCGTGCGTTGGGATGAGCAGCGAGCTCAGAGCCGTGGCAGGGCATCTGCAGGCGTGGCCCGAACAGCTTTAGTCTGTTTGCTCCTGGCCTTGGAAACAACGCAGAATCCGCAGGGTTTATCTCGCAAAACGCTTTAACCACAAGCTGTTAGAGGACTACCCACCGGAACATTAAAACATTTACTTGAAAAACAATGTCAAACTTGGGGAAAAAGTTTGTGCTCGGATTTTCGATGTGCTTTGTTTTGTCTTTTGTCGTCTTCGGTGATCCAGTTCACTCTTGCAAAAGCGACGCCACTCCGGTCGCTTGAGTTGTCGCCCGGTTAAGCGAAATAAACTCGGAACCGACAACAAGAGAGTAACGGTACACACTTTAATGAAAAGCTGAAAACATCACAGTGGAATATAGTACAAAATACATACATTAAGGTGCTTTTGTACACAACTTGCCCGGCCACGTGAAGTGGAGCCGTCTTTCTTTACAAATATACAAATAGAGAGAGCACGCCAAGAAGCATTCCCCCATCCCTCCTGCAGGGCGCTTCCTTCAAGACATTTACAAATTATGCCACCGAATGGGCCGAAACCAAATCACCGGTGAGTGCGCCCCCCACTTGCGTAGCACATCGATGTGCAGAGCACATTTTACCGGTAAGCCGCAAATTTTACCCACGGGCCAAATCCGAAGTATAAAACGTGAGCGCGCATATTGCTGTTTAAGCGTATATATAGCTCTTATAAACCTCAACATTACTCTGAAGTCTCCCCTAAGGCGGAGTAAAATTTTAAGTTTAATGATTCCGTTAACGATTTGCTTAATTTTTTTTTATAATTATCTTTTTTTTAAATAGCACTTTCGTTAAGATGCCCAGGAGTGAAGATGGCCGGAGGCTCAGCAACGCAATTAATTGTCCATTGCCGAACGATTAAGACTGACCACTGGAAATCGATGACAAAGGCATTCATGCAAAATATTGGAATAAAAAAAATCATCAACCATCTACAAAACAATACGTAAGAGATTACGGCATTAAAACAATAGAATGTATAACCACAGGAATTGCTATTATGACAATAACGTTATACCGAGAAAAACTACTGATATACCGATACTCGCACTGTAAGCCTGGATGCAACGCATGCTCTCAAAAAAGAAGTTAGGCTGTCAATGCTGCGCCAAAATTCTCTATACAAAATATTCCGAGTTATTATTTAAAAGTCTTTTTATTTAGAGACAAGTTTCGGTATATTTACGTCTTTTTTACTCTTTAAATTAAATAGGTGTATATTATTTTCAGCTGGCTATTTGCGGTGCGTGCCACACTCGGGGTCTCTATTCCTGGCGGCCGGTTGCATCCCTGCACCCTCGTGACAGCAGTCGGGGGTTGATCGGCGGGGTCTGGCATGGGCCCCCCCCCTCCCCCAACGATGACTCGGATCCTCCCACTGCAATTGCCTCATTGTACTATCCGACTATCCGAGGAAGCCACCTGGGCGTGTCATCTACCCTTCCACCTCATGTACGGCCCCTTTCTCAATCCACTGCTGGATGAGGGTATTTGCACCCCGTTTGGGCTGCAGGGTTTTGTTTTGTTACTTCTCTACGCTGGGTCTGTGCCGGTTGGCGAAGAGGGCGGGGGGGGCACAGACGTTGGGAGCGGAGTGCAGCGACGACAACGGGATTGGCGTCGCTGCCTACAGTGCCCATTGCATGCGTGGCAGTCGCCCCTCCGAGCAGTATTCATTCATCAGGGCCAACCCTTCTTAGCTTCCCGAGGTACGACACATTCTGGGTGATCCTGCTTATAAGACCGTGACGTAGCCTGCTCAAATAACCCCCTTGTGTCTTGGCCGAAGGGACCCCCCCCCCTCCCCCAACTGCTATTCAGCCACAGCAGCTCTGTTGCCAATAATAGGATCGCTGGGAGTGCAGCCAGCAGCAGGAGAGCTCTTCGTTGCTTTCTGCGACTACAAACACCGGACTGTATGGCACCCAGACCAGCTGGTAGTATTACTACTTTACATGCGCACATGTCCAGGGTTACAGTTCCATTTTTATTACGGAGCCAAATATTAACAAGTTAGCTGTAGGCACTTGAAGTTTAATATATATATTTTTTGGGGTTTTTGTAAAATTATGTTTTAATTTTTTGTACACTATTCATAACGATAACATTATTTGTAATAAACTGACAAAAATAACGGTTTCAGTTGAGGCGATGGAAGGAGTAGAAACTCTTAAACGTGAAGATACACTCACTAATAACCGTAGTTCTTAATAGAGACGGGCAAGAGATCGCTTGGAAGGTGGCGATGTGAAATCGGGGATTAGCAACGAGTGTGGAATGGTCCATGCGGGCAAGGCAAGCACGGCCGAGCAGAGCTAACGATCCGGGGCTCGGCTAACGGGACTGGTCGCGCCGTCACCACCGCGGCACGGCGAGCTGGGGGGGGTAAGGGTTTAGGGTGGGGGGGGGTTAGGGGCTGCATCGCCATTTAGTGAATCGAGAAGAAAACCCAACAGGTGTTCAAAGGCGAGGGGGGTGAGGGTGTAACGCACGCGTGGGCTGTGCCACAGGCGGTGCGCGCGTGGCACCGCGCTGACACGGCGGCTGTGGCTCATCCGAGCTCTCGTGGTCAAGCACAAGCCCCCCCCCCCCGCCGGCTCCTGCCGCCCGAGCCCCACGCATACAACAACAACAAGACACCCCCCACTACGTTCACCCCATTACGTCGCAACGGCAAGCATGCAGTAATAACGTCGTCGAATACAAAACTATATCTGTGGGTTTTTCAAAATCGCTATCTTACAATTATTTTGGATGATGGGGTGGAGGCGTTGGTGGCGGTCGGGTTTGGCAATGTGCCACGTCCACGCTTGCTGCGAGAGATCGGGGGGGGGGGGGGGGGGGGGACCAGGCCGCTTGTCGATGGGTTCCGCCGGATGGGATCAAAACAGCGCCCCTGGCTTGCGGCAGGCATTCAGAGATTTAAAAATTCCTTTCGAAATCGCGATATTTACAAAGGGCAGCACGTTACTCCTCTTGGTCGCCGGGACTCCGGACTGAAGATGAGTTAGGATTTGAGAGCGGTGGGAAATTAACAGTAGTAATCGTAATGAAATAAACCGTGAGAATAATACTACTAAAAATTGTTATGGAATGTGGAGTTGGATAAGTTGAGCTACCTGCTTAAAAATAATGAGTAAAAAATCAAAAGGTATAAAGCGCAACCCACGACAGCGACCCTGAAACAAAACAAAAATCAAAGACGGCATGGACCCTGTCGGGAGCAGCCTTCCCAACGACACGGAGAGCGGTCGGCATCGAAGCGTTCGGCTTCAACAACAACACCACCACCACAACGAGGCGCGTGGCGCCACCACCAGAGTGTACTCTTCATCTGCTAAAGTGTCATTCGGTCAAGGCAGGAAATGTGTTCTTTTTGCCAAAGCCAAAATAAAACTCTCAAGGTAAAAAGAGAAAATGTTGCTTACAACTGTCGGACAAGTTTTGGCTTAAAAGGGGTGATGATGAGAAAAAAACTAAGACTGAAAATAAAAAATGCGATTTAAAAAGTACACCTCGTGCATTAGGATAGCTCTCTTTCCCCTCCTCTGATATAAATTAGACTACTGCAACTGCTTGCAATTAGTCTTAGAAGCCAAGTGCTACGTGATGGCGCCACGTGATGGAACCACGTGATGGTACTGCGTGATAGCGGCGCTACGCGAGTGGAAACCATCGCAGGCCTCCGTGCCATCGCAGGCTTGCAGATCTTACCCCTCGCACGCCGGCACCGTGGCCTTCGTCAAATTCGCCACCACCAGCACCACCACCGAAAAGACGTAACGGTGCCTTCGGGCCACTTGTTGCCATCGCAAGAACGGTAAATATTATAACAGCAATGCTAATACATCTTCAGGGTCCAAAGTGCATTACGCAGCCTCGTTCACGTCGCAGTCGAAAGCAGCAGGGCCTGCTGATTAAAGTAATCGTAGTGGGTGTGTGGCTGAGCCCGGAGGCAGGGGATGCCCAGAGGGGGGCTGGGGGGGGGGGCAGTAAAAGGGGCCATTTGCCCCGGGCCTCGCACGCAAAGAGGGCCTCACGGTTTGGCCTGCGGGTGGGGGAATTAGGGGCCCCCGCGGGGCCGATGTGGATTTTGCTTGACAGGTGATCGCGGGGGTGGGGGTGTTTGTGTGGGGGGTCACGGGGCGGGAGTCAGACCACGGATGCTTGGCTGGGTTTGCTGGTGGCCAGGTCGAGTAGGCACTGGACGGTGAGGGACACCTTGCTGAGGCCTTTCTCCTCCAGGATGTGGTGAGGGAGGCACAGCTGCTCCTGAGGGCGGGGGACAAACACCGACAAAAGATTTCTCTCCTTGGCCTCGACGGAATTCTTTGTCGCGCCGAATGGGAGGTCGGTGCAGCGCGCGCTGCATTCTCCAACCACGCGATTGCGAAGATCCCCCCGTGTTCAATTAGAGAGCCCCTGTGAAGGCGAGCATTGTGCATTAGGGAGTGGGGTCTGGCCAGCACGATGCCCAACTTATTCCGCAATGGTGATGCTGATAAACTGCTACCGGTGTTAATTTGAAGCTAAGTGGACCTTAGGGAGGTCCCAGTACTGGTTCAGATATCACTCTCCACTGATGTCAGCAGAATTGAACTCGGGTCACCGAGTTTGTAGCGCAGTGCGATAACCACGACGCCACCGCTCCCCACAGTGGTGATATTTGCACACCGCACTAGGCACTCGTACCGCTCTCCACACCACAGACAAACATCCCTGTATAGCCTCAACAGACTGTTTGGGCAAGTGCTGTTAGCGAGCACCTGTAAAGTCCAACATGGCACGCGAGGGGGTGGCCAGAAATCACGCCCGGCTGCCTTTGCCACCAAGTGGCAATGGTTACACATCGCACGAGGTACTCATTTGAGGCCGAGTCGACCGAGGGGAGGCCCAGGACTGGTGTTGGCCGTGAGCAGGAATCGAAGTCAGGTCGCCGGGTTCATAGCGCAGTGCGCTAACCGCTACACCACCGCTCCCCACACGCGCGCACACACACACGCACACACACACGCAAACATACGCATGCAAACACACACACGCACACACACACGGTGCAATGCAGTTCAATGTAGAGACTGGGTCTACCTGTGGAACTCCCATCTTCTTGCAGGCCTCCAGGAAGTTCTCCACATTTCTTCTGCACTTTGCCATGGTCAGCTTAGGCTGCGTGGCAAGAACAAGAACGTTCAGAATCAGAATATTTATACTGGAGGAATCTGATGAGCTGTAAAGCTCTTTTGCGAGTAAAATGAAATAAACTTGACATTCGCCGATGGCAGAAGTGACAACAGGCTGACGATGCCATGCGTTGTCAATCCTCGTGGCCCCACGCTGTCCACATTGTCAATTTTATACTTAACACCACATGGGTGCTGGGCGTTTAACCCTTTGCCATTCTGATGACGTGCGTGTATGTACGTGCACGTCACCGCAAGACAAACTAAACTAAAATAACTTTATCGGTACCGAGGCTCCCACAAAGCCATGCGGGAGGGCGTGTGGCACAGTTTGGCACCAGCTATCGTGGAGTGCGGTCGTGTTGCTACACTTCTCTGCGGTAAGTACAACATCTTTAAAAACAACGGCGCTACGCCTCTCTAAATAAAATTAACGCTAACCGCTTGCGCGTTCTGAGAATCAGCGGTGAACGGGACCTCATGTATTTACAGTTTTACTGCTGTGGGTAAAGTTGCTGTGCTATGCAGCTCTTTTTCGGAAGCAACCTGGCCACAAATGACAGCTCGAAGAAGTGGCTAATCACGTGGCAATTTGTCGCAGCCAAATACTCTAAATGCACGTTTCTAAATGTGGATCGAAAAACCAGATGACACGAGAAAAATCACCACGACCACGAGGAGAGAGACACGCAAATTCCAAATATACAGCAGCAGGCGTCAGGGTCGTGATTGAACCCACGACCTCCTCTATACCAGGCGAGGTCGTTAACATCTCATAGCCACCGTGGCGAGATGTTAACGTCCATACGTCGTGACACCCCAGGCTAGCCGCGCGGCGGAGAACTGTTGGCGACACGCAGCGGAGACGGTGTCGGCGGAGTCGTGGGCGACGGGCACCCACCACGGCGGGCGAGGGCACGTGGATGCTGGGCACGGAGCGCGGGCGGATGTGGTTCGCCAGGTGGCACAGCACGACGCCGTCCATGAGCGCCGAGCCCAAGTTCACCGGGTCTCCCGGCAGCGTCACCTTCAGCCGGCACTCGATGTTCTGAGCGGGAAGCACAAAGCGCACGCGTGGGGCGACGCTTGGCAGGGGCGGGCGGACGGGGGGTGGCCCCCCTCCCCTTCCCGTTACCGCGAGTGCCGTTTGTTGCCCAGCACCGGTGCACAATCACAGCGGCGCTGCAGCTGTACTCGCGCGATACCCCTTTTGTCGATCCACTGCCGGTGAGGATTATTTCACCGTATTTCACCGTACTTCACCGCGCGTTAGCGCGGGTTGGTGAAGGCGGGGAGCAGAGACTTTGAAGCACAGAAGTACAGTGCAACGATAGCTTCTGTCTGCATTGCTATCGTTGCTGGCGACCATCTAGTCCCGCCGCCTGTAACACTTGTTATGCATGGTCGTCCCTTTCATCCAAGCTGATGAGCATGTGACCAAGATCAGGCGCATTCCGAGTGATTTGGTCCAAGGAGTAAGACATAAATGAGTCAACTAACTGAAGTCTGACTCAGGGAATCTAGGCGAGGCCCAAAGCAGGTAGAAGACGCCGTTCGCCAGCGACGAGCGAGTTCGGGGGTTCATCCCGGGTGTTTGGAATTGCGCCTCTGGCTGCAACTCGTCACCGCGGCGGCCGCTTTGAAACCCCCAACGCAACGGCGACGCGAGGTCACGGGCCGCCTCGCACCTTCTTGAGCTGCTCTATGAGCTCCATCTCCTCGCGCACGTGGCTCAGCTTGCGCTTGACCGTGAAGCTGGGGTCCAGTCCCTCGAAGCTGTCCATGGCGCTGCTCGGGCTGTTGAAGGCTGCGAGGGGTCGGCGGAGGAGGAGGGGGGGGGGGGTCAGGGCAAGGAGGCGTGGGGCGTGAGCGCGTCCCCGGGGTCTTGACCTGCGTGTCCCCCCCCCCACCCCGTCGTATTTACCAGTTACGGTGCCCTACTGACTGGGCGTGGTGGAGTATGATAGAAAAAACGGTCCACGACCTGCACGGTGTGGGCAGGAACCTCATCCAGCGGTGGAACGACACCGCAGGGTTCTACGTGAAAATGAGTTGCAAAGCAACGGGCCAAATATGTTCCGTAAATGTAAAGAATGTGAATATTATTCCTATGCTCGAGGCACATTACAGCATCTTAAGATACAGCTGCATGTAGATGCAGCTGTATCAGTAAAGTTACATAGATAGAAAAAACAATAACAATAAAATAATATAAATAAAGTGAATAAAAATAATAAAAATATCACAACGTTTCGATCGCAACACAAGCAATCGTCATCAGGAGAGTGCGAGCGAGTGCTGGGGCACACTCACACTTCCCAGGCACACTGTTCTTATGTCATGAAAATGACGTGGAGAGATAAAACACAAAACTGTTCATCAGACGCTCGTCAACATACGCGCCACCAAACGAGCGGCGAGGACCACCGCCGCGGCGTTCGCTCGCGACGAGCGCCATCTGCTCCTCCCCGACGCCACGACGCCGGCGGTGGCGGCTCTACCCCGACGCGCCAGGCCACGAGGGCGACCGACTACGTACCTAGACGCTGCTCCAGCAGCCCGCCTCCGGCCGGGCTAAACAGGAAACTCCCGGGCGGTTTGCTGGCCGGCACGGAGGCCGCGGCCCTGTGTGGGGAATGGGGCGAGTGCGTGTGCGCGTGCGAAGCGGTGGCGGTAGTAGGGGGGGGCGGCAGCGGCCGTGGGGGAGGACGGGGACGGCGTTGTGGGGTGCGTCGGGGAGCTAAGCGGGGAGGGCGGCGGCGGCGGCGAGCGAGCGGCGGGGGAGGGCGACGGGCGGGAGTGCGGGGGCTGGGAGCACGGGCGCACGGAGGCAGATTCTACTTGCGAGCGACGGGGAGCGGAGAGCAGGCGTCGAGCGTTAGTGAACACACGCAAGAGGCGTTGGCGGGAACGACAGCGACGGGTGTGTTCGGTGGAAGAACGGGGAGACGATTAGATGGCAGTGGGAAACAGAGGCACAACAGTTCGCGGAGGAGGAAGAGTACAAAGAAAATGCAACAATGAAGTGGAACCAATTTTAAAACAGATTTTTGTTGAAATGCTTGGGAGTGAAAAGTATAATATATAACCGTAATGTAACGGTACACAAAAAAGCCACACCCTCACCATAAAAACATTGGCAGGAAAAAATATATATTTTATAACCGAAAAAAGTAACGCGCCAAATATTGACAGGTTAGAGGTAGTTTGTTAAGGAAACGGTGAAAAGACAAGATGTTAATGTACACTGCTTAGCACAGGTCTCATGAGAATGCATGCAAGAGGTTTAGAATGTATGTAAAGAAACAGAATAAAACAAGTCACCACGGTTAAATCATGCTCCAAGTCGTACACGTCACATGCAGATTGAACGATCGGTGTCAACAGTGACTGCGAAAATGAGAACAGCACCACCACCATGGAATGTCTGGATGTTGTGGATGACCCAAAACCTCAAATGGCCACATTTCTATTTTGGCACCCAACATGAGGTGATTGAATCCAAATACGCAACCAACGTTCAATTGCGAGCAGCAACTTGGTTTTACCCCCCCCCCCAACCAAAATAAAAATGCGGCCACATCGTCGTTGTGAAATGAGGCGATGTGGAACGAACCAAGGGGGGGGGCGGGGGAGGGAGGGGTGCTCGGTGCGGGCGGCGGATCGAGCGATGGAACGAGGCCGCGGTGCTAGCGCAAGGCCGCGGTGCTAGCGCAAGGCCGTGGTGCTGACGGGCGTCCGTCGTGACGGGCGGTCGGGACTCGGGAGTTGGGGCTGCTGGGGGGGGGGGCTGGGGGGGGGCTGCGCGACGATTCTCACCGGAGCGGAGCTTCAGGCCGAAGAGGGGAGCGTTGGAGCCACTGTAAGCGTTAGTGGGGGTCTTCTCTTCGCTCTGCAGGGCGCACACGCACGCAAACATCACACCCCGTATGGCCTTAACAGACATTTAGGGCAAGTGTCGTTAGCGAGCGCCTATTGAAGGCCGGCGCGGCACAAGCCCGACCGCCTTTATCTCCCCAGTGACGGTGTTTACACACCGCACCGGGTACTCATTTGAGGCCGAGTTGACCTAGGGGAGGCCCAGGACTAGTTTAGATAATCGCTGATGGTGATGGCCGTGAGCGGGAATCAAACTCGGGTCGCCGGGTTCGTGGTGCAGCGCGCTGACCGCCACACCGCCGCTCCCCGTAGGAGACACGACCACCACTGATCTACTATTCCGACGGCAACTGGTGCGACGCAGCATGGCGACTGTGATCCATACGATGATTGTCCGTTAGTAGCAGCTTGGTCATGAGGGCAAGACCCCTGTTTCACATGAAGAGTATCTTTGTCAAGGTACCCCTGTGGGTTGGTGGCCTATACAGCAGCAGTTCCACTTTGCTCCTTTTCCCCCGCTGACATCCCAATTGTGCCAGCAGCGTCGTGTGACGAGACAGAAGGACTGTGCAGCGAGCAGTGCATCACCCTGTGTCGGAGAACGGCCGCAGAGGATCGACGCCGCAGAACTACTTCCAAGGTCACTTTCAATTGACCTCTCTCCCCACGCCGGGGTTACGTTCTGCAAAAGGTGCTCGTTGCATGTCCAACTTGGGCTTTTAATTCTCGAGAGTTGGAATGTAGCCAAATTAGGTGTAAGAAGTAAATTTAAGGCGACGGGTTTTTTGTTGTGTCGTCAGTGGTGATCGGGCCGAGACCTTTAACCCGCTATACCGGAGAACCTGGTGAGATGTCGGGCAGCAGCTTGGATTCAACCCCAGGATCTCAATCGTGCCAGTTCAGTGCTCTAATCCGTGAACGAGAGGGCCAACTCTCATAATAAAGACAATTACAAAGAATTTGTTTGACCTAGGAGAGCCAAAAAACGATTTTTCAGGAGGAGCCTGCGTTGGGATGTTTAGCCAACACCAATGACGTATGTTTTTAGCCACAGGAGGACAACCACGCAGAACAGCGGGGAAAACATACAAACGAAACGTACGAATGCCACAAAGTAAGGCGCCCAAGTTGGATATCGAATCCAAGGCCTTCTTGCTGCGAGGCACGGGTGCTACACCCACAGCACCATCCTGCCGACCTCCATATTTGACACTCTTACACACTTCTGCACGATACTTTTGACTCGCTCAATAACGCTCATCTCCAAGCTGTTACGACGGTGACATGAGATGACTCGCAACGTCGACGGCACAAATTCACGATGCTCGATGAAACGACAAACACGGTGAGCAAACACACGGTTTTACGAGCTGGGACGCTGCGCTGCAAATGTCGTTAACTAGACCCCAACCACGGCCACGCACGCAATGCGTCACGTTCTCGTGAACGACGAGCCCCGCGGTGCGTAGGTTCACCGTGTGCGACCGAACAGGAACAAGAAAACACGGGGTGCATCATGATCTTGAGACACGAAATGTACCTTGGTGAATTTATGGGGCTGGGGAGTGGCTTTTGGCAAGGCGGCGTCAGGGGAGGAGACAGGATCAGCAGGGGACTAAAACAAACATGATAAAACCAAAGAAACGTAAACAAACGGAGCAGCAAATGCAAAATGACACGGATCAATGGACGGTCGCCGACAGTGGAATGAGCCAAATACGAATGCATGCCAGGCGAGGTCAAACACCCCACGTGTGACAATGAGACTGGATGTTAAACACAAACTCATTTCAGTTTGGTGGACTGTGATGACAACTTGTTTCTCAAGCTGTATTTGTACATCGTAAAGGAATGGAACATTGCAGGTGCCGGCATTGATCATCAATCGCGGTCACCGAAATGCCAACGTGAGTGGCGTCCGGTCAGGAGACAAAGTGTCCATTTGGATCTCTCGCAGAGACAAGCGATACCTCTGTATTAGACGATGGCCGGCAGAAGCGGGCAACACAGAGCTACCTCTGAGATCCCTTCAAGTGACCTCTGGTCCACACAGAAATAGGGGAGATTTTACCATTATCAGTGGGAATTTAAGCAAATTAAGTGCAGAACAGAATTAGTCATTGGTGGACAAGGCTGAGACCATCAACTGACTACACTTGAGATATCCGGTTTAGTTATCGGCGGCTGCCTGGATTCGAACCCAGGATTCTTGCCATTGTCTGCTCAGCGCTCTGACTTGAGCCACCCAGCCACCTAACTTAAATAAACGGTGTTTAAAGGTGAGCCGCTTGATATTCACACCACAGCGATGAATGTCTCGATCCACACACACATTCTGTAGACGCAAATGAGAAGTGTCCCTTACCACTAGCAAGGCACTATCGTCAATGTGGTGTGGCTTTCTGCTTGGAGGGACGTTTACACACTGCAAGGGAGGGGATATGAACACAGACGCACGCGCGCACACACACACACAGAGCACAATGAACGAAACATAAAATCAAAAGGCCAAACGGCAGGTGGCAAAAGCTAGTATGATGCACAGCAGCGGTTCTCAACCTTGTTTGGCTACTGCTGTACCCCCCCATGCTTGACCTAACGTGGTTCTGAGAAATAAATGTATGAATAATGAACATCGATATTTTAACCGACTGTCCATTTTGTGAGATATTCTAACTCTCAGGTAACTGCAAGCGAAATTTGTTCGCGCTCGCTCGTTTTACTCTTGTAACCCGCATTGTTTACTATCAATCAGTCTAGAAAGGTTTTTATTGTATCTTTCTAGGTTACCATATGGATTTACATTTAAATCGTAGTTATTTTATATTGGCAGATTCAGATTCACCGACGACTCTCACGTGTGATATAATTTCACGCACGTTTATAAATCACCTCGCGTGCCCCCTGGTTGAGAACCACGCACGTGCAAACACGCACGGCCCTTTCTTTTTGGAGACGCGCTGCCGGGTGAGCGCCGCCAGAAGCCGTGCGGGTAACGCGAGCGCTTTTTTTTGTTTTTACTCACAACAAACGTCACCGCGCCGACAAGCGCAGCGCTTGCGAAGGCGGGGAGCGTAGCCGAGCGTGGCCGTACAATAATACAGTACAACGACGGGTTCTCATAGAGGCCAGGAGAGTCTCACCATCGCAGCAGGGGGGTGACGGTCGCTGCGTGGTTCCCAGTGAAATAATCTGGCGGGGTCATTTTTCTAATTCGGCAACTTGTCACTGAGATGTTTAACCAGTTGAGGACAAGAGAGAGCAGGACAGTCTCACTTAGTTTGCCACGAGGGGGTGATGATTGCAGCTACGTGTCATCCCCAATTGAGTAATATGCAGGGTGATTTTATAATTATGCAAATAAACCATTTTTAAACTCAACTATTTAGATTTTATAAGGTAAGGCCCACTGAGCTGTGTAGCTTTTTCAGAAGCGACCTGGCCACAAATGATAGCTCAACGAAGTGGCTTGTCACGTGGAGCAGCCAAACACTCTAAGCGCATGTTTAGAAACGTGGAGGGATAAACCGGAGGAGCCGGAGAAAAACGCACGCGACCCACGACCTCCTGTATACCAGGCGAGGTAGTTCGTATTCTTTGGTTATTTCGGTAAAGTCACGGAGTTAGATAGAAAAAATAAAATAAAAATGTCACAACGTTTCGATCGCAACACAAGCGGTCATCATCAGGAAAAGGGGTTATCCTCTAAAGGCAAACTGTTAATAAAGGTTTGGAGATGGGCGTAGCCCAAGTGTGTCAGTAGCACCAGAAGCATGGGTGGGGCAGCAATGCCAATGCAGCAAAGGGTCGCCAGGAAATCACTGCACCCCGCTGCACACACCACACTGCTGACGGTGGAGGTTGATTGACAAGAAAGCACAAGTCAAGTCATGACCCAAAGTGGTTGATGACATCTTTCCGATGATTGTCTGTAACCTTCCTATCGGTTGAAATTGTGTCTGTGTCTGTATATATGGATGGCTTCATGAACGAATCTTTGTTGATAGCCAGTAGGCTTGCAAAGTACCATCGTCTTAGAGAAATCAATTTCGCGTGAGCCAGCCGCATTAAAATAATGATCAGCCACGGCAGAAGTATTGGTCCTGCCGTGTTTAAGATCTGCCTTATGTTCACGAACACGGTCCGAGACATGTCGCTTAGTTTCCCCAATGTAACTGCTGCCGCAGATACAGCTTAGTTTGTAGACGCCGGGGTATTGCATGTCAGGAATCTTGTCCTTCACAGATGGGATCAGATCACAAATTTTATGTACTGTGTTAAATCGGACCTGGATCTTGTGTTTGTTCATGATTTTGGAAATCTTTTTGGTTACCCCTGCTAGGGTGATGGTTTTGATTGGATCCTCAGATGGCT
Organism: Lampetra planeri; assembly: GCF_965212315.1. NCBI lineage: Eukaryota > Metazoa > Chordata > Hyperoartia > Petromyzontiformes > Petromyzontidae > Lampetra > Lampetra planeri. The sequence continues at coordinate 7,642,512 of NC_136157.1, forward strand.
CCCTCCTCACGGTTGGGGTGATGGCTTTGCGGATTGAGTAGTCAGAATATCCATTCCGCTTGAGATAGTTAGTTTAGACTCTACTCCCCTTCCTGCCATTTCCCATGGGTAAAAAGGTTAAAGAAAGTTAAATCAAACATTAAACTATTAAATATATTTTTGCAAAACCAAACCGATAAAAATGAAAACCAGCGCGCGACAGAGGGTTAACTGGTGTGGGGGATGACGAGGGTTGTCGAACACGAGCGAGCGAGCAGACGGGCGGCACGGAGGGGGGCGGCGACGGCAGCAGCAGCTCGGCATCCCCAGAGCCGTCGGCACACTCACGTCACTTTGCGGGTCGCTCTCTGCGCTGTGTTGGTGGACTCCGCGAGGCTGCGTAAAGACAACGCAGAGACACGGCACACGCGGGGCAGTGAGTCGGAGGTTACTGTGATAGCGCAGGAGCTGGAAAGCCCACCTTGAGCGAGAGCATGTTAAGATGCATCCGTCACCATCATTAATATTGCTTCAGGAACCTTGAGTAGAGTAGAAAAATATTTCACACGCAAGTTGGCAACCTCGTACTGCTTGTTGTGAAAGGTAGGTGGGCTAGGGGCAAAACACGTCAAAATGGAGTAAAGATATACTATAAACTACTACAAAAACATTTTTTTTATTTGACAGGCAAGGCCCACTGAGCTACGTAGCTCTTTTTCAGAAGCAGCATGGCTACCACAAATGATAGCCCAATTAAGTGGCTTATCATGTTGAATTGTATAGCAGCCAAATACTCCAAAATGCGTGATGTTGATTCTAAATGTGGAGGGGAAAACCGGAGGACCCGGAGAAAAATCTACATGACCACGGGGAGAACATGCAAACTCCAAATATACAGCAGGCATTGGGATCAAACCCACGACCTCCTGTATACCAGGCAAGGTAGTTAACATCTCGCCAACGCATCTACCAAGCCGTCACAGTCTCTCGCTTGTTGCACACAAAGTGCCTGCCGCAGGTGAACCACGACACCTCGCTGATCTCGTTCATCAAGCAGCGTAAACCATCATCATCACGCCAACTCCGCTCATCCTCGCAGCGGCCGGCCATCGAAGAAAGACGGTCACACCGCGTCGCCTGCTTGCCGATGCGCTTGTGCGCAAATAAGCCGGGTGCCGCAGGCGGGGGTGCACGCGGCCGGCTGGCGCACCTTGGCGGCGGTGAAGGTCTGCGTGGTCGAGTGCTTGGTCAGGCGCTGGCGCTCGTCCTCGTAGCGCCGGCGGGCGAGCTGCGCCTCGTGCCGCGTGCGCTCCAGCAGGATCTGCTCGCGCTTCTTCTGGAACTCGAACTCGGCGGGCGGAAGGTCCTCCTGCTGCCACGGCGACGGGGCGGCCACGTCATCAGGCGCATCCACGACGGACGTTCCATTTAACAAAAAAAAAAATCCGTTCTGCCAATTGTTATTCGAAGTGTACAATGGGCGTCACGTCGCGGGACGGAGAATCCATTGGAGACTCCCGCGGGGGAGAGAGAGCCGCAGCGTGAAGAGAATGCCCCACAGATGCGGATACTACGGAGCTGCTTCCGAGATCTCTTCCAGTGACCTCTGGGGCAGCGCTTTCCGAGAATAATGTTCGTCGCCCGAAGGTCAAAACAAATTAAATGAAAAACCGACATTTAATTCGATGGGTAGTTTTGTGGAGTCACTCGCGATAGGGCTGAAACTATCAATGCTGTGACTGAACCCAATTTAATCACTGGTGGCTGCCTGGATTCAAAACCATTAATCTCAGTAATGACGTTTGAGCCACCGGGTCATCTTATGAACGGATAATTTTTAATTATTACAGTAAGTTCTCTATTTACAGTAGGCAAAACAACGTTAATCGACACCTATTTTACCACTGACTTAATGACATACATTTAGGATGTGTTCCTGGCGCTCATTTTTAGGTTAAGATTAGCAGAAAAAACATTAAATGAGTACCGAAATAGTTAACAAAAGATACCCAAAAAAGATGCATAACAAGCTTAAATAAAAAGTTAATACAGAATCGGAATATTGAGAATGTGCTGGAGGTATCCGATGAGCTCTAAAGTCCAGTAATAGGCGGGGTCAGAATGTTACTCACCAGAGATGGCAGCAGAGATTACATTAACAGAGATACATTCACATATATTACATTCACAGAGATACATTCACAGATATTACATTGAGAAAAATTACATTCACAGCGATCACATTCAGGGAGGGCAGTACGGTACTGAGTACACGGCGATGTTGTAAACACCGAGGCTTTATTCGGCACCTGCTGGGTCAGTGCGTCGTCGCGCACGCTGCCCAAACCTCTGGCGTTCTCCTCTCTCAATTTTTTTTTAAATCCACGTTTGCGGTGAACCAACGCATTTTAAATCTAATCGCGTTCCCCAATTCGTCGGCGAGGCTACAGTGAAACAACGACGCAAACAGGAGCAACGTCAAACAAGGGACCTTACTACGATTACGTCCGCTCAGAAGACTCACCTGATAGACCGTGGTATCCATCGCCGTGACGCCGGGTTGACCGCTGAAAGTGTGGATGGGCAAGACAAAGATTAAAGCGACACGGACGACTGCTCGCTCTCACCCAAATACAGACCAAGAGGGTGCAAGAGGACAGTTCCAAGCATGTACGTGTGTACGCTGAACTTCTTTCGCACTAATTGGAGGTGCGGGGAAGTAAGTCGGAACACAGAAAGAAAAAGACAGCCAGCCATTTAAGTGACTACTGAAGGAGGAGTTAAAACTACGAAAGAACGTATTCTATTTTACCAGGTAAGGCCCACTAAGCTATATAGTTCTTTTTCAGAAGTGACTTTCCCACAAATGATAGCCCAACAAAGTGGCTTATCAAGTGGAAATTTATCACAGCCAAATACTCTGAATGCATGCTTCTAAATGTGGAGGGAAAAACCGGAGGACCCGCAGAAAAATCCACGCGACCACGGGAAGAACATGCAAACTGCAAATCTACAGGCGTCAGCGGTTGGGACCGAACCCAGGGACTCCTGCATGCCAGGCGAGGGAGTTAACATCTCACCACCATGGCGACCAAACTTTCGAGTGCTACCCATATCTGTACATCAGCTTGTCTTTCCATCCACGGTTACATTTTATGCTTAACCACATCACACATCATCATTTATCGCGCACTTTCAGATGCCCTTCTGCGGTCGTCTGGAACGCTCTTCCCTTCCGATATTAGGAAGCCACTGGAGCGATGCACTTTTAAATCTAGATGGAAAACTCATTCCTTTAGAACTTTTTGTCCTTAGTTTGTTGTCCTTCCCTCGAACCTCCAATTAGCACGGTTGGCTACGTACGGTGCGAAAGAAGATCAACATATACCGTAGTAATCTTGGATCATAGACGACACTTGATCAAAACGAATCGCGCAAATTCCCCTGGGTCGCCAACCCGCCCCTCGGATACCGATAACCCCGCCTCCCCCCTTCATCACGCACGCGCCGCGTCCCACCCATCATAACCTCATTTCCCCAACAATACTTCTGCAGCCATTTCTCGCTTCGCGACAAAAAACGCCCGGCGGTCGCTGCCCTCACTTGCTGACGAGCCCCGGGAGCGGCGAAGCCGAGGTGCTGCCGGCGTTCCGCAAGATGCCGGCGAGCGGCGCGCAAGGTCCCCCTCCTTCTCCTCCTCCGCCGCCGCCGCCGTGCCCTCCACTGCGAAAACCACACGGACGACGCGACCGCTCACCGAACCTGCACGCACTGCAGCGTTGCGCCGCCCGCGTCGCTTCGGATAACAGAATTTGTAACGGGCCGTTCTCCACAAACGATTGACAGGCGCAGGAAACAACAGAAGTGATGGGAATGCAGCAAGAACAGTCGCCGATAATTGCCCAAGCTCTGCTGTCCCTTCATTGGGATGTTTGTCCACCACGATTATTATACACGCAGATGGAAACCGGAAGACCCGGAGAAAACCCGCGCGTACGAGGAGGGGGCTAACGCTCAATCCCCGCAGAGATAGAAATTAGTTCACTTGCTGTACTGCCATTCGTACCCTGGCAAGCCAGGAGATGGCGACCTAAATGTCCACGGGAAAGGAGGGTGCCTCACGGATTTGTCTGATCCACCAACCCTCGCCGCCTCCACCAGCGCTGGATTAAAGGCCACGGCCTGCCAGCACAGCAACGAGCCACCAGCTGCTGCCGCTGTTGCACGAATCGCAGGCGACCGTGGACCAAACGGAGTCGTCGCAGCTGATCTACCGGCAGCACAACGGCAACGACACCTTGCCGACTACGAATGGGCGCCGTGGTGGCGAGATGTTACCTCCCTCGCCTGGTACACAGGAGATCCTGGGTTCGATCCCGACCCTGATGCCTGTATATTTGGAGTTTGCATGTTCTGTCCGTGGTCACGGGGATTTTTCTCCGGGTTCCCCGGTTTTTCCCTCGACATTTAGAAATAAGCATTCAAGAGTATTGGGCTTCTATAATTTTCCAAGTGATAAGCCACTTCATTAGGTGATCAATCTTGTCCAGGTTGCTACCCAATTGATGGTTTAGTCGAGTGCCTATAATATCTTGACTCACCGGACACGCCCATCGCATCCCGACGCGATAGCCCGCGTTGCGTAGGGATGCGACACGCACCCACACAGATCGTGATTGTCAATGTGACAAGTGCTGCATAATCCAACCGCATTTCTTACTCGTAGCGTAGGACTGCAAAAGACACTGGTGTCGGGAAGACGAACACCGCACGTGGGCACTTGACGAAAGCGTCAACGCGCATTTGGCTTTTTTCCCATTCACGTGAGAAAATGGGCAAACAAGGGGGGTTGCTCCCTGATGCGCGACCCCTGCTTCAAAACAAACATAGATTCACAAAGACATTGCAAATGAGGAAAAAGCTGTTGGTACATGCAGTGAAACCTCACCACAAAACTCCCGCTTTGTGCGCATCGCTCTGATCTAACCGTGTATAGATATCTTTACTTTTAAGTCCCAAAAAAATCCGAATCGACAGAAACCACGTCAACATTTCCTGACATGACTTTTTTTGGCCGCACCGAACATTCAATGCGGCCAAACAGCTTTCCACCGAGGTTTCACCGCATTTAACAAACCAATCTGTACACAACAACTTCACAGCAGGCGACCCTCTCATACAGACACGTTTCAAGATCACTCTGCACGGCAAACACGAGACCCGCGACCAACAACACGGCAGGACTGCGCTCGCAACGAAGCCGAAGCGTTTCGCAAACCGTCGCCCAAGGCCTGGGCAAGCACAAGGCACCCGCAGGGGTCAGAGAGACGGGGGGGGAGACCCAGCGCAGGCGAGCGAGCGGTACCTTGGGGCAGAGTGGACAAACGCGGGGGGGCGGCGTCTGTCCTTGGCAGTGAAGGACGAAGACTGAGGGAGACGTCTAAGACAAACACACGGGGGGGGGGGGCGGGTAGGCCGGGGCGCCGGGGGACACACGGGGGGGATGCACGGAGGACGTGACGACGAAGGACAAATGCACATGCGTGTCGAGAGAGACGGCGGGGGTGGAAACGTTTAGACGCGGGGAGACACGCGCACGGGGGAGACGCGGGGAGACACGGGGAGACACGTGGGGAGACACGGACGAACACGAAGGCGACAGAGATGCACGGGACCACGGATTGGGGAGGGAGGAAGGTTAACGCACATTCTTGCTATGTTAGTGACAAACAGCGATCGGCGGACATGCGGCAAGAGACCAGGGGGCATGCTCAAGCCTCGACCCACGCAGCCGTCCCAGCTGTCCGTCTGGCCAGGTCCCTGGGTGGCCCTTTAACGTGACCCCCCCCCCCCCCCCGTTTTTACGCGAACTTCCTTTCGTTATATTTTGCTTCATTGACTCTCGATATATTTTGCGTCAATTCAGTGAAACGCTCGAGTTTCACTGCATTTGCACTCCTAAGCAGGGACGTGTAAATAAGGCCGGCCGGTACACTAGTCTGTCCACTGCATTGAAAGTAAAAAAAAAGTAAGTGATCAGCAGTTGTGGAACTAAAACCCGATTTTAAAAGTCTCAATATTCTCTTGACTAATGCACTCGCTCATTCGGGTGTCTGTGACCCTCGCTCATTCGGTGTCGCACGGCTTCACAGACAGAAAGGCAAAAGGCTGGCCACCATCGCAGAGCTGCGCTGAACATTTCCCCCATCAGGTTTAAATTCTGCCGTCAGGTTCCCGGCGCAGAATGTGATGGTGGCCGGGCAGGCCGGCGAATTAACGGTCACCGGCGTGGGTGAAGTGAGCGAGGGGGGGGGGGGGGACTTAAACCGGTACCTGGCGTCGTGAAACGATATGGGTCGTCGGCGAATGTCCGTCTCGCAGAACGACGCCGAGTAAACAACGGGCCTCCGCCTGCCGTCCCCAACAACGCAGGCCACCACCAACCCCCCCCCCGACCCAACCACCACCACCACCACAGAGAAACGCCAGGCAGCACCCGTTAAACCGAGCAGGCGGCAGCAGCAGGCACGTGCAGCAGAGGGTGGCCGGCGCACGCCGCGGATGCGGTAGCGACGAGGCGTTGGTGTTGTCAGCGGTAGCGGCAGCGGCGGCGGCGGCAGGGGCACGGGGAAGGAGAGGGAAGGGGGGCGATGCGGCCAGACAAAAGCAGACACAGGCAGACGCGGGCACACGCGGGCAACGAAGCACGGTTAGCGAGCGCGCTCGCCAGCGACGTGACGCGTCGGGGCTCGAACACGCGACGACCGCCGCTTCCAGCGTACATTTTGCACCCGTTGGGTTTCGTCACTTCGGGGGCCTGGGGACGTGGCAGGGCCGGGGTGGCGGCTGCTGCACTCAGGCCAGGCGATCGCTCGCTCGCTCGGGTCTCGCCACGCCGCTGTAGGTGCCGCTCGTCACGTGGTCTCGTCGCCGTCTTTTTGTTTTAGTGGACGGTGGTGAGCCGTTAACGAAACGGCACTGGTGTCGTGGCCCAACGACTCAATAATCACCGACGTATTTATTGCACGTAACGTGTTGCGTGCAATAAATACGCGCGCCGCACTTTGTGAATCCACCGCTGGATTAGGGATTAGAGCCTCCCCACACTGCTAGCGGGTCGGTAGAGGCGGCGGTGAGCAGGAAGAGTAACACAGGAGTGCAGTACAACGGTGGATTGTGCTGCACTGCCCACCATGGAGAAGTGCAGCAGACTGTGAACAAACTGCTCTGCCAGGTGTTTGCCCCAAGCCGACCAAGCTGTAGATATCACAAATATCGAACACATTCCAGAGGACTTGCTCGTACATAGAGCTTGTTTAAATGTTAATCATTAAACTATTTTACAACTGCTATTACCCAACCCCACCGAATTATATTGGGACGCAAATAGAACACTGCACCTGGGCCTCTAATGTTAAAGAATCTCAGGTCGACGCCGCCACGTCGGTTACTTCCGCTCACCCCCTTCCTTTGCTAGTCCCACGCACAGGTCACGCAGCATCGTCCCACGTGGCTTTTGCTTGTCACCTCCCAATTGCCCAACTCCGTTTCACGCAACGTCCCCAGCTGTCAAGACGCCCTTAAGAGGACACAGGGGTGGGGGGGGGTGGGGCTTTTTGGCCGACGACGAGACGGTGATTGCGTCATCTCTCGGCAGGACGCCACGTCACAAGTGAGGTGGGGGGGGGCGACCGGGCTTGAGCCGTACCTCTCCTGGCTCCCGTCGGCACTGCGGTGACGCTCCCGCAGGGCGCCGTCGCCAGCCTCCCTGTCGGCGCCAGCCCTCCCGCCGCCCCCCTGCTCGTCGTCCGCCGTCGGCGTTCTGCTGCAACGAGTCGGCAAGGGGCACGGTGCGCGTTAGCGAGATACGGCAGGGGCCAGAGCAACGCGGCGCGAGATGCTGGGGCTAGTTAGGACTATGGAACAAATTTCTCACTACAACCACTACACACCCCTACCCTCTCCAAGTGATGCGATTACACGATTCGGGGTTCAGATAAGTATGATGAACTTCTTTCGCAGCGTACGTAGCCGTGCTGATCGGAGGTGCCAAATAATAAGATACAATTCCTGATATGTTTTATTTTCAGCCGTCTGCCATTCTGCCGCTGGATGAAGGCCCCGTAAGTCTGTGTTTGGTTACGATGTTTGCTTGACCATACTTCACCGTGCCCATCAAAACGGAGTTGGCGAATGGGAGGAAAGTCGCAGGGGCCGTTACAGAGATATCGCTCGCCAGTGACGCGAGCTAGCGATGGCTGGGAATCGAACTCGGGTTGGCAGTTCACAGTGCGGCGCGCTAACCACTTCGCCCTCGGCTAAATCCAGAGATTTCATTTTGAGAATCAATCATTTTCTCTCTTTATATTTTACCATCTCGTTTGTACTGTATCTCAAAGTCTGGTTTCATGGTTTTGTTAATTCCATGAGTTTAAATATAGCATTCACATATTTGCATACAATTTTAATACTTTATTGCAAAATCACACACGCACAACATGCGCTTATCGGAAGTGTAAGAAACTTTTAATCGGCACATCATTACAAGCCTGGGGCCGATATCACGCATGTTCAAGTATCGCATTAGGTGCTCCATGATTTATGATTACTAAAATAAAATATTTAATTCTTCCATATAACACTGCAGTCAAACAGGTGCAAGCACTTCCGATTAGCACGGTTGGCTTCGTACGGTGCGAAAAGAATTCACCATACACACGTAACACGGCCCTACTTACGAGCATGACCCTACCCCATCATCGAATGCCCAGCTATGCCTTACGCATTGTCAACATGCCAATGTGAGCCTAGAAGTATGCGTCTATAACCGTGCACATCCCTATCTATTACAGCTATGCCATTCTTGCGTATAGCAATAGAATAGCAATATCATTACAATCTGCTATTGCTACGTGTCATTGCAATGGGTTCTGAGCAAACCTAGAGCACGCATCTATTCTCATTCACTCTATTTGAGGAATCATGAAGTCGACGCAAGCTTTCTTTCACAAACTAAAACGTCTACCGCACAAAGGAGTCACGGCCTCGTCACGCTACGCTCTTCGGCGAATCTCAGAATAACCAAAGCAATGTTTCTGTTCCCCAGCGCTGTAGAAATGATATCATTGTTGAGCAATGTACTAACTGTTGTTGCGATTGAAATCAAGACTTCTGGCATCGGGCGTCGACCAAGCATCTCATGAGCGGACGTGGTGTCAACTCCACTTGTTATTGTGCCCATGGTAATGAATGGCAATGCAAATGTAGTATTAATGTGAGCTAAAAATGCTGCCGTGATTATAATTAAATGTGGCCCAGGCTCTGCTTGTGAGCTTTTGAATACAGCACCATGTGTCTTTGTAATGGATACGAGTCAAATTAATTGTTGGGTGTTTTTTTAAGTGAGAGTTCTTAAGTATGTAATGAATAATAAATTGATTCACAACCCCCCTAAACCTCACGCCCCCACCCCACCCTAACAAGATACTTGTTTGTCTTGTCGATGCTCCCGTCCCCTGGTTGTTAGTTGATCTAAACGAAGAACAAGTTCCCATCGGGCCACGGGACGTGATGCAGAGAGTTTGGAGGTGGGTGCATAGTGGCATCCGCTCCTGCCACCTCACTTCTCATGGCCCACTTTTATACTACTACTTTTATTTTACCAGGTAAGGCCCACTAAGCTACATAACTCTTATTTAGAAGCGACCTGGCCACAAGAAATAGCTCAACGAAGTGGCTTGTCACGTGGAAATGTATAGCAGTTGCCAAATGCTCTAAACACACGTTTCTAGATGTGGACGGAAAAAAACCGGAGGACCCGGAGGAAAATCCACACAACCACGGGGAGAACATGCAAACTTCAAATATACAGCAGGGGTCAGGGTCCGGATCGATCCCACGACCTCCTGCATACGAAGCGAGGGAGATAACATCTCGCCACCACTACCCACTTTTCTGCACCGCGGTGCGAGTATTCGCCGACAGTTAAAGTATTTTTTAAAATTTTAACGAGCCACCAAGACAAGCAAATAACCATATATAAACAATCTGTTGCAGATCCTTTTCTCTTTCACTATTTTTTTTCCTTTTCTCTCCCGCGTTTATGTTAAATTAATAACATGTACGTGCGGTAGAATGACAGCATACAGGCCTACGTGTCCGAGTGAGTGCGATAAATGTCAAACTTGAAAAAAACCCTGTGTACGAGTTAAAAAAATCCATTCTTTATTTATTGCGTTATGGAATTTCCGTACAAAACAATAATCGTAAACACGCTCGGACAAGTCTCTATTACACAGGCATATTTCTTTACGTGAGAATTTATACATTTTGATAATGCGGACCCTTAAGTAACGCTTCGCTCGACAGTGAATTTGTTCAATGGAGTGCACGTACAAACACACTTTGCATAAATACATTTACTTTTTCAAAATGAACGTCAGTGCAACAAAAAAACCCAGAGAACGCACAAGGCACTCCCAGTGTACAACCAAATCACAGCTGAAGACGAATCAATGGGACATGCTGTCATGTAAAAAGATCAAACAACAAACAAACCGCTCTGATCTTGGAGATACAAACCCAGGCTGTGTCCCCCTGGCCGTCCGACCTCTGATTATGCTACTACTACTACTACGCGTGCTTACCCAGAGAAGACTGAGTCTCATGACTCCGTTTACAGCATGGTCCTGCCATGGTTTTACGCTGGGGGGTAATGTTGCTATGTGTAACCCCAATTGAGTAATTTGCAGGCGATTTCACAGCAATGGGATGTTTGGCCAATACCAGTCATTGTTTTTTATTAATTAGCCATGAGAGGAAACCAGAGAACCAGGCAGAAACCCACACAGGACACAGTGGAAGAGAATACAAATTCTACACAGAAAGTTGGCCGAGTTGGTAATCAAACACAGTCCCTTCTTGCTATGTGTTGAATGTGTTACCACTGCTCCATCCTGTAGCTCCAACGCTTGAAACTCGAATCAGACTAAAACTAGTTTTTTTCATTTTACTAGGCAAGGTCCACTGAGCTATGTGGCTCTTTTTCAGAAGCGACCTGGCCAAAAATTATAGCTCAATAAAGCGGCTTATCATCACGTGGAAATGTATAGCAGCCAAACATTCTCAACGCACGATGTTGAAAAAATCCAAGCGACCACGGGCAGAGACAAGCAAACTGCAAATATACAGCAGCAGGCGTCGGGGTCGGGATCGAACTCACGACCTCCTGCATACCAGGCGAGGTAGTCAACAACTCGCCACCGTGGCACCCCAGACACCCCGGGTCACACAAGATATTTATATTTTGATTGCATCTCACTCCAAGCTCACAAACTTGGCAGTTACCCCTCTCCGCTCATCTCCGTCTGGGGCCTCTTAATAAGACATCACAACAAATCTGACGCACGGGAACCGCCACACGTTACGCGAGTGAACGCTGCCTGCTGTTTATTTGGGTACAGGCGTAGGGTATGGCCCCGTCTGCTTTCCCCCGATGACCACACAGCAACGACGCACGCGCGTACACGACGCAAAACCGTATAAATGGAGGCTTCACCTCTGCTCGTCCCTCCAGCCGCCCTCGTCCTCAGAGCGTGGCAGCGGCGTCTCGTCTGTCCGCAACGGAAACAGCTTCTGCAGTCCGCACGCAATGGTAAAAAAAAAATTGGTAATTTTGTTGTGTCAGTCTTCTTCTCGTGTTGGCCATCACAAGTCGATATCCAAATCGCTGGACCGCTCGGTGTCGGTGTGATCCAGTTAAGTCACTTCGCCTTCCAGCCAACGGCGCAAGGGGCAGCCGTCAACAAAATGGACGACTGTTGCTGGGCAGCTCCGTAGTCACATGACGTATGGGTGGTACGCACGCACTGTTTTTATATGAATGGTAAATAAATAAAATTTGCCCGAGCCAACTTTATTTTTGATTCGCCTCACTCAATAATGATGAATGCGTACACACAGTTTTTCGATGTCTTCTGTAATGTGGTTGTTATTCGTCTAAATTTTAATTGCTTGTTGTTTTTGCATTCTTGCTTTTGTCATTATGGAGACAGGTGACTCAAGACTATTTTGGTTCCCCTTGAGTTGGTTAAATAAAATAAATTTGAAACACACCAGAGTCGACTAAGCCCGATCCAAGCTAATCTGACGAGCTGGGCCGAGGTACAAGTGTAAGTGATTATCAGCGGAGATGATTATCAGTGCCAGGATTTCAGCTTCCTGATTTATGAGCCAATTAAACTTGCTCTTACGCCGAGGAGTGGCGGGATAATCGTGCCTGTGAGCAGTAATGTCGGCACATCCCGGCATCCCTGCAGTCGCACAGGACTGAGATTGGCAATCAACTAAAACTTAACGACCGAGACGGGGAAGTCGTAGACTAACGTATGAATTACGTTTGTAGGAGATTGCTGAGTGGCTCGGAGTGAAGAGCACTGAACTGGCAATGCTGATATCCCCGGTATGCATCCCGGGAGCCATCTGCCACATAACACTCGGGTTCTCAAGCGATCGGATCCGATGGTCTCAGTCAGGTGTCATCAATGATTGTCCCACTACCGTGCGACAAAACATTTATCTGTGGTGGAGCATGTGGGCAGGTGCGCCCTCTGGAGTGCGGATAAAAACAATCGCTTGAAAGAACCTCAGAAGAAGTTCTATGATATCTTCCTCCACGGGCCGTTCTTTACCACAGAGAGTTGCACTGCTCTGCGACAAATCTTAATGGCCACCCTTGTCTCCGGAAAGGATGGCGGATAGCAAAACTGGAATAAAACCGGGCGAAATCGTACGACCTGCAGAACGAACGGGCGAAACGTCCGGCGTTAAATGCGCGAGACGAGACGGCGGCGCTGGGAGCGCGTGCACCTCGTGAGATATCCTGCGCTCTATGTACGCCATGAACTTCGTGGTCAGTCCCGGCTGGTCTTCCGCCTTGGGGGTGACCGCGTCCTCCTCGTCCTCGTCCTCTATGTAGTCCACCTCCTGGCCCTCCTCCACCACTGAGGGCACAAACGCGGCGTTACAGCGGCAATCCCTACTGCTGCCACGGCATCATCAGGTTTCAATTGGAGAGCTAAACATCAAATGTATGTTTGTTGAACTTCTTTCGCGCCGTATGTAGTCAATGTGACTACGGGGAGAGAGAACACGCAAACTCCGAATATATAGACGACTGGGTCGGGATTGAACCCATGTCCTCCTGTATAGCAGGAGAGGCAGTTAACATCTCCCAGCCACCTTGGCGCCCCGAGATTGCACTTTCATGGAACTAGATTGCACTTTAATGGAACACAGTGGATGGGAGGTACATGGTTAATACAGACAGGAACAATTCAGTTGTACACCCTCGGTCTCCACACACACAAGATCCACCCCGTATGGCAGTGGTCGTATTTCTTGTCGGCATCAACGGAGACTAAAGCTAAAGTTAAACTGTGAACCTCTCCCTGCTGGGGGACAACACAATTGCTGTCGCACGTTGCTCCCGTTTGCCACGGGCAAACGTGCGATAGGAAAACCACAGAGACGGGGAAGGGGGGGGGGGGACTCACCGAGGCCGTTGCTCAGGGGCGTGTGGGGGGTTTCGCGTCGCAACCGCTGGTCCCGCGAGCTGTCCGCGCCGCGCATCAGAGCCGTCGACGCCGACTCCTCGTCCGAAGGCTGCTTCAAAGACGCGATGGCAGAGAGACTCGCGTCAAGATCGCACAAGGGCGGCGGCCGCGGCGACGGCCGAGAGCCAAAACAACTTGGTAGGGAGAAACATCGCGCGATGGGCACGGACAACGTGACCCTATCCAACGGGCGTCCATCTCTCGACGTGTTGAACGAGCAGCACGGCGGAACCCCACAGGCGGGGATATTTCAGGTCAAAATTAATTTGCATATTTGGGAAAAAGTAATTTTTAATCTGGTTTAGGGTCACAAAGCAAAGCGTCTAATTTTTGCAAACATGTTATCAATTTAGGCAGTTTTTAATACGGCAAGTCCCGAATAGTCATGTGTGCTACAGTTTACTTCATACCGGATAATCTTTACAACAGTTAAAATAGCGCATACCCCCCACCCCCCGCCCCCCCGACAGCTAGAGTTAGTGCAAAGCATTAAAAACATGATTCTTCTTTTTTCGGATAGGTCACAGAGTGCCTTAGGTCACTGCAACGCGCTCTTTCAGATGCGCTTCTGCGGCCATCTGGAACGCTCTTCTTTCCGATATTAGGAAGCCACCGGAGCTATGCAATTTTAAATCATCAAGATTGAAAACTCATTTCTTTAGAACTGCTTTTAATGTTTAGTTTGTTGTTTTTCCCCCGCACCTCCGATTATCACGATTAACTACGTACGGTGCGAAAGATGTTCAACATACATACATACAGGTCACAACACATTCTAGAGGCTGCCCTTGTTGCTGAAACAGGGACAATGAATTCAACTGAATGTAAATTAAAGCAGCATTCAAAAGTCACCATTAAAACATAACATCGTCTCCATTGCAAGAGACAAGGGGATGATTTTGCCCACTTCGCACAGCACATGACTGAACCACGTGAGTCTCCTCATACTGGGCATGCATTGATCCGCTGAACTGAAGATTCAAGTCAACTCCATCGACTCACTAGCTTTGAGAAGGCGGCTTAACCAGAAGTGATGGCCTGGTTCCTACCCAGAATCTCAATGGTGCAAAGCTCAGTGCACCGAGCTACGCATTCATCCTTAGTGAGTTTGTTTGTGTCACTGCATGGACCTCGATTATCATTTCTGAAAAGATGTGAATAATAGGAGGAATTTAGCACTTCCAGAAGATGACTTCATAGAGACTTTGAATTGTGGTTCTTTGTGGTGCACGGTTACGAAAACAACCATCCACTACGGTTCAGCGTGCAGATTCAAGTAAAAAACATTACCGAGCAGTTTGCTGGCCAAACAAGAAGCGTTTTCTACTCTCTGCGCCTCCATCAGCAAGCACGCACGATGCTCAAGTCAAAAACACGGATACGAGGAGTATGTATGCATCACACAGCCAGGAACATGACACGTGGGGGGGGGAGGCCCTCGTTTTCCAGAGGCACGTTGACAAAAAAATGGGCTGTAACATGCACACACGTCATCGCCCCCTGCGTTTCATGAACAGAAATCAAACTCGCAAGTCAACCCCCTTGCCTTGATGCGGTTACTACGTGCCTCGTTGCCAGACCAGCGCTTGTTGCCACTGTCGACGCTGTTGAACCCGGAATCGAGGAGTCCGCACGCCTTGTGCGGCACAAAATCCTCGGGAAGGCTGGCAGGGGAACACAAAACACAGTCGAATGGTGTGAAACACACACAAAGACAAAGCTACGCCATGTAGCCTACACAAGCTGCTGGGGCGCGTACTGTTCGTGAGCACCTATGAAGGCTGGCAGGGCGCACGAGAGGGTGGTGTGGTAAGAACCACGCCGGCCGCCCGCCCGCCCACCTTTGCCACCCTTGTGCTGATGTTTACACACCACACCAAGTATTCATTTGAGACCGAGTCAATCTAAGGGAGGTCCAGGAGCGGTACATGCAGGTATCCCTCGATTTGCGAACGTATAGTTTATGAAATTTCGTGTTCACACAGTTGACAAATTAAGGACACTTTTCGATTAACGACATCGAATTTACGCGCCAACACAATTTCACAACGGCCACACGCCACGAGATTAAACAAGAAGCACGCAGGAGGATGCCTCATCCATCCGCAACAGCGTCACGGTGTCCCGATAGTGCAAGAGTGACGCTTCCACATCGCCTTAACATTCATTACAACATGCAGCAGATCTGTTGGAGAGTTCCCTGAAAAGGTGCATTATTTTGTTTTTAATTAATTATTATTCAATCTTTTTAAGATTTCTGTTCTTCATTATTATATTTTTTCATTTATTTTATTATATTGTGAATAGCGACATAGGTGGTTAAAATTTCTAGGTTAGGAGCAAAGTTGAAATTACTGTCCGAAACACATTCCTAATTTTTTGGTATTAAATTAATGAGGAAAGCCATATTTAGATCTACAAAATTGCATTTTACGCGTGTTTTTTGAAGAGTGCATCGCTTTCCTAAATCGAGGGATACCTGCAAATCAATCGCACATTCCGGTTGTGGCTAAGAATAAAACTGAAATTCACAGCACAATGCACCAACCACTCCACCACTTCTCCCCAAACCCCGCCACACAAACACACAGAGCAGATGTCATGCCAAATATTTCACGAGCATTTTTCACAAATAAATGAAGGGGAGGGTTTAAGCGATTGCTGCGCAGGCGGATATCAATTTAACGCCAAAGCAGCCAGCTTCGAGCGTCAAGCCCTGCCGAATTGAATGACAATTCTGGCGCCCAGCGCACGCGCACGCTTGCTCCATCACTCACCATGTGGAGGAGCCGGCAGGCCTGATCAAGCGATCGGCTAGCTTCTTATCAAGCTTGCACGCCTCCATGTGAAGGTACTTGAAAATGTGATGCTTGCCCTTGATGCATATCTGCGAGAGACACGGCAGGGTCGCGCGATAAGCAAATGAGCCGTTCCCTTGTTTTGTATCGCTTTGCATGGGGCCTGGATAACAGACGACGTCTTCGCTTCACAAACAGTGTCATGTTTAGAAGGGCAGACTGGCCCATAACACACTAGGGGCCAGGGCAGAAATCAGCACCACTAGAATTGGCAAATATATAGGGTTACAAGCTTCTGTATATGGCAAATACAAGTGGAGTGTGTGATGACAAGTTTTTAAAACAAAGTTATTGCATTATCCACTTTGACATTTTGGTGATTTAAAGATTTTAGTAACACGTAAGCTTTGCCATCTTTGGTTCTGGCCCATTGACCAACACCCACTCTGACTTTCACGAAAGCAATTGGAAATTTGAGCATTTATATCATTTATAGATATAGAGATTCATTCTACATTTGCAAACCCCTAAATTTAACAAGGAACAGCCCACTGAGAAACAGGTGGAACCAGGTGGGTAAACAGGAAGACCCAGGTGGGGTAAAGACAAAGTATTGCATATCACAACACTGAAAAGAACAACTTTACAACACGTTCGAACTAAAATGGGTAACAGAAAGCACGAATATAATAATGGCGTAAAAGGGTAAGAAATATAATTGAATTTGCACACACACATTGGGAAAAATCCACCCTGTGCAGGTATGGGCCCGCCCGCCCGCCTTCTAAGAAGACACTGGGTTATCTCATTCAACACCGCGTTTCCAAGCAACACTCTTGGACTCGCTCTCGGCTCGCCACAAGGACTCGACGGCATTCCTCTCGCCGATGCCAAGCCTTCCGGTTTTTCCAGCCAGCGTGTGTGCCCACACGCACCTGTGCCGGCGGGCTTTTCATCGGGTTGTTGTCCAGCACGAGACTCTGCAGCTGCTTCAGCTTACGGAAGCTCACGGGGATTTCGCCCAGGCGGTTACACGACACGTCCAACTGTACCAGGGGCAAGTCCGCGATCTCTGTTTGGGGGCGCGGGGAGGGAGAGAGAAGGGAGTGTGTGGGTTCCCAGCGCCATGTGAATGGGCAAAAAACAATCAAATGACCTCCGTTATCCTTGATGGCGTTTGTCTTGCTTTCCCCCCGTGGTGGCGGTCCTCGTCACCGGTTTTG
This sequence comes from Lampetra planeri, assembly GCF_965212315.1. Lineage (NCBI taxonomy): Eukaryota > Metazoa > Chordata > Hyperoartia > Petromyzontiformes > Petromyzontidae > Lampetra > Lampetra planeri. The sequence goes on from NC_136157.1 coordinate 7,660,125, forward strand.
ACGTCAACGTGGTTTGCAACGGTTTGCCGTTTCGAGATGCAATTTGCGCGGGTGTTGCAATATAAAATTAAATTAAAATAATTGTATTAGATTACAAATTGCTATAGGAATTGTAAACGTGATACAGATTACTGATTAATGTAACCTTGTGTATATTGAGATACAAAGTTACCAATTAGTTTGTCTGGTGTGCAATTTTGGATACCCATTACGGACCCCATATGAGTGGGACAAACGCGTGGAAGAAGAAGAAACATTTAAATAACATGTGATTTAGACGAGACTAGTGTATCTGGAGGAGGGTTACGCATTTGCGATGGCAGAAGGCTCCTTCCAAATTGACAAGGGCTCAGTAGAGATGGCGAGTAACACATCACAATTCCCGGTGGCGTGTGGCCTGGACCAGACAGAAGGTGAAGGGTGAAATGTGCATTCATGTCAATCGAGAGGTGGGATATTTACAGCTCGTTCAGTTTGTTAAAATATACACAGTGCGTCCTTGGACGCACTGTGTATATTCGGGGGGTGGAGTGCTCCACTATACATCAGTTATGTACGCAGAGACCAACATATTGCCCATTTACAGCTTGTATTGTGGAGAAAAAGTTAAAAATAGCAGTGAAACCAACAAATATCATGTGCCTATTCTGGAATGCACAATCAATTTTTTTATTTCTTAAACAATGCAGTGAACGAGCTTCTATTGGTGGAAGGGGTCACATGACTCAATAACATATGACGCATACAAATCATATAAATTTGCATAGGCATGCACTAATTGAATGCGGGTATCGGGAGCATAAGAATCTATTATAACTGACGAATTGGATGCACGGTTTCATGGCTAGTCCTCACACCGGCCAGTTGACCTGCTGTTGCCAAGCGTCCTCGACAAAATAGACCATTACGCTGAAAATAAACATGGTATCTTTTTACGTAAATAGATTTATTTTGTCACGTATCCGCCTTGCAAAGACCTCCCCCCCACCGTCCCTGCGCACCACCCCTCCCCCACCATTTCCGTTCACGCACGACCGCACAGCTGACTGAGGCCGTCGCCGGAGCACCTAACGAGCTTGGAGGGGCCTCTAGTGAAGCGTAAGCGGTGCGCTACCGTCGGGCAGGATGACGAGATTGTTCCTGCGCACGTTGAGGTCACGGAGGCACGTCAGGCTCGCTATTTGGGGCGGCAGCGCCTGGATCTCGTTGCAGCTCACGTCCTACCAACAACACGCACAAGATTGGCAGTCGGGACGAGCGGGTACTCGGACACGCGCCGCCGCAGCAGCAAGGACGCACGCACACGGACACTCACACACGCACAACCGTCCAAACACGAGAGTGAATGTGGAGGGAAAAACCGGAGAACCTGGAGAAAAATCCACGTGACCATGAGGAGAACATGCAAACTCCAAATATACAGGCATCAGGATCGGAATTAAACCCATGACCTCCTGCATACCAGGCGAGCTTGTTAACATCTTGCTACCGTGGACACAAAGACACAGAGGGAGACCATCACAACGACGCGCGGGCACACACACACACAGTAGAGGTGGCGGATAATGCACATACGAGTGTATAGGTACGTTTGGACACCAAGGTACCCATGGAGGAAAATGAGCGATGTGGCAAAAGGAACGCGAAGAAAAACACATGGAAGGGAACATGATGGGCCACCGGGGGCCAATGCGAACTGGAGTTCGACACGGCAATGGTGATTGCTGACGTTATCACTTCGCTGTTCCCGTCTGGTTTTCTTTGCAGCACAATTCATTTTACAACGCGTGTGCTCTGAAATGAATTTGCCAAGTGGGGTGGGCACAATAAAAGCATTAATCGCTGTGACAACAATGGCTCCGTTTGAAGAGTACAACCAAAAAATAGCATCAAGATGACGGATTTATGGCATGCTCACGTCTGACCAGGCGTAATCCGTGCTTAGCGTGCTGTCCGGGAAACGTAGCACTCATTTATATTTGCTGTGCATCGAATCCACTTCTGTCAGCCGAGATGCTGTTTATTGAACCTCTCTGTAGAGAGGAGCAGAGCCTTGCGCAGACATTTCCCGTTTTGAACGCTGCCTGTGCGGCGTCACAACGGATCACGCCGATCACAGCCCAACGAACCTCCAATGAAACCTTTCTCCTAGAATTCTACTCATCCAGCGATTGAAATACATGACATGACAAGGCTCTGCTTTCCCACCCTGAGGCCACCCCGTTATGTCCGCCAAAGGAAGCGGCGAAAGCAGAAACTTATCACTTTAAAACGCCTCCGTTTGTTTTGCTGCAAGTAATTGTTGTTTGTTAGAGGGCACAGTTAAAAATAACACTGGAACGCTAAGTAAGCACCACATGCAAAAGAGCGGAAAATGCATGCAAGGAATTGGTAACTATGTGAGACACTGCCTCTGTGGCTGGTTTGGGTCTGCCTTGTGCATTGCCTTTGGGACGTTTACGGAGATCAATCGTTGGAACTTGTGGGGATTGACGATTAAAATAAGGTTTTGCACCTTGGCAAAATTTATTATTGATTTTAATGAAAGCATTGACATGACAAGAGGCAGAATAAAGTGCTGTCCATGCAGCGCTGATGTCCTCCCTGAATGCTCAAGCTGTATTTCAAACCGTAAAATATAATATTTTCTTAACTTTAAGCTAGGACGGCTTAACCTTCGCTGCACCTGCTGCAGGTGCAGAGATTAAAGTAGCGATGCATTGTGGGTAACTGGTTGGGGAAGTGAGGTGGTGGGGTGTGGGCACGACAACTCCCTGTGAGCGTGTTCGTAGCCCGAGTCGGGAATTGCGAGTGGGAGTTAATAAGACGAATCCAGCAGACGCCGACAAACCAAGAAATAAGAGAGGCAGGCGACTGTAAATGTGAACAGTGGTTGAATAGATATGTAGACAGATTTGTTAGCTGGCAGAGACATATTGAAATCGGAAAAAATCACCGCCTCTTTCAAGAAACTAGTCCATGTGCGCAGACCACACATTTTTTTACTTCTTGCGACCACCTGAGATGGCAAACGACGACACTCACCAGCGCCGAGAGCTCCTTCAGTTGCCCGAGCTCCTCGGGCAGTGACACCAGCTTGTTGTTGCTGGCATTGAGAACCTGCAGTGGCAGCTTGCACAGGTAGGGCGGGAGCGTCGTCAGCTGATTCCGGCTGCAAAACCAGGGCCGAGATCGAAACGGGAGAATTTCGTTTAAAACTTTGGGGCGAAGAATGAAACAAGTACGGAGCGCGTAATCAAAAGCAAAACCACCGTGCCAGCAAAAACACATGTGCGAGACAGAATGTAATGTCATGGCCAGAGGCCTCTGTGAGACATGTCAAATGTGAGTAAAACCTTTCTTTCTATGTGCCCAGACAATTCTAACTACCCCCTCGCAGCTATCCGCAAACACAATTTGTCTCCAACGGCTGGCTTTTGCATTTAAGACGGTACCGCGACAACTCAAAAAGACTGCAATATTAACGGCGATAGTTAAAACATCTGGAATGTAATCGTTATTTAATATTTTAGACACACTTCCATACATGCCGTAAAATCTCAAAAGCACAAGGACACACAAAGGTTTTAACTAAAAACATAAAAAAATGCACTGCCTTAAAAGGAAAAATGTATAGGATAGGTGACGTTTTTGCCAACGGCCCCTTCTTCATAACACATTTATTTATGTGGTCAGTTATAAGTGAGGAAGGGTGATGCATCAGAAGGGCCACTGTCCTAAGTATTGCAAATTATATAGTTTAAAACACGTAGGCTTTTCACGACCAATATCATCCATAATATAGCTTTTTTTGGGCTAGATCGTGTAAATATAAATGTGTCGTTAAACCCGCCACCACCCAACAAAGCCAATTAGTAAGGTTTGTCACGTAAACAGAACATGCCAATTTGTTACCAGTACAGCACACTGGTGTGTCGGAGAGAAAATCCACAACATTTACAATCTTGCTCTCCAACACACATTTACAATCTCAGCAGATTGTAAAATTTGTGGATTTGCTCTCCAACACACCGGTGTGCTGTACTCGTAACGAACTGGCATGTTCTGTTTCCATGACAAACCTTACTAATTGGCTGTGTGGGGTGGTGGCGAGTTTAACAACACATTTATATGTACGCGATATAAAAAAAACCCGATGTTATGGGCAAATGATATAGATTTCTCTTTTAAGGTCAGTGTTATTCATGAATGTGTTGGGTTTTTTTTTTGCTATTTGTGCTTGTGCACCACCAGACAATATAGTATCACCAAATAATTTCTGAATATATCTCTTCCTGCCATTTCCTGCCTCTAAGGCACATCCGGCAGGATTAATGTAAGAAAGGCATCAAACAGGAAACAGCGATAGTAGATTCCATACTCCAGTAGCGCCGTCTAGCAGATGGTGGACATGCTTGATGCGAGCGTGCAATACGATGAGAATTTCAGCATTGCCCCGTGGCCTCTCTCAAGCGCCAGTGTAATGTTACTCCTGAACGCGCCATGACAATCGGGAAAAGAGGTTCTTGCTCGGCTGAGTCTGCGAATACTTTGGGAAGATACAATCTGTTCGCCGATGGAAAAAAATCAACAAAGAATGCACCCTATTTTGTCAAATCTCGGAAGCTAAGCATGAATGCACCTGGAAATTTCTTAGATGGTAGACCAACCATGCACACAACTGGCGTCATAGGCTGCTACGGGCTCACGTCAAAAAAACAATGGTTGTACTCTACCATGCTCCCAATGTCTACGGTCCCTGCTCTCACCAACCTGTACTGACCACCATGGTGATATTTGGTCGTCAAATAACAGTTCGGACCCACATAGCATGGAGAGGCCATAATGCAGCAGTGGATTGACAAACGGCTGTAGGTGTACAATCTGTTCATTTGGCAAGAGTGGGCAAGTGTCCAAATCCAGCCTTAACATGGGCTCACAATGGCCTCCTACAGAGGGCATCATGGGGTCTTTTATATATCGACTCAAGCAAGCAGATGGTTGCTTACAGTGAATCGTAAAACATCGTTAGTGTACAGTTATATTGGACTGACATTTGTTTTGAACCCTGGACTCACTGCTGCGCAAGCCACACATTTAAAAGGACTTCTCTTTCACATGTCCACATAATAAATTATGTCTCCGTCACGTAAAAATATATTTGGGTTTCCCAGACCAATATTGTACATGCACAGACCCTTTGGTAACTCCACCGCTGCATGAGGGACTCCCAACGTTATTGTCAATCGTGAGTGTTATTTGTACAACAAAACTTCGCTGTACTCTCCAGATTACAAGACTCACTTTCCTTCTACTTTAAAGCAAAAGTCAGGGGAGGCTGTCTTATAATGTGGTAGGTGTCTATATGTGACCAGATTCGTATATATATATTTTTTATAGCCAGTGGGCAGGAGTCTGGGGTGCCTCTTACTTTTTGAAGCATCTTAAAATACGGAGAATACGGTGAACATATAAATCACTAAGACATATGTAACTGTAACCACACACCCAATGTCCCAGCACACAGGTCCACATCGATTGTTGTGATAATCAGCGATTGTTGACTCAACTATATTTTTTATTTTACCAGATAAATCCCACTGAGCTATACAGCTCTTTTTCAGAAATGATAGTTCAACCAAGTGGCTCATTATGTGGAAATTTATAGCAGCGACTATGGGGAGAGAGAGAGACATGCAAAAACTCCAGATATACAGTAGGCATCAGGGTTGGGATCGAACCCATGACCTCCTGTATACCCGGCGAGGTAGTTAACATCTCCTAGCCACCGTGGCGCCCCCAGATTGCACTTTCATGGAACTAAGTGGCACTATCATGGAACTAGATTGCACTTTAATGGAACACAGTGGATGGGAGGTACATGGTTAATACAGTCAGGAACATTTCAGTTGTACACCCTCGGTCTCCACACACACAAGATCGACCCCGTATGGCAGTAGTCGAATTTCTCGTCGACATCAACGGAGACTAAAGCTCAAGTGAAACCGTGCACCTCTCCTCCTGTAGCACCGCACAATTGCTGTTGCACGTTGCTCTGTTTATCATGGGCTGCAACAAAGAGACAATGATAACGTTGCACATGGCTCTGCACAGCGCACGTTTGTTTTGTTGCACATTCGACACCCGTTTTGATTGGCTGGAAGGGATCAGGTGATCAACGACACACCTAAAATGGCTGTATATTAATATGAATATTACAGCGTGAAGATGTTTTACTAGAAAAATGTATAAAAAATTTAAAGACACATGTACTTATCTTAGCTATTTACCTTGGTATTTTTGATGTGCATATAATTAACTAAAAATGTCTCGTTATTTTTGTTACATTTATAGGCCGATGACATAACTTTATCAGGACCGAAGCTCCCACAAGGACATGCGGGAGGGTGTATGGCACAGTTTGGTGGCAGCTACCGTAGTGTGCGGTCGTGTTGCTACGGTTCTCTGCGGTGAGCACAATGTCTTTAAAATAACGGCGTTACGCCTCTAAATAAAATGTATGCCGAACTGCTTGAGCGTTCCGAGTTTCAGCGGTGAACGGGATACCCCAACCCTGCAACTTGCAGATGTCTCGGAACGGGAGAGGGTTGAAAATGTCTCAAGTGGTACAAAAGAGACGCGAACAAATTGCAGCCCTCGACGCGGAATGTCGCACGGAAACATTGGAATCACGTGAACAAAATCGAGGACGGCAGAGGAGAGGCGAGTAGTGGCACGCGAACGCTCGGGCCCCCACCTGATGTTGAGATACGTGAGCGAGCGAAGGTTGACGATGGCCTCGGGGATGCTGCGGATGCAGTTGTGGTAGAGCACGAGGCTCTCGAGAGACACGAAGTGGCACACCTCGAGCGGCACCTCGTTCAGCCTGTTCTTCGACAGATCTGTAGAGGGGGGTGGGGGGGGGCGCGATGGCGAACAAAAAAAAAAGACGCTCAAATCCCGGCGAGCGCACGGGCCCCGATCTCGAAAAAATTATTAGAGTTGAGAGCTAGTGGTTAGTATTCGTGCGGGGGAGGCTTCCTGAGAAAAGCAGGTACGTATGTATGTGTGTGTGTATGTTGAAGTTCTGTCGCACCATACAAAGCCGACCGTGCTCATCGGAGGTGAGGGGGAAGAATCTATCTGTACGGAAGTTTGAGCATTATCCCCTCCGTACTCGTGGCTTATCCCTGGGCACTTAAATTTCCTCCCAATGCAGAAATCTCTTGCAAAGGAGTCTTGAGACACGCCTGTATTGCTTTCTATCACGTAAAAATATAAAAAAAAAGTAAATAAAAGAAAGTTGGAGAAAATAACACAACACTGAAACAACTGAAAATCAAAAGCCAATTGTGGAAGGTACAAATTCAATGCTCGAGTGGTGCCTTGACAACCCGCAGGACTAAAACGGGACCGACGCAAGTGTGACGTGGCTCACAATACGTCGGCAATGATCTGCACAATGTTCACGTTTTTGGGTCTCGGGGAGGCGGCTTTTGAGATTTTTTTACAATGTTTTTATCTTCTGCGATCCTCCCCAAAACCCTTAAATTAAACGTGAGAAACGGTATATCTGCCCAGATTAATCTATAGGGCACACACTGTACCAACTGTGGATGTTTTGCGCGAATAAAGGTAAGCACCTATCCCACCGACAGCAAGCAACTCATTACTCGCTCTCACATTCTCAAAACAACAACTACAAACCCCTTCCTCTGGCCCGATACTGCCCAGAAATCTACGTTGTGCCCTTTCTTCCGCTTGATCGCGCCGTTTTCGCAGGCGTTGTGTACAACCACCCCACCGCCTCAGCTAAATCATCATGAATGAATGATGGAGAACAGGTTCAAATGAAAGGTGAACTTTGAACAATTGTTGTGGATTTTTTTTTGTTCTGGTGCAATGTGGTGTGGGGAGGAAGGAGGGATCAGTGTCGGATATTACGATCTAGTCAAGCTTCTAAGGAACACAGCTGTTTCCGAATCCTTTCCCAAAACAACGCGAGCGGATGGTGAAGAGCTTCTAACAGTGGCACACAGTGGCACGCACGAACACTTCTGCAACAAAGCCTTCCAATTATTTTTTAGGGAATTAAATTGAAATCTCTGCTCCAAATCACAGTAACAGTATCCCACGGACACTTATAGTTAGTTTATGAAAGTGTTGTGAATTCTGTGCGCATCAAGGAATTTAAATTAAGCCATCACCCCAGCCTGATAATTTTATAAAGTCTTGTGATTAGAGTCACGATGATTCAATACCAAATTTGTATCACTTCCTATGGAACTCGGAGCATGCATGTATGTGTACGCAGAACTTTAGTAGGTACGCAGCCAACCGTGCTAATCGGAGGTTCGGGGAGGGGTGCTGCACAATCGCATCATGTGCTTAACAATTGATATGAATGAACGAATCAATGGACCATGGCGATTCCACTTTAGTTTGAACACATGCATAACCCACTCTTTTATTATGGGGCACCTTAGTAGTTACTCCACAAGCTTTCTCTACGGCGCCTTGAATTGTAGCAGCAATCCAAAGCAGTGGGCTTCACGGCTCTGCAGCTCCCTCGGTGAATGGGCACACGAGCGGTATCGCTCCGTGGTGATATCTGCCACCCTCGTTAAGCAAACTGCGGGACTTCAACACCAAAGTTATCTGTGAGCTACTGTGGCTCCATGGAGGACTGAAAAAAGGGGGCCGTTTGAGTTCCCCGGGTTCCACCCGTGATTCTGTGAACATGACTCTCCACCACAACCCACACAGCATGACATTAGAATTTCCATCCCAATGCGTTTGGTAAAGTTCATAAATAAAACTAAACTGTTTTTATTTTACTAGGTAAGGCCCACGAAGCTATGTAACTTTTGTTCTGAAGCAGCCTAACCACAAATGATAGCTCAACAAAGTGACTTATCGGGTTGGAAATTGATTGCAGCAAAATACTCTAAGCGCATGTTTATAAATGCGGAGGGAAAAACAGGAGGACCCGGAGAAAAATCCAAGTGGCCACAGAGAACATGCAAACTTCAAATAGAGGCATCAGGGTCGGGATGTAACCCACGACCTCCTGTAGACCAGGAGAGGTGTTTAACATCTCGCCACCGTGGCGCCCTGAAATCGAGGGAGGCGGCTGGAAAACTGCACTGCTAATGTGCTGTGTTCGAATCTGGGTTTCAATCACCTACGATTAAACTCGTTGCAAGTTTAGGGAATTGCGGGCCTCAGCCCCATCACTAATGACTGCACAAAAAAAGTCACTGCATTTAATTTTGTTCTGCACTTCACCGGAGGTAAATTACATTTCTGGGAATTAAATATATTAGTTTGACCAGTCATGCTTAATAATCTCATCGCAGAGTGTATGGGAAAGTGTCCTTTCTTCTGTTTGAAGGATACAAATTCCACTTGAAGAATCTATCATAAATCCTGTGAAAAATGTCTTCCACGGCTGTTGCCCTACACGTGGAGTGATGCACCGCTCTGTAATATTTCAGAACGGATTTCTTGATCTGTACTTGACGTTAAGAGCACAATTGGAATAAACAGAGCCAAAGACAAATCTAAATGAAATTACATTTTTTGAAAATGCAGAGAGGTTTGTAAACATAACACCCACATTAATGATAGGTTCTGCTCTCATGATAAGAAAGCCTTGATTGCAGTACACTGACAACATTCAGCACTACGGTTTCATGCACAAACATAACCCAAGCAACGGGCTTGTAAACGCTCAAGATCGCAGCAATGAAAGAAAAAAAATCGTATTGACCTCATGTTAAACGGAATAAGAAATCCCGGGTTTTTTCAAAATGATAAAAGGATTTAGTCATTGTCACTTAAGAGTAAGAATTGACATTTCCTGCAGACGCCAGTTGACCAAACCATTATCTGAGTCAAGATGAAAAAACATGCAATTATTTTGATTAAGCAGTTATTCATTGCAAAAGCTCACTGAAGCAGCAACTTTACGCTAGAGCATTACCCTTTAGTTTTACGATCTAATAATGTGAATTTAGAGAACTAAGGCTATGCGCGATTAAACAGAAAAATTAATTACCCAGAGTTGATTTCTAATTTCTTGTCGTTAAACCATGTTGACCAGTGACCGTATATGTCGTGTGCTCTCAAAGGGCCTCTCAAAGTGAAACACAATAAATGTTAATCGGGGCATCAGCTGTGACGCCCCCAGATAACATTCTGTATGGTTGTAGATAAAAGAGTCAAGAGCCTGTACATAATTATTCTGAGACACGTCAAATCGCACCACATCTCTTTCTAAAGCACCTCTCGAAACATGCAGGCTTTGCTTCTTTAACCAAGATTTTATCATCGAGAACAAAGAAAACATTGAGTTTGTTATTGTTTCCACTTGGGCAACACAGCCTGTTGGCCTAAATCTCTCTCTCTCAAATGCAGCCTTGGCATGTTTCATAAATGTTTCCAGGACGCACGACCAAGTGGCGCCTTTATCTCCAGGTGATGCTCAGGGTAAAAGATCTAGCATCGCATGTCGTGTCTGTTAGGTTATGTGTGACATTTAAATCCCACTCTTCGGCACGAAGGCTTGAGACCAGAGGCCCAATACTCTCGCATTTCCAACACGCACAATTTATAGATGCCCATCCCACGCTAAACTTACATGCACCAGTTTCTCGTTACTGGTTGTTTTGCTGCTGTAAATTTATATAAATTGGCTACACATGCATGTAGACAAACACAGGCTGTGTTCATGGGATAATGATAATATAAATTAAAGCAAGCCATAAGCTTAAAACCTCGTGTTGTGAGAACTTTGCAATGGTGAGGGCACTGCAATATAAATCCGGCGGCTTGAGTTTGATTCTTGGTGGCAGCTAGGATCAGTGGCAAGTGATATCTAAACTGGTCATACACCCCCCCTCATCGCCCCTTCACCACATCCCACACGGACCAGTTTGGTGAAATATGGTCAAACAAAAAGGGTGGGTGAGGCCTTCATCCAGTATAGGATGACAAAGGGTTAAAACATAAAACATATTTGACTATTTTTATCTTCTCAATGTTCCAAGAATGCTGAAGTATATTCGGCATCATAAAAAAAACACCAACGCAGTTTTAAAAATGGCAATCTGCAAACCCTCACACTCATACTGCAAAGCAGTCTGCGCTGTTATTCAATACAATCGCACTGACGCACGCACGCTGGCACGAGTAACCGGCCAGCCACGCTATTAAATTTGGCACAAACACTCGGGCGGCTCGGCTGCCATGCCTCCCTCGGTGATCCGCTTCAAATCGCAGCGCACCTGCGAAGAGGTCGAACGAGCACACTGCCTTGGGAGCGAGGCCGCAGGACGGAGGCGGCGCGATTGAAATTCGTCGCCGCAACGTCTACTCGGTGAAAACACGTGCGTGCACCCTCGCGACCCACTTTGCTGCCATGGCCACGGGTGCGAGCGCGCACGTCAGCGGTGCCAATAGCGGGGGGGGGGGTATTCAAATCACGCGCGGCGATTCTTCTCCCAAACCCACGCAACTCCCACGCAGGCCCAACACCCCCTCCATGCCCGGCTACCCTCCCCTTTCCTTGTAGGAAACACCGGTCGGTCGCGTTGTGCTGTGCGCCTTGTCAGACAAAGGGCGAACAAAATATTTCACCGGTGCAGGGCGGTGCGCTCCGGCCGAACAGAGCGAGCCATGCTGCTTGCTCTCCGCTGAAATGCGACGTTGAACTCGACATTTTGGTAACCCAATTTTCACGTGAAATTTCAATAACAACAACAGCGGTTTGAAGTCGCACGACATCGATGCAATCGCATCTCAAGACGTTTTCTAAAAATGCTAAAACTATATGGGAGTAGAAGGCAGGAGAGGTCAGGATGGGAAAACATGAGGAGAGAGAATAACGTGTCCACTGCCTGGGACGAAGAAATCTGGGCCCAACACAAATAACAATTATTCCCCAACCCCCTCCTGGAACATTAAAAAAGATTTTTATCGTAGTCATTTGATATAAAATCGCAAAGTAAATTTTTAATCCGAGTGTAAAGTATTGAACATGCACGGGTGTTGCGTAATTATAGGCACTGGCATTGGCAGCGAGCCAAAATCAAGCCGTAAAGATTCTCAAAGTAAAAAGGTCTCGGAAATCCCACGAGCAGCAAAAAAAACACGCGCGGCGGTGGCGATTTGTCCTGGAACGTGGCACGGTGTGAATTTTCACTGCTCTTTTCACAGCACGTTTCTGCTTGGCGGCGGCAGCGCAGCAACACATGCGAGGCACTTTTTAAAAACGCAGAGGAAGTGGGCGGGCGGGGGAGGACAAAAAACTCGCAGTAACAAAACAAAACCAAAAGAAGGCAACGGCACGCGGTCGTTATTTTCGCCGAGCGTTCATCACTGGGCTGCAGCGGGCGGATCGGTGTTTGCCGTGACCCTTTAAGGACGGGAGCGCTGGCGGCCGGGAGCGCTGGCGGTCGGGCGGGCACCGCACTCATTTCCTCGTCCTGGACGGGAAACGAACCGGGGGGCCAGGGCCGGCCGGTGAGGGCGGTAAGAGGCCCCAGAGGCGATGACATCACCTCTCACAGTGACCGAGTGCCGGGGCAATGGCAGTAACAAGAGTTGGGATTTTTCTTTGCGTTTTCAGAGGAAACTAAAATTAGGCTCTTGTTCACGTGGTTGGCTGGATTCAGTTGTCCGTAATGTACAATGTGCATGCAAGATATAATAATTTGATTGAGGTGTATCTGATCATTTTAATAATCTGTCTTCCACTAACATTACATTACACCCCAGGTTCTGTGTCGGCAAAATGTGGCAGAAAAATTAGCCGATTCAAGAATCTTTTTTTAATCAATGGAGGCTGTTTTCTCAAAGGAAGTCTTTTAACCTACTCAGGCTCATCCCCAGACATGCCACGAGACTCCAAAATGTGTTTACTGCGCGTTCTACATCCATGCCTAGTCGTGGTGCATTCAAAGACGACTTTGAATGACAACCATGTTGTCGGTCGATCACATTGTGCTTGGATATTATACACTGCTGGCAGCCGAATGTTTATGAAGCTCACTTAAATTTCCTGAGGGAGTATAGCTTTTTGTGTAAACAATTCAATCTACCACTCCTTTTAGTCTAACTCGGAGCAGTTGCTTGAATTGTTGTCAAAATTAAACGCACCAGTTGGTATCACTTGTCCGTCTTCACTTCACGGATCGCCGGAATTGGAGTAAAGCATCTACGAAACAACAACGCAGAGTTGGGATGACCGAGGTGAAGCGCACGTGCACGCTGGCCGGTCTCAACCACGGTGTGTCTCTGTTGACTTTGTGCTGCTGCCTGCTCTGCCGGCGAGGCGTCAATACGAACACGTGTTAGGACTCGGCCTCCTCACAGTGGGAGCTGTCTTCGTGATCAAACCAGACAAGAACCACCCGGGTCTTCAATGACACGGCCTTAAAGAGAAGGTAATGCGCCAAGGCAACCCCGTTGCTTAGGAGGGGTAGGGCCAACGGGAGAGGGATGAGACGGCACCTCTGAGGGATCCTGACACTTGGCCTAAGCAGCCAGGCAATGTGCCACATCACTCGCCCCGAGCTAGTTAAAAATAAGTGAAATAATAACGTACATTAACAGCAACACCAAATGACAATCATCACATTGATTGCGGAAGCTAATGAGCGGGACCGGATTAAGCCTGGGCTAACGCCTAGATGGCAGGACTTGTGCGGTGGCTAGGGTTACTTAATTAACAGGCTTGTCATGTTCATCATGGTTAACACAATTGCTATGAAATATTTAAAATGTAACAATGCCAGCTTTGAAGAGGCATCCTAGATAATTGCAGGAGTTCTTAATCAAGCTTCGTTCGCCGGAGATGGCAACAGATGGCATTAATGCAAGCTGCTTTGGCAAGCGTCAGCCTCTGCGTGCCAGATTGAGAAAAAAAAACTGGAAGAAAATGTGCCAGTTGTTTTTTAGCCCCACTTAGAAAGATGAGGTCAAAACCCAGCATTCCTCGTGCCTGACAAGAGAGTCACAAGATCTCCCACCGACCAATCACAGATGATCTGTGTGATGCCAAAACAGCCAATAATATAAGTTAATAATATTAACGAAAAAAGGGAAGGTCTGGCAAGTGAAAGAATATGAACAATTGTGACTACGTGTACACCATCAAAAATGTGCTACAAAGCTTTTGGGACACACACCTTTCCTTAACGTTGATCATGGGCACATTTTGCGATTCTGGATTCTCAAAGATTATTCTCACATTTTGATATGCAGAACCACAGCTCGGTTTGAAGAGCATTTTCGGATTGCGTCATCGAGAAAGCAAGCAGCCATGAAAGCCTTAAACCATTAACCCATAACAACCCTGCCCTCAGCACTGTGGATGAATAACAATAAAGGCTTTGAAGGAATTTAAAAAGGGGAAAACTGCCAAATTCTACAGAGGATAAGCGAAGTGGCAAGACCTCACTGAAAAACCAAGTGCTACCTCCTAAGCAGACATTTATTTTTAATGCCAGCATTTTATCCTCCACATTTTTAACCGATTGTGTTCCTAAGAGCATTGTTTTATGAAACTGAGTATCCAGTGCAGCTGACCGCGTTAGAAACTAAACAATGTTTAATTTTACTAGGTAAGGCAGACTGAGCTATACAGCTCTTTTTCAGTAGCAACCTGGCCACAAATGATAGCTCAACAAAGTGGCGTATCACTTATTACAGCAAAATACTCTAAAACGCATGTTTCTAAACACGAATGGCTATCACAGAGTTACCTCCGAGTTCCCTTCAAGTGACTTTCTGGTCCACACAGTCAGGGGAACCACTTTCCTAAGCAGGCTCATCCATGAACTCACTACTCATCGATAAACACTTGGGAAACACGGCTTAAATTGCAGGCATCTGCCCAGATTCCGAACCCAAGAACTCAGAGGTGCCACATGAACACTCCGACCCGAGCCACCAGGGGCCTTTTCATGTGATGCCAGTGAAATGTATGGCCGATGCTGACGTAATATATTTCTAAATTGCAATTGTGCCTCGGCTGGTCAGGTCCCGTGGGCCCTCTCATTCTTGCCCTAACACCACGAAGAGTCCGCGTCGCCTGGCTCCTCCCCAAAAAATATCACCGATGCCATTTTCGAATCGAACTTGAGTCAAAGAACACAAATTTCAATTCCACGTGAGGACTCGTGAGAATCGCCCAGCTTTAGTTTCCATGCATGGGTTTTTTTAACTCTCTTACAGGCGCGCGCAGTTTGCAAAGTGAGAGGCATCGTTATTTTTAGACGAGCGTTCCAGATCAAAAATGGCGAGTATAATAAGACGTTTAATTGGTATTTGCATCATTTCAATGGTTTAAAATAGGGTCAGCCACAGACTCAAACTATTTAAAAATGCACAATAGATTTTCTAATTGTTAAAGTATTTTTATATTAATGGTTAATTAAAAACCAACGTCAATTCACATCACACCATAAAATAGATGTTACATTCCTGAAAACAGTGCACTGTAATTTCCAGCCTGCAACAATAGACAACGCAACTGTGCGGTCGGGCACACGGCATTCCGTAAATTAACACAGAAAATATTAAAATCACTATGGCATGTTACACAGCATTAATTACGTGCAGTTCTTGGGCACGCAGCCATGCAATGGCAAAACATCTTAAAGTGGCTGGTAAATATAATTCACGATGAGTACATGTGAACAGTCTTCATGCATGAAATTCTGCCCCCCCACACCCGTCACCACCTCAAAATGTGAGCAATGCAATAACAACCATGACCGCTGCACACTGCATCCTGCCGGGCCCTACTTATAAACCCGTGCATCGCCACACTACGCCACTACTGTACGCCCCACCAGTGATTCTGCTCACGTTCTTGACCCATATCCGTCACGTGCAGGAGCACCGATTAGAATCCCGCTGCAGAACCCTGGGCAAAAACGCCGCTCCATTAATTCCGCAGGAAGAATATATGTGAACGCAGATGATAAGGCGACATTCACTGCAGAATTTAAGAGTGAAACGATTGATAAACATGCAACATGCCGATGCTGTGTTATTTGTCCGAACAACAGGCGGCATTATTTACACTTTTATAAAACCTGCCAAGTCAAAAGTTAAATTACACAACCCTACAATGAACAGCATTTGTTACCACAATGGTGAATTGCGCCAAAATAATTGAAAGGTGCAAAGACCTTTGAGTATTGGTTACATACCAGCACACTGAAAAAGCAATTGACTTAATTTGCCATAATTTAATTTCAAACCGCTTATTACACAACAGTGTAACATGCCTAACCTAACATTGTGCTGGGTTTGAAAACCTATTTCAATGTCTTTATCTGTACGGAGCATATTGGTTTTACGTAAAGTGTCTATGTAAAAGCACTTAATGTCCAGTTTTTTTTAAAACCTTTTGACCGCTGCTCCTGTGCGCAGAGAACATGACCTTATTCTTGTAGTATCTTATCGTTGCAGGAACAATAAAAAAAACCCATTCACAGCAGTTTCAATTCATTTTATGGGAGGTCACAACCATATTGGTTTGGTCCTAACAGTGTGTGTGGATTGATGGCCGACAAAAGAACTTGCATACACCCATTACCTACTTGAGAACACAATTATATTTTAAGCTGAGAAAACGACCAATGTGTGGCCTTTTGAAAACCACAAGGAGGGAGGAGGCGAGCCGTCTTAAAACAGGAACTTCTCTTCTTTTGGCCTACGGACTCAAATGCCATTTGTATGACATAAGCCAAAGAGCCCGAAGACACAAATATCTTTTAAAGAAATGATGCATAGCATTTCCATTCAAAAAACACACTAGTTCAAATTCCTATCAGCAGATACAAAGGCAAAGATTCCCGGTATAGCCTTGGCAGACTTATGGGGCGAGTGCTGTTGGCAAGCACCTATCAAGGCCGACACGGCAATGAGGTTGTGTGGCCAGCACCACGCCCGGCCACCTTTGTCTCCTCAGTTGCGATATTTACACACCGTACAGAATACTCATTTGCGGCAAAGTCGACCGAAGCGAGGCCCAGGACCGGTTTAGATAATCGTCACTGGTGATGGTCACTGGTGTTGGTCACAAGCGGGAATCGAACTCGTTTTGCCGGGTTTGCACCACTGTGCACCAACCGCTGTCAGCAGATACACACACAAGCCCTGACATTATCCGCGTATTCAATTGTTTTTATTTCAAGATGGTACTAAGCAAAGCCAAGGCAGGAACTATAAGTGTGATAATCAAATAAACATTTCAGTACAGGAGATTGTCCAAATAAAGAAACAAAAACGAGACAGAATCGTAGGAGGAATTTATACACAAAGCTAATATGGCGAAGACCGCCTTGCATAAATAGAGCATCAGACAACTACGATTCTGAAAAGACAGTGCGGCTAATAAAAAAAACACACAACCAAACTTGAATTTTTCATGACCTGTCAACGACGATAGAAAACGCCTGCAGGTCTGCATCAGCAGTGCCCAAGGGACGACTCAATCGCCTGCCAGGTTCACACGTGAGCGAGCACGTGCGCAGCATTCAAAACCGATTTCTCCACCGACGACGGCGGCGGCGGCAGTGGCGCACGGGCGAGGAGCAGAACGAGCGAAGGAAGCACGGGCATGTGTTTTTTAAAACATCTTTTAAAAGAACTGGACACTGGCTGCCATTTTAAGAGGAAGCCCGGGTTGACCTTGCGCATCCTAAGCGGTGAAAACACGGCCGCCGTGAAAGCATTTACATCCTCGTCAATTTGGCCTGGGCACACATGTCCAGCGGCGCTTGAGATCCACGATCTGCCAGCGGCGACACGTATAGTCAATGCCACACCAGGCACGAGGCTGCGTCGTGCAGATTTAACTTTGCAGCAATGGACTTTTAAAATCTGACATTTTATTTGTCCTGGAGGGAATCTGATGAGCTATAAAGCTCTTTTTCACAGATGTCCAGTAGAAGAGAGAATTTGTAACAGTAAAAAAACTGTTATTGTATTTTTTAGTTTTTCCCTTAATTATATTGCAAATGAGCGGTTGGCGGTGTCATGCCATGAGATTGAGAAATTCCCATTTGGAACAAGTGCAGTAAGCTGTGCATCATAACCTCTGTGTTAGAGAACAGACTCTGGAAGATGACGTAACATAAGTCTAAGACCCCTTTAATACCCTATTATCCCCTTTCAGTGATGCACCAATTCAAATGCTCTGCTTACAGAGGTATTCATCAATGGTGAGCTAGAAATAACCTGAATTATGTCACTCAAGTTAAATTCTGGTGCTTTATGCAACGATATGGTGACCACGTTAAGACCAGAAACTCTAAGAACTACACGTACAAACCAGGTTTAATCACTCATAGCTGCCAAGATTAAAACCGGAGACCTCAGCAGTGCTGCCTCCCTCAAGTCCATCGGCTAGTTTATCTCAACGCTCCTTCGCAGCAATAGAATCTTCAACAGCGGAGCTGATGGAACTGCCGTAAACCGTCGCTTCGTATGACAAATGGGAATGCAGTGAACACTGCAGATTGTCCGACACGTACTCAGTATGCACACTACGTACGGGCAGAAAAACGCATGGCCTTTTCCGTTAACCTCATGAATTCCATCGTGACCAATCCGTATTATTTTTTCGACACGAACCTTTGTCGACTGCTAACATAACACATCATAGGTACAAATAAAATCTCTTGATAGCACGCTCAAAACGTTTTCTTAATGCAAAACCGCCTCCATTAAATGCCATTAGCTTTTCCAATGAAAGCAGTAAGAGTGCAGAATTTGTTTCAGAAAGTGCTAAATAACAGCGCTTCCTTTGCACGCTCGAGCTGCAGTTGCAAGCACAACCGCAGTTTCCACACTTCCCCGTGTCTGCTTTTGTGTGATAACTGTACGCCGATGTCTCCATAGCCACGTATGAACCGGCGATCACAACACTGTAAACGCGCTTGCCAAGTGCGGATCAGCTGACAGCAGGCGACCGAGGTTGGATTTCTCAGCTGCACTGTCATGTGGTGAGCAATAGATTCTACTCGATTCAAGCCCAACGGTCAGTGTCTCTTTGTTAAGTTAATGACCATGAATGTACAGGTTAAACGCACTTTTGTCAATCCACTGCTGGATGAGGGCCTCCCCCCACGCAATGTGGTGTTTTGGGGGTTGTTTGACCACACTTCGCCATGCTGGTTTGTGAATACGGACAGTATAGATGTGAAAGCATAGAAGTACAGTGCAACAATGATATTTACAGAACTGCCCTCTGCGGATGACCGCGCAGCACAGCGGCTACGACATGCAGGCATGCGTGGCGTTTGCCTATCCATGTTCAACCCCGCTTAGCTTCCGAGATCTGCCGATATCGGGCGCATTCAGGTTGACAAGGTCATAAGCTCAACGTTAAAATTGATTACGTAATCAAAATGTATGCAAATGACACGCGAACATTGCATTTTGGCTCACGGTTAATGAAACAATACCAATGAGAGAGCGATATTGAGGGGGGAAACAATAAAATACAAGATGGCAAGAACTAGGCAAAGAAAAAGAAATAGAATAAAATCCTCCAATGATGAAAATTCATTTAAACGTTTAATACAATGTGGGTTGGGGTTAATCATTGCAACACCGAATGGATATGCATTACCACCTTTAAGAAATGTCTACTGCTGACATGCCCCTATAATCTGACAATGGTTTGCTGGAGAATTGATCCCACAAGATTTTTTACGAGCAAGAGGGTCTTGCCTGCCCAAAATAGAGCGCTGCTCATCTCACAATGCCCTGTTCTCAAAGAGAAACCTCACGGAGGCAATTATCGCTACTGACGTCGCACGCATTGAATCACCCTTCCCCGGTGTCTGCAATGTTAGTGTTTCACCTGTCGAGAGAGCAAAATCATCACCCTGCAATGAATCAATATGCACGAGGAGTCAAACACTAACCTCTATTTGATTAAACTCGGCTTAATTACTTCTGGGTCAGCATTTCATTACTGTTAGAAAGAAGAATGTAATTTTTTTGAAATTCTAAAATCGCATGTGAAAATATATACCTGTGAATTAAGAGTTTGGCAAGTGAACTAAATTAAGGTCATTTGTGTTTGTTTAATCCAGTGTCAATATACGCCTTGGAATGTTTACTAAGTATTTAACTAGTTTATCACTGCCATGTGACATGAATTCATAACTTTGCTGCGAGCATGAATGGAAGACATTTAATTTTAAAACTGAAATTAAAACCCAGCGGTAAACAATTCATAGCGCATTTGACTTGAAAGGCACGTCAGCACACAGACCCATGACAGATGGGTAATATTCTCACACGAGAAACAGCAACTTATGACGTAAAGCCATGCACGCAATCAGCAAATCAACTCGATACACGTTCTGACGCTAAGATTAAAATCTTACCAGATGCAATCTACTCGTGTCTAGACCATCTATTACACTGCAGCTGCTATTGTGTAAAATGTGATAACGCCCACTAATCCATTGTCAAACAAGTGACGTTTACAGACTGGAAACGACGAAGGCCGATGCAACGTCCTTTCAGTGCTTTACAAAACCTTGAATTCGATCGTGAAATGCAACATACCTGAAGTAGTAGCTAGTACCTGAAGTAGAAAATATTAAATTAGGTGAAAAGTGAGCAAAGCAAACGTAGTTGCAATTATACTGAGATAAATCATGAGCAGTGCATGGATCTGGGAACAAACACAAATAAGACTTCCCATCAACCGTTAAGGAAGAGAAGATAGAATGTGGTCTTGGGCAAGACGAATCGCTAGACGGGATAATGGCCAATAGACAAGCCTACTGATGGCATGGCAGCCAACCGTGAGGATGCATCGGATTGGAAGGCCATCGCAAACATGGAGAGAGTGATGGATCGGCTCATGTGCTGGAGTTTGAGGGATTTTGGCATTAAAGGACCATTATAGATGGTGATGGTGTTCAGAGGTCTTTATCTAGCGGTGGAGAGATCATGGATGACGGGCATATGCACACGTCTGAATTCATGTTGCAGAGTACGTGTAAGAATTACATTTCCTGTAGTGGTACTGCAACAGATGACATTTGTAGACATCTAAGATATATAAAGAAGGAGTCAAGTCAAGCACAAACGAGTGAGGCATATTTCCCAGAAGTGCATGTTTTAAATGATAAAATAAATCAGAATTTGAGAAAAATCAGATGAGCTATGAAGCTCTTTTTCAGATGGTCTGCAAAAGGCCCAAGAGCTTTCAATAGCCGCCTTGCTGATCAGTTTAACATGTAGGCTAACTATCTGGAGATCTAAGCCACTTGGCGAGAATTTAACAGCTGTTGTCAGACACAACTCTCTACCAAGCAGGGTGGAACCGTCACTCCTGGCCCAGAACTCCTGGTCGAAACGAGCACCTCCTTTGGTTCATGTAAAGTTGGGAAACGTTGGCTTGTGAATATTAGTACTGCATTATTAAATAGCACCATCACACGTGGCAAAATAAGTCTTATAGCTGTAACCAGGAAGGGGAACTTTTGATGAATGGGACACATGTACTTGATGAAGGAGAACAGGTTACCACCAAGGCAGGCATTGCATTGGAGTGTGGCCCAGGGCACCAACTGCCAGAGCAGATATAGTAAACTCAGAGGTGGTGTGTTGGGTTCTAGCACAAGAAAGGTGATGGTGGTGGCATCATGCGTATTGCCTCCAATAACTTCCTGAGCTTATTCGGGGAAGTACCCACACAGCTCTGTAGAAACTAAGTCATAAGAAGTATTTTTTTTAAATTAACAAACCAGATAACTGCGCACAGCCAGAAAAAAAAAGGCACAAAGACATGCCACGGAACAGAGCAGGCCAACTCCGCGAGACAACGCATTACTCAATGGGGCCTCTCGATGGACAATGTGCCCTTCAAAGTGGCACGGACACCGCACCCACGGCGGAGTGGCTCTGGATGAAGAAGCGTCCCCGTCCTCCGCCTCGCCACACATTGGCAAGCGACAAAGCACCCGCCGCTGTGCCAGCGTTCGCTCGCCGCTTGCCACGCCGCCAACTCTCGGCTCTGAAAATTCGATTAAGCAGCGAATGAGATGTGACAGTCACGGCGAGCACAATTGCCGCATTATTTGCGCCGCTGCTCCCTCGCGCCCTTTTACACAAGAGCAGCTCCTTGTGAGCTCGCCCGCACTGACTCTTTCCTCCCTCTGCCGCTCGCAAACTCCAGTCGAGTGTGTGTGTGTCTGTGTGTGCGTCGGTCGGCACTGCGGCATAACGGGACGAACGGAACCACCATCAAAAATATAATAAAAAGCGGCCAAAAAACTGAAAAGTCCACACACGCGATGCAATGGGGTTTGAGAGGCGAATCAGTTTTGGTGGCGCAGCATACTAGTCCATCAAACGCTACTCCGATATGCCAATTCACGGGCCACTACGACTACAACGACTTGCCCTACCACTGACACGAACTCGTAAAACAACGAGACAACAGCCACCGATTCGAGCCTTCTCAATGACCCCCCCCCCCACCATCTATAAACCAACTCGCCAACCAGCCATGAGTACGCATGATCTTACTCCAACTAACCATGCAGCTACTAGCCCTTACCCTGACCCTGACACGACGCGTAAACCTAACCAACTGGCCAAAGAGATGCAAGGGACTAAACCCTCCCCAATGACCCCAACGCGAGCCAACCAGACACACGCACACACACTGACCCCGAGACGACGATACGGGGTTTCAGTTTTGGTGTTGACAGCGTCCTGACTGGGAGGACAACCCCCCACCCACACCCACCCCCATGATATCAGCTGTCTCGCACTTAGCCGTGCCATGGGATAGATATTCCCACGGCATGAATTACAATACAATCATAGATTTATAAAGCGTATCGACGCGACTACGTCTCAATATGCTGTACGAAAGCAAAAGTGTGTGGGGGGGGGGGTGATCATTGCAAGTGAGAATCGAGGACACTTTCAAGAGATGTCTTGAGCCTTGCCAGTGAGTGCCAAAGAGATGATAAACCAGTTGGCTGGCGGTGGGGATAGATTCCTTCACCAACCAGCACGGACTTGAGTGGTGATGTATGGTCCAACAACCCGCATGAGCAACACGGCGTGGTGAAGGCCTTCATACATCGGTGGAATGATAATGTCTGTAGCAAACAGGAGTTGAGATTGCCCGAGGCGGTGTGTGCGACATTGATTTGTGACATTTGTGTGTTTGCGTGATGGCTCGATTGGCCCGCACGCCGTGAGGTGTTTGTAGAGTTGAAGGTGGTAGAGGACATGGGGTGGACGTTAAGGCGGATGGAATGTCCGTTAGGACAGAGGTCAGAGTTCAAAAGGGTCGGTCATGGGCCTGGTCAGGGTCACGGGTCTCAGCGCAGAGTCATGGGCAAGGGGTTGCCATACAGAACCATGGATAGAACGTTCCATACAGTTGTGGGTAGGTGTTGCCATACAGAGTCATGCGTTGCCATACAGATTAATGGGTAGGGGTTGCCATACAGATTAATGGGCAGGGATTTCCATACAGATTAATCGGTAGGTGTTGCCATACAGATTAGTGGGCAGGGATTGCCATACAGATTAATGGGTAGGTGTTGCCATACAGATTAATGGGTAGGGGTTGCCACACAGAGTTATGGGTAGGGGTTGCCATACAGAGTTTTGGGTAGGGGTTGCCATACAGAGTTATGGGTAGGGGTTGCCACACAAAGTTATGGGTAGGGGTTGCCATACAGAGTTATGGGTAGGGGTTGCCATACAGATTCATGGGCAGGGATTGCCACACAGTCAGTGTAGCGGGTAGATCATGAGCGGTAGTGGTGAAGTTCAGGTGAGATGAGACGAGGCCATCAGGTGAGTCCACGGGGGGGGGGTGGTGCGCACTGACCGGCCTGCGTGGTGTCCGAGAGGTCGAAGTCGATGACGCTGGAGCGAGGGAACTCCTTGAGCTTCCTGCCGCTGAGGTTGAGCGCCGCGGAGAAGAAGGCGTCTTCGAGGGCGCGCTCCGCGCTGCGGTGCAAGTGCGGGCCCTGCGACAGTGACGACTGCTGTTGCTGCTGCTGTTGTAGCTGCTGCTGCTGGTGGTGGTGATGGTGGAGCTGCTGCTGCTGTTGCGAGTGATGGTGGTGGTGATGTTGTTGCTGGTGGTGGTGGTGGCTGTGGTTGCCCTGTGGGGTGGCGTGAGGCGGGAGCTGGGCCGACATCGCCGCCGCCGCAGCCGCCATTTCGTCTCCTGCTCGGGGTTGGGCCGCGCCGCACTGCGCATGCGCGCGGCGCGGGCCCGCGGGCCCCGCTTAGAGCGGCAACGGCCGGGCGGCTGGCGGCGTCCTGGGGCCACCGCCACTCACCCACGTGTGGGTAGCAGCAGCAGCAGGGCGACGTTTCGGGGAGTGGCCCTCCTCCATAGCACTGTGGCATTGCAAAAAAATATAAAATAGAGCGACGTTTCGGGTAATGGCCCTCCTTCATAGCACTGTGGCATTGCATGGAAACATAAAATAGAGCGACGTTTCGGGTAGTGGCCCTTCTTCATAGCATCTGAGGACGGCTGCTTGCGTTGTGGCCGAAGCGTCGTGAGAATTGTATTTTATTGTTTAATTTTTATTATTTTATTATTCCCTTCTACGTGACTTTACCGAAAGAACCAAGAAGAAGCTACAGTTATAATTGATATGACTCCCATCCTGTTATAATGATACTGCTTCTGTTACAACACACATTCACTTTAAGATGTTTTCTTGTTCATGTTTTTTGTTTGTTGCGGTTGCACCCGATTCAAGAGCCGAATGGCTCACAGGGCTATACCTAATAAATTAACTTGAAATGAACTATATCACTATCAGATCTGGTGGTTATAACATACTCGTTAACCCATTATCAGTACCCTTATTACAGACAAATTCAGACCTTATTGGTCACCCCGTGCCCTGATAAATCTCAACGTTTATCCTACAAAGTCCCATCATAAGGGAGAAATGCAAACAAATAGACAACAAAAATGTGTTGCCCGTATTGACACGGCTGTACACCGTATGGACCTGAAAATGTAATTGCCCTGTACATGAATACGGGTTAAACCGTGTGGGCTGACAGCAATTAGAGCCCTAGTTTTCACACGGCAGTCCTGATAATAACACCGCTCCAGTGATAACGACAGTAACCTGTGTACACGTGCACCCCTTTAGTAAATCCACTGCTGGATGAGCCCCCCCCCTTGCTGGATGAGCCCCCCCCCCACTCCATCCTGAAGTCGTGTGGGAGGTGAAGGTTTCGTGACTTCGCTTGACCACGTGGCCAGTGCGGGCTTTGGACATTCCTGCAATGCCCTCTGCTGCCCGCCACGAATGAGCACAGTTATGGTGTACATCATGGGACCTCTTTTGTCAGTACACCTAAATATGAGAATAGGGTTTCCCTTTTTTTCTGGCAATAAAGAAAGCTGTCTCCGGTGTGGACCAATCAGTTTCAAAGACAATGCATATATTATCAGAGTATCTTCTTGGTTCTTTCGGTAAAGTCACGTAGAAGGGAAGTAATAAAATAATAAAAAATTAAACATAATAAAATAATTCTCACGACGTTTCGGCTACAACGTGAGAATTATTTTATTATGTTTTATTTTTTATTATTTTATTACTTCCCTTCTACGTGACTTTACTGAAAGAACCAAGAAGATGAATCCCTGCAGTCACGAAAGCTTTAAATCGAAATTTATCAGAGTATGTTTTTTTGCATTCTGACCACAAGTATTGTGGTTAATGCAGATATGATTCCTTGTAAATGGTTTTAGTTTGGTGTTTTAACATCTTAACACCTGTTTTGTTGCCAGCAAAAAGGGGAAAACCTATTCTCACAGTTATGGTACTACTTTGTTTTTAAGCGGTTGTGCTTTCGCTACGTTGTTCCCACCTGAAGAAGGATGCTTGTGTTGCGCCCGAAACGTCGTGATTTAATTTAGTTGTTTTCATTTATTTTATTTTTTACCTACGTGACTTTACCGAAAAAAAACAAAGAGTATGAATCCTTGCAGTCACGAAAGCTTCAAATCTAGAAGTTATGGTACTTTTTAAATGAGCTAGAAATCATTTATAAATGTCCGTTAAATCTGATCAGGTGGGCAGTAGGTCGACTCAGCCTTAAATGAGTACCTGGCGAGGTGTGTATACATCGACACCGGGGATACAAAGGCGGCCGGGCGACGTGGTGTTGGCCACCCACCCCCATCGTGTCTCGTTCCGACCTTCAAATCGGGGCTCGCTACCAGCACTTGCCCCAACAGTCTGTTGATGCTATCCGGGGGATCTTTGTCTTTGGTGAGCAGCAGAGGGCCAGTGTGGTGGAGTATGGCCAAGTAACCCTCTTAAACGCGCTCGGCGTGGAAAGGCGCTCCTAGCGGTTACATCTTCATCATAAACATGTCTAACAAACACTTTGAATGAACTCCCCTTGTCCGTTTCTAAATGCCCGTCATGGCCCCCTTTGCTCGATGTGAATAAACGTGGGAAGAAGCAGAAGAATTCTCGTTGTGTCTGTGACCACGTTGGTAGTGATGCTCGTTCTGGTGGGGGCATCATGCGGGGCAGCGCTCTGCCACTGAGTTGAATAGAATCACTTTGAGAGGAAACGAAACTCTTCTGCGTAGCCGTCAACCCACGCGGTATTCTTGTACAGGGAGATTTGAGTTTTCAGGGAGATTTGTGTGTTTCCACCTTGTGATGGGACTTTGTAGGATGAAGGTTGAGATGTATAAGGGCACGGGGTGACCAATGAGGTCTGGATTGTTCTATGATAAGTAAACACTGGTTAGTCTTACTCGTACACTATATTATCGTACCTTTATCGTGTTTTACACAATAGTTTTCTGCTTTTCCCGATAACTTTTTAAAATTTTCCAAAGTTTTAGTTGTTTTTCTCTCTCAAAACAACCTCCACGTCTTACTCCCCGGAGCATCTCTGAATCGGGGTAATAGTGTCAACAACGCGGCCCCGTAGGTCACTGTATCGTCACGTCGCGACATCCAGAGGACGCGGACAAACGCGATTCATCACGCGCGATATCGTCACACAGCGCACGATATATCGCGATATCGTCACGCAGCGCACGATATATCGCGGTATCGTTACACAGCGCACGATATATCGCGGTATCGTTACGCAGCACACGATATATCGCGATATCGTTACACAGCGCACGATATATCGCGATATCGTTAGGCGGCGCACGATATATCGCGGTATCGTTACACAGCGCACGATATATCGCGATATCGTCACGCAGCGCACGATATATCGCGGTATCGTTACACAGCGCACGATATATCGCGGTATCGTTACGCGGCACACGATATATCGCGATATCGTTACGCGGCGCACGATATATCGCGATATCGTCACGCGGCGCACGATATATCGCGATATCGTCACGAGGCGCACGATATATCGCGATATATCGTTACGCGGCGCACGATATATCGCGATATCGTTACGCAGCGCACGATATATTGCGGTATCGTTACGCAGCGCACGATATATCGCGAAATCGTTACGCAGCGCACGATATATCGCGATATCGTTACGCAGCGCACGATATATCGCGATATCGTTACGCGGCGCACGATATATCGCAATATCGTTACGCGGCGCACGATATATCGCGATATCGTCACGCGGCGCACGATATATCACGGTATCGTTACGCGGCGCACGATATATCGCAATATCGTCACGCAGCGCACGATATATCGCGGTGTCGTCCTAGCGGACGGGTATCGTATCGCATAAATACAAAAACAATTATTTTGTTCCGCGGCGCGAATCAGCGGGCGTCGTTTCGCGGCGCGAATCAGCGGGCGTCGTTTCGCGGCACTCGCGCCGCCTTCCAGCGCTCCTCCTCCTCGCCGCCGCCGCGGCTCCGCGGCTCCGGGCTCCGTCTCCTCCGCGGGCTCCCCCTCTCCACCTCCTCCTTTAGTTCCCTCACCCCATTCATCCCCCCCACCCCGAAGCCTTTCCCGAGACGTCCTCCCCGCCGCCGCTGCCCACATGGAGGCGGACTTCTCGGACAACGGAGCGGAGTATGAGGAGGGCGAGGAGGCGCCCAGCCCGAGTAAGCAGGCCTCGCGCGCGCGCTCACCGACCCTCGGATAGCGGCTCGGCCGGCTCGGGGTGAGAGGGAGGCGGCAGGCGGGAGCGCGGCCTAGTCGCGGAACCCCGATGGGGGCGAGCGACGGGACGGCTTTAGGGGATGTTACTACGGGGCGCAGTCGTTTACCGAGGCTGTGCCTCACTCGAGATTGCCTCTTTTGTGAGTCGTGTAGGTGTCTTGGTCTGGCTCTGTGAGCCTCAAGCGCAAACGTTGAACCGTAAGAACCCTTCGCGAGTTTTAGTTGGGACTCACTGAGGCCCTGCGATTAATGAAGAATACGGATTCTAAAAGTGTCTCTCCTGCTCTTGAAACGCTTTCTTTGTGAACTTATCGCTTTAACACTGAAACATAATGATAGTGAAGGTGTCTTTTGTCTGGCTCTCGAAGGTGTCTTTTGTCTGGCTCTCGAAGCCGCAGGTATTAACATTGAACCAGAAGTATCTGAAAGGTGCTTTAGTTCGCTTTGATTCGTTAACATTAAGACTGAAACACAAGGATGCTAAAGGTGCCTTCATATAACTACTCAGCCTCAGACTTTTGAACACTACCCTAAAATTCCTAAGGTGTCTTAGTCCGGCTCTCTCAAGCCCATACAATAACAATGAAACATTCTAAAGTAGCCTTAGTCAACCTCATCAAAATATTTGATAAAAACTGACTTGCATTCGTCATTAATACTTAGAACAAATACCAAACTGACGTTTCATGTAACGGCCCTTTAGTGTATAGACGACATAAAGATTGACGTATCGTTGGAGATCGCACTTTAATCTGTGGGACTTGGACATTTATATAAATTGGATACGAACAATTTGGAATTGACATTAACTTTTTTCATTACTGCATTCTCCAGATTACAACACATGCTTTTTCTCCCAGTATTGTGTTTTAAAGCGAAAGTGCGTCTTATAATCCAATGTGTGTATGTGACCAGATTTTTTATAACTTCATTCACACCGACCCTAAGATTTGGGGTGCGTCTTATTTTCCAGAGTATCTTGTTATCTGACTACCAAACCGTTCAGAAGGCATCATTATATTTAATTGGATACATTAAAGTGATCAAATTGTAAAGTAATTGGCCACGCATCTTGATGTTTGAGACTCGATAAGACTTTACTGGATATTCTTTGTCATTATTGAAACTTTAAACGTGTTGGACAACCCATTGCAGAGCTTGAGTATACAAGATTAACAGCTACCTTCTCTCATGGTGGAGGAAGCTCGGTTTAAGGACAGTGAAGTTGAATTCACGGAGCCGCTTGTGACCCCCTTCCTGCAGGTGATGGAGGGGCCACCCCTGTGCAGGACGAGCGAGACTTCGGCTCTGACAGCGACGGAGAACAACCTGAAGGGGTGAGGACCATCTAACTACTTCCTACATTGAAGGGGTACCAACTGGCTTCATATGAAACACATGGATTTAAACCCTTGCTGCATGAAGGGGTATACACCTGTTTAATAATCCATCAATTTAATAAACTCACCCCCCAAATATGACCACACTCAGAATAATTGCTGCCGAATAACACAGCAAAATGTGTACAGTCGACTTTTGTTTTGGGCAGTGGGCCTTTTTCAGAGTAGAGAGGGCAGAGATATGGACAATTGCAGAACGTGCGATCTGCTAAGTCAGTCAATCTCTGTGATCCGCACTGACTGCGCTAACGAAAGGGCAGTGCCAAAACGTTTTACCACAAAATATTTTTTGAGTGATGTTCGTCGCATGACAGTCAAATCGACATTTGAACGTATTGGCGGTACACTGGTACGCGATAACCCAAAAAAATCTCAATAATTATTAATTTTTCCACGATTTACAAACGCGGTCAGAAAATCTTGTGGGGCGTGCGTCAAAATCAGTTCTCGTGATGTCGAAGCAGTCGGAAGACGAATGTCGGTTCAAATTTAGATTTTGGACTGGGGTGTTATGCTACACCGGTGTGCTGCCAATACGTCCATTTATTAATGATCGGCTCTGGAATGATTGCAGATTAAGTGCAGAATCAAAGTTAGCGTGGTAGTTTTTGCGTGCGGTCATCGGTGATGGGCTCAGAGCATCAACTCACTACACCTGAGAACCGGCTTTAATCACAGGTGGTTGCCGGGATTCGAACTTAGGATCTCGGCTGCGCTGGCCCGGTGCTCTGGTCTCTGGGCCACCTGGCCACCTCCACTTAATGGTGTTTTTACGCAACTGGCCAACACCGCATTTAATCAAATACGATCGTTAATATCAGAAAAGGGGTGGTCACCTGAACGCCAACTGACGATTGCTGTCGTCGTTAACCGCCCTGCGTTGCTTCTCGTAAACCCAAAGCAGCCGTACAAGCGCTCGGCGCCGGGGCCCGGCTCCGAGTCCGGCGAGGAGGAGGGCGAGGACCGCGACGACGACGACGACGGTGACGACGCGGGACAAGCTCTGAGCAGGAGCCACAGTGATGAGGGGGAGCGGTCGGACGACGGGGAAAGGTGTGACGTCATGGGATGATGAGCTGATAACTGCGGACCGTGTGCAGAGAGCGGGACCTAGTGTTGCAGTGCGTCCTCAATACCTGGTTAATTCGGGGGTTGGGTGCCCCGGTATATCAGTTTTCCTTACAAAACCCTGTTCTTCCCATGAAGTACAAATGAAGCCCACTTACACCTTGTAATGTTATTTATATTGCTCTTTGTGACAAAATTGCTTATAATCTGTGTGCATCCTAAACTGACAGTTTAATCTGTGCGCAATTTAAAATCCACGAATTGATTTGAATTTTTAAAACGTCGGTTTCACTCGAGGAATCATCAGCATTGTTCGACACCGACCCCACGATCGATCAGGTACGAGGAAGGCGACAGGGAGAGCGTGGACGGCGATCGCGACAGCCCGGAGGTCGACCGCGACAGCGGTGATGAGGCGGAGGAGCTGGAAAACGAGGAGCGAGAGGAGGGCGAACGCACTGACTCTGAGAGCGAGGCCGAGGGGGCAGGCGGGCGCCCACGGCCGTACAAGGGGGCCGCCGAGCAGAGAGAGGCGGTGGCGGCTGACAGCGACCGTGAAAGCCGATCCAGCGGAGAGGAGGTCGTTCAACGGCGGAGCGACGAGGAAGAAGAGGACGCACACGAGGAGGACGCACACGAGGAGGACGCACACGAGGAGGAGGGCAGGACTGCTGGTGAGGAGATACATCGCCGCGGATTTACATTTAATGACATGGGAGAAGTAGCTTTGAAATCAAAGCCCTGCGGGAGAATTTTTTAAATGTTTTACGAAGAGAATGCAACATATATGATGTCCTGGAAAGCTTAGACAGAGATAAACATTCAAGTACAAGAAAATGCATTATAAGCATCATTTTTTTAAAGCACCATTACTGACTGCATGGGCCTATGCCCTCCGACAAATGGTATTTATTGATCTGACTAAGTTGGTGCAAGGGACACAAAATTATTCAATTAACAATTACGTTTAACCTCGTCATTGAATTGATCTTTATTCACGTAATTTGCATCTTCATCAGTAATGTAACATCTTCGCTTACTTTGTTTTGACAGAAAAGAGAAAAGCCGACGCGGGCAGTGAAGATGAGGAAGGAGAGGTGGACAAATCACGTAAGTTGATGGAACTTTTGGTCGCGGTGTATTTGACACGACTGATCAGCGATGTCACGTCCCCCTTTGTGTTTTGGTAGATTTGGTCGGTGCGTTTCGAGGCTGCGGTGTATCTCCTAGTTTTTTCTGAAGGCAAGCGCGAAATGCTGTTGCGTTTTATACCCGGACGTCCGTGTAACACATTGTTTTAAACCAGCATAATTCGCACCCCTCGGCAGCTGAAGCTTCTTTGCGTTTGCAGCAGCGGTCAAGAGAAGCCGCGTTGTTTCGGACAACGAGGAGGAAGACTCTGACAGGGAGTTTGAACCGAAGAGACCAGAACCTGTGGCCGAATCAGGCTCGGGGAGCGAAGATGAGGCCCCGAGGAGCTCCCCTCCTCCGGCAAAGCGCGGCCGGTTGATCTCCGACGACGAGGACGAGGCGGAGCCCGCCGAGACGAGAAACGACGACGATCACCTCGAAGCGGATCGCGACGGAGACGACTCGGGAGTTGAGGAGGGTGGTGCGGCGGTCCCAGCGACGGTCGCGGCGGCGGCGGCAGCAGCGGCGGTGAAACGACGTCGAGGCTCCGACTCCGAGAGCGATGCCGGTGACGGCGAGGACGGTGGTGGGGAAGAGGCAGAGGGAAAGCCAGCCGCTCGGAGAGCTCGCGTCGTATCGGACAGCGACGACGACGAAGCGGAGCGGAAGGATGAGCGGCGGGTAGAACAGGAGGCGCCCGCGAGGAAAGCAATTGTCTCGGACAGTGAGGATGACGAGGATGGGGAGCGGCGGCAGGAGAAGGAGCCACCGGCTAAGAAGGCCATCCTCTCTGACAGCGAGGAGGAGGATGATGAGAGGCAGGCCGAGCGGGAGATGCCGGCGAGGAAACCCAAAGTGATGGACTCGGACTCGGAGAGCGGTAGCGACGACCCAGTCAAGGGCGACGACGAGAAAACCAAGACGAAGGAGAAGCAGATATTTGGCAGCGACAGCGACTCTGCAGATGAGTACGTGGCTCAGGGGGGCAGGGGGCACATTCAATGAGACGATCAAATTACTTGTTGAAAAAGCCATCTATTAGCAGTGGTGATGATTATTTACGCTAATCATTGATGATGATGATAATGATGCTGCATTATTAATGATCTGGAAGGCATGGCATAGACCAGGGTTCTTGAACTGACAGACCACCGGCCAGATGTGCCCCACAAAGGCTCTTGAAGTGGCTTTCCAAGTTCGGACCCACCAAGAGATATGGCTCCCTTTCACCGAGATATAAATAGCTGTAGATTAATGAGATGAGAGATGAACGAGGGCGAGAGAGAGACGAGACTACCAGAGTGACGAGAGGTACACATCTGTGAACGCGAGCAGACGTGACGTCAGGGCGCCACGCGACGTCATAACATCCGCACACATGTCGTGACGTGACCTTCCAGCAGACGCTAATTTAGTTTGTGTGTTGCCTGCCCAAAAATGTACTCAAAGGACTTGCGATGCACAGCACTCGCCGATCTTTCATGAACATTGCTCCTTTGTCGAATGCTGTCTCCGCCTGTGTCTCCAGGGCGGGCGTGGGCATCCTGATTGCCGACATCTTTGGGGATTCCGACAATGAGGAAGAGGAGTTTACGGTAAGGTGGACGGACACCGAGCACGGAGAGCTTTGGCGATCGTTCCCGGGGAACAGTTTTGGGTCATCCGTTACAGCCGGCATGGGGAAGTGGACGGGAGATGTCGGCATTGTATGATTATGAGTACCTGAAACCTTTTTATTTTTTATTTTACCAGGTAATGCCCACTGGGCTATGTAGCTCTTTTTCAAAAGCACCCCGGCTATCATAAATGGTGGCTCAACAAGAAGTAGCTTACGTGGAATTATATTGCAGCCAAATACTCTTAAACGCATGTTTCTAAATGTGAAGTTAAAAACAAGGGTATCCGGCGAAAAATCCACGCGACAACGCGGAGAGAGACATGCAAACTCCAAATATACAGCAGGCGTCGGTATCGGGATAGAACCCAATTCCTCTGGTATAGTAGGCGAGGGAGCTAATGTCTCACTACCACGGCGCCCCATTTCCAGAGAAATGTCCCCAAGACATGCAGAGAGAGCACGGCTTGAGATGAGGAGTGGGAAGAAAGGAGGGAGCCATCGGTCCTGAATTTTGAAATGGTTTACGTGGTTCGAACGCATCTCAGAATTGCTGCTGCTGTTATTTCCACAGGGTTTCGGACAGGAGGAGCTGGAGAAGGAGACATCTGCTCTGGGCAAAGATCCCTCCGGTGACAAAGACAAGGAGTCGGAGTCAGATTCGGATGAAGGAGTGCGGAGGGGCAATGAGTGAGTCGCTGCCATCCCTGCACAGGCGTAATATTAATAATAATGCTGTACCTGCATTTTTTTTGGTCTCCGTAGCGCAACATTTAACCCAGGAGAACCCCTAATGGCACCTTGTTCTTGCGTGGCACAAGGTGAACACAGCACTGGCCTGCAAGTGGGCATTAGTCTGCTAGTTATTCTAATTATGTAATTAGTTCATTTGTTTGTTTATCAATCCGCTTGTCCTGGTGATGGTCGCGGCGGCAGCATATTGAGTAGGGCGGT
This sequence comes from Lampetra planeri, assembly GCF_965212315.1. Taxonomy (NCBI): domain Eukaryota; kingdom Metazoa; phylum Chordata; class Hyperoartia; order Petromyzontiformes; family Petromyzontidae; genus Lampetra; species Lampetra planeri. The sequence goes on from NC_136157.1 coordinate 7,694,471, forward strand.
CTAGACCCCCCTTTCCCTGTCGACGGACTCTCGCTCTTCCAGTGGAATTCCCAGGCGTTCCCAGGCCCGCCGAGTGACATTGTCCCACCAGCGTGTCCTGGGCTGGCCCCGGGGTCTTTGCCCAGTGGGACGTGCTGCCCGGTAGAGTCCCAGGGGGAGTCTACCGGGGGGCATCCTTACCAGGTGCCCGAACCACCTCGGCTGGCTCCTCTCGATCCGGAGGAGCAGCAGCTCGACTTAAAAATTTGCCAAATGTGGAGCATTTAGCATGATTGGTTACGTATGGTCCGAAAGATATTCAACATACATACAGTAGTGTACATCACCGACACCAGATCCATGTCTCCACCCCTGTTTTCTGTTTTTCAATGTCTGGGTTAAAGGTGGACTCGTATGTATGAATATTGAACTTCCTTCACCGTACATAGCCTACCGTGTTAATCGGAGGTGCGGGGAAGGACAAAAAACTTCACACAAAAATCAGTTCTGGAAGAATGAGTTTGCAATCTAGAGGATTTAAAAGTGCATAGCTCCAGCGGCTTCCTAATATCGGAAGGAAGAGCGTTCCAGACGGCTGCAGAAGCGCATCTAAAAGCGTGTGATGCAGTGACCGTCTTTGTTCGGTTGCTAGCCAAAAGCCACTAAGAGGCTGACCGGAGTCCCGTGTGATGGTTTTATGCTCCTTGATGACATCGGCAAGGTATTGTGGTTCGTTTGTGGCTAGGACTTTGTGTGTAATGAGTGCGACCCTGTAATGTCGATGAAACACAGCTCTGTTTGCCACTGCGACGGTGACCGTGCGCTCTGCTCGTGTGTCCGCCCGCACGCAGTACGGAGTTCATCTCGGACTTCGACATGATGCTCCAGCGGAAGCGCGAGTTGAATCGCAAGCAGCGGCGTGGCCACCGCGATGGCGGCACCTTCATCAGCGACGCCGACGACCTCATCAGCGCCATGATCACGCGCATGAACGAGGCCGCAGAGGTGAGCACGCAACTCGTTGCGCGCGACCTGATCCTTCCCGCTTGTACGTTGCGAGTCGTTGCACAACCCGGTCGCTCACCGGAGAGACGGAGCCACTTTTGTCAGCGTTGATCGGCGCAGAAATCTTTAGCGACGCCTTTCATCGCGTGCTGCACATTGGTGAACTCTGATTGGTTGTGACGATTTTGATATTTGGGGGGGTGGGGGAGTTAGCCACACAAAGGAGCATGACTATGCGATAGAGGGATTGGCAGGAATGTAGATACTTTTTGTGATTTGCTTATCTTTTCTCTGTTTTGCATTTGTATTGTTTGTTGATGTAACTTGCTGGACATCTGTGAAAAAAGAGCTTCATGGCTCATCGGATTCCTCCTGCAGTCTAAATATAGATTCTGATTCCGACTTTAGCAATGCCCAGACATGCCCTTGTTGTGCAACTACTCTCAGATGTGGACAAAGCAGTTGCAGGTGCTGGAGTTGCGCAGTGACGGAAGAGATTTGGTTGCGCAAATGATTGTTCAGGTGTGGACCCAACTTTGGGGTTTTGGCCACGTCTTCACCCAATTGCCAAACTGCTTTACCACCTGAGGGCGATTTGCCTGCATTGCTTTTTCGTGCTTTTACCCCCAAATTATATTTCATTTGTTACCAAATGACCTGAAAAATCTGCCTTATCTTGTCAGATGTCTCGGAAGCTAAGCGTTAGTTATGTCGTCTGTCTCCCCCTACCGCCCGCAGGAAGACAAAAAGCTCAATACAGAGAGGAAGCCTGCCCTGAAAAAGATGGTCATGCTGCCCACTGTCATTAAACACCTCCGCAAGTACGGTCGCATCTTCACTCGCCATCGTTCAAGTCCATATTCCACACCTTGCTCTGCTCCTCTGCCTGCAATGCGCTGTTATCTTTAAATGAAAACATGTATTGCGTAAACACGTACTTTATTTTCTTGTCATCTCAATGTTATGATTCGTAATTGAATTTAGGTTAGGCCACTTAACCATCTCACCAATTAGTGTTGATGACACCCCTCCACCACCCAACAGCCAGCATATTAAATTGTCACATGTATACAAAGATCCTCCGTATAGCCTTAACAGATTGTTGGGGCAAGTGCTGTTAGCCAGCACCTAATTAAGGCCGGCACGGCACACAAGCGGGTGGGTGGCCAGCACCACGCACAGCCGCCTTTGTTTCCCTTGTGGCAATGGTTACACACCGCACAAGGTACACTGAGTCGACCTAGGGGAGGCCCAGGACTGGTTCAGATAATCGTCACTGGTGTTGGCCGTGAGCGGGAATTGAACCCCGGTGGCTGGTTTTGTAGTGCGGCACACTAACCACTACACTTCCGCTCCCCACGTATCCATACATGCATGATCTCGAGATCACAATGCTTCAAGAAAATAATTGTTCGTGTGTGCCACTACTTGGGGCTGGGGGTGCCCGTAAACCATTTAGGGCCAATGGCTCGTGGGGGTGGCCGTGGTCACTGAACGTGTGCGGCCATTAGTGCAGTCACTCGTGCCGCTTGCGGTAACCACCTCTGTGTGCCGCTTCCTCCCGCGGGCGCGCAGGCAGGACCTGGTCGAGTCGTTCATCGACAGCGGGATCCTGTCGGCCATCCGGGACTGGCTGTGCCCTCTGCCCGACAAGAGCCTGCCCAACCTGAAGATCCGCGAGGAGCTGCTCAAGGTCCTGCAGGACGTGAGTGACGGCGCGTCACGTCCACGCGCGCGTGTCGCCGCGCCGGGTGTGTGCATTTGTTCGGTCGACTCAATCGGCTAACCCATGGCACCCCTGGGTTTGTCCCGTAACCACCTGCCAGCAAGTCTTCAACTGTTCACGTGGCCTCAGTGTGTACACCTAGCCTGGCACGAGCACTGTGGTGACGTCACCGCCACAATGGCGAAGGACGGCCGTTGTTGTTCCCGCGCGGTCAGAGTGTGTCAAGTCACATCTTTTAGACGACCGGGGTTCGTTGCGTTGATCTGCGATCACCTCTGCGTATGGCCTCGTCACAGGTCTCATTGACGGTGGCAGGCGTGGACTCAGTGGGCAATTTGATAGATCTAGGAGAAGTTAGGGCAACAGTGAGGTCTCCACTAGGCCGCCGAGGGACGTCTGCCTCATCTGACATAAGTCGCAATTTTAAGGGCTTCGTTGCCTGAATGCTTTGGGGTTTGGGTGAGCACTGTTGTATTCGTGTGACTGTTGCATGCAACCAAATTCGGTGGTGGTTGTGCTTGCACGCAGCTGCCCAGCGTGCCCCAGGAGACGCTCAAGTCGAGTGGCATCGGCCGCTCGGTCATGTACCTGTACAAGCACCCGAAGGAGACGCGGCAAAACAAAGACCTGGCCGGCAAGCTCATCAGTGAGTACGGCACGGCCCCCTGGTGTGCCTGCGTCTGTGTGTGGTGCACCCTCGCGTTGGCCTCGCCTGCTTGCCTGTTGCCTTTGCTCCCACCTGCTTCCCTTTGAATTAAAGAACATGGTTCTTTGTCCCTTGAATTAATTAAACTAAAAACTATTTTTATTTTACCAGGTCAGCCCCACCGAGCTCTTTTCAGAAGCGGCCTGACCACAAATGATAGCTGGACTAAGTTACTTATGTGGAAATCTATGGCAGCCTAATACCCTTAAATACGTAATGATCTTAAATCTGGAGAGAAAAACCGGTGGACCCGGAGAAAAGTCCACGCAACCACAGGGAGAACATGCAAACTCCAAATATACAGGCGTCAGGGTCGGAATTTAACCCACGACCACCTGCATACCAGGCAAGGTAGTTAACATATCTCCACCGTAGCACCATTTGTTCTTACTGGAAGCTTACGCTTCAAGTTTATTTGTTTAACTAGATCACAACTCAAGAAACTATCACAATCTCATTTTCAACAGTGACCTTGGTTGCCAAATTAACAATAGTTACTACATTAAATCTACCATAAAAAAAATAAGGTATCAGAATTCAGCTTGTGAGAATCATCGTGAGCCAATAGCAGCAGTTAACGTTACTCCTTTTCATTGCCAAAGTCCTGGGAAGGGTTTCTATTGCCCCATCTCTAAAAATACCTCTCCACCCCACGGTCTCTACGACCCCGTGTCATCTGCTTTCTGCCAAGGCCATTCTACCGAAACTGCTCTCCTGTGCGTGTTCAATGACCTGTCTTCAGGTCGTAAACCGCTTGCTTCTAATTCTTCGAGACCAGGGGTTTGCAACTTGCGGCTCTTTAATGACTGCTTCATGACGTTATTGATTGAGGACCACCATCTCCTATTCACATGCATTGAAATGTTGAGTTTTTTTGTGAAATTGAAACGAATAGCTCTTGTTGTTATTTTGGTTGCCGTGACCCCTTCTGCAAGTTTATTGATAGCATAGACTACCCCAACCTCCTTGAGCTTCTCAAAGATGATTTACATGTCTCCATTGCTTTTCTCTACTGGTTCTGCTCCAACCTCTCACTCCGCTCTTTCTGTACAAGGCTTGTCTTCATCTGACAAACCCCCGTGCCATGGTGTCCCATCCTTGGCCGTGGCCAGGAATCAAATTCAGGTCCCCAAAATCATAGCTCATTGCTTTGAACAACTACGCCTTTGTTTAATACCCCACATGTATCATCGTCATCAGCTTTGATCAATCCACTGCCAGCCGCAGGAACTTCCAACGTCATTGCCATCTCTCACGGTCCTACTGGACAGGGGTGAGAAGGAGCTTCATAGCTCATCGGATTCCTCCCAGGAGGAATGAATAAAGATTCTGTGATGTCACAGCTCCGTCTAACACCTGCACGAGAGCCGATCTGATTGTGCCGCCTCCGCAGTGGACATCCTCTGAGGCATGTTTCCTCCTGTCGCCATCGTCAAGCTCGACCGCTGTCCATCATCCCTTCCAGCGACGTGTTCTGCCCAATCCCGATAAGCCGTCTCTAACCTGCGTACGCTTTGTAATCCGTGGCGTTCCTCCTCGCGTTGCTTGGTCTAAATCTAAGCGCGCTCCTCCTCCGTGCTTCTCTGCCGCACTCTTACGCTGCGCGGTTTACCCGCCGTGATTGCGGACGTCCGTGTGACCGTGCGTGCGTGTGTGCGTGTGCCACCACCATTTCCACCCCCCCCCCCGCCATGCGTCCGCAGACGAATGGTCGCGTCCCATCTTCGGCCTCACCTCCAACTACAAGGGCATGTCTCGCGAGGAGCGCGAGCAGCGGGACCTTGAGCAGATGCCTCACAGACGGCGGCTCAGGTGAGGGCGCCGGGGATCGCCGCTCCTCGTTGCGGAGACTCGCCGCTGTTGGAGACCGGCGGCCGCCCTGTTAATACCGGCGCTTGCCGTATTACCCATGATGCACTACGCGCTCTTGCCGGTTGCTGCACGGAGGACGCTCAAGGGGCCCACGATGGTGTTTGGGGGAAAAAGAGAGTCGCGGTCCACATTTACCAAAAAGCGATTTAATTTCCCGCAAATGACCTTAATTCTGGTAAAACACTTTCAACGTCTCTCCCGATTATCACACGCCACCCGTCTGTGAAACATCGAGCCTTCGTGATCATTCCGCGCCGCTTCCGGTTCGCCTGGCTAGGGAAGCGTTTAATATTGCCAATTAAATATTGCCGAAGGCAAACCCACGGTGGAGAGCGTTAACAGTAATCCGTGACGGTGCACGATTCTGCTGCCTTGTTTCATACCATTGTCAGTGGCTGGATGAGACGGTGATAGCGGCAACGATGTTTTTATTTTCAGTACCGGCGGACAGACTCCCCGCAGAGATCTGGACAAAGTCCTGACTGGAGAGGAAAAGTAAGTCGGCGTGTCGTAGAACCACAACCGCCATGATTGCATTCTTTCTTAGATTCGTAGATTTAATCGTTTATTAAGCTCCAAATACATGTATGTATGTTGAACTTCTTTCGCACAGTACATAGCCAACCGTGCTAATTGGAGGTGCGGGGGAAGGACAACAAATTGTGTGTGTGTGTGTAAGAAATAATATATTTCAATTGTTATATATTTTAAGAAAATCTTGCCAATGGTTAGCACACTGGACTTGCAATCCAAAGGTCTCTGGTTGTATTCAATCTCCTGGCGTGACAGTTGAAACAATGGGTCAAGTTTCTTAACTCCCCTGCCCGCCTTTGTGCATCCATCTGTATGAATCTGTACACCGTGGTGGATCGGCAGGTGGTGGGATAAATTGTGGATACTGACACTTCTTCCTGAACGTCTGACCAGCGTAGAAGAGTAGGCCAAAGCTACCGTCTTGAATAAAGGTCCTTCCGCCAGCAGTTGCGTGAGCAAGCTCTTTGGTCGCGCCTCTACATTTTGTGTGTAATTTGGTCACGTGACCCTTTGCAACTACGAAGTACTCGTGGATGCTATATTGACAACGGGGAAATGGAGCGCGTTGCAACTGTGAATGGGACTATTGATTGAAATCACATGGGGGGGGGGGGGGGGGGTGGGGGCATAATGATGCGTCTTGAGTCGGGTTGTGTTCACGATTGTTGTGTGAATCTGAATCACGAAATTTAAGAAAAAAATGTTTTTGGATTGTTTCAAAACAATTACGCTGTCATTGGAATGGACGCCACTTAACCACTTTTGTGTTTGGTGACATCACTTCAATTAGTATGTTGTGCGAACGGTGTCTGAAAATCTGAAATGATTCGGAGGCACTAATCCACAGGACGGAGCAGAAAATACGTCCTTAAAAAATATATCTATACGATTTACATTTTTCGGTCCAAAGCTCCTCCCCCAATGTCGACTAAACATTTGAGATTAATTTTCATGATGGCGTTCCACCGTCTCTGTTTGCTGTCGCAGGGCGCTGAGGCCGGGCGACCCGGGGTTCTGCTCGCGAGCACGCGTCCCCATGCCGTCCAACCGCGACTACGTGATCCGGCCCAAGTGGAACGTCGAGGTCGAATCCAACCGGGTACGCTCGTTGACAATCATCAATTATTATAATAGTAGTGATGAGAATGAATAATAGTGATAAGAATTACGAAGTCATTTAGAACTTGTAACGCGCATGGTTTTCGTTCACTCGCCAAGGAGGAGGAGGAGAATGTGTCTATGTTGAGCCTCTTTCGCACCACCGTACGTAGCCAACCGTGCTCATCGGACGTGCGTAGGAAGGCTTACAAGCTAAAAACAGAAAGCTGTTATAAATTGTGCTTAGAGATAGAAAGAAATAGGAATTCACGATTGAATTGAATCGAGGAAGTAAGCGTGGTCATGACACAGCACCTGAAGGGGTGATGGCCGAGACTGTTGACTAGAGTGGTGGGCAAAGGAGAGAACGCATCCGAGAGGGGCGTCTGCCGCAGAGATGGAGTGCCGGAGTCCGTTCGCATGTAACAGCGTGGGATGGCTCGTGGTATCGCAGGACCGTTGAGGGGTGACCACAGTTGGGGGAGGCCTTCATCCAGCAAGGGTTGCCGATATTGATAATGATGATGATGTCAGTTTAACACATACATTTACAATTCGAGTACGACGTTTTGCAATTACAACCAGCATCATCAGGCGACGGCCAACTCTGGCTATGAAATAAAGAGTATGAAATAAATGTTGTGGGTTTACTCTCCAACACATCGGTGTGCTGAACTAGTCACGAATTAGCATGTTTTATTTACGTGACGAGCCTTGCGAATTGGCTGCCGGGCGGTGGTGGGTTTAACGGCACATTAACGCGATCTAACCAAAACAAACGAGGTGATGATGATGTCTTTGCTGGGTTTGGTGGCGCACGGCTGCGTAATCCGGCAATATGGGAAGCAGAGCTCAGTGGGTCGCACCGAGAATATCTCTAGAAGCAGTAGTAATAGGTTTTTACCCTTTTATCTGGCACCAAAACTGACACCTTTATGCAAGAGATCATGTTTGCAATAACAACAACACAAGCAGTCAAAATGCAAACAAAAAGAGAGCTCTGATAATGATATGCACTGTCCTTGAAATTGATTGGTCCACACCCGAGACGGCTTTTCTTAGAGCCTCGTCTCCACTGGTGTTGGACCAGATGACGCCAAAAGGCGTACAACTAGGTGTCTCTAGCTTTCTTTTGTTGTTGTTTGAATGTTCCATGGCGTACGCATGTAGGATTTTTCTATGAGTTGTCCAGTTTCCTCCCCTGCCAAAAGAAATGGTCTTGAGACCTGGCAAGGCTTTCCAGATTAAACCCAGCTCTTTGTTTCAAGTGTAGTGAAGTGAGTCAATGCTTGCACAAAAAAACATCAAACTACATTTTGTTCCTTACGCAAAAATCGGCTTGACTGTCATGTGACGAACATGACCATCATACGCAGAGTGGGTTGGGAAAGTGCTCTGCTCCCTATTGTGTAGAACAGAGGCGACTCGATGGCAGTTCCGAGGTGTCTCCGTGACATCCGCTTCCGTGGGCCGTTCTCTAACTTGCATTGCCGCGCAGCGAGAAATCAAATAAGATGGCGAGTCTCACGGCACGATGCCGATTGCGCAATCGGGATAGATTTATTATCTTAATGATTTCCAACATGTCAAATGTTGAGCGAGAAGTCCATGAAGAGGAACCTTGTTTCATGTCCCTGGCGCGACAGGAGCCTCCGAAATTGAGCAGTCAAACTTTGTCCGCGCGTGCAGGGGTCTGTCAAGAAGGGCATCAACCGCGTGGAAAAGCAGATGAAGAAGTTTGCCGACAAACGGAGGAGCACCAAGGGGATCCGTGCCGTCAAGATCAGCGTCGAGGGGAACCACATGCCCCTCTAGCCGGAGTGCGCAACTCGCACGCACGCACACACGCACGCACACGAGCCCGCGTGATAGCTCCCAGCTCTCCTCCCGAGAGAGTGCACACCGTAGACAAGCAAGTGCCCGGCCCCATGATTTGGATATAAAAAGAAATATCAAATCTCTTGTGTGTTTATTTTATGCATAATCATGTCGCGGCTCTCGCGTACCCCATTCGCCCCTTGCGCGATGCTCCTCCGTTCCCTAGGCGTGAGGTTTATTACCGAGGCGGCTCGGTCTGTTTGTTTCATCCGGCCTTGGGGAGAAGCCGTTGGCTAGTGCCTTCTCCCCGCTACCTTCTATCGTCCGGAGGTTAGTTCATCGGTTGAGTTTCATTCGTCTGTTGGGACGACACCGCTAAACCGCTTATTCCGTTAACCCCCTACTTTGCTCCCACGTGTGTTGTGCTTTTTATAGGAAGTTTATTATTCTCGGCAGCACACTTTTAAAAGCAGTTTGGAGCAGTGGCGTTTCGGAATATTTATTTACACTGGAGGGATCTGATGAACTATGAAGCTCATTTTCACAGATGTCCAAGTGTGTGGCATTTGCAGTTGGAACACCAGGTGATTGTTATGCAGTTTGTAGGAATGTTCGAGAAACGTAGATAGCAATAATTTCTGAGCTACTTGGTTGGCACAGGGTGAAGGGAGCGATCGGCATTCCCTTTTGTAAATTAGCTGGAACTTAGCATCACTCTGCACGGGGGGCCACGGTGGCGAGATGTTAACTCCCTCGCCTGGTATGCAGGAAGTTGTGGGTTCGATCCTGACCCTGGCTTCTGTATATTTGGAGTTGGTTCTTCCCGTGGTCACGTGGATTTCTGGGAACTCTGGTTTTTCTCTCCACATTTAAGAAACATGGGTTTAAGAGTATTTGGCTGCTACAAATTTCAATCATTTGTGGCCAGGTCGCTTCTGAAAAAGAGCCACATAGCCAAGTGGGCCTTTACCTGGTAAAATTAAATAAAACATTGTTTATTTTGGTATGCCCAGCCCCATCGCGTTTTGATACTCCCATCATTTACAGAAACTCAAGGCAGGTGCTTGGTTCCAACGTTAACCCTCGCTATCGCAGCGCCGTAGAACACGGACACGACCGTCGTGACAGCTTCACCTTATCACGTTTGCAACGCTATGGTGTACGTCGATTTTAACAACTCTGTTACCAGGTTGCGTTGAACGGAGAAGCACGCGTTCTCGTGGGCAGTGCTGCTTGCCACCTCTTCTTTGTTGTACCCTGTCACCAGTCCCGCCCACGGTTGGACGGCAAAAGGGGGGGGTGAGGCGGGGGCCACTTGCCCAGGGCCCGGCACAAGAGAGGGCTCTGGATTGGTTGATTGGGGCCGGGGGGGGGCGGTGGTCCCGCGTCGCATTCTAACCGCCGGGCTTCTACGAACCTCTGTAGCCCTGATTGGTCTTCCAGAGTCGATGAGCAGGGTCAACAAACTCTCGATTCCGGTGACCCCGCACACAATTCCAGAGCGTTTGGTTTTTAATTTATGCAGGAACTACCTAAGAAGGAACTCGGAGCCTCGTCGATAGATCTCTCATTGCAAGCAAAAATAGAGGAGACTTCTACCTTTTTTGGGCTGTTTTAAGTTTAGTGTTTTTTCTGCATCGTGTGAGCTGCGCTGTATTTAGCAAAGCCGTGCTGATGTTGCTTTAAAACAACACTTTCCATGGTAATCGATGACTTGGCTTGAACCGTCGATTCCTCCTTGACAGCTCGATGGCTGCTGAGGGCTGATATATATTGCCGGTTGCATAAACTACAAGCACTAACAGTTCCCTTAGTGTTCTGATTCGATGGAATTTAATATAACGGTAATATACAGCGAGACTGGCACTATTTGGGCACGTGTGTGTGTGTGTGATGGACAACAACACGAAAATTAAAACCCATGATTGGGGGAATAAAGGAAGGAACCGGAAAGAGAGGAAGACCACGCAGAGAATGGCTTGAGAATTACGACATCGTCAGAGATTGGGGCCAGGAAGATGTGGCCACGACTTGAGCATGTTGGCACTACAAGTCAGAGGAGAGTGGAAACAAATGACGACATGTGCAGTGGACACCTACGGGAAATCTGTCCATGGATCGTGATGATGATGAATATACAGCCCCTTGGGTAATACGCTGTTTGATGGACACTTACCCATTATTCGTGGCGGGGGGGGGGGGGGTGACCATACTTCACCACGCTGGTCATTACGGGTATGTTCCCAAGACCCGGTTCAGATTCCACCCGCCACCACTGGATGTTTGTCGTGACCAGGAATTGAATTTGGGTTTCCGAGTTGGCAGCGCAGTGCTTGAACCACCGTCCCACTGCTCTGCTCCGCAGTTCAAAGGGCAAAAGTCATGCGAGGTGCTGTGTGTAACTGGCCGCTGGGAATTGTGTGCGCCTTGGCTCTCGGTCGCCTCCCGTCAAAACATTCGGCGCGATTGAACTTTTTATCTTATTGATGTGTAATAATGACATTTTGTAATATGTATTAAGTGTTTGGAAATTATTTTGTATGTGTGTGTGTGTGCCAGTTTATGTAGTAGCCATTGGATTTGCTCTGTCAGTCCAAGGCTTAATCTTTCACTGAATCCTGTCCGTGTCGCTGGGGGTGCCACGGTGGCGAGATGTTAACTACCTTGCCTGGTATACAGGAGGGTCGTTGGTTGGATCCCGACCCTGACGCCTGTATATTTGGAGTTTGCATGTTCTCCCTGTGCTCGCCTGGATTTTTCTCTGGGTCCTTCGGTTTTCCCCTCCACATTTAGAATCGACGTGTGTTTAGAGTATTTGGATACTAAACATGTACACATGATAAGCCACTTGGTTGAGCTATAATTTGTGGCCAGGTCGCTTCTGAAAAAGAGCTATATAGCTCAGTGGGCCTCACCTGGTGAAATAAAAAAAATTTGAGATTAGATTGGAATAATAGGTGGCACCAGAATAGTGGCCGCGACGTTCCATAGCGAGAGGTGGATGTGATGAGCTGGGTGTGGAAAGATTTTCCAGCTCGTTGACCCGGATAGACCCAGCTGGAATTGAGCCCTTTGTAAGACTAACCTTTATGTTTCAATATTGGGAGTTAGGCTAGTTTTTTTTCTCCCGTTACAGCCAACGAGGCATAATAAGGACAGCCACACCGTGTACAGCCTCTGCTTAATTCTTTCGATTTCATTTCTTACTCTGTTCCCTTCCACCAAGGCTGTCTTGGAAAAAAAAACTCTTCGTAAGTCTTCACTGGGTGTCGAATCCATTTTAGTTTTTGCTTTCACGTGACGTATTAACCCCCCCCCCCCCCCCAGTGGGTAGGAGCAGAGCTTTAAGCCGGCTCGACAACCCGAGCGAGAAGTTGCGCAGCTCAGTTGCGTGCAACTGAATCGCTTGTACGTGGAACGTCTCTGCAACTGGTTGCTCATGGTAGAGACGGACTCCACTTCCAAGTGGCGATCTGCTCGGATAATTTTCAGCGACATGACGTGACAAGTTTGAGCGCTGTGGTTACGATCCTGGATAATACGCTCTTTGACAGACTTCCCTTTTGTGTTTAGTTTGTTGTCCTTCCCCCACACCTCCGATTAGCGCGGTTGTCCACAAACAGTGCGAAAGAAGTTCAACGTACGTTGCGCCAAATACGCGCTGGAATGTGGACAAAGCGGTTGCAGGCGGCGGCGTTGCGCGAGTTTTGCGAGCGACTGTTGCGCGATTGCGGCGTGGGCCCTCCGAAAGGTCTCGGTGCAGTTTTTTGTTTATAGCGTGCGCGTTTTAGTCCATCGCGTTTTAATTTGTGCTTTGTATGTCGGATTACGTTTGTTTTTACGTTGTGTGATGCTGCCTACACCGTCGGTTCTCGACTCCCGCACCCATCACCAGGCGGTGTCAGGCAAGAGCAGCGGTGCGCTCACCCGGCGCTTTGCCGCTCGGCGGTGGTTCGGCTCCGCTCATGGAAATTCTGGGCACAGCTGGGACCGTGAGCCTAGTTACGTTTGTCTGTTGACCTTCTTTCGCACCGTACGTACCCAACCGCGCTCATCGGAGGTGCTGGCATGGTTTTGAGTCGGCTCGCTTCAGCCGGAGCCAAGTCGCGACTAGGAATCCAGGCCTTAATAAGCAGTGAATTGATGAATCCATACGCCCCTGTTTACCACCTCCTATCTTTACAAGAGCTTTCTTGACAAATAAATCAACAAAAAATTGCTCGATTGGAAAATGGTGTGAGCTGTTTGATAAATGCGTCTAGACCAGACTTTTGTTAGACACCTGAATTTTCAGTGAGATTTGAGTCGGTTGGGAAAAACGATGGAGAAGAGATGACGAGAAAAGGAAATGTGTTTTTACTGCGCAGCCCAGCGGGTCGTTATAGTTTGACGCTACATGTTGTTTGTGCATAAAGGTCTTGCTTCTTACCGCAGAGCTGTGACCTTTCGCGGGAGGGTATAAAAGAGCTGTCCCGTCATTCGGTGTTTTATCAAATTTACTCGCAAGGACTTTTGTTCAGGTGGGCAGGCCACCTTGCCCGCTAGAGGGCACAACAGACACTGAACTCTGTGCCTGCTCCCTGCAGATCGAACGCAACACGTTGAGTGCCGTCTTGGTGAATCGTGGCTAACTTGTATTCAATGAACAGATAAGGGTATTTTTTAGCGGCCTAAAATAAAATAGCCATCGGCATAGCGTGGTCGATTATGAACAATATTGGTCGCGAAAGCCTACGTGTTAAACTGATAGCGTGGTAGTTTGACATGGACCCTGATGCAAGGAATGATATGGGAGCCGAATTCCCTCCCTCTCCGGGCCTGAACCCTTCCGGCCTGTAGAGCCCAGTGGAGTTGCCCCTCCTGCATAATCGATAACCACCACCCCACTGACGACACCATTTTATAAATGTACACGTTGAACTTTCATTTGAGATAGCCAGGTGGCTTCTAAAAAAAGAGCCAAGTCGTTCAGTGAGCCTTACCTCATGAAATAAATGAAGTTTAGTTTTAGTCGATATGCCTCCCATCCCAGTTGTCCGCGTAACTCGTGTTGCCCTCTCGAGGTGCGTTTCCCTCGTCGATTTATTTTCGCGACCTCAAGTGCGCCCTGGATTTGGGGGACGTGGCAAGGGGGTTGTTGTTGTTTTTGGGATCGATGTTGCGTCAAGGGAATGGGTGGATTTAACTGCGTAAAGAATTTGAGTCAAGCCGAAAAAAAATACATCACCAAGCTCGTTGCAGTTAAAGTGAATAAGCCGGTGATGTTAACAATCGAATAAATAAATAGGCCTTCTGCATGTCCCTCCAAAACAAATGTTGTACACATTCCATCAGCTGCATGGTGTTCATGCATTTCAGCAGCATTGGTTGAACACAAGCAAACTCCGGACCGGCTTTGTGACATTGGCTGCTGATTTATTTGGTTGTATTCTCCACAATGACGCAAATTATTATTTTGTTTTATTACGTTACGGTCAGGCGGGGGGAGCATTTAGTTTAACATGTAACATTATTCATTATTACGCTTGTTTTACCCAGGAAAGCCTCTCCGAATATCAAGACAATTTTCAAGGTGGATCCTTGAAATATTCCTGCTTGTAATCCCAACTGAGTAATTTGCCGGTAACTTTTTAGAATTGGGATGTTTGGCCAATACCAGTAAAATAGTTTTTTTTAGCTATGAGGGAGGGGAAGCCACAAAACCCGGAGGAAACCCATAGAGAACAAGGGAGGTGAACATACAAAGCATACACAGCAAGGCGCCCAAGTCCAGAATCGAACCCAGGTTGCTTCTTGCTGTGAGCCACGAGCATCGCCACCGCCCCACCGTGCTTCTCTTAATTTAAACAGGAAAAAAAAACACGAACTCGTGTTTGGCCAAACATTCCAAATACTGAAAAAATACCGACTACAAACTCAATTGGGATCATTCGCACAGAGTGGCAGCAGCAGTAGCAGCAGTATGGCCCTCTGCCAACGTTTAAACTTTGCAGGACCCTCCTGACCAACAGAGTCTTGAGACTAGGTGAAGGCTTTTCTGGGTTAACGAGTGGAATAATCGACCCGGCCTCTGCTTTCTACTCACGAGTGTTCATGGGGAAGTCTGACTTTCCACAGGCGGAACATGATAACTCGACTATTTTGGCAGATTTTATCAGCAATGGGGGGGGGGGGGGTCACTTTTCTAAACAGCTCAAGTTGGCCTTCAGCTTGGTTTCTCGATGGGGAGGATACTTGAGTTATCGTCTAACTGGAATTCTGCGAGGAATGTGGCTCTGGCGGAAACGGGTGACTCGGTGTTGTACAACTCATTCCTCCTGCTCTCTTCGCCACGTTTGTACGCTTTAAACAGACCGGTTGTGTTGCTTTTTTTTTAAGGAAATGTACCCTCTAAAATCTAAGATAAAAATGATGAAAATACAACTTGTTCAATTGAAGTGACACAACTTGCTGCCTGCCGCATTGTCTTGAATTGTAGTGTTGTATTGTCAGTGTTAAGCGTGCAGAGCTTTTGTACGATACCCTTATGGTACTTTTTTGTATTATAAACTGCTCGATGTTTATGGCAAAGTTAGCGGAGTGGCTCTACTCTCCAACGGGAATCTCTCGACACTTTTTCCAGGAGGGTCGTGCTACTTTTGAGAGTAGATGGGCGATGGTTGCTGTGCGTTTTTCCTATCGAGTAATACCAGAGGCCCTCGATTCACGAAAGGGATGCGTCCTTAAAACAAAACGCCTGAAACGAAATAGTGTCAATCAGAACGGCTTTCCCCATTAATTTAATACTAGAGATGAGGTTTGTGTTTCAGACAGCCATTCACACTTCTAACCTGAAAATTTAAACCACCTACATCACTTTCACCATACAAAAATAATAGTAAAGGACATACGTATAACAAATAATTGAATAATAATAATACTTTTTAAACAAAAATATTTAACCTTTCCAGGAACCTCGCCAAAAGATGTGCACGTCGGAGTGACTGAAGGTGACGTGGATGCGCGTTATTGTTGTGCTACAGGGACATCGTCACGCCGTCGTGGACGGATGGAGCCCCGGCGTCCCGGGTGGCTTCTTGTTCGATGATCTCACGGCGCGTGCCGGAGTGACGTTTCGTGCCCCTAATTTGTCGGTTGCGTTTACGCGAAATTTCGGGAACCGAACGTTCGTGAATCGAGGGAGGATAATCTGTATGCAGGTAATTCTGAAAATTTGGCAAATCTGGACCATGACACCGGCACACATGTCCTACTGTTTTTCAAATAAACATCACGGATCTTTATTGCCCACTGTGAAGCAAAAGGCACCGAATTCATGGTTAATTCGCCCGTGGCATTCACCTGGGCGGCCGCTGGGCTCCAACCGTGAAGCTGCACAATACACACCGGTGTGCTGTACCAGTAACGAACTGGCATGTTCTGTTGGGGTGACAAACCTTACTAGTTGGCTTTGTCGGGTGGTGACGAGTTCAACGACGCATTTATATTTACGCAATCTAATGCAAAAAACCTGTTCTGAATTAGAGGAGTATTCGTATATTTTTTGTTTACTGTAAAATGAATGGCTGTTGAGCCACAGATCTTATCATCTGTATTTGCAGAGAAGATGAGCGGCTGATGAAACCTTGATCGCTCTTCATTACGCAACCACCCGGGAGGGCTCTTTGCCCTTGCCAGGCACAGTCGGCAGCCCAGACAACGATGCCACGTTAGGTCCAAGCCTCTTGGGGAGATCTCTTTGGAGATTTGGAAACCGCATTACCGTCTACAGAGGCAATGAGTGACTCGGCATTTAAACCGTGAATTTACCGGCTTAACGTACAACACATTGGCACCCGATGAGAACGAAGACGACGGCGCAGTGAGACACGAGTTGGTGATGCTGCTGCTGCTGCTGCGTTGGCAGTGGTGCACAAGCAAACTGAACACGACTCGTCAATGAGGGTCTCGACACTACGTAGCAGCGTCTGTTTTTATATAGGGGGAGGGATTCGGAGGGGGGGAAGCACGGCCACACACGCGCACACAGAAGTCGGGTGACACACGGGCAGGTGCGAGCTGACTTCGATATATTCGGATAACATTGACTGTAAAATACAAATCGTTTTCACCGCTCTGACAGCTATAGGCTTAGTACGGACTGGAAGGATATTATTCAGTAATACATCTTACAACTACAATTCCTTATAGAGGAAACATACTAATTAACTGATTATTAATCTATTATAGAATTACATTACCCCCCCCCCCCGCCACCTCCGCCTCTGATCTCTGCACCTGGTGGGCTCAGTGAAGACGTCGCCCTGCTGCTGCTGCTCTATTTAAGACTGGAAGCAGGTGGATTGCTTCATTATTCTGGCAAATGGCCCGATGATGCTGGTTGATGTAATTACCAGCGAAACGTCGCACTACTCAGATTGTAAATATTGTGGATTTACTCTCCAACACGCCGCTGGGCTGAAGTAGTAACTAACTGGCGCGTTGTTGACGTGACAAATCTGACTTGTGGGGGAGACGGTTACGGCACAGTTATATCTTCTTGGTTCTTTCGGTAAAGTCACGTAGAAGGGAAATAATAAAATAATAAAAATAAAACATAAAATACAATTCTCACGACGTTTCTGCCACAACGCAAGCAGCCGTCCTCAGGTGAAGAACAGGTCTGTCGGGAAGACAGCGTCTGAATGAAACACCACCAGCTTAAATATACGCTGCCAAGCTTGGTGGTGTTCATTCAGACGCTGTCTTTCCGACAGACCTGTTCTTCACCTGAGGACGGCTGCTTGCGTTGTGGCCGAAACGTGAGAATTATTTTATTATTTTAATTGTTAGTTATTTTATTATTTTAATATTTCCCTTCTACGTGACTTTACCAAAAGAACCAAGAAGATGAATTCCTGCAGTCACGAAGGCACAGTTATACTTACGCGATCTCACCCAAAATACATGATTATGAAAAACAACCTACGCGCTAAAGCTTGGCAAATGCACACGCCGGGACTCTCCGTGGGCCCGTTACGATGCGTTCTCGCGCATGGTGGCTTCAATCCAGTCGATGAAGTTGGTGAGGCGGGTGAAGGCGCCGTACTTCCCGCGTTGGGCGCAGCCCTCGCCCCAGCTCGTGACGCCGGTGAGGAACCACGTGTCGAGCCGCCGGCTCATGTAGGGCCCCCCGCTGTCGCCCTTGCACGCGTCCTGCCTCCCCGCGGCGTAGCCCGCGCAGAACATGTTCTGCGTCACTTTCTGTGGACGGCAGGAGCGAGCGGGTTGACCAGAGTCAGCGTCTGCGTCGTTCGGCATCGTCACAATGTTGGGTTTTGTAGAAACAAAAAAAATATTGTTACTTTACCAGGTAAGGCCCACTGAGCTATGTAGCTCTTTCAGAAGCGACCTGGCCACAAATGATAGCCAAAAGAAGTGGATTATCACGTGGAAATTTAAAGTAGCCAAATACTCTGAACGCGTGTTGACTCTAAATGTGTGGAGGGAAATACCTGGAGAACAATCCACGCCACTATGGGGACAGCATGCACATTTACAGCAGGTGTTGGGGTTGGTATCGAACCCACGACCCTTGCATACCCGGCGAGGTAGTGAGCATCTCGTCACTGCGGATCTCGTAGGCAGCGGGTTTGTGGTTCAGGGTTAAAGGTCAGCAGTGAGAGGTTAGGGGTTATGGTTCGTTTTACATTTGTAGGATTAACAGTGCTCGTAACTATGATCCGTAGCGTATAAAATCTGCACCTTCGTAGGACACCCATGAAACAGAGCCTTATTGGGCCCTACCTCATGAAATAAATAAAATCTGTCTTACCAGGTTAGGGTTAGTGTTTGGGGTTAAGTGACAGCAGCTACCACGCATCTGCAGAGACCGTAGCCGCAGAGCCTCAACCCAAACACCCCCCAACAGCCCCCCCCCCCCCCTGCACGACCCCGACCATCACCTGCTCCGTGGATTGGGCACACGTGGCCGTGGGCACCACCGGCAGTCCGACCCACTGCAGGTAGCGCGAGTTGCGGCCGTGCTCCTGCTCACGGCCCCATCCCGAAACGACGCCCAGCGTGCCGGGCTGGGTGAGCAGCTCCGCGAGCCGGCGGTCGGGCAGGCACGCGGGCACGGCGTAGCGGTCGAGGCGCGCCGACGAGTTGAGCCGCAGGAGGGCAAGGTCGCTGTCAAAGGTGTCGCTGTCGAAGTTGGGGTGCGGCACGATAAGGTTGGCCGGCAGGTTCTGCTCGGAGCCCTCGGTCAGCCGCACGTCGTGCTCGCCTGGAATAAAGCAAGAGGGAAAATAAAAGGTCAACGGGCTCGGATCTAGGATGGCTGCGTCGTGACGCGAGGACGCCATCGGCTCGAGACGTCAGTCGGTGAACCTGCGAAACATTTTTAGTTTTTCACTGTAAATAAAAAAATGTTATTGAGAAAAATTACATTTGACAATTTTTTTCTTTCGTGCGTGACTGAAACGCACAGCGTGAGTCTGAAGTCCCTAAAGATGAATCGAGCAACTGCTATTTGGTGCCACGGGGGGAGGGGGGGTCGTTACGCGAGCGACGCCGGCCCCCACCGTCTTTGGGAGCGGTGGCACTGAGCGGTGGCGCTGAGCGGTGGTTCTGGCCATCCGAGTTCGATGCCCGGCCAGGAGTTAACGTCTGGCGAGCCGATTGGACACCGGACACCTCCGGGGTCGCCCCCCCCCCCTACCACGGAGGGGGAGGAGGTGGGGATTCTCTCTCCGCTCACCGATGCGGACGAGGACTTGCTTGGTGTAGCGAGCGCAGTGCGCCGCCGTCACCACCCAGCGCGCCGACACCAGCGTCCCGCCGCAGAAGCCGTTGCCGCGCCGGTCCGTGAGCAGCACCTGGGAGGGACGGGGGGAGGGACGCGCCGAGCGGCTCGTGCCGGGCGGTGGCCAGGAGACGTTGACGACCTCGCCGGCTACGACAAGAGGTTTCACTACCCCTTCTGGCAACAACACACTTGTGTTGAGATGTTAAAAGACAAAACTGAAACCTTTTGCGAGGAATCGTGTCTGCACTAAGCACACATACTTGTGGTGAACATGCAAACAAATAAAATGCCCTGGTAGTCTATGATGATGCATTGTCTTTGAAACTGATTGGTCCACACCAGAGACAGCTTTCCTGAGAGCCTCGTCTCAAACAGCGTTAGAGCAGAGGACGTCAAAAGGCGAACAGCACAGAGACAATGCCACTATCAGGACATTGAGAGCTCGGAGTGATCAGCTACATCATGGGACCTCTCGCCTGGTTTACAGGGGGTCGTGGATTCGATCCCGACCCTGACGCCTGCTCTACATTTGCGGTGTCTCTCTCCCCCTGGTCGCATGGGTTTTTCTCTGGGTCCTCCGGTTTTTCCCTCCACATTTAGAATTTACATCACCACGCGTTTAGAGTGTTTGGCTGCTCTACATTTCCACGCTACCATTTGTGGCCAGGTCGCTCCTGTAAAAGAGCTACATTGCTCAATGGACCTTACCTGGTCAAAATAAAAAGTGTATCGGTGAGTTGGTGTATATTGGGTAGGGCCCATTGATTGAAGAAGCTCTTTGTTTAACGGTGACCCGGCTGATGGTGCAGCAGGCAACTCGCATGGGAAGGGAGGGTTCAAAGCGGCTGTTTAGAGCAGCTGGTGTGACGGTAGCGAGCACGGAATACGTGCGAAGGGAGGGTTCACAGTGCCTGCATAGAACTAAAGCGGTGGCAATTTACAATGATGAACAAATAAAAATCATGAGATAGACGATGGAAGAAAAATGAAGAATAAATCTGCTTTAAATTCCTCCACCGATTTGTTTCTATTCTCTCCCTGTGATGCGGTCCGGTGCCACCCATCGCCCCTAAGGGGCCGCCACTCACGTGGAGACTTTGAACCGCGGCGACGCACTCACCTGCCAAGGGCAGTGCCCACGCGGGCAAATGTACCCTCCCACGATCCTCATGCCGTCCGGCGTCACGGTGGACGCGGCTTGCGCTTCCGGTTCCACCGTCGGGGGGGGGCCCCCTTCCATCGGCCGGGGCCCCCCACCGGCCAGGGCTTCGCTTCCCTGCTCTGTGGGGGGTTGTGGCGGCGGCAGCGACGACGCAATCCGCTCGGGAGGCGCCGGCAAGGCGGAGGAGTTGGTGGCATTGGCGGTGGCATTGGCGGTGGCATTGGCGGTGACCAAGCGGTCGGGTTCCCAGACATCGCCGTCCCCTCCCAGCGATCGCCCCGTCTGGTCCATGACCGTCCTCCCGCAAGCGCCCAAGTCTGGGGGCATTCAGCGACAGAGGAGGTGCGGAGGTTAAGGGGGAGGGTTGGGTGCGACCCGTTCACGCCCCCCGAGTTTCTGATGAACAGAAGCGGCGGCGGCTTCATCATCGTCGCCGTCGTTCAACTTCCCGTGCGTGCGTCTCGGCACCGGTGGCGTGCGACGCGAGTCCACAGCCACTGCGACGGACCACGGCGCCCGCGTCCGCCCGAGATGACAGTTCCATTGATGATCCGGCACTCACAGATTCAGTCGGTCGCCTCCTCATCACTCTTCTATAGCTGCTGTCATGGTTACTGTTCCCGTGAACTTCACATCATTGATCTCTCCACATACCCACTCACCACACAAAGATAAAGATCCCCCGTATAGCCTTAACAGACTGTAGGAGCAAGTGCCATTAGCGAGCACCTATGAAGGCTGCCATGGCACACGGATGACGATGTTTACACAACTCACCAGCCACTCATTTGAGTCGACCTAGGGGAGGCCCAGGACTGCTTCAGGAGATGTTTGTCGTGAGCGGGAATGGAACCCGGGTCGCCAGCTTCGTACCGCAGCGCGCTACCCGCTACACTGCCGTTCCTCCACCACACCACGCACTCACTCACCCACACACTCACCTACCCATCCACCCACGCACTCATTCACCCACACACTCACCTACCCATCCACCCACCCACGCACTCACTCACTCACCCACACACTCACCTACCCATCCACCCACGCACTCACTCACTCACCCACACACTCACCTACCCATCCACCCACGCACTCACTCACTCACCCACACACTCACCTACCCATCCACCCACTCACTCACTCACCCACCCACACACTCACCTACCCATCCACCCACTCACTCACTCACCCACCCACACACTCACCTACCCATCCACCCACTCACTCACTCACCCACCCACACACTCACCTACCCACCCACACACTGCAGCTCAAAACACCCCTTGCTCTGTATCTCGCACTGCTCCACTTTGGACGCCGTTTCGAAACGACTCGGCCATTGTGCGTTGGCGTCACGGATTAAATTTGTCAAAATAAAAAAATGACACCGCAAATGTCTCAACTGAGATTACACAGCAGCAGCGCTCTCTACTGACAGCCTCTACCCATCTGTGGAAGACAGCAGCAGCGACTTCCTTCGTGATCCAGCGCTGCGCGACAATGACGGCACGAATACCAAACGTAAATAAACTAAGCAGAATCAGGACATTGATTTTTACTGGAGGAATCCTATGAGCTATAAAGCTCTTTTGACAAATGTCCAATAGTGGCTATGTCAGAACATTACAACAACAAATACAAAAACTCAACGGGAGTGCCAAGTATAGGAGAGTTAAACTAATCACTTGGAAAAATATCAAACAAATAAAACTGAAGCATTGTTTTGTCTTAGCAGGCGAAGCCCACCGAGGTCTTAACTCAGTGTTTCCGAGGTGGACGACGCTCGCGCTGCGTAATCGTACATCGGAGGCACGTTCATAATGGGGCTTTCATTTGTTTTATCTCGGAATCCCTTCCCTCGTCTGCAAGCGATTGAGGAGCTGAGCTGAGCTGAGCGGTGGCTCCGTGCGGCATTCAAAGCGATGCCGCTCGCGATACGCGGCTCCATGTCGCTCGGCGCTCCTCAAGGACCATCATTGTCCTGCGCCCTCGCCTCGGGAATTTAGATTTTAGTTTTATTAATTTCGGGCGCAACAATGAATCTTTTTATTGAAGGTCCCTCCGTCCCTCCGTCCGTCCGGCTGGCAGTCGGCCGAGCCAAGCCGGGCAGCAGGGTGCGAGCCGGGGGGTGGGCGCAGTGCCGGATTAAGCTAGTGCGGGGCCTGTAGCATGATGTTATAAAGGGGCCCTAAATTAAAAATAAACACGTAAATATTAAAAAATACATTTTTAACTTGCATAGTAAAGTCATTGTATTTTTTCATTTGCTATACAGCCGGATAATACGACACATTTTAAACATCCAGTCGTTTATAAAAGTTGAAGGCGGTATAGTACTATAGTAATAGTGCAAGTGCAGAATCACTGAACCGGAATTGATAGCTTGAAAGCTTTTAGCGTGGGGCCCATGAAAGTACACACATGTAGTAGCTACTACATGTGTAGCTACTTTTGCTGCTAGGATAATATAATCCGGCACTGGGTGGCGTGGCCCACCACCACCCACCGATCTGGTCGCAGCTGAAGCCGTTGTCGCTGAGCTGGTACCCTCGAGCGCAGTGGCACACCAGGCGGTAGATGCGACTCGCCTCGCAGTAGTGCTCACAGCCACCGTTGTTCCTGTCGCACGAGCGGATTTCTGTTCACACGGAGGGGTGGTGGGGAGGAAGGGGAGGTTGGTCGTGAAGCCGTGGCATACTATAAAGTATAAACTACTAAACTATAAACCGTTTTAACAGTGAAGGCCCACTGGGCCGTGTAGATCTTTTCCAGAAGCCACAAATGAGAGCTCGACGAGGTGGCTTATCATCATCACGTGGACATTTATGGCAGCAGCCAAGTGCTCTTCAACGCGTGGTGACGTCGATTCTAAACGTGGAGGGGAAAACCGGAGGACCCGGAGAAAAATCCACACGACCACGGGGAGAGAGAGACACCGCAAATTCCAAATATACAGCAGCAGGTATCAGGGGATGGCATCGAACCCACGACCTCCTGTAGACCTGGCGAGGTAGTCAACATCTCCTAGCCACCGTGATGATGATGAGAGAGAGACACCGCAAACTCCAAATATACAGCAGCAGGTATCAGGGGATGGCATCGAACCCACGACCTCCTGTAGACCTGGCGAGGTAGTCAACATCTCCTAGCCACCGTGATGATGATGAGAGAGAGACGCAAACTCCAAATATACAGCAGCAGGTATCAGGGGATGGCATCGAACCCACGACCTCCTGTAGACCTGGCGAGGTAGTCAACATCTCCTAGCCACCGTGATGATGATGAGAGAGAGACGCAAACTCCAAATATACAGCAGCAGGTATCAGGGGATGGCATCGAACCCACGACCTCCTGTAGACCTGGCGAGGTAGTCAACATCTCCTAGCCACCGTGATGATGATGAGAGAGAGACGCAAACTCCAAATATACAGCAGCAGGTATCAGGGGATGGCATCGAACCCACGACCTCCTGTAGACCTGGCGAAGTAGTCAACATCTCCTAGCCACCATGCGGATCACGAGACCCTAACAGCTCAACATGTCCTGCCTCAAACCAGACTAGGAGGGCCCCCGCATCGCCTCTGCAAGACTGCTGGGGCAAGTGCTGTTAGCGAGCAGCAGCTATGAAGGCCGGCAAGACACACGAGGGGGTGGGTGGCCATTAGCACGCCCGGCCGCCTTTGTCTCCCCGGTGCTGATGTTTTGCCAACATAACTCTCGGCACAGTATTCCAGGATGTCCCGGCTGGAATGCCGGAACAAAAAATAAAATGACTGCAGACGGTTGAGAAAAATGAACTTTAAAGATATTGAACCCTTCCCAGTGCCGGGTGATCCTCATAGCAGCACAAGTAGCTACAAATCTAGCTACGGGCCTCGCACTTTCAAGGGCCCCGCGCTAAATGCTGTCAAGCTATCAATTCCGGTTCAGTGATTCTGCACTTGCTCTATTACTATAGTACTATACCGCCTGAAACATGTATGAACGACTGGGTGTTTAAGGTTAGCGATTTGTCGTATTATCTGGCTGTATAGCGAATGAAAAAATACAATTACTTTACTAGGCAAGTAAAAAATGTGTGCTTTTTTTAGTAACATTTGCTACAGGCCCCGCACTAGCTTAATCCGGCCCTGACCTTTCCGCCTCCAGCCCCCGCACACCCACCCACACTCCCCTGGGAATGTGGGTCGCCTCTTCCCCGCCACCTCCCCCCATGTATAAGCCCCCCCCCGCCACCCACGGAAGACCCCCACAGCCCCCACAGCCCCCACAGGTTGGCACGTCGAGCCCTGCCAGCCCCACTGATGTCGGTGGTTTCGGTGGTTGTGATGGTGGTTGTGGTGGTGGTGGCTGTGGTGGTTGTGGTTGTAGTGGTCACGTGGCCTCAGAGTGCACCTGGCCTGGCACAGGCGTGGTGGTGATATCACCGTCCCTTAGTGGCGAATTGATTGATTGGTGGTCGTGGTGTTTGTGGTGGTGGTCGTGGTGGTTGGTCGTTGTGGTGGTTGTGGTAGTGGTCGTGGTGGTTGGTGGTTGTGGTGGTAGTGGTGGTCGTGGTGGTGGTGAGAGGGGCTCTCCCCGAGTTCGCCGGCACCCTCGCACCGGCCTCCGCCGTGAGCGTCGTCGCGGCGACTCCTCACCGACGTGGCAGGTGTCTCCCTCCCAGCCCTCGGCGCAGACGCACCGGGCGGCCGAGCGCAGCTCCAAGCAGCGGCCGCCGTTCTTGCAGGGGTTGGGGCGGCACGGGGTGACCCGCGGGGCCGGGGCGCGCCCCTGAAAGCCGCCTGCCCCACACAGCGCTCCGTTAGCAGAACGGTACAGACAGTGCGCTCCGTTAGCAGAACGGTACAGACGGTGCGCTCCATTAGCAGAACGGTACAGACGGTGCGCCCCGTTAGCAGAACGGTACAGACGGTGCGCTCCGTTAGCAGAACGGTACAGACGGTGCGCTCCGTTAGCAGAACGGTACAGACGGTGCGCTCCATTAGCAGAACGGTACAGACGGTGCGCTCCGTTAGCAGAACGGTACAGACAGTGCGCTCCGCTAGGAGAACGGTACAGACGGTGCGCTCCACTAGGGCGCGGTAGTGGGAGTTGCGCTCCTGAAGAATGCCGCGTTACGGAAAGAAAGGAAAGTTGTAATAAATAATAAAAAAACGCGCTAAATGCATAACGCAGGCCAAACAAAGACCGAGGCGCGTGGGTAGCATCCAAAAGTATCCAGCAGCATCCCACCACCTTGTGCGATGCTACGCCGAGGCAGCCGAACGACCGCTTATTTGTACTTGCGCGACGTCGTTACATTCGCTCGATCGTATTTGATATCCAATTCGCATCCACGTCATAAAAAAAAGTGTTTCCTAAAATGCATTCATCACGTTATGAAAACACTCAGCGTTATACGAGAACTGACTGTACGATGATACGAGAGGAGGGGGGGTGGGGTCAAAGGTCACGGGGTCAAAGGTCACGGCGCCACCAGCCCGAATGTCTCGCTGATTCGTAGGGAATGAAGCAGGCAGTGGCAGCAGCCTGCTGGCTTACACTGTTTGGGGGCGGGGGGTAGTGATGGCGGCGGGGGGGGGGCACAAGCCTGGAACCTTGCTCTGGGCGCCAGAGTGTTTGCTGGCTACGGCTGTGAGAGGTCGGAGCGCTGAGCTCGCACCGCTCAGATCTGGGGTTTGAGAACCGTGACTCAGAGTTCTCAAGTGTGATCAGTTGATGGTCTCAAAAGGTAGGTCTCAATGGCGCTATCGTGCCGAGATGTTAACTACCTCGCCTGGTATACAGGCGGGCATGGGTTCGATCCCGACCCTGACGCCTGCTGTATATTTGGAGTGTCTCTCTCTCTCCCTGTGGTCGCGTGGATTTTTCTCCGGATCCTTCGGTTAATTCCTCAACTTTCTGGAACGAGCGTTCAGAGTACAATATTTGGCCGCTATAAATGTCCCCGTGATAAGCCACTTCGTTCAGCTATGTGGCCAGGTCGCTTCTCAAGAAGTGCTATATAGCTCAGTAGGCCTTCCCTGGTAAAATAAA
This sequence comes from Lampetra planeri, assembly GCF_965212315.1. Classification (NCBI taxonomy): domain Eukaryota; kingdom Metazoa; phylum Chordata; class Hyperoartia; order Petromyzontiformes; family Petromyzontidae; genus Lampetra; species Lampetra planeri. The sequence continues at coordinate 7,721,199 of NC_136157.1, forward strand.
ACGTTTAATTTTTTATAGTTTAGACTCACATAGATACTCATAGACTTATCGAGACCAATAGAGACCCGCAGACGTACAATGGGTCTTGCAAGTGGGGGTCAAACCACGGGTCTCAAGTGTGGGGATTTGATCGCAGCCCGGTCACCAGCACCTGCACACAACAGCCCCCATCACATTGGGTTCTGCACATAATTTGGCTAAATCGCAGTGCAGAGAGTAAAAGTAGAGATTTGTCTGTCACGTAACCAACATTACAGCCATGTCACTACCCTCTGCTTCAGACTGCACTGTCTCACGTGCACAGTATACACATCGCTCGCCCTGCTTGTTCTCATCCCGTCTTATCTCCTTTGCTACAACTGTTGTATTTGCACGAGCGAAAAGAATCCATTGCTGCGCACATTTATGTTTACGCGTTACTCTGTGGCATTTTTCGAACGTTGCACGGCGTCTCGTGCAAAAAGCCCTGACACCGTGGCGACTTGTTTTTGAAGCAAGTTTACACGATGGGGTGTCCAAGTGTGCTGGAGGCTGGGAGGCACCAAAACGAAGCCACCCACCCCACCAGCGCTCCACTCTCTCCTGGGTGGCCTGGCCCAACCAGCCCAGCGGGCGATCTATGCAAGGACAGGCACCCGCTTTGGACGATGGTCAGCAGAGCATTGGCGGAACGAACATTTGCAACACGCACGGCGTTTACCAGAAAATAAATGAACGTGACAATGAGGGGAGCAGGGCCAAGCTTAAGTGTCACCGCAAATCCAGACGAGAAAGAGGTTGGAGCCTTAACGAGGTGGGCCGTAAGTGTCTCTCGGGGTAGATTGAAAGCTGCTGCCGATGTGAAGCACGGATGGCATTCCGGGCGGCGCTTTGGCTCCGATTAGCGATACGCCAGGCGTTTGAGTGAACATTAAGGTAAAGACGCGACATGCGTAAACACATGCTGTAGATATAGCAGTCTTACTCGGGTTGCCACCTTCTACACAGACCAGTCCCAGACATGTTTCTCAAGTCAGCCGACGTCTAATTTTTACAAATCGTTCATTTGACTGAAATAAAGTTCAACACTATACTGGAGTCCGGTCGTTATTGTGACGTGGGGGAGGGGGGGGGGGTGCCCAGTCGCTATTGCAGATACGCCACTGCCCTTCAGAAGATAGCTTCTGAAACCAAGTGTCGCCGTTTCACAAACCCCCTGGCGCTGAGCTGTTCTGGAGTCGCCCCCACGTCTCCGGAGGACAGGACACAGAGGAGAGTCCTCAAAATGTGAGCGTGGCTCTTCAACACACAACCGGTGTGCTGGACTAGTGACGAATTGGCATGTTTCTGTTTACGTGACAACCCTTACTAGTTGGCTGTGTCGGGTGGTGGCGGGTTTAACGACACATTTATATTTACGCGATCTAACCCAAAACAACCTCTATCATGGAGTACCGTATCTACTCATCATCGTCTCCAGACTGCATGACATTTCTTGTTGTTGTCGTCTCATTTGGCCAACTTGTCCCCCACCCTGAGGATTCACGACGGGAGGAGAGGGGGACAGGGTGGACCGGCTGCTCCACCGTCGCGGTGTGTGCACCAACACCACTGGCTGGACCGTCTGCTCTGAGGTGCACGCTAACACGACTTGGTGTTGTGTGGTCGTGAGTTCAGACAGGGTGACCACCTGCCCCCGTTTCACCCGGTCAGGTTTGGCCGGGCCAGTCCAGAAATTGGCAACCTTGTTCGGGTGCCAGGTATTGATTTGTGTCGAGGTCTGATACCGCTCTTTATGTTAAACTTGATTGCAGTAAACTGTAGCACAGATTTGATGATAATTCTATATAATAGACCTAGCGACGTCTGATGTCTGTATTTGGGCTATAATAGACTAGGTTGCAATGCTCGCCTAAGAGTTAGTTTTAAATTATGAATCACTTCATGTCTAACATCATCATCATTGTCATCAACGTCAGCACGCTTGCAAAGCATCGTCGCTTGTAGTCGAGCGTGAGCACACTCACCTTGGCTTAGGCGATATCGAGCCCAGAATATTTTCTGTAAAACAGAACAAAGCACAACGAGACAGCGGAGTGAAAGTGAACTTGTCGACGAGTCGCGTACGGCGACCGCCAAGAGAGACCCGACGTCGCGCCACCGCCGCCGCTGCTACTGGCAGTCGTCACGACGGAACGGGAACCATTCGATGCCTGCTGGCGCCAACTTCGCCGAACGGCGATGTCGGCGGGTGAACTTAAAAAAAAACGGTCAATAGGAAAAGGTTGAAAAGGTCAAAAAGGTCAATTGAAAAACAAGGTCACTTGCTGAGCGATTGGTGGCCCAAACGTGCGACGCGGCGACTGCTTAAACAAATTCCACATGGAAATACAGAAATACATAAACGTATGTTTAGAGGTGTTACGTTTAGTTCATCGGCCCATCAGCCAAATGAAGCGGCTTTGAGCATCAGTATTTGTTTGAGAATGAAAATTCCGGACGCCGTGGCTTTAAAAGAAAATACATATTAAACGGGCGACGTTTCAGGCAATGGCCCTTTCTTCACAGCACACGAATGAAGGGATGAAATGTGCCCTGAAGAGCCACATTTCCCGAAACGTCACCATGTTCACATTTGTTTCTGATACAAGGCCACATTGTAGCTGACAAATGTTATTTGTGCTTCCTGCACCACTATCAACACAGCAACAGCGTCACCACTATCAACACAGCAACAGCGTCACCAAATTTTTCAGTAAACAGCAGCCACAGCGTTGTTTTTCTGTCTTCATGTCTCGCGAAAATAAGCGCTTCAATATGAGCGGAACAATTTCGGCTTCGTTCCAGCTCGCCGCAGGCTACAGGGCATGTATCTCTTGCCGTGGTGGGATCTGCTTGGATGCCGCTTAACCGATGCATTGGAACCATCATAGTGGTAATAATCACAATGATCATCATCAACACAACAATATCCCAACATCTAGGGCCCCTTCGTTGCAGCGGCGGCGGCGGCCTTGGCATGGACGGCTCCTGGATGTGCAAATAGACCCCCCCCCGTTCGCATTGATCATCAAAGCGATCGCAAATATTAACATTGACCAAATAAACACGCGTGGGCACCCACCCACCCACGCGCACGGATGGAAGAGGAGGAATGCGCCCGGGTTGTGTGCACTCTGGGGCCACGCTTCGGCAACGACGTTTTTATCGGTAACAAATGTCTCGTGCAGTCCCAGCGATCGCGTCCCAATGGTCCCAACCTGAAAGGTTCCAGTCAGGTCACAGCACGCGACGCCCTCCCCATGCCTGTCCTACCGCACGACGCAACAACAATGGTTTAGTTTGAGTGTTTTACACATCTCAGCAGCCGCCACGGCCTTCTGGGAGTACGAATTTCCAGCAGCATTGGATGAATGCAAGGCAAGCGAATTATGGACCGGTTTTGAAACACAGTGTCTCATCGGCAGAGCCAAGAAAAAGAAGGTTAAGGTTTATTGCAGGCTTGGTGGTAGGAGTGTTTATTTGCTCTATGACAGTGGTAGCGAGTTTTCATCATGATGATGGTGGTGCTGTTTGTGGTTTCTCTGGTAGTGGTGATCATGATGGTGGTTGTGGTGGTGGTATAAGTGGTGTTGACCTTGGTCGATACTGTGATAAGTTGTGATGATGATGATATTGTTGATGTTTGTGGTCGTGGCGGTAGTGATGGTGGTAAGAGTATCATTGTTGATACAGGCGCTCACGATGCAGATGGTGATTATTATTATTATAATAATAATTCTAATAATCACAATGGTCGTGTTGACGTGTGTGGCGGTGTGATGGCAACGGCGTCGTGGCGTCGTCGCCACGTGCCCTGGCACGAGGCACGAAACCTGCGCCTCCTCCGCCACCTCCAACTTGACCCCACAAGGGGGGCCAGGGTGGTGGTGGTGGGGGGGGTGGTAGCGCCACGTACCGCCTGCTCTTGCCCCACCGCCTCCTTCGCCTCCTCGAAGGAGCAAGTCTCCTCGCGACACTCGCGCTCGATCGACCCGGGACGCAGCTCCTCAAAGTCGCTGTTCTTCCTGCGCGTGCGTCGCAGCACCAGCGCCGCCCGTCGTGGGTCCACGAACACTGCGGCGGGACAGACGGACGAGCGCGCAATTCTGTCATCCGCGTCTGCACCGCATTCACGACTCCAACCTTCAAGCCGCACGCCAGCTCCGTCGATCGATGCGGAGCGCTCGCCGGCTCACGGTCGGCCGGCCCCCTGATCACTCTGCTACGGCTGCTGTCGTGGTCACCGTTGCCGTGATGTTCCACTCGTGGAGTCCGTCCACCCGTGTTGAGGACTCGGTCTAACACACACTGACTGCTGTTTCGTCGCGTTCACACCGCGTTCAACCACCACGATGCAGACTACAACAACAACACAGCCCACTCACCCACCCACTCACTCACCCACTCACCCACTCACTCACCCACCCACTCACTCACCCACCCACCCACTCACCCACTCACTCACCCACTCACCACACTGCAGGTCACAACAACACACTCACCCACTCACCCACCCACTCACTCACCCACCCACTCACTCACCCACCCACTCGCCCACTCACTCACCCACCCACTCGCCCACTCACCCACTCACCACACTGCAGGTTACAACAACACACTCACTCACCAACTCACCCACCCACCCACTCACCACACTGGAGGTGACCCCCCTCTCTCTGCTTCTTCCCTCCCACTGCTCCACTTTGGAATTCCCCTCCCCTCGTCTCTTTCCAAGTTCTCATTAAACAAAGGAAGTCCACGTGGCTTGTGCTTCAAAGTGGTCATCGATGCGGTGCTAGTCTCCTGTTTACAGCACTGAGCCAATGGTGGACATTCCACATTCCTATGGCGGGGGGCGAGTCAGTCCTTGGGGCAGTCACCGTTGACTTCCCCACAAAGTGGTACGCACTTTATCGACCCCAGAGGGATGATGATTCAACCCCCCACCAGGATTTCAATTTGCAACGTTCCGCTCGCTCTACCACTGAAACCAACTTGCTCAATAACGAAAAGCAGAGCATGAATCATTATCTCTGACGACTTGAATAGTGCTGTTTGTTGCTAACCGTGGGTGTTTTTGGTCTTTGGGACTTTGTTAAGCAACGATGACAAGACGCAGACAATCGTTCGTAGCGCTGCTGATCTGCTGAATCGGCGTGTTTGCTGGTGCTGCTGCTGCGTTGGCAGTGGTACACAAACAGAAACAACAACAATAACAACAACAACAATAACAACAACAACTCAACACACTCGTCAAGAGCGCTGCTGCCTTCAAAGGATGAGCAACGCCATCTGCGACTATCCGGGCAGTGGCACGAGTAGAGAGACAGAGTGGACAATGAGGGTCTGAGACTTGTCTACATCATCCTCGCAACACAGACAGAGACACGAGTAGAGAGACAGAGTGGACAATGAGAGTCTGAGACGTTTCTACAGAGTCTGAGACGTGTCTACATCGCGAGCTCTCGGATGCGCTTCTGCGGCCGTCTGGAACGCTCCTCCGTCCGCTGTTCGGAAGCCACTGGAGCTTTCCCCTTTTAAATAATCTCGATTGAAAACTCATTTTTTCAGAACTGCTTTTCGTGTTTAGTTTGTTGTCCTGCCTCCCCTCGCATCTCCGATTAACGCGGTTGGCTACGTACGGCGTGAAAGAAGTTCAACATGCAGTAGATACGTAGAGAGGCCAGTAGAGAGAGTGGATAATAAGAGTTGTAGATTTTACTTGCTTACACTATGGGGGTCTGATAATAATTAGATTAATTAAAACAAACTGTGCTGACCGGTTATTATTTAATTAGAGTGTTAATTATTACGACTGGTAAGTAGCTATTAGTAGCTGATATATTGTTGATATATTATTGGAGGAATATTTCCGTCGTTGGAGATTCTGACCAAATCCTTTTACCCTGCTTTCAAAGAAGACAAATACAAAATCGGCGACGTTTCGGGCAATGGTCCTTCTTCACGGCACACGAATGAACATCCTTGTGGACTCGTCTAGTTTGTTGTTGTCCTCGTGAGGCCGCTGCGCTGCTGTTGACGTGGTGGGAGTTGATTCGTTCATTGCGCAACACTGCCAGCAGCAGCAGCGCCGATTCAATTCGTGGTGATGATGGTGGTGGTGAATCATGGTGGTGATTATGATGATGGTGGTGATCGTGGTGGTGATTATGATCATGGTGGTGATTATGATCATGGTAGTGGTGGTGAACATGGTGGTGATTATGGTGGTGATTATGATCATGGTGGTGGTGGTGATTATGATCATGGTGGTGGTGGTGATGGTGATGATGATGGTGGTAATGATGGTGGTAATGATGATGGTGGTGATGATGATCATGGTGGTGTTGACATTTGCGGTGATTTCTACAACGAGCGGCGCAGCGTGATTGACAATGGACCCGGGCATGGCCCGTTGCCATCACCACCATCATCACCACCACCACCACCATCATTATTACCACCATCACCACCATCACCACCACTCGCACACCGTGCCCACCCACCCACCCAGGCCGTTCCGCCCCACGCCGTCGCCACGCACCTGAGTCGGGCTGAGCCTCCACAGCCGCTAGCAGCAGCAGCAGCGACAGAGCCACCAGCAGCAGCAGCTGCAGCGCAGCAGCCATGGGAACAGCAGCCATGGCAGGCGCTGTGCGTGCCTCCTGGGGGCTCTCCTCCTCGTGCCGCCTCCTCCTCCTCGTCTCTCCGCAGCTCGATCTCTCCTCCGAGGCGAGGAGACACCGCGGGGTGACCGCAACTCCTCTCCCTGCCCCCCTCTCCCTGTGTGTGTGTGTGTCACCTCCCTCCGCCCTCCTCCTCCTCCTTCGACGCGCGCGCTCCGAGCTGCCACTCCGTCTGGGACGACACTCTGGAGGGTGACGTGGACTCTGCTGCCCACAGCGCGCTGCTCGCCGCGACCATCCCGGTCAGAGCCCCCCCTTCCCCCCTTCCCCCCTCATCCTCTCCGACTCACGATCCTCCTCCTCCTCCCCCGCCTCTTGCCAGGCTGCTGTGACCATCAGTGGAACGCGCAGCAGCCAGGAGGCTTGCGCGACCAATATCATCCACAATACGGGTTCTTGTTTGGGTTAGAGCGCGTACATATATCCATGTGTGTCGTTAGAGCCGTCACCACCCGGCACACAATGGGCAGGACGCACAAGATCAAGGGGCTCGCATAATGCGCGTTGATTCATTAACCCCCCCCCCCGCCACATCGCGCAAGAAGGCGCACAAGCGTGGTCACCACATCTACGCCTCGATTTAAAGAACTAGACGGGTGGACTTCTCCACAAATCTGCCTGTCGCCTGATGAAGCTAAATGTTGTGGCTTGTCTCTCCAACACACAACCGGTGGTGCTGTACGAGTGACGAATTGGCCACGTTCTGTTTACGTGACAACCCTTACTAGTTGGCTGTGTCGGGTGGTGGCGGGTTTAACGACACATTTATATAGTTACACGATCTAACCCAAAACAACCTCTATTATGGGTTCCTCCACCTTCTTCTGAACCTCCTCCCAATCCTCCTCCTCCCCACCATCTCCACCCCCTTCCATGGTGGTCACTGCATCGCGCGCTTTCAGATGCGCTTCTGCGGCCGTCTGGAACGCCCTGCCTGCCAATGGGCCTTACCTGGTAACATGGAAATTGTTACGTTCAGACTCTGCTGATGAGGCCCAGAATGTCGAAACTAAATGCACAACCACCACCATCACCATCATCATCATCACTGTCGCTGGCATCCCAAAGATCCCATTCTCAAAGCGCCCTACACGCACACAAGAGACAAAGGCGCCCCGTGCGGCCTTTAACAGACTGTTGGGGCAAGTGCTGTGAGCGCGCAGCGCCTGCAAGCACAGGCGCACACATGACCAGGCTCACACAAGTTCAACACCGGGTAGGGGTGACACGGCCTCAAACACAAACACAGCGGCCCTGAGTGTGAGTGCACGCGTTTATTGTGACAGTGGAAGATTCACATTTACAATTCCATCTTAGAGTTTGCTCACCAAATGGAAGAGAACGGGAACACGTCGTCAGACGGTTGGTAAGAACTCGGCTCGGAACCACGGAGATCGTGCCCCATCTGGCGTCGCGGTGGCTAGGAGATGTTAACTACCTCGCCTGGTCTACAGGAGGTCGTGGGTTCGACCCCGACCCTGACGCCTGCTGCTGTATATTTGGAGTTTGCGCGTCTCATCATCATCACGGTGGCTAGGAGATGTTAACTACCTCGCCTGGTCTACAGGAGGTCGTGGGTTCAACCCTGACCCTGACGCCTGCTGCTGTATATTTGGAGGCTGCGTGTCTCTCTCTCCCCGTGGTCGCGTGGACTTTTCTCCGGTTCCTCAGTGTTTCCCTGCACATTTAGAATCACCACGTTTAGAGTGTTTGGGCTGCTATACATTTAATTTGTGACAGCCAGTTCGCTTCTGAAAAAGAGCTACGTAGCTCAGTGGGCCTTACCTTGTAAAGTAAAAGTAAATAAAAATCTCAAGTTTTTGGGGCCACGAACTGCAGGTGACGTCACCACAGCGCTTGTGCCAGGCTAGGTGCACTTACTAATAAGAGGTGCAACTTGTAACGCCCGAAGAGAGAGGACGACTCGGAGGCGCGATGCACCACAGACAAGCCGCCACTGCCAACTGGTGCCCAATCTCTGCGCTCCTCTACATGTCAAGGTGTTATCGCAGCCAATCGATGAGTGTGTACACGTGGGAGGAAACCGGAGTAACCGGAGAAACACCACGCGTGCGAGGGGGAAACGCTCGATCCCACACAGACGACACAGGTTGAGTTCACATTGTTGCCTTCCTGCCTTCTGGCGAGCCAGGGTATACGGCTCCTCCTCGACACCATCTGTGTGTGACCCACCAACCCCTCGCTGCCTCGACAGTGCCGGGTGACAGGTAGCCACGTGCGTGGCCACCACCACCACCGCCACCACCGCCACCACCGCCACCACCGCCACCACCGCCACCACCACCACCACAACCACTATGAGGCCGTCAAGTGAAGTGTTGAAGGCTCGTTGCTGCAGGCCACGAGGCAGACCCAGGTGGTGTGGGGTTAACTCCCTGAGATCACTGACAGATGCACCATCTGTGCCTCCCCCACTGTGTCAACGATACGCAACAAAGACAAAGCTCCCCTGTATAGCCTTAACAGACCGTTGGGGCAAGTGCTGTTAGCTGTCAGCTATGAAAGCCGCAACGGCACACGAGGGGCTGGGTGGCCAGAACCACGCCCTGCCGCCTTTGCCTCCCGAGTGGCGATGCTTTTATGCACCGCACCAGGTGGAGTACCTGGTTCAGATAATGGTCACTGCTAGTCGTGAGCGGGAATCGAACTCGGGTCGCCAGGTTCGTAGCGCAGCGTGCTAACCGCTACACTGCCGCTCCCCAACGATACACACGCACGCACGTGCACACGCGCGCATGCACACACGCGTGTGGTTAGCGTCACGAAATGGAATGTTTTAATGAAGGAAGATTGGCAATGCTTTTGGCATCTCACGGAAAGATCTGATTCAGATTGTAGTGAGGCCACGTTACGCGGTTTTCGTACTGAAGTTGTTTTTTTCTTTTAACCTGGAATTTAAAAGGTCACCCATAAAATATCTACATTCGACACATTCGTTAAGAACACCGTGGCGGCCCTAAAAGGAAAAAAATATTATTTTTTATAGAATAAAAAATGCTACGTAACAAAAAAATATTGTAATTTTTTGTTATTTTATTTGAACCTATCTACAAAAAAAGTTTTGTTATTTTACTTGAACCTATCTACAAAAAAAAGTTTTGTTATTTTATATTGAACCTATCTACGTGACTTTACCGAAGGACCCAATAATATGAATTCCTGCAGTCACGAAAGATTTAAGTCAAGAACGTATTCTTGTTGTTATTTACGCTTATTTACCCGGGAGGCCTCGCCGAGTCTCAAGACTCTATCCAGGAGGAAGCTGCCGAACTTTCGCAGCAAAGTCCCAAGTTGCTATGATGTGTCATACCAGTTTGGTAATTTGCAGTAACTTCTATTCGCTTTTGATGTTTGACCAAGCCCAGTAATAATGCATGGGGGTTGTTGTTGTTGTTTGTTTAGCCATGCGTGGGAGCCGGAGAACCCAGATGAATCCAATGCAGACCAGGGGGAGAGAGAGAGGACATACGAACTCAACACGGACAAGATGCGCTTCTGTGGCCATCTGGAACGCTCTTCCTTCCGATGTAAATTAGGAAGTCACCGAGGCTAAACACTTTTAAATCATCCAGATTTAAAACTCACTTCTTTAAAACTGCGTGTTGTGTTTAATCTCTTGTCCTTATCCCGCACCTCCGATTAGCACGGTTGGCTATGTACGGCGCGAAAGAAGTTCAACTTACATACATACAAAGGTGCCCGAGATGGAAGTCGAACCGATGATTATTGCTGTGAGACGCGAGTGTTACTGCTGCATTTCACTGCTGCACGTAAAATATACGTGACGTTTCGGGCCGCTAAAAATCAGCTCAATATCTCAAGAGGCGCAATGCCACTGTGTGGTGAACACGAGACGCTGGTCCTGGATAAACAACGTCGCAAAGCGGCAGTCCTTAAAGAGCCGCCGGTTGCCGATCCTGCCCATGGTGAACTGGACTCCCATGGTGAACTGGACTCCCATGGTGAACTGGACTCCCATGGTGAACTGGACTCCCATGGTGAACTAGACTCCCATGATGAACTGGACTTCCATGGTAAACTGGACTCCGATGGTGAACTGAACTCCCATGGTGAACTGAACTCCCACGGTAAACTGGACTCCCATGGTGAACTGGACTCCCATGGTGAACTGGACTCCCATGGTGAACTGGACTCCCACGGTAAACTGAACTCCCATGGTGAACTGGACTCCCATGGTGAACTGGACTTCCACGGTAAACTGGACTCCCACGGTGAACTGGACTCCCATGGTGAACTGGACTCCCATGGTAAACTAGACTCCCATGGTGAACTGGACTTCCACGGTAAACTGGACTCCCACGGTAAACTGGACTCCCATGGTGAACTGGACTCCCATGGTGAACTGGACTCCCATGGTGAACTGGACTTCCATGGTGAACTCGACTCCCATGGTGAACTGTACTTCCATGGTGAACTGGACTCCCATGGTAAACTGGACTTCCATGGTGAACTAGACTCCCATGGTCAGGAGTCCGCAACCAAAACAACAAGAAGAGCGTTTCCCAACAAGTTGCGTATCATTTCGTGTCATTTATCTAATTGTTTTATTTTAAGGCCGCAGTGTTATTGACGAATGCCTTGACCTTGTAGTGAACCGTGCGTGTGTGTGCCGCTGCCAAGCGAGCAGCAGCAGCAGCGAACAACTCGATACAATCGCATGCAGTTTCTGGTGTAAATTTCAGTTTGCTATATTTTTTCTTTTCTTTCATAAGTTAATCATCTTTGTCACATCATACGGTAGTGGGGTCAACTGTGTACATCACATACACGGTCGACACTAATAGCTATTTGAGGTATAATCAGAGCAGAATGTCAGCCAAAGTAACAAAAAACTAGACACATTCCTTCATAACTATGTGGCCTTAAATGGTAAAATATATAAATAGATAATACTTCAGGTTATGGTCCTTCTTCATAGCACAAGCAGGGCCATTGCCCGAAACGTCGCCTATCGTGTGTATGTACTGGTCATGCCACAGTGTTATTGACGAATGTGTTGAGTTGTTGGTGTTTGTTAATTGTGCTTGTGCATGACTGCCCATGAAGCAGCGTGACCAAATCGTGAATTTCATTTCAGCCAGAGCCGTGCGGGGAGACTGGACTCCTGGGAAAATATTGCACGCGAAATGAAAACCGCGGGTGTGACGATTCTCCCGCGACGCTCTTCTCCGACCAACGATTCGATCAAGTGTAATAATAAAGTGTAATAATCGATGCACATCGTGGTTCAGTAAAGCGGCCTCGAGTGGCTGCTGGGGTCCACGTAAAACCCATCAGCGACGCAATGCAGCGCTGCACTATCGAACCGGAGCAAAGATCGTTGAAGCAAGCTTCATCACCCGGTATGGCTCAACATTCGGATGTTGCATCGCGACAACCACTGAGCTGGACCTTCAAGTGTAGAGAACAGAAAATGCACGTGACGTGTGGAAGATTCACGTCTTTTGTGTTCCCCTGCCACGCGTCGTGACGCCTCGACTTGTCCCGAGCCAACATTTGTCGCAGGAAATGTATTTGTTTGATATTGATTCGTGATATTGCACTATTTTCTATTCACCCCATAATGCGGTCGTCTTTGCGCCGATTTTTATTTGGTTGTTTGTTTTCTCTTTGATTTATATTTGCTTATGCTCTGATCTCATTTGCTGCAATGCCGTACTTACATTTTAGTTGTCCTCTTGTCGTGTTGGTGACCCAGGCTACCCTTGCAAATGAGACTCCTAGTCTCAAGTGTTCTCATCTGGCTAAACAAAATACACTGGCAGAAAAAAACTTCTCTAGCACAGGAACACCGCCCAAGTCGCAACTTTGTTTTCTTTGACCAGAGTGAGAACTCAAGAGACCAGAACAGAGTCTCATTGGGTGGAGTGACCTGGATCACCATAATGACAGTTCAGGACACGTGCATGCACATCCTCCTCACTTGTTACCAACTTTTCCCCACATGTAATAATCCACAGACGTAAAAAAAACTCACTTCTGCGTGAGCGACATGAATCACCAACCTGCAGAGCCAAACTCAACATAAACTTTAACTGCTTTTTGACATTTTCCATCAACAGACACTTCCATCGTGATCCATGTTTTGTCTTTGGGTTTGGTCACGTGGTGGCTTTATGCAAACATCCCTTGACATGAACTTTCTACCACCGAACAGGATTGTTACGCTTACAACGATATTACTGTACCGTATTGTGAGTGATAAAATATTGATCATATTCTGACCAATAACGCTTCCTCAGTGGTGGCTTCAGTCTTTTAAGACTGACTTCAATATCACTCGTTTTATCGGTCATAATATTACCATTACCTTGGCACGTATAAATAATATTCCCGTAAACGTAAACATCTTGTCGGGTGGTGGAGGGTAATTGATGAGAATGTTGGCTAAAACGACCTACGTGGCCTGCCCAAAAAAGAAACACGGATCATTTCAGTGGTTCAGAAAGCGCCACGTGTTTAAAAACTGCACTGCACCGCAGCACGCCGCCTGCAGCCATTTTGTAAAATACCCACACTGCCTTGCACAGCTGTGATGTCACTTCACACGCCGGAGTAGCCATATATGGCCCCGACCACGCCACAGACAATTGGCGAAGATCTTACATTATTTTAGCGATATTATACAAAGATATATATTAAATTGCAGATTAGCCTCGAACGACTTGTCGTAGCAATGCACGTATCAGTGTAAAAATACCTTTACGCAAACAAAATTGAGCTTATTCCCCTCGCTCCCCCACCGGCACAATACTGTAAACAATACGTCACGATATTTACCATGTTTTATGTGATGGAGTATATGTAAACAACACAACGTAACATTGTGCATCGCTTTACACACAAAGACACACAAATTTGGTTACGTTTCATAACGGCATGCGGGACCCTCCACACACAAACATTCCTCCCCACTGAGTTTTTGTTTGTTGTTGCGTAGAACCGGCAACATTCCTGCGCTACTGATAACGGGAATGGATCTCGTTAATCTTTAACATTCAAACACTACACACAGCCATCACAAGCATGACCAGAACCACCACCGTCGTTACCCGAAGCCTTATAAAACGTGCCTTTGGGCATGGCACAAAATAATCATCAGCGTCGTTCTGGAAATTATGAGTCGTGGAATAAATATGCAGAAAATGATTACGCCTCCTTCCCATATCTGTCCCTCCGCGTAGAATAACACAAGTTTAAATATATGTTTGGGTAACACACTTTTAATCGACCACACGGCCTTCTGGAAGAGAATGACTTCAGCAAGCATTGGTTCAACGAGAGCAAACCTCCGGAAGGGTTTTGACGCTGTGAGTGTCTCGTCAGCAACAGTTGGGCTCGCTTGAACCAAAGCCTGATGAACTGCCAAGATGGTTAGAGGCACAGAGCCTCTCAGTTCGAGGTGGGTTCTCGGGGCACGGCTCTTTGTACTTCGAATACGTACTTTAAAAACGCCCGAGCGTGTGCCCGAGCGTGGCCTTTTCACTTTCGTGCGTACGGTGAACTTCTCTCGCACCACCAACCGTGCTCATCGGAGGTGCGCGGCCAGGACATCGAACTCCACATCGAACTCCACAACACCGAAACACGCAACAGCAACAACGGAGGCCAGTAGGTGGCCTCGTCCCGTACGGAGGAGGGCTTCAGACTGAGATTGCCCACTTTCAAGCAGGGACAAACGATGTCTCGTGACTGGTACAATCCTCACGCATATCGGTGTTCCACGTAAAAATGCCATCGTTTTCCGCGATATATATTTTTTATGACATGGCCATGCCCGATGGATTTTTTTGTTTTATTAGACTCTAACACCACCACCGCATCGTCGTCGTCGTCGTCACTGTTCTAATGCGCTTTGTATAAAATCTCACAAAATCACAGTGGCCCCCGAGTTTAACGCGGTCACGATGCCGTCCTAAAGAGTTCCTCGTTAAGCGAGGAATTACCATAACGCGAGCTCAGGCGTGCGCGTTGTCTCGCTCAAGAGGGAAGATTTAACATCCAGGGGAGAAATAAATCACAAGGTGTCATTCACGGTGACATACGACAGGGATGCTGTGCGTGTCAAGATGACATCCCAAATCTGCGTGCACATTCCTGCACACAGCCCTTGTGATGATGGCAACCGGCTATTTATGATGTCGATGAACATAACACGTGCAAGATTCACAATTAAGTTTTTGTTGTGTGAGGCCGCGTGACGATCCAACCAAGTTTGTGTGCGTTAGGAACCCTCCACCACCCGACACAGCCGAACAAATTAAACGTTGAAGGCTGAAGGGCAATTGTCAAGAACATATTTATCAATTATTCGTCAACTTAGCCGGTGAGTGAGCTGAAACGATAATTATTGAGTGAGCTGATACGATCATAATTGTCGTGAAACGTTTGTGCACGCGACAATTACATTTGTTGGACTGTGTCGGGTGGCAACGGGTGTTGACAACACGGGATATGTCAGCTCATTACGAGGCATCACCCAAAGATCGATGACACGCATCCGTGATATTGGCCGTGAAAACCCACGTGGTAAGTGAACCATATATCACCTACTCATATCCGTGGTTCTTTCGGTAAAGTCACGTAGAAGGGAAATAATAAAATAATAAAAATAAAACAATAAAATTCTCTGTCACCTGTGCGAGAAGACCGCTCACAGCTCTGCTGATGTTGTGCAAATTCAACGACGAGTGTCAAGTTCACCTGGCTCCTTGTTCCAGGCACGGGAAGAGGGAAACAAAGTACGAAGAGGTTTGAGAGACAATAGAAGCGGTTCATCTACGTCCCGTGGTATTCATTCCTTAACCCACCTCGATCTGTCAGTCGTGCGGATGTGACAGACCACGCGTTCCCCGCAGACTCGCATATCGGCGGCACAGACATCAGGCTCGGCCCGGCACAAAGACCCGCGCCGCTCTTCCCGAAGGAGCGTAGAGCATCGCCATGCGGAGCGAAGCCGCCAGTGCGATTGAATCGTTCTCGAACGCGCAAAGACGGGAATGGGTTTTGTCTTAACAAATAAAATATATATGTACAGTATATGTTTGGGCAAATCAAATTACCATCACACAAAATAATACTTTAATAATAACAACAGCAACGTCACTTGTATGTACAATATGTATTACGCGTCCGTGTGGTGTATTTTATGGTTAAATAATACTTGTAATAAATAGAGAACCCGTAATATCAGGCAGCCCGGCAGCTATTTCTTTAACAGGCTACACCCTGCAGATGAGACCCAGAAAGTTCAAACTGGTCCAGTGTTTCGTCTTCTCAAACGATGATGGTGAAAAAATGCGAACGGAAAGCCAAGAGATGGACTACAATGTTGAGTTGACCTTTACGCTGAAGCGTAGAAATGTTTCCTGGGAGGCTGTGACACAGCCCCGTTCCCTCTGTCCGCCTCACCCACATTTCAATCGCCATCATCACTCCTCCGGGAGGGGGGGGGACGATAAAACTAGTACCACTTTGCGGGGGAACTCAACGGTGGTCGTCTGATGGGACGGACTCCTCGCCCTCGCGACAGGAATGTGTAATTTCCACCACTTGCTCTGCAGGACTGTAAACAGGGCACAAGCACCAATGCTCGTTCGAGCAGGTAGTGGCTTTGACTTGACTGGGGCTAAGGGATCGCCAATAAAACGCTCAATTCCTCGCACCCAACTCGCCCTGAGACCCGGTGACGGAGCGTGCGTGAACAAGCTTCACGGACAAATGCGGCCGTGGCATTATACCGTACACATCTCCCAAGGGGAGGAAAACCATCAAACAAAGAGAACAACAATAAGTTAGCCGGCGGCTTGCGTGCAAGCATCTTAAAAATCGCCAACCGCGATCGCGGCTATTTTGAGACCAGATCGCAACGACTAAAATACCGGTGACGAGAACGTCGGCGCCAAATTGGGCCAAGCGACGGGAGCTAAATGCGTCGACCCGCCCAAAAATGTTTCCAGTTTACGGAAGCGCTCCAGGCGAGGGTGCACATTCGTTGTTTCACAAAACACGCGGCGGCGAGCGAGCGAGCGAGGGTGGCGCCCTCCCCATCCAGTGTCCGCACAATCGCGAATCAATTCCCACCGCCGGACTTCTCCGCGTTACAAAACGCGCTGACCAATCAGGCGGCTCGCGGTCGGAAGGTCGTGAGTTCAAATCCTGCTTCGGTGGGGAAGGAGGAGGGGGGGGACGTTGACTCAGCCCATCAGCTCTCCGGGGTCGATAAAAACGAGTACCGCTCTGTGGGAGAAGTCAACAGCGGTCGTCCTATGGATAGAATCTGACCCACCATACGACTGTGGAATTTCCACCACTGGATCTGCAGGGCTGTAAACGGGAGAAAAGCGCCGTTTCCCCACCCCCGTATGTTAAACAAAATGTTGGGGGTTACGTGTTATCACGCGGTATGTGTGAATTTGAACCAGTTCTGGTCCGCCCCTAGGTTGATTCAGCCTTAATTGAGTATCCAGTGTGGTGTGGAGAGACAATGGCGTCACGGGCTTAGTGTTTGCCACCCACAGACGCGTGCGCCGTGCCGGCCTTCACAGGTGCTCGCTCGCTGCCAGCACTTGCCCCAAAATCCTATCAACGCTATACGGGGGGGGGGGGGGGGATATTTGTCCTGTGACAATATTTATAATAACTTGATTGGCTGCAAGGTGTAAACGTTTGGGGCGAGTCTTACTTTCCTGCGTGCGTCTCATAACCCTGAGCATACGGTAATGTCGCACTGGGGGCCTTTGTTACGAAGTGTAAACAAACGCCACCCTGTTGCCACCGCGCCCCGTGATTGCACCTGCAAGGTGTAAAGAAAAACGCAAAACGAATACCGATTTGGTAAACACGGTTCAGTCACCTCCTGTAGGACTCCACCAAACCTCACCCTACCACACAATCCTTCCCAAGAGCATTCACGCGCAGATTATCGCACACAGGCCCCGGCCTTCGGGGTGAGCTTCCAGGAGCGGCCACCTAGGCCACCGACGGAGCATTGTTTGTGATTAGTCCCGGGGTGGGCAACGTCTTTCCTTCCCTACGGCCGAATGGGACTTTCAATTGCCTTTGGCGCGCTAACAACTGCAGCCGCCATTCACTTGTGCCAGGCCAGGTGCACTTTGAGGCTACGTGACGAGTGGAAGGGCTCGCTGCTGACATGTCACGGGACAGACCCAGGTGCCATGGGTTGCCTGACCGAGATGACCGCTCAATTAACCACCTGTGCCCCCTACTGTGTCAATTTGCTGCGTTTTATGAACCTGGCGCTCTATCCTTTGGATCACTTCCACCGGGAGCCGCATTCTTTTCTTGCCCAAGGCTCCGTGACACGTCGAGACCGGGCCTGACCGTACCCTTTGGGTAGCACCGTGCGGGACAAGTGCCCAGCGGTCAGAGCCGTGCCCGTCACGGCAACGTGGAATTGACACCGCCGCCTCGGGGCTGCGAGCAGGAGATGAGCGCCGCTGCCCCCGTGCTCGCCCGGGCCGGGAATCGCTGTCATTGAACTCCGATGGAATCCTACAGGACGATTTGTTTTTTTTCGCGTGATTGTCAGGACAGCGTTTGACAAAAGCAGTGCTCTGCGGCGGTTTAAAAATGCGTACGTACGCACGTACGTACACGATACACGCTTCAGTGTTTTCAATAAAAATCCCGCGCGCGTTAGTGAGCGCGACGGTGCCACGACAGACCATCCTGTCTTCGTCGCAACAGCAGTGCGGCTGGTGCTTTTTTGTGCCTCCGCTGACGACCGACGACGCAACCCTGCGTTTGGCGACGCGACGTCACGGCTCGCCGATCTTTCACCGTGCGCGCGCCACATCACATCCCTTTCGTGTAAAGTCACGGACGGAAAATAAAAAAAAACACAAATCGCGATGTCCAGACGGACGCGACGTAAGCCAAGTCTTGGCCTTGTTCTGCAACGTTGACCATCGGCCCGCAGGACCGTTATCAACAGAGCTGACGTATCGTGTAAAAAATAAAATGTAAAATAAGAATAATAAACTTTCACGGAGGCAAGTGCAGCTGCTCCCTGGAGGAATCCCAATGAGATGCGTCGCCCCTTCCTTCCTCGTACACGCACGGCGTCCGTGCGTCCGTCCGTCGGCAGTCGTGCGCGCTCCTTGGTGGTTCCCTTCAGGCAGCCGTGCCGCGGCTCTCACACTTCGCTGACCTGCGCGTGTTTGCTCAGCTCCTTGATGCCGTGCAGTATCCTCTTGATGTGTCCAATCTTCGTAACTCCCAGGTCCTGCGTCGGGAAACACGAACGTGTGCGTGAGTGTGCCTGTGTGTGTGTGTGTACCTGTGTGTGTGTGTGTGTGTACCTGTGTGTGTGTGTGTACCTGTGTGTGTGTGTGTGTACCTGTGTGTGTGTGTGTACCTGTGTGTGTGCCTGTGTGTGTGTGTGTACCTGTGTGTGTGTGTACCTGTGTGTGTGCCTGTGTGTGTGTGTGTGCATGTGCTGTGACGGCCTTCAGAGCTGCTCGCTAACGGCACTTGCCCCAACAGTCTGTTAAGGCTACACGCGGGATCTCTGTCTGTTGGGTGACACCGTGTGTTGTATATTGGGGAGCGGTAGGGTAACGGTTAGCACGTTGCGTGACGGCCCGAGTTTGATTCCCGCTCACGGCCAATGCCTGTGACTATGATCTGAACCGGTCCTGGGCCTCCCCTAGGTCGACTCAGCCTCAAATGAGTACCTGGTGGAGTGTGTAAACATCGCCACTGGGGAGACAAAGGCGGCCGGGCGCGGTACTGGTCACCCACCTCCTCGTGCGCTGTGGCAGCCTTCATAGGTGCTACTCGCTAACAACATTCCCCCCCAAAAGTCTGTTAAGGCTACACGGGGGGATCTTTGTCTTTGGGGCCGTCCATAAATGACGTCACGCACCTAGGGGGGAGGGTCAGACATTTGTGACGATGTGTGACGAGGGGGGGGGGGGGTTGAGAAATGTGACGTCCCATCAAAATGTGCAACTTTAAATAAATATAGACAACACGTTCTACTTAATTAAATAGACAGTGCCACATTAAATACACACGACAATGACAATAGTTTAAAACGATTTGAAGCGTGTTTTATATTTTTGGGAGGGGGGGGGGGCAGAGCTTTGTGACGTCATATTTGAGGGGAGGGGTCTGACTTTTTGTGACGCCGTGTGACGAAGGGGGGGGGGGGGGGTCAAAAATCGTCCAAAATTGCGTGACGTCATTTATGGACGATCCTTTGGGGATTCGAGTTCGATTCCTGCTCACGGCCAACGCCATTGACGATTATCTGAGAACCAGTTCTGGGCCTCCCCAAGGTTGACTCGGCCTCTAATGAGTACCTGGTGTGGCCAGGTGTGGTGCTGTCCAGACAAAGAGACTCAAATACCCACACAAAAATACCTATAGACTCACACAGAGACACACAGACTTGTGCAGAGACTCCAGATTCACACAGACACCCATAGACTCACACAGAGACACACAGACTTGTGCAGAGACTCCAGATTCACACAGACACCCATAGACGAGCACAGGGACGCACCGACTCACAATAGAGACCCCGAATATGCAAAATGGCTGAATAGAACAGATTTTCTACAATATCTGTAAAAATATCTTTCAAATGGGCCTTTTTTATTTTGAACACACTGGATGGTGCTCTGCATGATTATGATTAATGTTGTTGTCGTTTGCCCAAGAAAGCCTCAGTGAGTCTCAAGACCAGTTTTCAGGAGGGTCCTGCTCAGATTTCGCAGACAGGGGGTGGACGCTCGCTGTCGGGTTCCTCAATGGAGGCATCTGGCGGGGTCATTTTTCAAATGCGGCCGATTTTTGATTGTGACTGCGATGCATTTAAACAGCTCGGCGAAGTGAATTTGTTGAACCAGGTGAGGGCTAGAGAGGATAGTCTCGCACGAGTGACCACGTGCATTGCTCTGTCAGTCAGGGGTGATGATTGCTGCTACGTGTAATCCCAATTGAGTATTTTGTTAATTTGACAATTACGACGATTTTTTTGTATTTTACCCGGTAAGGCCCCACCGAGCTGCGACGTAGTTCTTGTTCAGAAGCGACCTGGCCATCACACATGGTAGCTCAACGAAGCGGCTGATCACCTGGACATTCAGAGCAGCCAAATAACACCAAAGCGCAGCTCGGTTCTGAACGTGGAGGGATACACCAAATATACAGCAGCGGGCGTCAGGGCCGGGATCGAACCCACGACCTCCTGCACACCAGGCGAGGTAGTCAACATCTCCTCGCCACCACGGCACCCTCGCAATGGCCGTCACGTGATCTTGAGCGAAGTGCCCGGCTCGTAGCGGCCGCCGTCGTTTCCTACGGCGAACTCTACCGCTCGGCCACGTCGCCCCCTGCTGCACGAGTTCCGATCCTCGGAGATCGGGGGGAGGGGGGGGAGGGGGGGGGTTGGAACCCGGACCCCAGCCCCGGTGTTCGGCCCCGGCGCCCGCGGACGAACCTTGAGGTCGCGGCGGTCGAGCTGCAGCAGCTCGGGCCCGCGGATGTCGTTGCGGCCGAAGGCGTCGCGATACTCGTCGAGACCCAGCCTCTCCAGCCAGCCGCCCACCTCCTCCGCGCACCACAAGTGCACTGCGGACACACGCACGCACGTGTGTGTGAGGCGTGTGTGTGTGTGAGGCGTGTGTGTGTGTGTGTGAGGCGTGTGTGTGTGTGTGTGAGGCGTGTGTGTGTGTGTGTGAGGCGTGTGTGTGTGTGTGTGAGGCGTGTGTGTGTGTGAGGCGTGTGTGTGTGTGAGGCGTGTGTGTGTGTGTGAGGCGTGTGTGTGTGTGAGGTGTGTGTGTGAGGCGTGTGTGTGTGAGGCGTGTGTGTGTGTGAGGCGTGTGTGTGTGTGAGGCGTGTGTGTGTGTGAGGCGTGTGTGTGTGTGAGGCGTGTGTGTGTGAGGCGTGTGTGTGTGAGGCGTGTGTGTGTGTGAGGCGTGTGTGTGTGTGAGGCGTGTGTGTGTGTGTGAGGCGTGTGTGTGTGAGGCGTGTGTGTGTGTGAGGCGTGTGTGTGTGTGAGGCGTGTGTGTGTGTGAGGCGTGTGTGTGTGTGAGGCGTGTGAGGTGTGTGTGAGGTGTGAAGATGTGAGGTGTGTGTGTGAGGCGTGTGTGTGTGAGGCGTGTGTGTGAGGCGTGTGTGTGAGGCGTGTGTGTGAGGCGTGTGTGTGTGAGGCGTGTGTGTGTGTGTGTGAGGTGTGTGTGAGGTGTGTGTGTGTGTGAGGCGTGTGTGTGTGAGGCGTGTGTGTGAGGCGTGTGTGTGTGTGAGGCGTGTGTGTGTGTGAGGCGTGTGTGTGTGTGAGGCGTGTGTGTGGGGAGTGGTAGTGTAGCGGTTTGCGCGCTACGAACCCGGCGACCCGAGTTCGATTCCCCGCTCACGGCCAACACCGGTGACGATTATCTGAACAGGGCCTGGGCCTCCCCAAGGTAGACTCGGCCTTAAACGAGTCCATGGGGCAGCACCGGGGAGATGATGATGGCCAGGCGTGGTGTCGGCCACACACCTCCTAGTCTGCCGCGTCAGCCTTAATAGGTGCTCGCTAACAGTGCTTGACACAAACAGTCTGTTCAGGCTGATATTTGTGTATTTTGCAGTGGGGAGTGTTGGCACAGTAGTGACCGCACCATTATACGAAAGAAGAAGAAGATCTGTATGTTGAACATTTTCTACGTACGTATATTGAACTTTTATGTACGTATATTCAACTTCTTCTATACATGTACGTTGAACTTCTTTGGCACCGTACGTAGCCTACCGTGCTAATCGGAGGTGCGGGGGAAGGACAACAAACTAAACACGCAAAACAGTTCTAATTAAAAGAGTTTGTCAATCTTGATGATTTCAAAGTTCATGGCTCCAGTGGCTTCCACATAATCGGAAGGAAGAGCGTTCCAGACGGCCGCAGAAGCGCGTCTGAGAGCCCCTCGCGAAGCGGCGACTGCCGTCTTTGTCCGATGGCTACGAACCCACGGAGACTCCGCACTGCGATGCCAGTGACCATCGCGTGGAAATGTATTGCACGCAAACACTCCCTAAACGCGTGGTGATGTTGATTATAAATGTGGATGGAAAAACAGGAGGACCCGGAGAAAAATCCACGCGACCACACGGGGCAGAGATACACGAAAACTACAAATATACAGCAGCAGGCGTCCGGGTCGGGATCGAACCCTCGACCTCCTGTACACCAGGCGAGGGAGTTAACGTCTCAGCAAAGTCAGAATCGGGCTCAGGGCTCGTCGATCCTGCCTCTCGTGGAGTGGCAGGCTGCTCGTCCACGCGTGAAGAAGGCCACTGCCCCGAATGTCGCCTATGGTATGTTCATCCTTTGAAGGATTGTTGATGATGATGATGTTGTTGTTTGTGCTCCACTGGCAATGCAGCAGCAACTGAGGATTCTTCACGCATTACAAATTAATAAAAGACCGACATTTATTTCAAAAGATAATTCATGCACTGATTAATGTTAATGGCAGTCGGTTTGAACATTTGTTAAAAATGTTAAAATACGTCACGTTAACCCCCTGTGATTTGCCAATCGGCCGCCAAACGATGAACGATTTAATTTGTCTGAGGAGCGACCGAACGGAAGTCGGTGGACACGTTTGTTTTGTTTCACGTCGGAGCGAGGATGCGGGGGTGCGCTGGGGTTTGTTGACGCGGTTTGTTGGCACAGGCGTCTGGCGAAGTGACTCAGACGCGCTGGCTGGGCGCGAGCGAGACAGCCCCACCCAGCAGCACGGCGCCTGATCGTCCCTTGCGGCTTTGACGGCGTCTGTCCGTCCAGCCCCAACACAGGGCGCCCTCTGTGCTCACGGCCACGTGGAACGGACAGCCGCTCGGCCAGCAACACACACGAGTGCGAGTTCATGGGCGCGGTGACCTTCCGGGAGTTTGTCATTTCAGTAGCAAGGGTTTGTGGACTGGCAAGCTGTGGATGGGGTTCAACATTCGTCGTCTCTCATCAGCCCCGTGAGGCTTGCTTGGATCAATACTGGTGAACTGCCCGATGCTTAGAGGCATAGGCTGGTCTTGACATCCAGTGTCCCATCAGCAGAGTGAGGTCTGCTGGAATTCAAGCCGGTGAACTGCCGGTTCCCTACTCCCCTTACGATAATGGGGGTCAGAGTTCGACGCAAAATTACAAAATACACAAACTCAAATTAATCATTAGGATCCTTGCCGAGAATATACATAACACAATAAATGACGGGATGCTTAATTTAAGAACAATAATGAACGTGCCTTGCTGTGCAGTTGTGGCCGTGGTGGAGCATGGGGCCACGGTAGTGAGATGTTAACTCCCTCGCCTGGTGTGCAGGAGGTCGTGGGCTCGACCCTGACGCCTGCTGCTGTGTATTTGGAGTTTGCGGTGTTTCTCTCTCCCCGTGGTCGCGTGGATTTTTCTCGGGGTCCTCCGCTTTTTCCGTCCACATTTAGAATCGTGCGTTTACGAGTATTTGGCTGCTATACATTTGCACGTGATAAGCCACTTCGTTGAGCTATCATTTGTGATAGCCAGGTCGCTTGTGAAACAGAGCTATACAGCTCAGTGGGCCTGACCTGGAAAAATACAAATGTGTTCTCAATGAAATAGTTGAGTATACAGCGTAGTGGGGTACGTCCTCCAAATTGCTATAACTGCTTTCTTTGTGTGCGTGTGTGTGTGTGCCCATGGCAACCACGTGAAGTTGCGTGACACTGCGTGTTGTATGATGAGGAGCGGTGGCGTAGCGGTTCGCCCGCTGCGCTACGATCTCAGCGACCCGAGTTTGATTCCCGTTCACGTCCATCACCAGTGGCGTTTGTCTGAACCGGTCTTGGGCCTCCTCTAGGTTTACTCGGCCTCAAATGAGTACCTGGTGCGATGCGTAAAATCAACTTTGCCACTGAAGAGAAAAAGGTGCTGGTCACCCACCCTCTCATGTGCCGTGCCGGTCTTCATAGGCGCTACTCGCTAACGGCACTTGCCCCAACAGCCTGTTAAGGCTACACGGGGGATCTTTGTCTTTGTACTTTCGTGCGGAATGGCCTGGCCCACCGCTGCGTTCAGTCCCCATGAGTGGCAGCGGCCGTCCGCCCCCCACGTTCCACCCGCCGCATCCACCCACACGGCTCCCGTCGCAAAACGCGATGCCCGTTGACGGCGCGGGAGTTCTTGTTGTTGTTGTTGTTATAAAGTTTGACGCGAAGCGGTGTCGTTGTCGCTTTGCGTAATGACAGCGGCTCGTAACCTTGCAGTGGCGAGGACGGCCGCGGGCGACGACGTCAAAGAACTGCCGCTGAATTCACTTCCGTAGGCACATTTCCCGTCGAGGATCTTGAGGGGTCCGGGGGGAGGTTTTGGGATAAATGTGGCCTTCGCGGAGATAACGGGGTTTTATTTATCTTAAGAAAACGGATATCGCCGTGGCATCGTACCCCCTGGATGTCGAGAACACCAAACAGGCCTCACCCATTCAGGAATTACAATCCGACATCGGCTCGACGTGCGTGGGCTGAAACGGTGGCGACACGTTGCTTCTAGACGCTCACTGCAACACGTCTGAACGCTCTTCCTTCCGATATTAGCAGTCACTTTTAAATCTGGATTGAAAACTCATTTCTTTAGAACTGCTTTCTCTGTTTAGTCTGTTGTCCTTCCCCCGCACCTACGATTAGCACGGTTGGCTATGTACGATGCAAGAAGCTCAAGATACATACCCATAATGCACTGTGCCAGCAACTTTTGATAATTTCGATTTCAATGCAAATTAGTATGTTAGTTTTATATATTTCATGATTGAAGAGGTTGCCTGCAACTCAACAGCTACCAGGAGGTGACCGTTCATATACCCATTTAAAAACCGGGTGGGGGGGGGGGGGCACTGTGTGGGGACGGCGGTGGTACCGGGCACGGCGACGCCGGCGCGCGAGTCCCGGGCTCGCAGGTTCTTGTCGCGCTTGAACTTGGGCACGAGGCGGAACTTGGCGCTGCGCCCCGTCCACTTGGAGTACTCCATCGCGTGGATCTGTCACAGTCGCAACGCCGTCGTCATCATCGCCACCATCCTCAGGCGTGATCTGTCCTCTGCTCGATAAAAACAAATTTCTGCTTTTTGTGTTTAGTTTGTTGTCCTTCCCCCACACCTCCAATTAGCACGTTTGCCTATGTACGGTGCCAAAGAAGCTCAACATACATACATACAACATACATATACAGAAGAAGTTCAATATACGTACATCATAGAAGTTCAACATAGGTATGTAGAAAAAGCTCAACATACAGATCTTCTTTTTCTTTCGTATGGCTGCTGTAGATGCAGAGCAATAACTACAATGTCACATTCAGGTGGTCAAGCCAGCAGATAACTGTGTCAAGAGTAGGGGATCAGTGTGTCGCTGTGATGTCTCCTTCGTATTTGTTGATGAGGCATTGCGTCGTTATACGTTGTACGATCTGTTCTGGATGACAACAGTGGCACAGATGAAGGCCTTTCGGTGATGAATGGTGGTTCAGACAATATGAGAATGATTGATACGATTGCAAGGTTTAAAACATGTTCATTTAATTATGCGTCTTAATGTATATTTGTTCTTTATTTGTTTGAGTCGTGCATTCTTAAATGTATGTATGAGTTTGTGATGCTGCGCTAAGTTAAAAAATATCTAAGTCGGAGCGATCCAGTTGCCTGGCCAAAGAGTGGCCTGTGAATTCTAAAACTCAATAAATAAATACAAATTGCCACCTCTCGCGGGCCTTGCGATGAAACAATCCATCTAGCTCCTCCACGTGAGCTGATTTTACATCTACCCAGTAAACAGGCCCACGTTGACCCAACGTTGGCATGTGGTTGGAATCACAGGGCCTACGTCGACCCAACGTTGATCCAACGTTGGCCGAACGGTTCCATGCTGGCTGGGTACCCTCCGTGGTGCATGCACTCTCGCGTGCGTTCCCTCCTTCGGCTGTCACTCTATCCTTAGTCTCCACCACCAGCCATCATCGTCACCAACTCCTACCAGCCATCTATCGAATTTAACCGCGCTGCGGCATCTATCTAAGTCTATGAGTTTCTATGTGAGTCTATGGGTCTGTATTTGAAACTATGGGTCTCTATGTGAGTCTATGAGTTTCTATGTGAGTCTATGGGTCTGTATTTTAAACTATGGGACTCTATGTGAGTCTATGAGTTTCTATGTGAGTCTATAGGTCTGTATTTGAAACTATGGGTCTCTATGTAAGTCTATGAGTTTCTATGTGAGTCTATGGGTCTGTATTTTAAACTATGGGACTCTATGTGAGTCTATGGGTCTGTATTTTAAACTATGTGACTCTATGTGAGTCTATGGGTCTGTATTTGAGAGTCATTGGTGACAGGGCTAAGACCATCAACTCGACGCGCTCAACCCAGATCTCAGCGTTAACGGTTGGGATGACCTCTGACCCCTGTGGTTGAGATGACCTATGACCCACGAGGTTGAGATGACCTCTGACCCACGAGGTTGAGATGATCTCTGACGAACGAGGTTGAGATGACCTCTGACCCACGCAGTCGAGGTGACCCCTGACCCACGCGGTCGAGACGACCTCTGACCCACGCGGGCGTAACGCTCGACGCACCTCCCCATCGCTGGGCTGGGCCATGTGACGCAGCCAGGGGATGTCCGCGATGCGCCGCAGCTCCAGGTCGACGGCCGCCAGCGCCGCGTGCAGCGAGTCCTCCTGCTCGCGCTCCAGCTGCTGCTCGTGGGGGCACAGGAACAAAGGCAAGGGGACGCCCCCCGACAGAAGTTCTACGCGAATACACACATCGCTGTACAGTTCAATATTTCTGTCATTCGTCCGGAGATCCTCCCAACCCTCCACAGGATCCCGTCACGAAGGACTCACGAGGGAGAGCTTGCCGGAGAGCAGCAGCTCCGTCTCGCCGTGCAGAGCCTTCACGTTGTTTACAGAGTCCATCACCAGGTGCCGAGCCAAGCCCTGCGAGCAAGTGGGGTGAGGAACAGGGGAGAGCATCACCACCATCACCGCCATCACCACCATCATCGTCATCATCGTCGTCGACAATTATCAAAATGGGACCACAGGGTTTGGGTAAATGTTGGTGCCAGTTCTGTCTGCCTTCCTGCCTGCCTGTGCGCCTTGCAACCTGAGCAGTTTTGAGAACAACAACAATTTTCATTCTACCAGGTGACGTCACCGCCACTTAGTGGCAGCTGTTGTGCGTATCTTTGTCCACGAACTGTCTGTGTCACTCTAAGGAGGTCATCATTTGTCAACTTGGGGGTGGAACAATGATTGCGTCAATTACAGTTCAAGACACACCCCAAAAACTTCAGAGATTTTTTTGTTCACTATTTTAATTTTACCGGGAAAGGCCCACTGAGCTTTATAGCTCTTTTTCACAAGCGATCTGACTATCACTAATGATAGCTCAACTCATTGTGTGGGAAGTTTTCAGTAGCACAGAGGACCCGGAGAAATATCCACGGGGGGAGAGAGACGCAAACTCCAAATATACAGCAGGCGTCATCAGGGTCGAGATCGAAAACACGACCCTCCTGCATACCAGGCGAGGGAGTTAACATCTCATAGCCACCGTGGCGCAGTGGGTGGGGCTACCTGAATAGTGGGCGGGGCTACCTGAGCAGTGGGCGGGGTTACCGATATAGGGGGAGGGGCTACCAGAATAGTGGGCGGGGCTACCTGAATAGTGGGCGGGGCTACCTGAGCAGTGGACGGGGCTACCTGAGCAGTGGGCGGGGCTACCTGAGCAATGGGCGGGGCTACCTGGGCAGTGGGCGGGGCTACCTGAATAGTGGGCGGGGCTGAGTAGCAGGTGGGGGGGTACTGGCAGAGGCGGCCCGCTCACCCCCACGAGTTCCCGGCTGAGCCTCCGGGAGACGCGGGGAGCTTTCTACTCACGGAGGATCGCTTGGGCTTGCCGTAGAGGGCGTCGAGCGCGTGTGCGCTGGCGTTGACGGCGTGCGCCAGCTCCTGCTCCACGCTGCTGTGGCCCTCGGCCGCCTCCCTGATCCTGGGGGCGGCGGCGGTGGCGACAGAGACACCACGAGTGTCGGATTATTTGACCAGGTAAGGCCCAATTTTTCAGGAGCGAACTGGCTATCGCAAACGAAGTGGTATATCACGTGGACATTTATAGCGGCCAAACACTCTGAACGCATGTTTATAAACGTGGAGGGAAAAACCGGAGGACCTGGAGAAAAATGCACGTGACCACGGAGAGAGATATGTAGACTCAAAATATACAAGCATCGGGGTTGGGATCGAACCCACGACCCCTGTATACCAGGCGAGGTAGTCAACATCTCGCAACTGCGGCATATTGCCGGTGCTCTCTCGATGTCCGGGCCGCCAGGGGGTCCTCACGCGTGAATGAGGGCGGCGGCGGCGCAGGCGAACGCCTCGATCCGATTGGCCTCCTCCGCCATGATGACCTCCGACGGCGGCGTGGCCTGCAGCAGTGCATGCTGGGAGTGCGGGCGAGGCAGCTCGTACTTCTGCTTGTCCTCCCACGACTTGAGCGTGCTCTCGAAGGCCTGCCATCACCGCCGCACAACAACAAAGATCCCACCCCCAGCGGAAGCCTTCATAGCCTGCTCAGACAAGAGCCGTTAGAGAGCACCTATGAAGGCCGGCACAACACGTGGCGGGCTGGTGTTCCATGCAACGCGCCTGGCTGGCTTTGTCTCCTCGTGACTACCGTGGTGGTGGTGGCGGCGGTGGTGAAGTCTCGGTCATGGTGGCGGTCGTGTAAGTGTCGGTGGCTATTGACGTCGCAGCTGTGGCAGTGGTGGTGGCGGTGGTATCAGTGGCGAAGTTTTAATGGCGCCCCTCACCCGGTCGCGCGTCAGCATCTGCGCCCGGTTCTTGTGGGTGATCTTGATGTATCCCGGCGGCTGGATCCAGGCCTCTCCATCCACCTGCACGGGCATCCCCTCCTCCCCCAGGATCGTGATCTTCACCGTGCGGCACTGCGGCCGTCGCACACGAAGACACGTGATCACTTGCGTCATCACAGAGACACGTGATCACTTGCGTCGTCACACAGACACGTGATCGCTTGCGTCATCACACAGACAGGTGATCACTTGCGTCATCACAGAGACACGTGATCGCTTGCATCATCACACAGACACGTGATCACTTGCGTCATCACAGAGACACGTGATCGCTTGCGTCATCACACAGACACGTGATCGCTTGCGTCATCACACAGGCACGTGATCGCTTGCGTCATCACACAGACACGTGATCGCTTGCGTCATCACACAGCCACGTGATCGCGGCCGTCGTCACACAAAAAAAAGCTGTCGTCAGGGCTGCTGTGCCGTGACGCTGAGTCGTTGCCACGAGGGAGGAGCCGCGTGCCGTGCCGGCTTCCTGCGATTGTCGACATGGAAAGTGCGGAGTGATGGAGTGACGTCCCCCTTCCTGCTTCCCACCTTCGTCTACACCCCCCGACGCCCTCACCTGCGCGATGCGGTGGTGCTGCAGGTTGAGCACGCGCGACACGGCCATCTGCATGCTGCTGAACACGGCCACCACCTCCAGGATCTTGTCGTCAAACGACGGCGCCGTGAACGTCTGGGAGAGTGGGGAGGGGGGGGGCACAAAGACACGCACGGACGGGTGCACGCTTACACCCAACACTTAACGCACACTTACACCCAGCACTCAACACCGCCCAGGGCTGTATGTGTGAGCTGTTTGAGCCCGGCGCGGACGCGACCGCCGCGAGCGCCTCTGTCTCCCAACCTCGTCCTCCTTGGTTCCGCCCCAGAAGTTGGTTCCTCCCGCGTAGCTCGGGATGTTGAGCACCGCGATGCCCTGCAGACTCGGCAGCGGGATGTACTGCCCGTCACACTGCGCGACAAACACAACAACGGCAAATGACGTCCATCAGGCGCCCTTAAACGATGCGTCTCAGAGCGCCGTGCATGGCTGGGCCCTCGAACAAAGACGGTCACCGCATCGAGCGCTTTCAGATGCAATTCTACGGCCGTCTGGAACGCGCTCTCCCTTCCGATATTAGGAAGCCATTGGGAGCCACGCAACTTCTAAATCATCTGGATTGAAAACTCATTTCTGTAGAACTGCTTTTTGTGTTTAGTTTGTTGTCCTTCCCCCGCACCTCCGAGTAGCACAGTTGGCTACGTACGGCGCCAAAGAAGTTCAACGTACACACAGCACGAGCGTACAACCCCGCCTAGCTTCCGGGATGTGACGAGCCTGGGCGCAGCCCGGGTGACCTGGCCAACCGTGCGGTCGAAGCGAACGCCGCGGCGCGCCATCGCAGTTCGACGTACATACATGCACGAGCAAAAGAACGTAGAGGGACAAACATCGCTTGCGGCCTGCTTATTCTGTCACGTATATATTCTCGACAATGACGACGCGTTTGATTTTGGAGTCCAGCGGCAGGGCGCGGCACCGCTCGTTCGCGGTTTCGGATCGAACGGCCGCCCTCATGAATACCGCGGCAACAACCACAACCACAATGCTACAACTACGCGCCGTCCGATTCACAGTGGACGTCAAAGATCCCCCGATGTCGTTCGCGAAATGTGGCCCGCTGCGTGCCGGCGTAAGGGTTCACATTTTGCCGGATTTTAAAATGACGCCGCAAATTACTCCGTTGGGATTTGTATTTATATTTCATCACGTGTAAGGCCTCCACTGAGCTGCGGAGCTCTTTTTTAGAAGCGACCTGGCGAACGCAACGAAGTGGCTTATCATCGTCACGTGGAAATATATAATGGCCAAATACTCTAAACGCGTGGTGATGTTGATTGTAAATGTGGAGGAAAAAACCGGAGGACCCAGAGAAAAATCCACACGACCATGGGGAGAGAGAGAGAGTGAGATGCAAACTCCAAATATACAGCAGCAGGCGTCAGGGTCAGGATGGGAACCCACGCCCTCCTGCACACCAGGCGAGGTAGTTAACATCTCCTAGCCATTGAGGCACCGCATAGCAGAAAGAATCCCCTTATATTGGCAGACGAATGCCCCAGGTCACTCCTGCTGACTAAGACTATCCGGGTCTGTTGAGTCCTCACGACTGGTTAGAGAAACTAAACTTGGCACTTGCCCCAACAGTCTGTTGTATGTGACAATGCAGTAGGAGAGGGGAGCAGTAGCGCAGTGGTTAGGGCGTTGTGCTACGAACCTGGCGAGTCGAGTTCGATTCCCGCTCACGCACAACACCAGCGACCATTATCTGAATCGGTCCTGGGCCTCCCCTAGGTTGATTTAGCCTCAAATGAGTACCAGTGGCGATGCGTAAACATCGCCACTGGGGAGACAAAGGCGGCCGAGCGTGGTGCTGGCCACCCACCCCCTCGTGCGCCGTGCCAGCCTTCATAGGTGCTACTCGCTAACAGCACTTGCCCCAACAGTCTGTTAAGGCTACACGGTGGGGGGGGGTATTTTTGTTGCGAGGGGGTGTCCATCCCTCACCTCCAGGAGCACGCGCTGGTCCAGGTTCTTGAAGGACTGCTGCAGCAGCTCCTTGGTTCCGAGCACGCCGTACCACATCATGTTCTTGGTCCGACTCCTGATCGGGGCACGGCACGCGTATGGGACACGTCACGCGGAGACTCACAATTGGAGGTGCGTGGGGGGCAAAGACAACAGACTAAACACAAGAAGCAGTTCTAAGGAAGTGAGGTTGTCAATGTAGATGATGATGTTAAAGTGGGTAGCCCCCAGTGGCTTGTTAATATCGGAAGAGCGTTCCGGACGGCCGCAGAAGCGCATCTGAAAGCGCCGCGCGATGCGGTGACCACCGCCTTTGTTCGATGGCTGAGCCGAAAGCTGCTGCTGCTGCAAGGATGAAATTTCACACACGAATGAAGGTTGTTTTTCCCAATTCAATTATTCGTGATGAATTGTTTAAATTGGCCAAATGTGGACCGTGAAGCCGGCACTCGATGGGATAGCTCCCTTTTAGAATGACGTCACGGGACATCTCCAATGGCCGCTGTGTGGGGGACGGCGCGCGGTAATTGTTTTTACTTTTGAACACGCTTGCGATATTAACCAGGGCGCACCGCGCGATTCGAACCGCAAACGTCCGAACATGAGCCGCGAACGTTCATCCCGCTTGTAAATGGTACAGGCGTCGTGCACGGTTTCGTAACGGGCTGCTGGGCAAGTGCGAGTGTGAAAAGTATTAATATCTCGGCCCCAGCTATTAATAATTTGAGACCTGCATTGCCTTTGCACTGTTCGCATTTTGTTGTTGTTGTCTGGTCTAACATCGGCGGTGAAACACGGCCATAAAAAAGCATGTCTCTCTGGTGTAGGCCAATCAGTTTCAAAGACAATGGATATATTATCAGAGCCACGTGCTTGTTTGCATGCTTTTGCCACATGTAATGTTCATGGTTAATGCAGACATGATGCCTTGAACAAGTGTATTGATGTGGTGTCTGAACATCTGAACACTTCCTGTTTTATTACCAGAAATGATCAAGCCTATTGTTATTTTTTCATCATTTTGGTAACTGGCAAAACTGTCCCATAGATTTGTTTTCTCCACGTGTTGGTGGTACAGTAGTGTCGTGGTTAGCACACTGCACTTCGAACCCGACAACCCGAGTTCGATGCCCGCTCAGGGCCAAAAACAGTGGCGAATATCTGAACCGGTCCTGGGCCTCCTTTAGGTCGACTTTGTCTTAAATGAGTACCTGGTGCGGTGTGTAAACATCGCCACTAGGGAGACAAAGGTGGCCGGGCGTGGTGTTGGCCACCCACCCCCTCGTGAGCCGTGCCAGCCTTCATAGGTGCTCACTAACAGCACTTGCCCCAACAGTCTGTAAGGGGCAATACGGGGGACCTTTGTCTTGGTTAGTGTACGTGTGTCGTACACTGTATGTGAGTTGTACACATGGTGCGTGCATGCGTGTGTGTAGTGCTGCTGCTCGCTAACAGCACTTGCCCCTAAGGCCTGTTGAAGGCTATACGGGGGATCTTTGTGTTTGCGGTGTTATTTTGTGGCTCTGGGCGTGCGTGCCCTTGCCGGCATTTCTCTGGGTGCTCCTCCCGTTTGTTGTTGAAGTCCAGGGAAATCTTGGCATCAAGGCCGATCCCGAAATAGTTGTTCATCACGCACTTCTCCATGAAACCCTCGCTGCCAAGAAACACACAGGCCAGGAAAAGGTCACGTCTCGGGCGAGGGGGATGGCTGGAGGCGAGTGGGTGAGCGAGTGGGTGAATGCGTGGGTGAGTGAGTGGGTGAGTGAGTGGGTGAATGAGTGGGTGGATGGGTGAGTGAGTGAGTGGGTGAATGCATGGGTGAGTGAGTGGGTGAGTGAGTGGGTGAATGAGTGGGTGAATGAGTGGGTGGGTGAATGAGTGGGTGGGTGAGTGGGTGAATGAGTGGGTGGGTGGGTGAGGGAGCGGGTCAGTGCATGAATGGGGAAGAAAGCGGGTGAGAGGGAGAGCGGATTAGTGAGCGGGCGGGCGGATCAACGGGTGAGCGGGTGAACAGGTGAGTGAGCGGGCAAACCGGTGAGTGAGCAGGTGAGCGAGCGAGTGAGTGAGCGGGCGAGCAGGAGAGCGGGTGAGTGAGCGGGTGAGTGAGCGGGTGAGTGAGCAGGAGAGAGGGTGAGTGAGCAGGAGATTGGGTGAGTGAGAGAGCAGGTGAGTGGGAGGGGGGGGATGGTGGGCTGGGGGGGGGGCACTCACAGTGAGTCCGGGTCGAGGTCCATGAGAGGCGTGGCGCAGGCCCCCAGGGTGTCCGCGTTGGTGAGCAGCATCTTGCTGATGATGCAGCTCCCGGCGACCGACGCGGCCAGGCCCGCTCGCAGACCTGCAGCGCCACGGCAGGGCCCTCCGTGAGCCACGGGGCCCTCCGTGAGCCACGGGGCCCTCCGTGAGCCACGGGCCCTCCGTGAGCCACGGGGCCCTCCGTGAGCCACGGGGCCCTCCGTGAGCCACGGGGCCCTCTCAAGGCTCTTTGTCAGAAGGGTCCCGACCGGCGCCGTCACAGAAGCGACGATATTGGGTCCGTTATGCCGCCAGGTAAAATTTTATCGAGCCCTCATTCGTGCAAACAATTGCCGAGGCACTAAGAACTAGCGTGGAAGGTTTCCGAGTGGTGAGCCGGCACCAACATTAGCTCCACAGTCCTCTATATATACAAATGTGTTCAGCCAACTCGTGAGTGTTTAGACATGCGGGAGGAAACCGGAGCACTCGGAGAAAACCGACTCGTGCGAGGGAGCAACACTCAATTCCATACCAGAAGGGACAGACGCTGTACAGTTCTACATTTCTGTAATGCGGCCGTCTGGAACGCTCTTCCTT
This sequence comes from Lampetra planeri, assembly GCF_965212315.1. Classification (NCBI taxonomy): domain Eukaryota; kingdom Metazoa; phylum Chordata; class Hyperoartia; order Petromyzontiformes; family Petromyzontidae; genus Lampetra; species Lampetra planeri. The sequence goes on from NC_136157.1 coordinate 7,756,278, forward strand.
CCTATATTAGGAAGCCACTGGAGCTATGGACTTTTAAAAGTGATAGATTGAAAACTAATTTCTTTAGAACTGAAGTTTCTTGTCCTTCCCCCACACCTCTGATTAGCACGGTTGGCAACGTACGGTGCGAAATAAGTTAAACGTACGCACATCGCTGCACAGTTCTACATTTTTGTCATTCGTCTGGCGATCCACCCAACCCTCGCTGCCTCCTCGCCCCGACTCTTATCCGGCGCCCCCCCTTTGAGCGCGTCCACGCCCCCCCCCCCCACCTCCCCCCCCCACCCCCCCCCCCACCCCCCCCCCGCTGGCACGTACTGGGGTAGAGGATGCGCATGTTGAGCATGGGCAGGTTCTCCTTGCCGGAGCCGGGCCCGGCCGTGGTGGGCAGCGAGCCCCCCAGGAAGGCGCTCGTCTTGCTGATGCGCCGCTCCGTCGGCGCCGCCGGAACGTCGCCTGCACCCGGCACGGCGGCACGGCGGCTGAGCTGCGGCTCCACTAGGACACGTGGTGGGCTCCACTAGGACACGTGGTGGCCTCCACTAGGACACGTGGTGGGCTCCACTAGGACACGTGGTGGGCTCCACTAGGACACGTGGTGGGCTCCACTAGGACACGTGGTGGACTACACTAGGACACGTGGTGGGCTCCACTAGGACACGTGGTGGGCTCCACTAGGACACGTGGTGGGCTCCACTAGGACACGTGGTGGGCTCCACTAGGACACGTGGTGGGCTCCACTAGGACACGTGGTGGGCTCCACTAGGACACGTGGTGGGCTCCACTAGGACACGTGGTGGGCTCCACTAGGACACGTGGTGGGCTCCACTGGGACACGTGGTGGGCTCCACTAGGACACGTGGTGGGCTCCACTAGGACACGTGGTGGGCTCCACTAGGACACGTGGTGGGCTCCACTAGGACACGTGGTGGGCTACACTAGGACACGTGGTGGGCTCCACTAGGACACGTGGTGGGCTCCACTAGGACACGTGGTGGACTACACTAGGACACGTGGTGGGCTTGCAAGCCCCTGTATTTAGTTTGCATGTCAGCCCCAACCTAATTAAAAACTTTAAACTATTTTTACGTTACCAGGTGTCAGGCCGCACCGAGCTGTGTAGCTCTTTTTCAGAAGCGACTGGCCGACCACAAATGAGAGCTCGACGAGGTGGCTCATCATCACGTGGACATTTATAGCAGCCAAATACGCGTGGTGATGTTGATTCTAAATGTGCAGGAAAAAACACAGAGGACCCGGAGAAAGCCACACGACCACGGGGAGAGAGACACGCAAACTCCAAATATACAGCAGGCGTCAGGGTTGGGATGGAACCCACAACCTCCTGTATACCAGGCGAGGTAGTTAACATCTCGCCCAGCTCAAGCAACCTTGTTCCACACAGGGATAGTTGCCACTGCCCCCCCCCCCCGAGGTCCCACGACTGCCCCTTATCTAGGAACCCTAGAAATGTACTGCATGGGTATAAATATAACAACAATAATAAGTACCCATTTACCCAGGAGATACTCTTGCTCAGGAGGGTGCTGCTACGTTGGGATATTTGGCCAGCAACAATGGCACTGTGTGTGTGTGTCTAGCTATGGGAGGAAACTGCAGAAACCAGGAGTAGACCCATGCAGAACAGGGGGGAGAGAATATACAAACTCCGTGCAGAGAGGCACGGAGTGTTGCACTGATGACCACTTGCCCTGGCCACACAAAGGCCCTGCCCGCTACCCATAGGCCATGTCCACATCCCATAGACCTGGTCCACATCCCATAGACCTGGTCCATTACCATAGACCTGGTCCACATCCCATAGACCTGGTCCATTACCATAGGCCATATCCACTACCCATAGGCCATGTCCACTACCCATAGGCTATGTCCACATCCCATAGGCCTGGTCTATTACCATAGGCCATGTCCACTACCCATAGGCCATGCCCTCAAAGGCTCCCCGCTTCAGCCTCACCTCGGTTGCTGAGACGAGATCCGAACGAGGATCGGGGGGAGGATCGGGGGGAGGAGTCTTCGTCACCGCTGTGAGCGTGGCCACCGGTGGGCTCCGTGCCCCCGGCACGCGGAGCCTCAGCTAGGCCCGCCGCCTCCTCCTCCTCCACCTCCTCCTGCACATCCTCCTGCACCTCCTCCTGCACGTCCTCCGGCTCCTTCCTGCAGGTGCTCGTCTGCGCGTTCTGTTCGTCCACGGCTGAGAGAGCGGAAGCGCATTTAAGGTCACAATGCTGTTGACGAACGTGTTGAGATTTATCGATGTTTTTTGTATTTGTGCATCTTTCACCACTGCCAACGCAGTATCGCAAAATCGTGTGTTCACGATTTGGCTGCACTGCCTCCCGCTGCTCGCAACGTGGCCCCCACAGCGGCCGCTCGCCATTCCGCGCCGTTCACGTCGGTCGCCTGTCCCAGCACCATCCAGGCTCAACCCACGTCCGTCCATCACTCACCGACCTCCATTGGAGTGCGGTTGCCGAACGAATCCGTTGTTATGACGTCGCACTCATTACACACACAACGTGCTCGCCACAAATGAACCACGACACGTCGCTGATCTCGTCAAGGAGTATAAACCATCAATCACTCATCCTCGCAGCAGCAGCAGCAGTGGCTTTTGGCTCACATCGCGCACATTCAGATGCGCTTCTGCGGCCATCTAGAACATGCTTTCGTCTAATATTAGGAAGCCACTGGCAGATATGCAGTTTTAAATCATCAAGATTGAAAACTCATTTCTTTAGAACTACTTTTTGTGTTTAGTTTGTTGTCCTTCCCCCGCACCTCCGATTAACACGGTTGGCTACGTACGGCGCCAAAGAAGTTCAACGTACACACAGCACGAGCGTACAACCCCGCTTAGCTTCCGGGATGTGACGAGCCTGGGCGCACCCCGGGTGACCTGGCCAACCGCCGCGGCGCGCCATCGCCCTACCTCTCTCGGCCTGCTCGATGATCTGCCGCACGGCCTTCTTCAGGCTGTTGGCGCGCGACATGAGGTGCTCGCGCGGCAGGAACAGCTGCGTCTCCGCCGCCACCGCCGTCGCCAGCGCAGGAAGAGGAGGAGGTCGCGGCCTCCTCCTCAGCGGCGCCTTCCTGTGCCTCCCCTCACACGTCTCTCTCCTGGCTCCCTCCCGCGATCCCTTCTCCAGCTCCTCCTCCTCCTCCACCTCTTCACCATCGCCGTCATCGTCCTCCTCCTCCTGTTCGGTCTCCTCCTCCTCGGCGATGGGGGGGGTGCCGGTGCTGCCCAGCGCCGCCGCCGACGCCGCCGCCCGCGCTTCGTCATTGAGCGCCGTCAGGAGTGAGTCGAGCTTCTCGTTCAGCGCGGCGCACTGCGGGCGGCAACGAAACGGCACCCTGGAATCAGCGGCGTGCATTTTCAGCTCGGCAACGTCCGGAGGGGGGCCCTTCGCGATGCGGCCGCGTCGTTTCGGCTGGCCCGGCCCGAAGAGCCGACCGCGAATCGCGTCGGCAGGAGGGGCGTTCGCGGGCGGCCTCACCTTGTGGGCCATGGCGTCCGACTCCCGGGGGTTCTCCCCGGCCGTCTCGTAGGCGCTGCCCACGCGTGCCACGAAGCCCTTCACCGTCTCGCAGAGCACGCGGGCGGACGCGATCACCACCGAGTGCTGCTCCGAGTTGAGGATGCGCGTGAGGTGAGCCGCCACGGAGCCCTCGTAAGCCGCCATCTCCGCCTGCCCGCGCCCCGCACGCCAAACGGCAACGGCGTTTTATTCTGGGAGGCTCAACGTGGTAGGGGGGAGGGGGGCGGGGGAGGGGGGCGGGGGAGGGGGGCGGACAGCCCAGCCCCAGACTTCCACTCACCGCCCGCCGTCCGCAGCCGAGCGAGCGCCTCGCGTTGAAACAAGAAAACCCGGAGGGGCGGATCGGACGTCGCGGTCAACCCCACCGCGGGACGAGGGCCGCCCTGCGGCGTGCGTGGCCCATGGGGGCCGTGCGAGCGAACTCCGCCACACCGGCGGGAGCGGCGGGGGTGGGTTTGGTCGCGCCTCTCGACGGGTGCCGGATCGGCACAGGGCGCCCCCCGGCTCTCTCTCTCTCTCTCTCACCTGCCCGCCGCCTTCTCTGCCGCCCTCCTCGGCCGCGCCCGCTCGCCCGTCCGCCTCGCCGTCGCAGGACCTCTCCTCTCCCGGCACGGGCTGCGAGTGCCGTGTCGGCACGTTCACCTCGTACGACATGATCGCCCACCTGGCGGGCGGACGCACCGCGCCCGGGAGACGCGGGGAAACGCGAGGGGAGACAGGGAGACGCACGCAGATACAGCGAGATGCACGGAGACAGAAATACAGGGAGGCACAGAGACACCGAGAGATGCGTGGACAAAGCGAGACAAATGAACACATTGAGATGCATGGAGAGATGCACAGATTCAGGGAGACAGAGATAACGGGACAAACTTTGGTTACAGGGAAATGTAGGAAGGCACACAGACACGTTACACGACAACCAAACCGATGTTTTAATTCTGAGAGCTGTAATTGAGACAAATTAAGTGCAAAAAGCCAAAACGTATAACATATTTTTTTAATCATAGCATTTATTTATTGGTGACTGGGCTAAGACCACGAACACCTGGCAACCAATCAAATTCAAGGGCAGCTCAGACCACCAGTTCACAATGAAGCGGATCGCATCATGAGCACAGCCGTCGACATTAAACGACCGTGGTCTCCGACGGGACGAAGGTTCCCGGCTCAGCGCTTTCACGACCTCTGACCTCTGACCCCTGACCTCTGACCTCGGGGGGGAGCCGCCTCACCTGTCCAGCATCTTGACACCGGCACGCTCGAGCTTCTCCAGGATCTGCGGGAGGGTGGCGTCATCGTCGCACGAGTGGCCCCAACCCAGGACGCGCGCGAGGTCATTGCCCGTACCCAGGGGCAGGACCCCCATCTGACACTGCAAAGACAAAACAAAGATTCCCCGTATCGCCTTTAACAGATTGTTGGGGCAAGTGCTGTTGATTTATTGATTGATTTTTTCAGCAAAACTCGGAAATTGAAACGTGAAGCAAGATTTGTACAATGCTTTACGTCCCGCTGCACGTTTAAAAGAAAAAAATGACATTAAACTGGCAGTTCACCGGCATTAGTCTAAGCAAAGCCTGACTGCTGATGAGATGCTGAATGCCGAAACCGAGCCAGAGTTTGCTTGTGCTTAACCAACGCTGCTGAAAGAACTCCCTCCCAGAAGGCCGTGTGGCCACCGGGATGTGGAGCTATGGGGAGAGGAGGTGGAGCGAATGGCTATTCGTAGGGAGAGAGGGAGGGATGGGAGGTAAGAAGGGAAGGGAGGGGTGGGAGAGAGGGAGGGAGGGAGGGGTGGGAGGGGTGGGAGGGAGGTGAGGGAGAGAATGGTTGCTCACCTGCTTGTGCAAGCTCAGCTGATCGATGTCGGACAGCACCCAGCCCACGCTCCCGTCGCCGCCGCATACCAGGATCCGGAAGGTGTCGAACTTGTGGAACAGACGCAGCCTGAACCGCAGAGCGAGCGGCCGACCGGCCAGGGAGGAGGAGTTTAGGGTGCGAGTCGGGGCCAGGGGCAGGGCGGCTCAACCCTCTACTTCCCCCGGACCGCGCGTGCAATCGCAGCGCTCTCTGTCTGTACCCCGTCTTTTTGCAGCGTTATAGGAACAAGACGTTACAATCAGGGGGCTACCGTTGATGCATACAGACGATACAATGGATAGAATGCAGATGATACATACTTTACAGACGATGCATCCGGTACGTGCAGACAACACATCCGAGAGATACGTTTCATCGATTTGATACGTACATCCGACGCAGACGATACATCCAGGCGACACATCCCGCACGCACAGACGATACATCCGACAGACACAAACGATACACCCGACACGAACAGACGGTCCTGTGATGCGCTGCTGCTGCTAGATGGATGATGGTGGGGGGGGGTGGGGGTGGTCAATGAACCGATCGTTCACGGCGCATCGCCGCGGTCGTCGCTCACCCCAGGTGTGGCCCCCCGTTCATGAGGTCGAAGACCTGCGCCGGGTTCAGCAGCTGCTTGAACCTGCGCAGGAACTTGACCCCCTGGTTGTCGCCGCTCTTCGAGTTGACGAACACGAGCAGCGGGCTCGTCACGGACGGCGGGCACGTGGCCTTCCAGAAGCCTGCGGCACACACCGAGATGTTGACTACCTCGCCTGGTGCGCGGGAGGTCGTGATGTTCGATCCTGACCCTGACGATGCCTGCTGCTGTGTATTTGAAGTTTGTGTGTCTGTCTCTCTCTCTCTCTCTCCCCCCGTGGTCGCGTCGAGTTTTCTTTGTTTTTTTCGCTCCCATTTAGAATCGACGTCACGCATTTAGAGCATTTGGCTGTCGAACATTTCCACGTGATGAGCCACTTCGCATTTGTGGACAGGTCGCGTCTGGCAAAGAGCTACGTAGCTTAGTGGGCCTCACCTGGTAAAATAAAGATAGTTTATTGTGATCTTCTCACTGTGGTCTGTGGCTACGACTAGTCACGTGATCTCTACGACAGTCGATGAGTGACCCGGGAAATATTTACACCCAGAACGCTACCGCTGTGAACACCCAGAACGCTATGGCTGTGTACATTTACCGTCTGGAGGGTTTCCCTGCTGCACAATAGCTACTGATGGTGTAACTCTTCATCTTTGATTGATTCAGTTCCTTTGTTCATGCTTTGTAAAAAGCATTCGGCTCTAAGCTGATTTTTAAAAATTACCCAGCGGAGGGCCGTGGGTCTATATGGGTCTCTATGTATCTCTATGTGTCTCTATGGGTCTCTTTGTATCTCTATGTGTCTCTATGGGTCTCTATGGGTCTCTATGGGTCTCTATGGGTCTCTATGGGTCTCTATGTGTCTCTATGGGTCTCTATGGGTCTCTTTGTATCTCTATGTATCTTTATGGGTCTCTATGTAGCTCTATGGTTATCTGTGGGCGTATATATGTATCTCTGTGTCTTTATGGGTCTCGATATATTTCCATGTGTCTCTACATGTCTCTGTGGGTCTCTATGTTGACAAAAGAATAATCTGTGTAGAACCTTGGTGGACAAAAGATGGACGTTACAGCAGCGACTAAATCACAACATTGCAGACACCTGCCCCGGCAGCAGGTAACACAAATATACAACGACAAAATAAAGTAAATAAATAAATGGAACTGCTCATTGGGAAAAAAAACCTCAATTATTATCACGGGCCCCATGGTGTCAACAGGTGCCGTCTCCAAGCCTCATCGGCCACTCACTCTCCACTGGCCTCTCTCTACACGCTATGAGGTAGTGGGGCCATTACCCATGACGTACGTGGGCGTCATCGGAACAGAATTGGAATACAAACTAAACTAAAATAACTTTATCGGTACACAAGGCGAGGCTCCCACAAGGCCCTGCGTGAGAGCATGTGGCACAGTTTGGCGCCAGCTATCGTACAGTATGGTGGTCGTGTCGCTTCGGTTCTCAGCGGTGATCACGACGTCTTCAAAAACAGCGGCGCTACTCCTCTCTAAATAAAATTAACGCTCAGCAGCGGTGAAGGGGACACCCACCCTGCAACTTGCAGACGTCTCAGAACGGTGACGCCTTTGTCACTTGAGTATCCAACAATCCCACCACATACAAGCAAACACACAACATCAACCGCCGTTCACAACTAAGTGGCGGCGACGTCACCATTGAGCTCGTGCCAGGCTAGGTGCACTTTAAGGCCACGTGAAGTCTCGAATGCCCGCTGGCAGGAGGTCACGGGACAGACCCAGGTGCCATGGTTTGACTGACCGTTTAAGCCAGTCAACACGTGGCACGCACACGTACACACAGCGGAGTTGTCACTGGCACGGAACGTGTCGAGTATTCGTCATCTCCAGGTGACGGCGACCCCGGCCGCCATCCCCACCCCGTGCCGGCCGGGCCCGTCGCTCGACACGGAACGCGGCTCCTCGCTCACCGTCCGAGTCGATGCTGTTGAGCGCCGTCGGCGGGATGATGGACACCTTGCACTGGCCCAGCGGGCACTTGCGGCTGTAATGCTCCCTGCAAGCGGAATGCACCTGCGGGAGAGGGCAGACGTACGTACCACGGGTGATGCAGCCAAAGGTCGTCAACGGGCGGGCTAATAGCCAAAAATGCCTCTAATGGGATTTTTCGATCCGCAAATCGTGACAGGAATCCCCGTACTGATTTGAAGAAGATCGACCCGGCACACAGACACATAGACACACAGACACACGTGTTTAGAATACCACGGAAGTCACTGCTCAGTCACACAGACACATAGACACACAGTCACACAGACACACAGACACACGTGTTTAGAATACCACGGCACAGTCACTGCTCGCACGCCCAGTCCCTCAACAGGCACACAGGGCGAGGGTGGGGGGGGCGAGGGTGGGGGGGTAAGGGTGGGGGGCGAGGGTGGGGGGCGAGGGTGGGGGGGGCGAGGGTGGGGGGGTAAGGGTGGGGGGCGAGGGTGGGGGGCGAGGGTGGGGGGCGAGGGTGGGGGGCAAGGGTGGTGGGGCGGACTTGGGAAGTGAGCGTGGGGGGCGAGGGTGGGGGGGGTGAGGGTGGGGGGCGAGGGTGGGGGGGGGCGAGGGTGGGGGGCGAGGGTGGGGGGCGAGGGTGGGGGGGGGGCGAGGGTGGGGGGGTGAGGGTGGGGGGGGGGTGAGGGTGGGGGGAGCGAGGGTGGGGGGGCGAGGGTGGGGGGCGAGGGTGGGGGGCGAGGGTGGGGGGTGAGCGTGGAGGGTAAGGGTGGGGGGGGCGAGGGTGGGGGGAGCGAGGGTGGGGGGCGAGGGTGGGGGAGGCGAGGGTGGGGGGTGAGGGTGGGGGGGGGTGAGGGTGGGGGGAGCGAGGGTTGGGAGCGAGGGTGGGGGGTGAGGGTGGGGGGGGTGAGGGTGGGGGGGGCGAGGGTACCATGGCCTTGCACCAGAGGCAGCGGCGGTCCTGCAGGCGCAGGACGCTGCCGCACGCCTTGTCGCACACCACGCAGCGCGCGCTCACCGGCAGGTTCCCCTCCAGCCACTGGTGCGCCATCGCCAGCTGCACCGACGACGACAACGACGTTCGGACGACGTTCGGACGACGCTCATAATGCGGCCGTAACGTCGCGAACGTCTCAGAGCGCAGGGAGGAAAGCGAGAGGGAATGGCAGAGGGCAGAGCTCTGGCTCGCACGCTCACTCACCCACTCGCTCGAACGCTCATGCACTCGCCCACCACTTGATCACCCACGCACTCGCCCACTCGCTCGCTCAACCATTCACTCATTCGCCCACCTCCCCGCTCGCTCACGACTCACTCGCTCACCCTCTCACCCTCTCACCCCCTCGCTCACTCAAGGGAAGGAGAGATGAGATGAAGGAGCAATGCAAGGAGGCAAGGAAGAGGGTTTCTGTGGTATCCAGTAGGAGGATAAGGAATATCCTGACCCACTGATGATGATGACGAGTGGAAATAGGATGATGACAGTGATGATTACAATGATCATGGCGATGATGATGATGACACAACTGAAGATGGCGATGATGGGGATGATAATAATGACCATGATTATGACAATGCGAATCAGGACGAAGAAGATGATAACGATGAAGGTGATGATCAAATCAGGCAAAGGTGTCTTGCTTAAACCAAGGCGCCCGTACATGAATGATAATTCTCTCATCATGAAATTTGGAAGACAATCAGAATTATAACAATCAGAATCATAACAATCAGGTTAATCTAAAACCATGCATGTCGTGATGCTATTTTGTCATTCATCTGCAAACGCGCGGCCAAACAGGTAACGTACGACCAAAGTGGCGAATATAACACGTCGAATATGACATGACGATCACAACGCGATGATTATGACACGGCGAATGATATCGACGAGGATGCCAACGACGACGACTGCGATGGCAGTGATGGGGGGGGGGGGGGGTAGCGGCACCGACGACGGTGAGCGGTGATCGTGACGACTACAAAGACGACGGCGGTGACGGCGCCTACCCCGTCCTCGTCCTCGATGATGTCCTTGCCGACGGAGGCGAGCGTCGTCCACTTGCAGTTGCTGGTGGCGCGCACGGCGCAGCGCTTGTGGGCCTTGAACTTGCACACTGCAACGCACGCAAAGCGCAGGACGGCTCGGCGACGTTCGCTTCCCGACACGCGGAGGACGAGGAGCGACCCCCTCGCGGAACCCCCCCGGAGCCAGCGGCGTTACGCCGCACGGCGTTCTCATCGGCGGGGTCGGGGGGGGGGGCGCTCCATGGAGCCACAGCCGGCACAGATTGGGGGGCCATGGGGAGAGCGGTCGCTGGCAATGCCGCGCGAGGTGGGGGGGGGCGAGGGGCGCTGGCCCCCCGTCACAAGCGGCAAGACGCACACGGACTCGCCCAGACAGACGGACGCACGAGCGGGCGACATGCCGACTCTGCCTTTGGGCCAGTGACGGATTATCCTCGTAGCTGCACAAGTCGCTACACATGCTACAGGCCCCGCACTTTCAAGGGTCAATTCCGGTTCAGTGATTCTGGACTTGCTATATTACTATAGTACTATACTGCCTTCAACTTTTACGAACGACTGCATGTTTAAGGTTAGCGATTAGTCGTATTATCTGGCTGTATAGCGAATGAAAAAATACAATTACTTTACTGTGCAAGTAAAAATGTTGTATTTTAATATTTACGTGTTTTAAAAATATATTTAGGGTCCCTTTATAACGTATGCTACAGACCCCACCTTCGCAGGAGAGGCCGTGCGACGTGACGCCCGACAGCGCCTCGCGGCACACGTTGCAGTAGGTGGGGCGCGCATGCGTGCACGCGTACCAGTGGTGGGCCCCCGAGAAGTGGTCCATGCTGTAGTGCACTGCCTGGGAAGGAAGGGGGGGGGGGCAACGCGGTGGACGGGGTGGGGACTTGTGCTTTCGTGTGTGTGTTGAACTTCTTTTGTACCGTACATAGCCCCCCCCTCTCCCCCCAAGAGACTCACACAGAGGCGCACAGACTTACACAGAGACCCACAGGCCCACACAGAGACCCACAGACCCACACAGAGACCCACAGACCAATAGACTCACAAAGAGACCCACAGACTTACACAGAGACCCAGACTCACACAAAGACCCAGACTCACACAGAGTCCCAGACTCACACAGAGACCTACAGACTGAGACCCAGACTTACACAGCGACCCACAGACTCACATATAGACCCAGACTCACACAAAAACAAACAGACTCACACAGAGACCCACAGACTAACACAGATACCCACAGACCCACTCAAAGACCCACAGACTCACACAGAGACCCAGACTCTCACAGAGACCCACAGACTCTCACAGAGACCAACAGACTCACACAGAGACCAACAGACTCACACAGAGACCCAGACCCACACAGAGACCCACAGACTCACACAGAGACCCACATACTCACATAGAGACCCAGACTCACACAGAGACAAACAGACTCACACAGAGACCCAGACTCACACAGAGACCGCTAGACTCTCTTGTTCCCAGTTCAAGTTTCAGGCTCAAGTCCTTCCGTTGCCCATGACTGGCTGCCTCTATCATAAAAATAAACGAGCCCACTGTTTGTTTACAACGTCTTGGGTTGCGGTCACATTTAGACGCCGTATAAACCCGCAAGTGTTGCAATATTATCGCCCCGTAATCTGCCTGCACAGGAATAACTAAATGGGCCGAGTGTCTGGTTGTGTGTGCGCCTTTCCCGATTGGTCAAGCATCAGGTGTTTCCGTCTGCGACCGGGCCACCTTCACCTTGTCCCGTGATGACCTGAGACCCAGGTTCGATCCCACCACCCCCACCCACTCCCCACCATGGACTCGTCCAGCCAAGCAGCAGAGTGCTCCGGCTCCGGGGCAGCTTGGAAGGCGACTCCGCTCCGGGTGTTTACAGCCAAAAGAATAAATCACATGCCGCCTCGCGGGAGACCGGCTCCGGCACCCACTTCGCCGCCATAGCAGATCTATTTGAAGTCTTCTCCAATTGTATTATATTATTATTATTCTCGTCGTCATCGTCGTCGTCCCGATTGCGCAGCCGCAGAAATCTCGCGCACGGGAGAACAGCCCGCAGAAGTGGATATCACAAAGCGACCTCCGAGATCCCTTCAAGTGACTGTTGGTCCTGTCAGAGGCGTTTTACTTAAATGTGGATCACTCGCTCTGCCACGTGAGAGAGTAAGCTCGAGTTTCACATTCTCAGATCCGCAATTTAGCCAAATTAAGCGCAAACCCAAATTGGATGCCGTTGTTTGTTGTTGCTGCTGTAAAGGTATCGGTGACCGGACTGAGGCCTTCAACTCGCTACGCTTGAGAACTCGGTGCCGCGGTAGAGAGATGTTAACTCCCTCGCCTGGTATGCAGGAGGTCGTGGGTTCGACCACTACCCTGTCGCCTGGTGCTGCATATTTAGAGTGTGCATATCTCTTTCCCCGTGGTGGTGTGGAATCTTTTTCAGGTCCTCAGTTTTTTTCCCCTCCGCATTTAGAATCAGCATCACGCGTTTCGAGTGTTTGGCTGCTATAAATGTCCACAGTATAATTATCCACTTTGTTGAGCTTTCATTTGCGACGCAGCTCAGTGGGTCTTGCCTGGTGAAATAGAAAGTAGTTTGGTTGAAGAGGTCTTTAGTTTAACCGGGGACCGGTGGCTGATACCCGGATTGAAACGCAGGCCAGTGCCGGATTATCCCCGTAGCAGCACAAGTCGCTGCACACGCTACGGGCCCCGCACTTTCAAGGGCACCGCGCTAAATGCTTTCAAGCTATCAATTCCGATTCAGTGATTCTGCACTTGCTCTATTACTACAGTACTACAGTGCCTTCAACTTTAATGCACGACTGGGTGTTTAAGGTTAACGATTTGTCGTATTATCTGGCTGTACAGCAAATGAAAAATACAATTACTTTACTAAGCAAGTTAAACATTCGTGGTTTTATTTATTTATTTAGGGGCCCTTTCTAACAGACAAGCTTCATCCGGCCCTGTCCGAGGCTCTCGGCGTCCCTGACCTCTGAGAGCCACATGGCTGCCCCCTCCCGTGGCCGCCCCCTCCCGTGGCACTCTCATTGACCGATCGCCGCCACCGTCGTTTGTCGGCCCGCAATTCAAAGAAAGTCCCCGCCACGCGGATTTCGCTGCCGCGGAGTTGACCTGGCGCGACCTCGCGGACACCGCAGTCGGCTGGGGGTAGCGGGGCGCATTTGATGTGGACTGTGCCACCTCTCACGCTGGTGGGGGGGAGGGGGGGTGCGGGGGAGAAGTGGTTTGACCCGGTGGACCCAGTGTCCCCGCCAGCCCTCCTATTGCCCTGCTGACCTGAAAGGGCTCGGTGCTCTGCACCGACTTGAGGGCGGCGATCCAATCTTCCATCTCCTTGCGGCTGTCGGCGCAGAGGATGAGCCTCCGGAACGGGGTGATTATCTGAGGACAAAGAGATAAAGATCACGATCTGCCCCCCCCACCACCGCCAGGTAGCCTTTGTAGGAGTCTCCACGTGATGTGCACACAGATTCCCCCCCCCCCGTCCCACTCCACCCCCCCCCCCCGTGTAGCCGCTGACTGTCGGGGCGAGCGCCGTAAGCGAGCGCCTATCAGGGCCGCCTTTGTCTCTCGAGCGGCGATGTTTGTGCACGCCACCGCCGCACCAGGTACTCATTTTGAGGCTGAGTCAACCTAGGGGGAGACTCAGGACCGGTTCAGACGATCGTCGCTGGTGTTGGCCGTGAGCAGGAGTCGAACTCGGTTCGCCGGTTCAGTAGCGTGGCGGTTAGTCGCTAACCGCCGCGCCACCGCTCCCCGCGCACACAACGGAGATCCCACGTGAGGAATCGACAGATTGCTGGGGCAAGCTGTTGGCGAGTAGCAGCAGCAGCAGCACCTGTGTAGGCCGGCACGGCACACGAGGGGGTGGGTGGCCAGCACCACGCCCGTGCACACACACACACAGACGCACGCGCAGCTGGCGTGCACACACACACACACACAGACGAACACGTGCACACACCCACAGAGACGCATACCTACACACCCACAGAGACGCACACCTGTACACCCACAGAGACGCACACCTGCACACACACAGACGCACACCTGCACACACACACAGACGCACACCTGCACACACACACACCGACGCATACGTGCACACACACACACACAGACGCACACGTGCACACACACACACACAGACGCACACGTGCGCACACACACACAGACGCACACGTGCACACACAGACGCACATCATCAGAGCCTCCAGATTGCTCTTGATGAGTCACAGAGACAGCGCAGATCGACCTCCCCCCTTCCGCCCCCCATGGGAGGAGGGGGGGGGCAGCTGCTCCTGTCAGTGGCATTTTAAATCAATTTGGATCGCGGAGGAGGCGGAGGGCGAGCAGAGATGGTGCCTCAGTGGTAGGCAGGGGAGAAGGGGAGTTCTTGGGAGACTGGACTCTGGAGAGGAAGAGGAGAGGGTTGAGAGAGTTTCAGTCCTCTCTGACACCACCGCCGCACGCGCACTGCAGAGCGGACGAGATTGCATCGCCGTTGATGTATTTATTGTTCATTAAAGGGGAAGCGCTATCAGATATTTTATTGCGTGGTGTTTACAAACCTCGCCTTCGCCCCTGACTGCGACGTGTTCCGAGCCAAACGATCGGGCTGAAGGTTTGGTCTCATTCATAACGTGGTCAACCACCAGTACCAGCAGCACCACCACCACCACCACACTGCAGGTCACAACACAATACACTCCCTGGCTCACCCATACACTCACCCACCCAATCACTCACTTTCTCATACACCCACTAACCCACCCACCCACTCACCCACTAACCCACCCACCCACTCAATAACCCACCCACCCACTCAATAACCCACCCACCCATCCACTCACTCACTCACCCACCCATCCACTCACCCACTCACCCACCCACCTGCTTACTAACCCACCCACCCACTCACCCACCCACTCCAGGCCACTCCACTTCTCTTTCTGCTTCCTCCCCGGCACCGCTCCACTTTGAAAGCCTCTCTCCCATCGTCGCCCAGTGTCCCCCCACGACAACCTTGCGCGCTCTATTCAAGGCACGTGTCGACTCTTATCGATCGCAACTTCGTAATTGGCTTTAGGCTCAGGCCGCGTCGTGATCTGCCCCAATTTGTGTCGTGACCTGGCCAAAACCCCCACCACTCGACGCAGCAAAACAAAGCGGAACTTCCACACCAACATTTAACAATCAGATTAACGACGTTTCATTTTTAAAAGGCTTATTTTATATTTAAAAAGGACCTTTATTCAAGATGCTTAACGTAGTTTCAAAAACCGACTTCGATGACAGGGGCGGTCAAGGGCCGAGGAATGAGTGGCCGCGGTTCGTCGCCCTTCCCCCCGCACCTCCGACGAACACGGCCGGCGACGTACGGCGCGAAAGAAGTTCACGGTACGCACTCGCACGCACACCGGGGATCACGGAGGGGTAGCGGAGGGGTAGCGGAGGGATGCCAGGGAGCGGAGGGGCGAGCGGAGGGAAGAGAATGGGAACGCAACCACAGCGAGGCTCGCCAGAGACAGCCACGTGGCCTGTGACGCGCGTGTCGCGACGTGGCCGCGCGCCAGCAGCAGACACGCCGTGGATTCTCGTCGCGCCGCTTGTTGCTGGCCGCTCGGCGTTTCGGCCCTTTGGGCGCTGCTGCTCAGCCGAGGCAACAAAACAACAACAACAAACAACACCAAACAACATTACGACGAGTCGCCTCGTGGTGACACTGGGGGGGGTCGTGACGTTGACGCGGCGCGCCGCTGTCCACCCAGGGTGGAGGTCCCTCGGGGGTCTCTCCCCTCCACCCCCCACTCCCCCCACCCCGCACCCCCCCCCCGCCCCCCGAGGTCGAGCTGGCCGTGCCGTGGGAAGGAGCCGCTGTGTCCGCGCCGCTGAGCGTGCGAGCGACGGAGCGTGCGAGTGTGAGCGAGCGTTTGCTTGGTAGGAGCGTTGGCGCGGACGTTGGAACACTCGGTTCGGGCCACCCCGAGTTCGAGTCCACGTCTTGGCCACTCGCCATCCGTGGCGAGCGACGACCGGCGCGGCCAAGTACAGCCAAACGCTTCTGCGGCCGTCTGGAACACGCTTCCTTCCGCTATTAGAAAGCCACCGGATCTACACACTTTGACATCATCTCGATTGAAAAGTAATTTCTTTGGAACTGTTCAACATACGTATGTACACACAGACCACCCCCACCTCTGACACGGCGTGCCGAGGCCTTAATCCAGCAGGAGATTCACGAAGGACTGTCCCTTAGATGATCATCATCATCATCATGATGATTGTTATGGATGTACGTAAGCGAGGAATGGAATTGATCCGGCTGACGTTCACCGAGGAGACGGAGCTCTGAGATCGATCGGAGTGACGTTGTTGGACTTGGGTCGTTTACGAATCGCAGGATCGTGAGATGTGGTGCTGACTTGGGTAGGAGGCCTTCATCCAGCAGTGGATTGCCCATGGCTGACGATGATGACGATGTATATCTCCGATGTTACTATATTTCGGTGCTCACACATTTCGCAATCGCATTTACAAGTGAGTTTTTTAAAATATGGTTAATGACACAGATTTACGGAGGAGATTTCGTCTCAGAGTCGGCACCACAGTCTCGCGGCGCAGTCCATTAAGGGCAGCGGTAATTGCGTTAATTTATTATGCGACGGTACGAAACACCGACGTAGAATTCGGTAATGGTAATTTGACGAATGAATAATGCCAGATATCTTAGAGGCACATTCACGTTGACACTTGTTTTTATCAACGTGGTTAGCAAATGTCAGGAGCTACGCTTGCAATTTGACGCGGCCAAAACGACTCACGGTCAACGCACACTCCCTGATAAAAGTCGTTTTGTTGGGTTACATCGCGTCAATATAAATGTGTCGTTAAACCCGCCACCACCCGACACAGCCAATTAGTAAGCTTTGTGTTACTAGCACAGCACACCGGTGTGTTGGAGAGCAAATCGACAACATTTACAATCGCTCCCTGTTTAACGCGAAGGACGCATTCGCGACGGATATCATCCATAATACACGGTTTTTTGGGGGTTAGATCGCGTAAATATAACCAAACAACCCCCCCCCCCCCGTATTATTGAAAACACTCCCTGACTGCATGAAACATTAATTCGACAGGAGCCCGAGAATGGAGCGCACTGAACAACAAACAACAACAGCAAAGATCCCACACCCCCCCACCCCCCGTGTCGACTTTGCCAGCCCAGTGGGGCACGGTGCCGTGAGTGGGCACCTAAGAAAGCCGGCACGGCACACGAGGGGGTGGGTGGTCAACAGCATCGCGCCAGGCACTCGTTTAAGGCTGAGTTAACCCAAGGGGAGGACCTAGGACCGGTTCAGATATTCATCGCCGACGTTGACCACGAGCGGGAATCGAACTCGAGATCGCCGGGTTCGTAGCGCAGCGCTAAGCGCTACACCGCCACGACCCCACTATGCAAAGACAAAGATCCCCCGTGTAGCCTTCACGAGGCTGTTGGAGCAAGTTCTGTTTGCGAGCAGCACCTATGAAGGTCGGCACGGCACATGACGAGGGTGGTTGGCCAGCAACACGCCCGACCGCCTTTGTCTCCCCAGTGGCGATGTTTCTTACACACCGCACCGGGTACTCACTTGAGGCTGAGTCGACCTAGGGGATGCCCAGGACCGGTTCAGGTAATTGTCACCGACGTTGACCGTGAGCGGGAATCGAACTCGAGATCGCCAGGTTCGTAGCGCAGCACACGACCGCAACCCCACGACAACACACAAAGACAAAGATCTCCCGTATAGCCTGAACGGACTTGCAGGGCAAGTGCTGTTAGCGAGCACCTTAGCCCACTAGACGCACACGTGAATCGCCATTTAGGCACAACATTAAAAATAGCCACGCTGACACCGCGAGCTACGAGTACATCCACCAACAACCACAAGCGGGAATGAAACGTCTCCAGCGGCTCCGTGAGTACAACACAGAGTCAATGGAGCTTCCCCCACTCCCACTTGTCACGCAGTCTCTCACTCTCACCCCCCCCCCCCTGAAGTCGTGGGGCTTCTGTGCAACCACGTTTCAAGAGAAACAAACCACGGGCCATCTCCCCAGATGCCCCGCGGCACACCACCGCAATGCGCTCCTCGGGATGTGGCAGAGATGAGAACGCGGCAAGCGGCGTGGCCAGTGCAGAAGATCGCGAAGAGACACGACGCGGTGGACGGGAGGAGACACGAACAAGAGGACCCCCCCCCCCCCCCCCCAGCTCGACTCGCAGGTGACCGCGGCCCACGCGCTCGCAGCAAGACGTGAGGAAGGGCCGTGAGCCACGGCAGTGACACGCACCGCTCACAAGAAGCCTCGTAGTTGAGCTCTGAGACCCCCCCCCCTTCTGACGCTCCGTGCCGCGAGCCATGGAACCTGCCCAGCCCCAGGTCGAGTCCCCGGCACAGAGCCGCGCGCGTCTCGGTGACCCCCCCTCCTCCCTCTCCTCCACCCCTCCCTGAGCTTTGCGAGCAGCGTCACGTATCGGTCGGACGTGGACAACAACAATAACAACAACCACAACAACCACAACCACGAAGCCACCTCTCGCTTGGCGAGACGGAGGGCGAGAGAGCGTTTGAGAAGACGGCTCACGGCCACTCTCGCGGTCTTTGGGATACGATCGCAGGCGAGGCGCAGGTCAATCCGTGAGTGCAGGTGAGTGCAGGTGAGTGCATGTGAACACAAGGTGAGCGCAGGCGAGGGGGGCGTTTCACCCGAGAGACGGTCCCGTCAACGCGACCCCTCCATGGCGCAGAGGCGCACAGGGCGAGCGAGTAGAGACACACGGGGCGAGCGAGCGAGTCGAGACACACGGGGCGAGCGAGCGAGTCGAGACACACGGGGCGAGCGAGCGAGTCGAGACACACGGGGCGAGCGAGCGAGTCGAGACACACGGGGCGAGCGAGCGAGTAGAGACACACGGGGCGAGCGAGCGAGTAGAGACACACGGGGCAAACGAGCGAGCGAGCACGCGGACCGCCCTCGTGTCGAGAGACGGCTGACGGCGGCGCGAGGCGGACAGGCGACGTCCTGCGGGTCACCTGCGGGGACGCCGCGAGAGTCGCGAGAGTCGTGCTGGCGAGCCGCGAGCTGAGGAGCTGAGGATGAGGGTGGCTCTGCTGCTCACGCACCAGCGGCGGCAGCAGCAGCTCTCGCGTCTGGACAGCGGCAATTCACTCGCACCGCGCGCGGGGCTCTCAATGAGCCCCCCCCCCCTCGTGCCCACACCTCGCTCCGTGGTGTGGGCGGCGGGGGGGCTGGTGGCGGGTGGGGGGTGGGTCCGGAAAGGGTAAATGGTTTGTGTGTGTGTGTTTGTGTGTTTGTGTGTGTGTATGTATTTGTGTGTGTGTTTGTGTGTGTGTGTTTGTGTGTGTGTTTGTGTGTGTGTGTGTGTTTTGTGTTTTATGTGTGTGTTTGGTGTGTGTGTTTGTGTGTGTGTGTTTGTGTGTGTGTTTGCGTGTTTGTGCGTGTGTTTATTTGTGTGTGTGTGTGTTTGTGCTCGTGAAGGACGCTGCTGCTACTGGGCAGTTGGAGGCAGACGACCTCCAGCAACAACGGAGGGAAGAGGAGCGACGCTCACAACAACGAGCGGAGCGCCGGGTGGCTAAAGCACAGCAAGTTGGCACAGTGGGGGTACAGGTGGTGGGGCATCTACCGGCCATCTCAGTCAGCCAACCCACGGCACCTGCTGGGTCTGTCCCGAGGCCTCCTGTCAGCAGCGAGCATTGGACACTTCACGCGGCCCCAAAGTGCACCTAGCCTGGCACATGCGCCATGGTGACGTCACCGCCACTTAGTGCGGATGACGTTTGTATTGATATCGGTGTGTGTCTGAGTGCGTGTCTGAGTGTGTGTCTGAGTGAGTGTGTGTCTGAGTGAGTGTGTGTCTGAGTGAGTGTCTGAGTGAGTGTGTGTCTGAGTGAGTGTGTGTCTGAGTGAGTGTCTATCTGAGTGAGTGTCTATCTGAGTGAGTGTCTATCTGAGTGCGTGTCTGAGTGAGTGTCTGAGTGAGTGTGTGTCTGAGTGTGTGTCTGGTTGCTCACCACTCCCGAAGCCCACCCCGACTCGTTTGGCTCAAACTTTCTACTTATTTATTTATGTTTCACTCGGCCCAGGTGTGAGGTCCACACCGAGGCTGCGTGGCTCCCTTTGTCAGAAGCCACCTGGTCACACAATTATCGCTCAACGGAGTGGCCGATCATCGTCACGTGGACATTTAGAGCAGCAAAACACTCGAAACGCGTGATGTGGATTCTAAATGTGGAGGGGGGAAACCGGAGAAACCGGAGAAAAATCCACGCGACCACAGAGAGAGAGAGACGCGCAAACTCCAAATACACAGCAGCAGGCGTCAGGGTCGGGATGGAACCCACGGCCTCCTGTACACCAGGCGAGGTAGTTAACATCTCCTTTGCCACCGTGATGATGATAGACAGAGAGACACGCAAACTCCAAATACACAGCAGCAGGCGTCAGGGTCGGGATGGAACCCACGGCCTCCTGTAGACCAGGCGAGGTAGTTCACATCTCCTAGCCACCGCGGCACCCGTAGCTGGTGCGGTGTGTAAACATCAGCACTGCCCCAGCCTGAGAGAACAAATAGGCGCGTGGCACCAGCGGTGAGTGGACGACTAAACGGGGGGTCTGTGTGGGTCTGTGTGTGTGGGGGGGGGGTCTGTGTGTGTGTGGGGGGGGGGATCTGTGTGTGTGTGGGGGGGTCTGTGTGTGTGTTGATCTGTGTGTGTGTGTTGATCTGCGTGTGTGTGAATCTGCGTGTGTGTGAATGTGTGTGTTTGCGGAAAGCGGGGGAGGGTCAAGGCTGTGGCGTGACGTCACAAAGAGTGTGGTGGTGGTGGTGGGGAGACAAAGGTGGGAAGCAGGAAGGGGGCCCTCGCTCCGTCACTCCGCGATTTCTGCGTCCGACAATCGCAGGAAGCCGGCACGGCGCGCGGCGCGGTGCAGCGAAGTGTGGGGGGGTGGTGGTGGGGGTGGTGGGGGTGATGGTGGGGGTGGTGGTGGTGGGGGGGTGGTGGTGGGGGGTGGAGGGTGTTGGGTGGGTGATGTTGGGTGGGTGGTGGTGGGGGGGGTGAGTGGTGGGGGGGTTGTTTCTCTCGCTCGCCCTCTCTCCCCACGGGGCCACTCTGTGTGCACCCGCGACGATTTTACCCCACGCAATTAATTCCCAGTTGCGATCCCGTCGCTTGTTTGAGCTCCGCTGGGAAGTGTCGCGGTTAGCACTGCGCTGCGAAGCTGACGACCCGGGTTCGATTCCCGCTCACGGCCAACACCGGTGACGATTATCTGAACCGGTCCTGGGGCCTCCTCTAGGTCGACTCGGCCTCAAATGAGCACCTGGTGCGGTGTGTAAACATCAGCACTGGGGAGACAAAGGTGGTCGGGAAGTGTTGTTGGTCACCCACCCCCTCGTGTGCCGTGCTAGACTTCATAGGTGCTACTCGCTAACAGCACTTGCCCCTACAGTCTGTTAAGGCTATACGGAGATCTTTGTCTTTTTGTACTTCCGTTACAAATGAAGATTACATGCGTCAGGGCACGTTCCTAGAAAAGGTGCCGTAAGTCGAGACGGATTTTCCCAGAGAAATAATTATATAATCGTTGGTTACATTCACGACCAAAGGTCCGATGTGCATTTTTTGTGTATCTATGAATACAATTAGCACAATTAAACAACTCCCTATCATATATGAAGTACAATCATACCACGATTTAACCACCAAAAAACGATATGATACCGTTTAGAAAATCACTACCTTTTTTAAGGCTGCAGAAAATAAGATACTGGACATGAGTGAAAAAGAGCTTTCCAGGATAAATAAATATCACGATTCCAAAATGAGTGCGGAACGAGGCGAGTGGAAACCAGCTTCAGTAGAGGGCCGTGTGTGGTCGGTTTGTTAAAGAGCTTGGTGGCGGGCTTGGGGGGCCTTCATCCAGCAGTCGACTGACCATGGCTGCTGCTGCTGATGATGATGATGATCAAGATGATGATCATGATGATCTCAGAATCTGTATTGATACTGGAGGAATCCGATGAGCTGCAAAGCTCTTTTGCGCAGATGTCCAGTAGGGGCGGGTGAGAGCGACACAACAACAAACAGTACAACAAACACGATGGTAGTGCACAGCACAGGTAAGGTAAACACGTCACCCAAACACAAACACATACAACACTCAACCACCCCCATCCTGCCAGGCAAAGCCCAATGAGATATTGACGTATTTGCTCAGAAGCGACCACCTGGCCACCACAAATGAGAGCGCAACAAAGTGGCCCCAACATTTGGACATTTTTCGCCGCTGCAAAATAATCGAAATGGACTCAATGCGTGAAACACCGCAGGTGCCAAGTCTAAATGTGCGAGTCATTGATGCCACTTGTCGGCGGGCGAGCTAAACCCACGCCGCAGTTAGTGGGTGGTGCATCGTCAAACGCTTGTGCGCGTGAGAACTTAATTTGTATGGCTGGATTTGGTGACGTGGGGGGAGTTACAACACAAATGTGCAAGAATAGCGTTTACTCTTTCTAGCAACAAAACAGCTGTTAAGATAATAATAATAGGGGTTTTCCCCTTTTTTCTGGCAACAAAACTGAAACCTTTTTACAAGGATTCGTGTCTGCATTAACCACAATACTTGTGGTTAAAATGCAAACAAAAACACACTCTGATAATATTTGCATTGACATTGAAATTGATTGGTCCACACCAAGGGACGGCTTTCTTTTGAGCCTCGACCCAATTGGTACTCGACCAGAGGACGCCAAAAGGCGTACGCTGTTAAGATGTTAAAAGTCCAAACAGAAACCTTTGCAAGGTGTCACGTCTGCATTAACCACACACACTGTGGTAAACCATGCTCTGGTAGGAGATGCATTGTCTTTGAAACGGATTGGTCCACACCAGA